>NC_138772.1:119400960-120038460 GCF_965119305.1 Pelophylax lessonae
AATCTGTCGTGCAGGCATTAAAATTTTTGTTGGCCAACACCAGAACGGCCGATTGTTCGCCAGTCAGTACAGAATTCGGCCGACAATCAGCAGATTTGCAAGACTGAGCATGCTCAGAATAGAAAAAACACACGGAAAGTTAACCATCACATGACATCACTTCTGCAGTCGTCTGTTGTTGGCCGACAAAATTCGTGTGCAGTCTTTTGCAGTTTTCAACAGACAGGACAGCCCTGGACAAAAGACGGCCGATCGGTCGGCCGACGATCAGTACGTGTGTACGAGGCATTAGTCTAAATGAAAAAGCCACTTTGTGCTCATGCTGAGATTATTGAAAGCATTTCTTATGTGTGTTGACTTGTAAGAAACTTTGATCATGGATGGCCAGCCAAACACTCATTCATTAGTGAACTGGTGATTTTGGTTTAGGAACCAACAGACCCAATTAATTACTTTGCTGGGCGTTTCCTATACTGGGTGGGTGTAGTTTAACCAAGGTTATATAAAGGGATGTATGAGATCATATCATTTGGCCTGTGGAAGGGCCACAGGTCTTTATGTCCGAATTTGCTTTTGGGGTGGGGGTTTGCTGGCATGCCTAAAGATCCATATTGCAGTAAGTGTATTCTGTTGGATGAATACTTTTCATGCTCTAACTGTTTGGTATAGTTTTTGCAAAGTGTGTCTTTATGTACTCTATACATGTTTTTTTTTTTTTTTTCATGCCTCTGTGTAGCTGTATGTTCTACTGATTTGATGGTATTTAAATGAAAAGGCAGGCTCATGCAAACAATTAACATAAAAGTATGTTGGGTATGTTTTATGCTTAATACTAAGGTGTCTACAACTTATTTTGCTTGACTTTTGGATATTGTAAGCTCTATCTATCCATCATATGTTGTATCTTTGCACTGTAATTTGAATAAAAATTACTTGATTTGGGGGTTTTGGGGGGGGGGGGGCATTGCACATTTCACATTTCACATGCTTGCTTGAGTGATTACTGATGTTTTATACATGTTCAATAAAGCTTATTCATTTGTACACAGCTCCTGGTTTTTTGTTTTCTTTTCTTCATATTTGTCTAGATGTAATTCAGATATCTTTTGTGTCTGTTGAATGTAATCCATTTCTTGTATTTTTTGTGTGTGTGCAATGGCAGTACAGTATGAACTTGGGTAGGGTTTCTCCATTTACTCCAGCGAAGTGGGTGGTGTGTGTGTGTGTGTGTGTGTGTGTGTGTGTGTGTGTGTGTGTGTGTGTGTGTGTGTGTGTGTGTGTGTGTGTGTGTGTGTGTGGGGGTGGTGTGTGTGGGGGTGGTGTGGGTGGGTGGTGTGGGTGGGTGGTGTGTGTGTGTGGGGGTGGGTGGTGTGTGTGTGTGTGTGTGTGTGTGTGTGTGTGTGTGTGTGTGTGTGTGTGTGGGGGTGGGTGGTGTGTGGGGGTGTGTGTGTGGGGGTGGGTGGTGTGTGTGTGTGTGTGTGGGGGTGGGTGGTGTGTGTGTGTGTGTGTGGGGGTGGGTGGTGTGTGTGTGGTGGGTGGTGTGGGTGGTGTGTGTGTGGTGTGTGTGTGTGGGTGGTGTGTGTGGGCTAAATCGTAAGAAAAAATTAAAGTGTTTATGTATATATATAGCTAAAAATATATAAATTAAGGAATAATACAAAATTTCCATTCAGTCGCTGTGGATGAATGTAACCAAAACATTTAATAAAAAAATCACTAAAAATGATTACTAAATAAAAGATTGCTACAGCGCTCACTCACCTTTTTAGTTGGCTTAGGTCAGTGATGAACCTTGGCAACACAGGTGTTTTGTAACATTTCCCATGATGCTCACCTACACTGCAGAGTACATGAGCATTTTGGGAAATGTAGGGCAAAAACATCTTGGGGGGGGTTAAGGGTTACCATCACTGGCCTAGGTAAAACATTTCCAATACATTTTAGTTGTCTGTGTGCGCCATTTTTAAAATAAAGCAAAATCTCTTTACAATAAATTGCAAATGGCACATTGGCGTTCGCCCTGGACCAGAAATGACACCAAATTGGCTTGCACACATTCCAGCAAGTGGTCACAATCAACTGGCTAATCGTGGTGAGGGCCACTTTCAGCTGTGAAGAAATGGCATTCATATGCAAAGTAAGTGTGTGTGTGTGGGGGGGGGGGGTCTGTGCTTGTAATCAGAGCATTGATTACCAGTGCAGACCCTTGGGGGATGCCACTAGAGCCACCAGGGATGCCCACCCATGCCACCATTGATGCCAATCAGTGCTCAGGGAACCTGTTAGTGCCCTCCTCATCAGTGCTGCCCATCATTACCATCTTTCAGTGCTGCCCACCAGTGCCAATCATTGCCCATCAGTGCCACCTATCAATGCCCATCAATTCTGCATATCAGTGCCACCTATCTATCTATCTATCTATCTATCTATCTATCTATCTATCTATCTATCTATCTATCTATCAGTGCTGCATATTAGTGTCTCATCAGTGCCTGCCAGCGCAGCCTCATCAATGCTCGTCAGTGCAACAAAAAACATATTGATTTACCAAATTTTATTACATAAACAAAAACACATTATTTTAGGGGTCAAACATTTAGGTCTTCTTTTTGCCAATAGAAAAAAAACCTTGCAGTGATCAAATACCACCAAAAGAAAGCACTATTTTTTATGAAAATACTGTCATACATTTGTGTTAGGTACAGGGTTGCATGACCGCACAATTGTCATTCAAAATGCAACAGTATAAAAAGCTGAAAATTGGCCTGGGCAGGAAGGGGTGTAACTGCCCTGTAAGGAAGTAGTTAACTATTGAAACATGGGAATAAATATTCCAGGGGTAATCATGCTCAGCTCAATGGTTTAGTGGTTAGTGTTCCTGGCTATAAACAATGAGAGCATGAGTTCAAATCCCAAGTGTGCCATCACCTTCTTAAATTTTAGACAGCTATAAATAAATACTGAAACTTGGCAAATGCATAATTGCACCCTGCACATATGCATGTTTGTTTCTTGAATATACAAGGCCATTGACATGCAATTTTAGGTGATGTAGCCAATGTATTACTATGTGGCCAAAAAAAAATTATGGCACACAGGGTGTTATCATGGTTGGGCCTTGAACTCATGACCTAGCAATCTTTAGCTGTGAGCTTAGCCCACTACACCAAAGTGCTGAATACAATCAGATATGCCTGAAAGTTTCAGATGAATAAAGAATGAAGACTGCTAATTAGACAGCTGTGTAGTCTGCTATTAGAAAATCTAAAGGTTAAAACACATAAGATACATAACTATACCTTAAAATTAAAATAAACCATAATAAATGACATTGCTGTGTAATAGTGATTCAGAATAGACAAATTTCCTTTTATGAAAAACACAAAGGGAATTTGGCTAACTCCAAACTCAAATTCAGCTTAAGTTAACTCCAAACCCGAATTCAGTCTAAGTTAACTCCAACTCCGAATTCATTAAAGCATCTAGTTGATGGTTTAACTCCAGCCACTTACCTAATTAGGATGCAATGAGTTTAGGCTGGAGTTATTTCTGGAGAAGTGAGCAGCTCTACTCCAAATTTATACTGAATTAGGCCCTATGTGTCTGCAAAGCTGTACCTCTGAATGACCAGCCAAAGGATGAAAACTGACTACGTTCACACAAATCAGCTACTGGGCTTTGTGTGGTCAGTTAAGAACAAGGAAGAAAGGTGACTGCCGGTGTTCTAAAATTTCGTCGGACCCATGAAAATTCCGGACCCTCGTCACATCGGGTGACGCTACGTCGTAACCCAGCTGATGCGAGCCCAGGTGCGCATGCGCACAAGGCATTTTCAAGGTCCGATAAAATTCTAAGACTTACGAACAGCTGACTGAGAGGAGGAGGGGCTGAGGTGGGACGCATACACCGCCGCGTCATCGAACAAGGAACATGTTGCAGGGCAAGGAAGTGAATACTCATACTAAATAGTAATGATAAAAAAAAAAGAAATACTAAACATTTTTTATCATTACTATTTAGTATGAGTATTCACTTCCTTCCCGCCTCCTCTAAGTCCGCTCTGCAACATGTTCCTTGCTCGATGACGCTGCGGTGTTGTAACATTTTCCCGCGGCGGTGTATGCGTCCCACCTCAGCCCCTCCTCCTCTCAGTCAGCTGTTCGTAAGTCTTAGAATTTCATCGGACCTTCAAAATGCCTTGTGCGCATGCGCACCGGGGCTTGCAGCAGGGCTCGCAGCAGCTGGTGGTGACGGAGCGTCCCCGGAAGTGACCAGAAGTGACGAGGGTCCGGAATTTTCACGGGTCCGACTAAATTTTAGAACACCGGGACCAACCAAGTGCTTCACATAGAGGAAGTACATAAAAATTATATTGATTATAATTTATAACATACACCTATGTGAACACACATACAGTAAATATTTAGGCTATGTAGGATTTAGGCTCACATTTTAAGTTACTTTGGTCAAACAATAAAGCAGATCTATACCTGCTTAAAAACACCCCACATAATCTTTAACATGACAACTTAATTAGGTATTAAAATAGTACTGTACCTGCATGTTTTACTATTGTCACTAATGGGAAAACCACCCTGAGCCATGACATACTGTACAGCCAAGCTGGAGCTCAAGCGGGTGGGTGGAAAGTAGCTGTACAGAGGCAGCAGAATAAAGATGAAAACAGTATTTTCTAAAAGAAAAGAAATGACAGATGTTTATAATACATAGCAAAGGAAATGTCACCCAATTAGGGTTTGATCATCTTCAAAGTGAATGCAGCGTAAAGTGGAACTCCACTCAAAAGGGGAAGCTCCGCTTGTTTGTCCTCTCCCCCCTCCACTGCCACATTTGGCACCTTTCTTTTCTCCGGCAAACTCAGCCGGAAGTTTGGCCCCCCTCCTCCTTCCCCTGCTGCCGAGTCATTCACAAAGCGCAGCACACTTCACACACGCGCAGTATTGCCAGTTTCCCTTACTGGAGATGGCGGTGACAGCACCCAAGAGCCGATTGAAAAATCGGCTCAGGTGAAGACACCAATGGATTAGTGGACAGGTAAGTGTCCTAATATTAAAAGTCAGCAGCTACAGTATTTTTACTGAATGAACCTGGAGCTGCACTTTAATACAGATATGTATAACTAGAGATGAGGAGCTTGGTGAGTATACAGCTTTATAAGGCTTTTTCAGGATGACCAAAATGATACTGTTAAATCTAATAGCAAAACACAGGAGGTCTCCCGCCCATACCATGTCTGTGATTAATGTTCTACCTGCAAGGAAAAATGGACACCATGGCTTAGTTAGCCTAATATGATGTATGTGATTTTTATAAAAACACAAAGAACAATGTCACAATCCATAGAAAGTAATCAACAGTCTGATCAGAGGAGATTTATGCAAGCAGTGGGCCTGTATGAAGGTTTATAAGTTGAGCCCCCCTAAGCAAGAAAAGGAAAGTGTGGCTTGCACAGCATGCCGCGGCAAAAGTTGGGTATGGTTTTTATTGCGCTGAATATTGTTTATGGTAAAAGGAAAGCAGTGTGCAGGAGTTCAGTAGTAAGTGACGCAAAGTTTAGAGTTCAGTAGTAAGCGAAGCAGAGTTCAGAGATCAGTAGTAGGTGACACAGAGTTCAGAGATCAGTAATATATGATGCAGAGTTCAGAGATCAGTAGTAAGTGACACAGAGGCCAGAGATCAGAAATTAGTGATGCAGAGTTCAGAGATCAGTAGTTAGCAATGCAGAGTTCAGAGATGAGTAGTAAATAACACAGAGTTCAGAGATCAGTAATAAGTGATGCAGAGTTCAGAGATCAATAATAAGCGATGCAGAGTTCAGAGATCAATAATAAGCGACGCAGAGTTCAGAGATCAGTAGTAAGTGACACATAGGTCAGAGATCAGTAATTAGTGATGCAGAGTTCAGAGATCAGTAGTAAGTGATGCAGAGTTCAGAGATCAGTAGTAAGCGATGCAGAGTTCAGAGATCAGTAGTAAGCAATGCAGAGTTCAGAGATCAGTAGTAAGTGACACAGAGTTCAGAGATCAGTAATAAGTGATGCATGAGTTCAGAGATCAGTAGTTAGCGATGCATAGTTCAGAGATCAGTAATAAGTGATGCAGAGTTCAGAGATCAGTAGTAAGCAATGCAGAGTTCATAGATCAGTAGTAAGCGATGCAAAAGGGCAGGGATCAGTAGTAAGTGATACAGAGGTCAGAAATCAGTAGTAAGCAACACAGAGGCCTTAAATCAGTAGTAGGTGAGGTAAGAGTTTCCAGTAATGAGTAGTATGTAACCCGAATACAATAATGCCTAATTAGAGCTCAACAAACACCCCAACATACTATTTATTATACATGGAATAAAATGAATAAAGAAAGGGAGAATGAGGCTGTTGTGACCATTGAAATATAGCAGGGGTCCCCAACCACCGGGCCGTGGCCTCTCTACAGCCAGGTCAACAGTGCAGCGGGCCGATAGGCAAGCTGGCCGGTCGGCCAGCAGGCAAGTGAGCGGGCCGGCTGGTGAGTGGGTGGGCAGGCCAGTTAAGGAGGCCGGTGGGTGAGTGAGCAGGTAGGCCATTGAGTGGGCCAGCAGGCCACTGAGTGGGCCGGCAGGCAGGCCAATGAGCGGGCAGGGGACAAGCGAGAAGAGAAATACATCATCTCTCACTGACCGTCCTACATCACCGCAGTTTGACCCTCACTATGCAACCGTGAGCAGCAGAGAGATTACATCATCTTTCACTGCCCGCCCTCACTCTGAGACACAATCCGCATCTGGTTCCAAGTGACAATCTGCATCTGGTGGCAGGCAATGTGGTAAGTGACAATCTGAATCTGGTGGCAAACGACGTGACAAGTGACAGTCGGGATCTGGTGGCAGGTGACCTGGCAAGTAACAATCCGCATCTGGTGGCAGGCGATGAGGCAAGTGACAATCCGCATCTGGTGGCAGGTGATGTGGCAAGTGACAATCCGCATTTGGTGGCAGGTAACATGGCAAGTAACAATCCACATCTGGTGGCAGACGACATGGCAAGTGAAAATCCACATCCCATGGCAGGCTACATGGCAAGTGACAATCTGCATCTGGTGCCAGGTGACATGGCAAGTGACAATCCACATCCGGTGGCAGGTGACATGGCAAGTGACAATCCGCATCTGGTGGCAGGTGACATGACAAGTGACAAGCTGCATCTGGTGGCAGGTGACATGACAAGTGACAAGCTGCATCTGGTGGCAGGTGACTTGGCAAGTGACAATCCGCATCTGAAGACAGGTGACGTGGCAAGTGACAATCCGCATCTGAAGACAGGTGACGTGGCAAGTGACAACCTGCATCTGAAGGCAGGTGACGTGGAAAGTGGCAAGCTGCATCTGAAGGCAGGTGATGTAGCAAGTGACAAGTTGCATCTGATGGCAGGCAATGGTGGCAAGTGACAAGCTCAGGGCTCCCACACTGATTCTCCATTATGGTGAGTTGAACTATTTTATTTTATATTACAACGTAATAATAGAAATAATGTGCTTCAATCATCTGGCATGGTGCCGTGATAATTAAAACGCCAAACCAGCCATTGCCCTGATAAATTGCCCCCCCTTCCCCGGGCCTTGGCATAATTTTCTTCCACGCAGCCGGTCCCTGGTGCCAAAAAGGTTGGGGACCGCTGAAATATAGCACATACACACTTTATTAATATAAACAAACTCTTTAAAAATACTTCATGTAAAATGAAAAGCTTTGAAATATACCAACATGATATGCAAAAATAAAAATCTTCTATCAATACATACATATTGGAAAGCAATATACAGTATACAGGCAAAAGAATTTGTTTATTAGTTAGGATGCAAATTTACTAAAAGCAAATAGACTTGGCACTTTGCAAGTACAGTTGCACTAAATTTTCCCAGAGCTTAGTGAATGTGATAAAGCTCTGCTGATTTCCATCATCCAATCAAGTGCAAGCGAAAATGCTTTTTTATTTTATTTTTTTCTTGCACCTGATTTGGTATTAATTACAAAGTGAAGCTTCACCACATTACATTTACTAAGAAAAACGAATGCAACTGCACTTGCACAAGTGCATAGTTTGTTTGCCTTTAGTAGATCATCCCCAACGTGTATATGCTATGTTTCAATGGTCACTGCAGCCTCATTCTTTAAATTTCATGTATTATGAGTAGAATGTTTGGGGGGGGGGAGGGATACTGAGCTCCAAATAGGCTTTTTTTGTATTTGGGTTACATCAAAGTCAACCCCATGCCTGCTGGAGAAGAAGCCCTGTAGGAGCCGAACCCCACAGCTGCCGGCCAAATCTATACTGTGTAACCAGCTGGTGCTACCAAAGTGTCCAAAACCCAGGCACATAAATGTGTCCTAAAAAGTCAAGTGGACATGAAGGATAAAAACCTGGCCACTGCTCCCGATCCCATAGGAACAGAACCCCAACAAAAGAGTTCTAAAGGGGGAAATTTGTTTTTGTTTGTTTTTTATTTTTTGGTAGGGTTCACCTACCTATTTATTATTTTTATTTACTTTTTATTTATTTTTATTCTTATTTTCATTTTTATTTTTATCCCTTACAATTTATTCTCTATTTTCATCATCATTATTTATTATTATTTTTTATTGTTGTGGGAATCCCAATTTATATTCAGTCCCCACTTGAGGTTTATTGTACCAATAGTATAACACGTTTTGTAGACAATATGGCTTTCCACATTTTTTCAGATACTTATCATCCTCTTTGCAAACCTATTTTGTTTTTCTGCGTGTGTGCACCACACATTGTGTGGATGTATGAGTGTTGCGTGTTTTTTTATCCAATTGCATACATATGTGTTTTTTTGGGTCACTTTAGCTTTTTCCATTTCATTTTTTTTTGTTTTTGTACATGCATTGGTACTATGTTTTTACTTGTTAGCACATTACTTCACCTTTAGGGGTTATTCCCTGAGGGGTGAGAATAGATGGCTGACCCGCCCCTGGTATTTCCTTATATATTTACCCATTCTCTGCCGGCTCTCACTAGGTGACCTGAGGAAGGGGCTAATGCCCGAAAAACATGTAGTCTGCCTTCAGAAAGCCCTGGTGTCTCTGTACCGGCTGCCATGTGCAGTCCCCACAGTGGGGCAGGATCTTCAAACTGGCGACTCCCTCCCGCTAGTGGTGATCAACCCAGCACAGCCCCATCTAGGTACGTGGATGGAGCTCATATCCATCGGGTCCTCCGCCCGCTCCCAGGACTTCCAGGACCCGGAGGTAGTTATCCCTTCCACCAGCCACAGCTGAGGCTTCTACCTAAGGTGTGAGTTGCAGTGTTTTACAGGCACAATTCCATCTCTTTACATGGCTATGAATATTGTTCTATGGCAATAGCTTGTTTTAATAAAGTGATTAGCCCTTAAAACTATTTTATTTCTTGGATCTGTATGCCAGAACAGCTCTTCCCCTTTTGAACTGTTTCACTGGGTACTTGACAGCTATCATCTCACAGGGAGAGGAAGGAAAGTCTCATCTTAAACTCTCTCCCTGCTGCTCCCCTGGCGCCCGATCTCCTACACATCAAAAGCACCAGCTCCTACCTGAACCTTTGCTACAGCTCTTGTGACGTGGAGATGATCAGGTGCCAGGGGAGCAGCAGAGGGAGAGGATTGGATGGGGCATCCCTTTCTCTCAAGATTAAAGCTGTCAATTAACCAGAGGGTGCTTTGGTAGAACCCGATGGTTATAAAGAAATGATGCAGCTGGCAGCTGTGGAGTTCGGTTCCCATAGGACTCCTTCATCCAGACATGGGTTTAATTGTGATGTGTGGCCCAACTGACTGCTTCCCCCGGCAAAAAGGCATCTCCCCATGTTGTGCAATGTGTGAGGGCACAGTGGGCCTCCTTCCTTGGGGCTCATATGCACAGTACACATTGCACCCATGGATGACACTCCACTGCATCTGCTCAATTATTCTGCAGCCTTCAGTTACTACATGGCATTGCCCATAGCACTGGCCTAAAAAATAAGGAAAGACAAGTGTTATTATATCTTCTGCATTCTGCACTTATGGGGTACTACATGCCAGCGCCCCACTGCGCCCCATGATTTCAACTACTGACCTCTATGTCACTACAGCACACAGGGGCCTATGGAAGGAACCACAAAGACCAATGGAGAACCAGGCACCTGACACTATTTTTTCTGGCTAACTTTTATCTTCAGTGCAGTGAAGTTCAGTAGAGCAGGACAGGTGAGACCAGTGTTGCCAACCCCCCCCGGAGTGAAATTTACTGGCAGAACGCCAAAATTTATGGACGGCACCAATTTTTTACTGGCACTGCAAAAATGTACATAAAATAGCCGTTTTCAGTGCTAAACCGTGCAAATATGAATAATTAAACTATAAACATGTAGATAGTGCTATTAGCAATGTGTTTAAGTTAAACAAAAGTCATAAACCATATTTCTCCATTTACATGAAGGTCAGATTAATATAACCCAGCCAGGGACAGAGTTCCCTCATATATCAGAGTGTGCAGGATTTCCCCTTACAGTGTAACTCTGACGTAAAGAGGAATGCTGCAGATCTTGATTTAAGGGGGAACTCTGATGTAAGCGGGTGCTCTGGTGACCAGAAACCACCTTATATCAGAGTCCACTGCATTCTCCTTTACATCAGAGTTCCCACTTACATCAGGGTCTGCAGTATTGCCCTTTACATCAGAGCTCCCTTTTACATCAGGGTCCACAGAGTTCCCCCTTGCACTGTAAGGGGAGAATCCTGCAGACTCTGATGTAGAAAAGAATATCAGGAACTCGGATGTGGGGGGGGGGGAGGAATCTTCAGCAGATTAATTACACTAAGGTAAGGGGGGAGGGATTCCCTGCTATAAGGGGGAAACCTTTACATCAGTTCCCCCTTACATTATTATATTCACCCAGCCCTTACATCAGTGACCCCCCGTTAGACTGGCCTGGCGGCGCTGTCACTTACCTGAGGGTGGTCAGAGGCTGCGGACATCATACAGGAAGTGGTTAGAGGCTGTGGACATGATACCAGAGGTGGTCAGAGGATGCGGACATGGTACAGGAGGTGGTCAGAGGATGCGCACACCCCCATCCCCCCCCCAACAGTAGTGTCCTAATCTGCCCCCCCTTCACCCTCCACATCAGTGTCCACCTCTGCCACCCTTTACATCACCCTCCCACAGCAGAGTCCTCCTCTGCCCACCTTCATATACCCTCTACAGCACAGTACTGTCCTTCTCTGCCCCCTGCCTTAAGCCCCCCCCCACAGCACAGTGTCCTTCTCTGCCCCACTTCAGCCCCCCACAGCTCTGTCCTTCTCTGCTCCCTTGCTTTTAGCCCCCCATAGCACAGTGTCCTTCTCTGCTCCCACAGCACTGTCCATTTTTGCCCCCACAGCACTGTCCTTCTCTGCCCCCTGCCTTTAGCCCCCCATAGCACAGTGTCCTTCTCTGTCCCCACAGCACTGTCCTTCTCTGCCCCCTGCCTTTAGCCCCCCTTAGCACAGTGTCCTTCTCTGTCCCCACAGCACTGTCCATTTCTGCCCCCACAGCACTGTCCTTCTCTGCGTCCTGCCTTTAGCCCCCACAGCACTGAGCACTGTCCTTCTCTGCCCTCTGCCTTTAGCCCCCACAGCACTGAGCACTGTCCTTCTCTGCCCTCTGCCTTTAGCCCCCACAGCACTGTCCTTTTCTGCCCCCACTTCAGCCCCTACAGCACTGTCCTCTGTCCCAGTTCTCACATGAGTCTCCTGACCCACAGGTCTATAAATGCTTGTGCTACAGCCTCCTGATAATCCGTTTTCCAGGTAATCGCCTGTAACAACAGCAATCACCCCATGCTGTTCTTCCTCCTCATTTTCCAGCTCCACAGAAGCACAGCTAAACTGGATTACAGCTTTGTGTCACCTGGAACTTCCCACCTCTCTTCAAGTATATCAGGAACTTGATACTCTCCTCTTCTTCTCTAGCCACAGCGCGGCCAGTGCCAGCAAGACAGTGTCACTGTCTTTTAAAAATGGCGCCAACTGTCGCCAGTTCGTCACTGCGCATGCGCCCACCCAGCCGGAAATAGACAAGCTTTTCCGAGCCCAACAGGCTTCGGAACGCCGCATGAGCAGTTGCGTGGCGGCCGTTCTGCCATCTTTTTTACGGGCACCGCTGCCCGTAACGGGCATTTACAGGCAGCCCGAAAATGGGCTAAAAGTTACGGGCTGCCCGTAAATCTACAGGCGGTTGGCAACACTGGGTGAGACATGCATGTATTGATTTTATCTAAATGGAAGCTTTTCTTCTACTTTTTTAAAAAGTGACAAATTCACTTTAAATATGTTTTTTTAATGTTGCCCACAGCCACCAATCAGACTCAAATGGTCAGATGCAGCCTAAATGTCTGAATCTCATTGGTGGCTCTGGGCAACATAGACAGGATACGTTTTGGTACATAAGGCCTAAAAACAAAAAATATTGTAACATAAAGGTAAAATAAAAGAAATAAAAACTGAGTAATCATTTGCAACGGTAGCCTGCATAACCTAAGACAAATATGAATCTGGCAGTGATACACAACCATAATCTTACCTTCCACATCATGGCATGCATCGTGGGCTCTTCACACATATGTAAACACTTGGATGTTCAAGGCATAGGGCGTATGCAAAGAGCACTGCGTAGGTAAGACATTGTCAGGAGAACAATGCTCCCTCAGCAATTCAACTATCTCATCTATTATTAAATCTTCTGTTAAAAGTAAACAAAACCTTTATTAAGAAAGTAATGAGGACCAACATAAAGGGTAGCTGTTATACAGAGGTAAGAAATAGCAGCTGTATGACACACAAGAAAGAAAAGGAAACAAAAATATGAAAAGAAAAATGTCAGCATGGGTTAAATAATTAATGCTGGAATTACATGTTGACAATGAGACAGTGGTGACATGAGGAGGTTCTTTACTTTTACCTTAAAAGCGTTAATTTAGCAATTATAGGAAACCTCATAACTGGAAGTAATTTTAGAAAAAAAATGTGAGAGGACATTTTTTTTAACCTTTATTTCACCTGGCAACCAATCAAGGGAGGAGTAATGTTGCCACACTTGGCTGATTTGGGCCACAATCACCTACAGTTCGCCTTATCGCTATTCCACAAATTAAAGAGTAACTCCACTCACATGGGGGAAAAAAAGTAGCAAATAAAAAAAAAATAATATAGCATTTACAATTGTGACACAAGTCATGTTGCAATTGAATATTATTAAAAATTATCTTTCCTTTTCCATCTGCAGTTCTGTAATTTTCTGTAAAATGTAATGCAATATGGCGACTTGCAGGTGTTCTGTACACAGATTGTGTACATAACGCCCCCAGAAACATTATTTTCTGCTTGTGTGATTGACTCATTTTCCCAGAAGTCAGAGTTTTGGCATTTCCTGCAAAAAAAAAAAGGGCATTTTGGTAAGATACTCCCAACAGGAAATCACGTCCAAAGGAATGCAGACCCTGCAATTTTCCTCGTTAGAGCCCTGCAGGTGCAGCAGCTGGCTGATAATAATGAAACCACTCCCATTAGACTCACTGAGCATATGGGCACAGAGACACAAACAGGGATTTCTTAAGAATAATAAAAGGTAGGAATCTGCAACAAAGTTTGTTAAAATCTTTGCAATGTACATAGATCATCCAGAGGGGAATGTTTTTCCCACAAAAGTGGAGTTACTCTTTAAATGGTCTTGTAGTTCACAGGAGACAACTGGGAATGCAGATAACATTATTAGGATTTCAGTTCTGTACACAGATTGTTGAAAGGATGCTGGATTTCTGTTAGAATCAACAGGTATTTTTCTGGTCCTGCATATTCAAGTTATAGAATTAAAATACATATATCCCTTTCCAAATATTTTACATAAAATAAGAATCATTGGAAGCATTATAGTTTTAACCTGTGGCAGCAAGGAATATAAAGTCTCAGTACCCTCTGATGTTTGGCACAGAACCCTTGATCTCTCTTCCAAATTTTAAGCAAGAAATTACCAATTTTAGTACAGCTTCAAACTTCAAAGTCAATTATATGAAGTCAGAACTGTTAAATATTAATATTACTAAGAGCAATGGAATTCTCTAACTTCAAACTTCCAAATTAAAATATAACTAAAGATAAACTTTTTTTTTAGTTTTGGATTGAGTAGAGATAGATTAGAACACCTGTCGGTTTTTGTTGCTGTCTGTGCCCCTGTTAAGGAGATTCAGCCTCTATAATTGTGCTGGTTACCATTATCATTGAAAGTAAAAGAAAATCCCAAAATTTTGGGTTGTCCCCAGTAAAGTAATAGAGGGGAAATGTTCCAATTGGAACACCAGTTCTAGTGGCTGGGTGGTTGCGGACCGCCCACCGTGTATTTACTGTAGGTACTTTGATGTTAAATACCGGGGTTATAGCAGCAGATAGCTGCCATAATCCCGGTATTTTTTTAATTGGCGGGAGGTCCGTTTTAACATAAGAGTGGTCCCAGAGGCAGATTCGCCGCAGTATCACCTTGATGGGCGGCAGGAGAGGTGCCCCCCCCCCACAGCTTCCCAGTCATTTTCGCCGCCCACCGGACCCGTCAGTAGCGGGGAAAACAATCTGTTCTGCTGTCCTCTCAGGCAAGAAGTCGAGTGAGGGTGTCATGTTACATGATATTGTTTATTATAATGTACTGTTTCTTTAATGTTCATCTTAAGTTTGTTTCTTGTGCCACTCCGTAGTTTGCATGCTGCTTGAGGTACACCCCTCCCCCTTTCCTGTATTAGTCATTTTATGCTGTTCATTCATTGTGACTTGTTGTATCTCTCCTAAGCTGCATGGAAGTATTGTTCTTTTACCTGTTGTAACTGCACATTCTACAGATCATACGACGAATAAACATCGCCAGATCTTCTTACATGTGAGTTGTGACTGAGTAAACTATCTGGGAAGGTGATTTGGTATGGATAATCTCATGAGGGCAATGAGCGCCATGTGCTCCTGAAAACCGAATTCATAGCCTTTGCAGCCAGTCCAGAATAGAGGGCAAGATGGCCCTCACTTGACTCTATGGCCTAGGAGGACTGGAGCAACGTCATATGCCGCTTCCCAGCAACGGTTTTAAAGAGCCCATTTTTTTTCATCAGGAAAAAAAATACTTTTTTTTTTTTTGTGTAGATGTGAGATCTGAGGTCTTTTTGACCCAAGATCTCACATTGAAGAGGTCCTGTCATGTTTATTTCTATTACAAGGGATGTTTGCATTCCTTGCATTAGGAATAAAAGTGATCAACATTTTTTTTTTTTAAAAGGACAGTGTAAAAATGAAAAATAAAAGAAAATAAATAGGAAAAAAAAATTAAAGTGCAATGTCCCCATTAGCTTATGCGCAGAAGCGAACACATACGCAAGTTGCACCCAAACATGTAAATGGTGTTGAAACCACACATGTGAGGTATCGTTGCGATTGTCAGAGTGAGAGCAATAATTTGAGATCTAGACCTTCTCTATAACTCTAAACTTGTAACCTATAGAAATGTAGCATCCTCCTAGGTATGTGCTAGAGAGTGAGTATAGTTTTTGGTTGTGTGTGTGAGTCTGTGAGTCTGTGAGTTAGGTCTGCTCAGTGTGCCCAGTGTGGGATTCATATGGTCTGAGGGAGTGTCCCCACTGTGCCCAATTGGGAGGCACAATGGGACAGTGGAGGAAACCTAGCCAATGACATACAGGCTTTGTTACAGCCCCAGGGATTGGCACAGACAGTTGTCTCAGTGCATTGTGGAGTGCAGTATATAAAGCCAGGGGCACGGGTGGTAGAGGTCTTTGGCGGGAAGCAGAGTCCCAGAAGAAGGGTGGCGGCTGCCTCCTCTTCTGAAGTAGATGGTGATGGTCGCAGGCAGTCGCCCTGGTGAACCAGCAGTGTGGAGCTGAACCCAGAAGTCCAGGAGAGCTGACTGGAGGAGTTGGGGTACTGCGAGAATCTGGAAAGCAGTATCGTGAGTACAGAGTATCTTGCCCAGGGGTCTGCCCAGGAAGGGGACCACTTCGGGGAGTATAGTCAGTGGTAGGGTGTCGGCTGATACAGAGAAGGAGGTTGCTAGGTGAGTGCCCTGAAGAGAAATACAAACAGGAACATTTTACCTCAGATTCTAGTGGCAAGATGAAACAGCGGCCTTGCTGCATTCTCAGGTTGGAGTCCTCACAATTGCGAATGGCTCAGATGTTGGAGTGTCCCACTCATTCCTTCTCTTATCCCAGCATGAAATAGAAACAACAAAACAGCAACCTCTAGACTGATCATTGACTGAGCCAAGAAAGTAAAGTTTAAGATTTCTGCATGCAGTTGCTACGGGTAACCCAGGGGAATCCAGAAAGTGTGGAATACCAGCAGCTCTTAAGGGGGCTGTGCTACAGAAATTTTAAAAAATGTCACCTATGGGGATTTTTAAGTACCAATGTTTGTTGCCATTCTACAAGCGTGCACAATTTTGAAGCATGACATGTTGGGTATCTATTTACTCGGCGTAACATTATTTTTCATACTGTAGAAAAAAATTGGGCTAACTTTACTGTTTTCTTACTTTTAAATTAAAAAAGTGTATTTTTTACTAACTAATTGTTGCTGGATTTTTTCCTCTGTCAGAAGCCAAACAGGCCGCTCAAGGGCTATGTTATCAAAAATAGGAATAAAGAATATACCCTTTCCTCTGGGTTGAGGTATATTCTTCACAGAGAAAAGGAAAGAAACTCTCTACCCATGCATCAGCCACTGGACTCTCAACAAGGTAACAATACCACTATGCAATCTCTTTAGTCCTTGAGTTGTTCCAAAGGCTACCAGTTTTCACTAAACTAAACTTGCAGAGAGTCTACAATCTTGTAAGAATCAGAGAGGGGAATGAGTTGAAGCTTTTTGCAGTACATTTGGCTACTTTGAGTATTTGATGCTGCCATTCGGGCGCTGTAACTCTTTTGCAATGTTCCAACATTTCATGAACGTCAACTTCCGTGACTTCCTTGATGTTTTTCTGGCTGTGTATCTGGACAAAATCCTGATCTTTTCCTCCCATTTGGAGGAAAACAGAATCTAAAGCAAAAAGGTCCTGAGTCATCTTCAAACTCACAGACTTTACACCAAATGCAAGTAGAAAGTTTTTTTTTGCAAAGTACAAAAGTACAATCGCTAGAGCAGCATACAAAGCCCAACAAGTGCCAACATATCTTAGTCATGATTGTAATCCAGAAAAATTCCCACAATAGACCAGAACACATAATACATCAGTGGAGTAAATCAACATGGCAGTACCGGGACACCACCCATATACATATTAGCAACACTGGCACTACAACTATTGCATAGAAATAGAATTGACCACTTTGAGAGTCCAACTGAGGGAGTCAGTTCCATTTTACAAGGTAGGAAAATATGGGAGGGGGATAAAGAGGGAAAAAAGAGAGGTGGGGGGATGAGAAGGGGGAGGGAGGAGACTCCTGTATGCTTGTTCATATGAGCAGTGAGTTGCAAATAAAAAAGTGGTGACTCAACTGTGTCTTAGTGCGGAGAAGGAATATCAGAGCCCCAGAAGTCTATCCAAGCAGACTAGGTCATATTGAATTTCTTAGGACAATTTCTTTTGGCTTAAGCTTGGCTTGTATGTAGATAAAATAGTGTTATTGATGGTATGCCAGGAGAATACTATAGTTGAATTAAAAGACTTCCAAAGCAGAAGAATTTCTCTGTGTGCATAAAAGGTAGTAAAACAAAGAAACTATTTAATAAATTACCCAAAAAGGGGACTCATCAAAAACATTTTGGATCCAATCCGAGTTAACATCTGTCACAACTGCTGTCCAGTAGGGCCAAAAGGTAAGACCATATCATATAGAGTAAGGAAGGTAGGTATGTACGTACAGTCATCCTAGTCATCCTCCTCCTGATCAGGAAGGTAATTGTACCATTTCTGATACGTTTGAGTTATTTTAGAAGCATAAGCAAGAGAGAGACTAAGATAGAGGGGTGATAGAGGCTTACCTATCACACTGGAGGTGAGCAGTCACTCATCTGGATCAGATTCTAAACTGGGGGGAGTGGGAAACTGCATACAGAGAGCATAATGCAATTGTAAGTATATGAAAAACACCAATTTAGGAAGATTATATTTAGCCTTTAGGGCTGGGAAGTCCATCAACAGTACACCAGAGACAATATGTTTCAAACCAACCCCTTGAGATGCCTAAATCTCAGGATCCAGGATGCTTCTCAAAAGGGAAAGGGTGGGATTGCCCCATAATGGAAGATGTGAAGAAAAGAACAAAGGGGAGCGGTACTTTGCTCTAGTCTTGTGCCAGATTAGGATGGTAGTTCTCATCAGACACATGACCCCCAGGTGAGATGGAGGTCCCAGAAAAACTAGATAATTAAGGATCAAATAGGAGCTAATAATGGTGGCTTCCGGAATCACAATTGGGTTGTCCCTAGGCTGAGAAAACCGCCAACGGACTGCCGCCACGCCACGGAGCTGTCTGCCCTGGCCCTGGCTACACAACTGTGTAACCTCCATGTAATAATATTAGTGCTCATACCCAGCATGAATCAAGACTGGTCTGCATGAACCAGAGCTGTAATAACCTTGTTCAATCCGTTTGACAGGACCACTTTTAAAAGCAAAATAGGTCTGTATGAGGAACACAAGGTCAGGATTCTTGCCGAGTTTGAGGATAACTACCACCATTACCTCCAACATTGAAGTAGGCAAGGAGCCAGTTTCAAAGGACTGCATTAGTATAGAATGGAATTTAGAAAGTAATTCATTCAAATAAAAGAATTTGATCGTGAGACTGTCCGGTCCAGGAGGGTCCTGGACTGGATGGTGGATTCAGCTATTTGTAATTCCTCCAGTGTAATTGAGCTGTCAAACTTCTCTCGATAGGTAGAAGTAATTTTGGGATAGATCAATATTCTCCAGGTAGACAATCAGTTCCTCCTCCTCAGTGGACTGCTCTGGAGCCATAAAGATCCTAATAATAGGAAGCAAAGCAAGCATTAATCTGCACTAGATCAGTAACCATTTCTCAAGTAGGAGACAGTATACAATAAATAGATACAGAGGCGGAATGTTCTTTAGCCAACCATGCTAGCAACCATCCCATCTTTTTCCCTTGCTCAAAGATCCTCTGAGATTGGTGAAGAAGGTTCATTTTAGTTGCAGATGTGTAAAGCAGGAGAACATTCCTAGAAGCCACTTGAAGGGATAAATAAGCAGAGTGGTCTTGCGTCTGCATGTAAATGGACTAAAGCTCAGCTGTAATTAGATTAGCTCTCAAGTCTTTTCTAACCTTCCAAGTGATTGCTGGAGATGCAGATTCAGCATTATAATCAGTCAGGTCTTGTTGGTATGGAATGTAAACCCTCAGGTCGGAAAACCAAAAGCAAGAAAGACTCCGCAGCCCATCAACAGGGGCTGTGCATGTAGTCATTTGAAATCTAATTGGAGCATGATCAGATATGCTGTGAGGCAATATGCAGATGTCCCAAACCCTGGGAAGGACAGGTCCCCCTGAATACACCAGGTCTTTACAGGAGAAGATCTTATAAGTTGCCAGATGGCATGTGTGCACCCTGAGAGAAAGTGGAATACTTCTGCTGAAGCTGAAGGTTTTATGACAGTAGCTCCCACAGGAGATGTGTGATCAATTCCACCCAGGGTCAGGGATCATAATAAGGTCACCTATTATTAATATACTTTCTGTAGAGTAAGTAACTAAATGAACCACTATAGTATATAGAAATCTTACAGAAGCCAAAGGAGGAAGATATAGGCCCAACTGCACGATTTCCACACAGTCATAAGGAACATGAATAATGATATAGTGACCATCCGAGTCCAACTCCATAGCCAGTAAATGAAAAGGAAGGGATTTATGAACAAAGAGACTCACCCTCCTATAGTAGTTGAAGTAAGTGGAATCACACAAACAATACCCTTTATTTTTGTAATAAAAACTAGATAAAAATGAACTCACAAGTAAAGATAAAAAGGAGCTCATCAATCACATCTCCCCATCACGATACTGTGCACCAAAATCGCCCCTAATTGGAGCTCCAGCTTACAGTGTGGAAATGGCAGCAGTCCTGGACCGAATGCATTCGCCACTATATTTGGGTTGGCAAGGTTGTGGTGTTATTGAAGATTAACCCTTTCAAGGCTGGAATCATATTGAACTTTCGGACCCTCTTTATGCAAGTCTCCTGTGGAGTTAGCACAAGTACTGGCATATACTGTATGTGTATAAATTGAAGTAAGTGGAATGATAATAATAGCCCACCCATGGCTTTTTTAGACTACTGATTTCGCCACCAATTAAATGGGTCTATTGAAAAATACAAATAAGATTGTGGTATGTTAAGAGTTGAAACACTAGGAACCTCTGGAAGGGGCAAAACTTCTTGTAGTCAAAGAAACTATAGAACAAAAACACACCTGTAGCTATGAGCCAAACCTAAAGGATAAAAAGGTCAGCAGTTGGACTTAGATAGCATGTCACTAGGCAAACCAAGGACATTTAAGAAGGATCCTGGATTGCAAAACATGAAGCATGAGTAGGCACATAGTATGCTGCATGATAAAATGGAACAGAAAACATCCAAATCTAAAACCAATTCTAGTTGCTGGAATATGATGAGCTTGCTTAACAGTAAATAGGGAGGAAAATGTGAGCAGTTTCACAAGCAGGTGTTCAGTGAAGGCGGTAGGATCAATCCCCTCTGCCCTTTCAAGGAGACCCAAAATACCTGTTTTTCCAAGTGTCATAAATTTATAACCAAAAATAAACTTATAGGGATTGAGTTACTAAAACTGGAAAATGCTACAACTGGTGCAGCTCTGCATAGAATCCACTCAGCTTCCAGGTTTTTTTGTCAAAGCTTAATTGAAAAGGATAAAGTTAGAAGCTGATTGGCTACCATGCACAGCTACACCAGAGTTTGCATTTTCCAGGTATAGTAAATCAACTCTATGGTGTAGTAAGCTATAAATAGTGTAGTATTTCTTTACCTCCTTAGCGGTATTCCCGAGTGTGGCTCGGGGTTAAATTTCAGTACCAAAAGTGGTAACCCCGAGCCACACTCTGGATTACCCCAGAATGTTGCTCACTTTCCCTGCGCTCCCCCGCCATCCTCCTCAGCGTCCTCACACTCTCTCCCCGCTCTGTGCATGGCCAATTGCTAGCACTTGCCTTCCGGTTCCCTTCCCTGCGAGCGTTGTGATGCAGGGGGGTGGAACTGACGGCAAATTCAAAAGTGTAAATACACAGATGACTTGACACAAAGCTGTGATCCTAACGGATTACACTGTATCATGCCATTTCAGCACAGGATTGCACCTGGTGACTTTTCCAGTGCCCTGCCTGTGCTTTTCCAGTGCTTTGTGCCTGGAAAATTTTGAACGACCATGGCGTCCAAAAAGCATTCTTTTTGCGTAAAAGCGATTTTAGACGAACTGGAAAACAGTGACAGTGAAATGGAGTTACTTGAAGAATAGCGATAGCGATTTGTGGGAAAATTCGTCATCAGGTATGGAAAGTGACGACAGCGACGATTCTGATGTCTCTTTCTGGCACATAGCTTGTGGAATTTGGGAAGTATATCAAATGACTCTTCAGAATTTCCAACGGAGCTATGTGCCAGAAAGAGACATCAGAATCATCACTGTCATCACTTTCAGTACCTGATGATGAATTTTCCCACGAATCGCTATCGCTCAGTTCTTCAATTAACTTTTCTTTCGCTGTCGCTGTTTTCCAATTCGTCTAAAATCGCTTTTGCGCAAAAAGAACGCTTTTTGGATGCCATGGTTGTTCTCAATTTTCCAGGCATAAAGAACTGGAAAAGTACAGGCAGGGCACTGGAAAAGTTACCAGGTTCAATCCTGTGGTGAAATGGCATGATACAGTGTAATCTGTAAGGATCACAACTTTGTATCATGTCATTTAGTGTATTCAGATTTTTAAATTGCCGCCGGTTTCACCCACCTGCATCACAACGCTCGCAGGGAAGGGAACCGGAAGGCAGGTGTCGGCATCGGCCGAGCACACAGCGGGAGGACAGCGGGAGCATTGCAGGGGAGGACAGAGGGAAATCGGAGGGGAAGGTGAGTTTTAAAATCTAAAACAAGAGTTTTCCATGCAAAAGAATGTACCGCTTTAAGCACAGAAATCTGGACATAATCAGACCGACAGGGAGGTTAAAAAATATTATTGACCAATGACCATAAATCAAAGGTTGCCCACATTTTAAAATAATCACATGCAGCAATACACTACTCAATCCTTCAGCCGATAACCTTTAACTTCTGTGGTCTCCTCAGTCGCCATCCACCATCTTTATGTTACATATAGTTAGTCAGGTTGAAAAAAGACACAAGTCCATCTAGTTCAACCAATAAAAAAAAAAAAAACAACCATTCAATCCCATATACACAAACCTATACCCACAGTTGATCCAGAGGAATGCGAAAAATCCCAGCCAAACATGATCCAATTTGCTCCAGCAGGGGAAAAAATTCCTTCCTGATCCCCTGAGAGGCAATCGGATATTCCCTGGATCAACTCTACCTATAAATGTTAGTACCCAGTTATATTATGTACTTTTAGGAAAGAATCCAGGTCTTTTTTAAAGCAATCTACTGAGCTGGCCAGAACCACCTCTGGAGGGAGTCTATTCCACATTTTCACAGCTCTTACTGTGAAGAAACCCTTTTGTATTTGGAGATGAAATCTCTTTCCCTCTAGATGTAAAGAGTGCCTCCTTGTCCTCTGTGATGACCTTAAAGTGAATAACTTAACACTAAGCTCACTACATGGACCCCTTATGTATTTGTACATATTTGTACATATTGATCATATCCCCCTTTCATCTCCTCTTCTCAAGACAGAATAAATTCAGTTCCTCTAATTTTTCCTCATAGCCGAGCTCTTCCATGCCTCTAATGAGTTTGGTTGCCCTTCCCTGCACTTTCTCTAGTTCCCAGATATCCTTTTTGAAAACCGGTAACCAAAACTGAACTGCATATTCCATATGAGGTCTTACTAATGATTTGTACAAAGGCAAAATTATATCTATCTCTCTGGAGTCCATGCCTCTCTTAATCCAAAAAAGGGCTTTGCTTGCTTTGGAAAACCGCAGCTTGGCATTGCATGCTATTATTAAGATCCTTCTCTACTTTTGATTCCCCCCGTTGTACTCCCACTAGTATGTATGATGCATGCATTTTCTTAGCCCCCAAGTGCATAACTTTAAATTTGTAGCACCCTCCTAGGTAAGTGCTAGAGAGTGAGTATAGTTTTTGGCTCTGTCTGACTATCAGAGGAGCAGCGGGTAAATTCTATATTGCTCTGTGCTTAACAGGGAGCAGGATCTGTGAGTTAGGTCTGCTCTATGTGCTCAGTGTGTGATTCATCTGGTCTAGGGGAGTGTTTTACACTGGTCCAATAGGTAGGCATGTTGGACAGTGGAGAAAACCTGACCAATGGGTACACAGGCTTTGATACAGCCCCAGTGATTGGCACAGACTGCTGTCTCAGTGCATTGTGGGGTGTGGTATAAAAGTCAGGAGCACATGTGCTCGGGGTCTTTGGCTGGTGAGCAGAATCCCGGAAGGAGGGTGGCAGCTGCCCCCTCTTCTGCATCAGTTGGTGTATGGTCACAGGCAGTCGGCCTGGTGAGCCAGAAGGAAGGAGTTGAACCCAGGGGTCCAGGAGAGCTGACTAAAAGATTTGAGACACTGGAGACCCTGGAAAGCAGTATAATGAGTACATGGGATTGTGTCTAAGGGCCTAACCAGGAAGGGGGCCACTCCTGGGTAGAGTAGTCAGAGGACGGGTGTCAGCTGGTGGAGTGAAAGGGGGTGCTAGGCGAGTACCCTGAAGATAAGTGCTAAGCAAGTGTTTATTCAGGAACTTTACCTCAGATTCATCTAGTGGCAAGGTGAATCCTCAGCATTGTGAATAGTTCAAATTTTGGAGTATCCCACTCTTCCCTTCTCCCATCCCCATATAAAATAAAACAACAAAAACAACAACCCTTGATCATTGACTGAGCCAGAAAGTAAAGTGTTTCTGCATGCAATTGCTACCGGTAACCCAGAGGGACCCGAAAATGTGAGAAATCCAGCAGCCTTCAAAGGGGGCAGTGCTATACATTTATCAGCGTTAAACCTAATTTGACACATCAAATTAGTCGCCCAATGAAACAGTGCATTGAAGTCGGCTTGTAAGTTGGAGACATCCTGTAAGGAAGTTATTCCACTGCATAGCTTTGTGTCATCTGCAAAGATGGAAATTATACTTTTAATCCCAGACCCTATATAATTTATAAAGATATTAAAAAGTAAGGGTCTCAACACTGAACATTGGGGTACACCACTGATAACCTAAGACCATTCAGAGTAAGGCTCATTAACCGCTTCCATACAGAGCAGTTAGACCCCCTTCCTGCCCAGACCAATTTTCAGCTTTCAGCACTCTCACACTTTGAATGACAATTGCTCAGTCATGCTACACTGTAACCAAACAAAATTTTTATCATTTTTTTCACACAAATAGAGCTTTCTTTTGGTGGTATTTGATCACAACTGGGGTTTTTTTTTTTCGTGATATAAGCAAAAAAAGAGCAAAAATTTTGCAAAAAAAACACTTTTTTTTAGTTTCTATTATAAAATTTTGCAAAAAATTAATTTTTCTTCATACATTTGGGCCAAAATTTATACTGCTACATATCTCTGGTAAAATTAACCCAAATTAGTGTATATTATTTAGTCTGTGTGAAAGTTATTGAGTCTAGAAGCTATGGTACCAATTACTGAAAATTGATCACACCAGATGTACTGATGGCCTATCTCCTTTCTTGAGGCCCTGAAATGTCAGGACAGTACAAATACCCCCCAAATGACCCCTTTTTGGAAAGTAGACAGTCCAAGGTATTTAGTAAGAGGCATGGTGAGTTTTTTGAAGTTATAATTTTTTCCCACAATTCTTGGGAAAATGAAGAAAACATTTTTTTTTCTTTTTTTTTCCCAAAACGTTGTCAATTTATAAGCTATTTCTAACACATAGCATGTACACCCCAAAATTCATTCTGCTACTCCTTCTGAGTATGGTGATACCACATGTGTGAGACTTTTACACAGCCTGGCCACAAAAAGAGACTCCACGTCCAAGTAGCACCATAAGGCGTTTTAGGAGCATAAATACACATAAAACTTTCTTACTACCTATCACACTTTTCAAGGCCCTAGAGCAACAATACAATGGAAAAGTCCACAAAATTACCCCATTTTGGAAAGCAAACACTCCAACGTATATTCTATGAGGCATTATGGGTCCTTTGAACATGTCATTTTTTTCCACAAGTTTTTGGAAAATGTGGGAAAAAAATAAAAACTTTTTTTTTTACACAAAGTTGTCAATTTATAGGATATTCCTAACACATAGCATGTACATCGCAAAAATGACACCCCAAAATACATTCTGCCACTCCTCCTGAGTATGGCAATACCACATGTGTGAGACTTTTTCACAGCCTAGCCATATAGAGGGGCCTAAACATCCAAGGAGCATCATCATGCATCCTAGCCACTTGCCTAGGCCTATTTTTGACATTTGGTGTTTACAAGCTAAAATCAGTTGTTTTTGCTAGAAAACTACTTAGAACCCCAAAACATTATATATTTTTTTTTAGCAGAGACCCTAGAGAATAAAATGGAGATTATTGCAATATTTTTTATCACACCGTATTTGCGCAGCGGTCTTCCAAACGCAATTTTATGGGAAAAAAATCACTTTTTTTAATTAAAAAATAAGAAACCAGTAAAGTTAGCCCAATTGTTTTCCATAATGTGAAAGATAATGTTACGCCGAGTAAATAGATACCCAACATGTCATGCTTCAAAATTGCGCACGCTCACAGAATGGTGACAAATTTTGGTACTTAAAAATCCCCATAGGCGACATTTTAAAAATTTCTACAGGTTGCTATCTTAGAGTTACAGAGGAGGTCTATGGCTCAAATTATTGCTCTTGCTCTAACGATCGCGACGATACCTCACATGTGTAGTTTGAACACTGTTTACATATGTGGGCGGGGTTTCCGTATGCGTTCGCTTCTGCACGCGAGCTCGCGGGGACACGGCGCTTTAATTTTTTTTTTTTTTTTTTTTTACTATTTATTTTATTTATTATTTTTTATTTTTACACTGTTTTTTTTTAAAAAAAAAAAATTGATCATTTTTATTTCTATTGCAAGAAATGTAAACATTACTTGTAATAGAAAAAGGCACGACAGGACCTCTTTTTTGTGAGATCTGGGGTCAAAAAGTCCTCAGATCTCACAAGTACACTAAAAGATAGAAAAAATAAAAAAAAAAAATTAAAAAAAAATTAAATAAAATGAAAAAAAAAAAAGGGACCTTTAAACTGGTTGCTAGGCAACGACGTTTGCCGTAGCTCCGGTCCTCCAAGATCATAGAGTCGAGTGAGGGCAAGCTTGCCCTCACTCGACATCCTGTCTGTGAGGATCTGGGACCGGATCGTTTTCCCCGCTGCCGGCGGGTCCGGTAAGCAGGGAAAAGGACCAGAATGCAGCGGGAGGGGGGGGGCACCTCTTCCGCCACCCCGGAAGGGTGATCCCGCGGCGAATCTGCCGCTGGGACCACCCTTATCGGAAAGCCAACCGTCCACCGTTTAAAAAAATACCAGGGTTATGGCAGCTATCTGCTGCCATAACACCGGTATTTAGGTTTAAACGGACGACGTATGTTAACCTTTTTGGACTTAGACATGGTGGCTGTATGAAGGGTGACAGGTACTCGGGTACTTTGCTGGGCAGGTGACAGGTACTCTGGTACTGATGAGCAAGTGGCAGGTACTCGAGTACTCCGATAGGCAGGTGACAGGTACTCGGGTACTCTTATGGGCAGGTGACAGGCAGGTGATAGGTACTGATGAGTAGTACTGATACTGATAGGTGATACTGATACTGTACTGATGATGGGTACTGATGATCAGTACTGATACTAATAGGTGATAGGTACTGATGGGTACTGATGAGTACTGATGAGTAGTGATGGGTAATGATGAGCAGGTGGCAAGTACTCGGGTACTTCAGGTGTCAGGTACTCTGATGAGCAGGTGGAAGGTACTCGGGTACTCTGTTGGGTAGGTGACAGGTACTCGGGTACTCCGATGACGGGTACTCAAAGTACCAGAGTACCTGTCATCAGAGTACCCGAGTACCTGTCATCAGAGTACCCGAGTACCTGTCATCAGAGTACCCGAGTACCCGTCATCAGAGTACCCGAGTACCCGAGTACTTGTCATCAGAGTACCCGAGTACCTGTCATCAGAGTACCCGAGTACCTGTCACCAGCCCATCAGAGTACCTGTCACCAGAGTACCCGAGTACCTGTCATCAGAGTACCCGAGTACCCATCATCAGAGTACCCGAGTACCTGTCATCAGAGTACCCGAGTACCTGTCACCAGCCCATCAGAGTACCTGTCATCAGAGTACCCGAGTACCTGTCATCAGAGTACCCGAGTACCCATCATCAGAGTACCCGAGTACCTGTCACCAGCCCATCAGAGTACCCGAGTACCTGTCATCTGAGTACCTGATGGGCTGGTGACAGGTACTCGGGTACTTTGATGGGCTAGTGACAGGTGCTCTTTATTGGGGGGGGGGGCAATCAGTGTGGTTGGGGTGCACTATGATTGGTAACTAGCTGTTACCACAATCTCCTCCTCACACAGGATCAGTGTGTGAGGAGGAGAACACGGTGACAGCTAGTTACCGTGTTCTCTGATGACATTTGTGACCGGCTGTGATTGGACACAGCCGGTCACGTGGTAAAGAGCCAATTTCATTGGCTCTTTACCTAGATCGGGGATGGGCTCTGTCCGAGGGACGAGCCTCGTCCCCGATTGCCGCGCTGCGCGCCCCCGGGGGCGCGCATTAAGGAAGGAACGAGCGGCTCGCGCTGGAGCCGCTCATGTGATCGGCTGTGATTGACACAGCCGATCATGTGGTAAACAGCCAATTTCATTGGCTGTTTACCTTGATCGGGGTTGGGCTCAGTCCGAGGGACGAGCCTCACCCCCGATCGCCGCGCTGCGCGCCCCCGGGGGCGCGCAGTAGCGGGGAGATCCGGGCGCCGTCATATGACGTCGGCCCGGATCGAGAAAGGATTTGTGCCGACGTCATTTTACATGACGCGGTACGGAAGGGGTTAAACACTACTCTCTGAATTCTATCTTTTAGCCAATTTTCTATCCATTTACAAACTGATCTTTCCAAGCCTATAGACTTTACCTTACACATTAGCCGTGTGTGGGGAACTCTGTCAAATGCTTTTGCAAAATCTAAGTATAATACGTCCACGGCCAACCCCTCTGTCCAAGGTTTTGGTACTTACCTCTTCATAAAAAGAAATAAGGTTTGTTTGACAACTTCTGTCTTTCATGGTCTATAGTTACTTGGCAAAGACTTTGATCCCTTTTTAAATATAGGCACCACATTGGCCCTACGCCAATCCAGTGGTACTATTCTAGTCATTAACGAGTCCCTAAAAATTAGAAACAATGGCTTTAAAATGACAGAGCTCAATTCTTCTAAGTTCCGTGAGTGGATGCCATCTGGTCCAGGTGCTTTATCCACATTTATTCTATCTAAATATTTCTGGAGCATGTCACTTTTGAGCCATTGTGGATCATTTGGGGCTGTGTCAATATAATCCCCATTATGCACATAAGCTCCCCCATGCTCTTTTATGTAAACACTTCAGTGCAAATATAAACCTTACCCACTTCACAGCCCACTCTGAAGTCAGGCTAAATGAGCGTGATGTAATTCACTCCACTTTGCATTATAACTTCCACCCTATATACTCCACCAGTTAAGTAGTACCCATAAAATAATGTTTAAAAGGACCATAGTGTAGTACTAAAACATTATTTAAACATTTACTGTATTTTCCCATATTATGCTTAAATCAGTAAAATGGCTTGTGAATATAGAACCTCTTCTAAAATAGCCGCAACACAACTTCCACTTCTAAGGTCAGTATGACAGCACTTCCTGACCGGTTTCGTTCATTGGACTTTTTGTTAATTTTGTAAGACAGGAAGCTCTACCTAAAAACAACAACACTAGCCAATTGTCTACATCATCCTTTTTCAACCAGGGTGCCTTGAAATTTCCTCAAGAGTGCCTTGGCAAAATGCCTAAATATTGCCCAAAATTTGTATACATAGCCTGCCTTTTAGTTACATAAAGCCACGGGTTTTCATTGTGCACCATTACAACCTTCTAGCTGCCGGAGTCCTAACAACCATTGGCATAATTAGTTGATAAGGAGGACGTCAGTCGCCTGCAGAACATCCTTGTTTGACTGTCCCCTGCCCCTCTCCATCAGTGTTGGAGTAACATTAGCTGAGTGATTGAGAAAAACTGAGGGAGAAGAGAAACACTGGAAAACTAGTCAGCAGCAGTTGGCAAACGTGTATTTGGTTTGGAGGAATAAATCACCTCCAACGTTGGGTGTCCCACACGTGTGAATGTTGCTGCATTATGTAAAAATATTAGAATAGCTTTTACATTTTAGAATGGGGTGCCTCAAAACTGTCCATAGTTTTTAAAGGGTGCCTCAAGATTGTCCATAATTTTTAAAGGGTGCCTTGACTGAAAAAAGGTTAAAAAACACTGGTCTTCATAATACAACATACTATATTTTAAAAATATCCTAGTACCTATTCTTAAACAATTACATAATATTATTACAATACTAAATTTAATTTGTAAACTAATACAGGAGTTCCCAAACTGTGGGTCGGGGACCCACTGGTGGGTCGCGAGCTGCGTTTGAGTGGGTAGCGCTGAGCTGGAAATCACTGAGAGCGGGCCCGCTTGAATTGTGCTGTGCGAGCCTGTGCAAATTACAGAGAGCCAGAGCAGTCAAATCGCAATGGATTCATTACCCCGTCCACGCAGTTTACGGAGGCTGGTCTGCATTTCCTGCGAGGAGGGGACTTGCATGTGGGCTGTTATGTAGGATATGTTCATGGGGTGCCTAGCCAGCTCCTTGGTCCTGTTGGTGGCAGCGGTGATGGCTAGACTGGCAGCAGGATTTTTTCAGCTATAGCGGGCAGAGACGGCAGCCTCAGTGTCATAGGAGGACCAGGTGGCCCGGCGGTGTCAAGAGTTCATGGCAGCTTCTGTGACCCCCAGTAGAGGATCTGAAGGAGAAGAGCCAGGACACCGAGACCAGCATAGAGCTCCTCATCATGGAGACTCTGGGTGAGGTGTGCTTGGCCCTGGAGAGGGCAAACAGGGGCTTCAACTTCACTGTGGACCGCTGGGAGAGGAAGGAGGGTGAGTGGCATATAGCCTGCTGATCACTTTCATGGGGTGGTTGATTTCTGTCCTCTGCCTGCCTTATACTCTCTATGAGCTAATTACTTACAACTCTTATATGTCACACGTGCCACAGGTTTCTGACCCCTCACTTAGAACATCTGGGAAGTGAATTCAATAATAAATTGAAAAGTAGTAAAAGTAGTAAATTTATATTTTTAATTTAACATCCCCCTCCCTTTAAAATATGCATTATTATTATTATTTGCATTTATATAGCGCCAACAAATTCTGTAGCGCTTTACAATATTCAATTACAAGCAAGTGGGTCCCAAAAAATAACTGTATTCGGTCAAAAAAAGTTTGGGAAGCCCTGAACTAATACATAGCACTCCCTCTAGTGGATAAAATATAAACTGCACATATACCTACTACATTATAAAACTAGATATTCAAAATATATACATACATACAAATATATACAAATTATTTATTATACAATAGAAATAAAATTGAGGTTCAAAATTATACAATTATAAAACAAAACAACACTAATATATATGAATTAAAAGCAGAGTGACCCCCAGGAATCAAATTAAAAATCAGAAATGAAAGAGTTCAAGTCTAGTTCACCGTTTAGACCTTTAGGATGCAAACTATTCAATTTAAAAATCGAAAAATTCTCATTTTTAGATATGTCCCTTGTCCTATTAGACCCCTTCCAATGTTCGCTTACTCTGTCAATACCTCAAACTTTTAGTTTTGAGGGGTCTCGATTATTAAAGTCTCTGAAATGTTTGAACAGACTGTGAATTTTTTAGGCCCTTTTAAATATTTTGCACATGTTCACTTAATTGAACGTGTAATTTTCTGATAGTGCAGCCTACAAACTGGACATTCCAGCAGAGGTGGTAATTACCTGCATGATCACTTAAAGGTTGCAGTGACTGGTTATGCGAATCCTCCTCCTCAGTCTGTGTGGCAACGTAGGCTATAATGGCACTAGTATCAGCTTCTCTCACCAGGTCTTGGGGGTCAGCAGGAGCACCAGTGCAGCAGGTGGAGGCAGTCATGACTCAAAGGCAGCATTGAGGTAGGGGGAGCAGTGCCAGAGTATATTAGACTCACCGCAAGATAAACGATAAAGGCTCTGGTTCCTGAGAGCTCCACTACAGGCCATCCTCAACCAGAGCCATCTTGGACACGCTTCCTGAAAAGAGCACAATTTAGTTCCTTGGCTTAATTATCTCTATAAATGATGTCTCTATTGATCCCAAAAAATTTTTTACGGGCCTGGCTGTCCCCCACTGACAGAAAAAGGAATTAATTGGTTTCTGGGGGTTTGCCAATTTCTAGTGCAAGTTTATATGGAACTTCTCCTCTGATGTTTCCCCACTTAACCAACCTCACCAGCTCTCATGTTACCATTTAACAGTACAGTACAGTCTTCTTTTGGCAGTGTGAAACTCTTGTTCCCCTCCTCACCAATCATGAAACATCCGGATCCTTCTCTGCCATTCATTTTGAAGGTGGATGCTTCAGAAGCGACTGTTAGTGCAGTTATAACCCAACTCCCAGGCTCCCAGGTTCAAAGGCTTTCATGCATCTTGATGACTTTTTTACCAGAAGATGACCTAGGCTGAACAAAAGTAGGCCATTGGTGGCAGAGAATTGTAAGTATTATGGGCCATCTTCAAAGAGTGGCACCGCCTACCGGAAGGTGCAGCCCAATCGAATTGATATGCTTAGCGACATAAGTGGGTGGGAATGGGAGTGGTAAAAGAACAGGCCACCCTCTTGTGCATTGAAATAACAATAGAACTGACAATGACATAACAGTATTACGCACTACCACCAATCCCACAAGCAGGATTACCCATAATGAGAGAACAATAGCACAATAATCGTGCAATACGTTTATTAAAAGGAATAAATTAAAAGTATGAGCTGGTACGCTCACATTTTCATGTACCATAAAGCGGCACCCACTATCTAAAGTGATTGCCTTGTTGATATACGTCTCTCCGAGCCAGTGTGCATTCCACCTGAGGCAGATCTCAATGCATCTCGCCGGAAGAAGTCCTTAGGAAATCAAATTAGCATTGGTTGCATGGATTTGTTTGTTTATACACCCATTGTTTAGATTATTTTCTTGTATACACTTGTATTAGTCCCGGTTCACACTACCGCGACTTGTCAGGCGACTTGGCCGCCTGACAAGTCGCGGTCCATTCAGTGCTATGGGAACCATTCTAATAGGAGCGACTCAAGTCGTTCCGACTTAGAAAATAGTTCCTGCACTACTTTTGACCGAAGTCGGAGTGACTTGCATTGACTTCCATTATGTGAAGACCGTGCAAGTCGAGCCGAAGTCGCGGTGCACGGCGACTTCACTAGTCGCCCCCGAAGTCGGATCGCCGTAGTGTGAACCGACACTTAGAGCTAGCGCCTCAACAATTAATAATCTTTAGTATTCTTGGGACAATCAAAAAATTGATGGCAGCAGCCAATTGTTAATCACTGACAGAAATTGCACATAGGAGGTGCCGTTGTGTTTATGTTTAAGAGGCAATATGAATCTAAAATTTCAGCTGGACACCATCAATATTATATCATCTGGAAGGGCTTTGGCACAGAGAAAACTTATTGGGAACCAGTAAGCCATGTCCATGCACCTCAACTGATCACAGCTTTCTATCGTGCATATCCTAGGAAACTTGGTCCTGGGGGTATTAGGAGATGGCCCAAAAAAGGGGGCCCTATTATGGCACTCACAGCACCCCTGCCAGAACTTTCAGAATCCCTACTCTGAGAATTTTTTCAAGGACTTTTAATGGTACTTGCGGAATCCCTATCATAACTTTTAAAGCTCCTCAAAATGACTGGGCCTGCTCTCTGCCTACTCTATTATTTGCTACCCGCCAAGACCCTCACCTGGACCTAACTACTCTCTTAGGGCCCTTTCACGATGACATGTTTTTCCTGCATTTTTTCCCTGCAAGAAAAATGTTTCCCTTTAAATCCTAGGGGAATTTTCACACCACTGCGTTACAGGTGCAGTGTTTTATGAAAAGTCCCGCATGCTGCATCTTTGACCAAAAACACAGTTTCCTATTGCAATTGATGGAAATTATGACAAAATCGCAGTAAAAAGGCACTGCAGTTTTGCATTTTTGGTGCGTCTTTGAGTCACATGTCACTTTTTCACAGGTGCAGGCAACCCAAAAGCGCACCAGAAACGCATAGCAAGTGCATCTGAAACACAGCAAAACCTCAGAAAACCGCAGATGCATTTTTACCGCTATTTTGCTACAGAGCAGCATGAAAGTACCCTTAGGCTCCACACAGGCTTAAAGAATGCTGCTTCTACAGGAGTTTTCTGTTTTGCCAGTAAAAGCAGCTCAATGTTATCCTATGTGTGCATGCACATTAGGAGGTTTAGAGGCATATTTTAAGTTAAGCGTATAGAGGCAGGAAAAAAAAACCTTCTGATTTGTGTTTTTGGTTGGAGCTTTCTCGCAGAAAAAAGTGTTAAACACTGCTAAGCTCTCTTAAACTCCCTTACAAAATCACTCTATATAAGCATAAGGGAACTGGCATTTTTTTTTTTTTACCCCAGTGTGCACAGAGCCTAACTCGCTGCCTCCCTCAATCTCTGCTTGTACCCTGACTACTCCCATGCCTGCTGTCTGTCCTAACCTCTAGCCATTGACATGCTGTCCTCATTCCATTCTGATTCCTCAGCATACCCACTTTATTTAACCCCTTGGTGGGGCAATCCCAAGGGCCATGAACTGGTAAAAACCAGCAGCAAAGTAGCTCAGGGGCTACTAGGGTCATCAGCCTGTCACTCCTTGTGGGGTGTTCTGGTGAAGGTCAAGCTATCACTTAGAATCCTTGCCAGGAGGTTAAATGCAGATTCCTGCTATCAGGGCCGCTGATTAGGGGGGGACCACCAGTCCTCCTGTAGGGGACCCAGGCACACAGGGGGGCCCCAACAGCACAGGGAATCAGTGCAGTCAGGCAGATACAGAAGGAAGCCCTGTCTGGCTTTTTGCAGCAACTGGAAGTCAATTTCTCCCCCTCCTGCTTGCTTTCAGCTGCTGCAGGGAGAGACACAGACACAGGGCATCGTTCCTGCAATTGCCTCTCTGACACATATCCCCCTCCCTGTTCTGCCTGCTTCTGATCTCCCACCCCCCCCCCCCTCCCCTGTGTTCCCCCCTTTCATTCCCCCCCCCCCATCCCCCTCTCCCACAGCGCTGCAGGCTTCCCTGTCCTGTATAAAAATAACATATTGTAAAAAAAAAAAAGTTAAATTAAACATTGTAATACATAATTAAAAAAACTGTAAATTAAATAAATGTAAACTTGTTTAACCTTTAAAAAAAAATGTATATATATATAAATATATATATATATACATACAGTCAGGTCCATAAATATTGGGACATCGATACAATTCTAATCTTTTTGGCTCTATTCACCACCACAATGGATTTGAAATGAAACAAACAAGATGTGCTTTAACTGCAGACTTTCAGCTTTAATTTGAGGGTATTTACATCCAGGTGAAAGGTGTAGGAATTACAACAGTTTTTATACGTGCCTCCCACTTTTTAAGGGGCCAAAAGTAATGGGACAATTGGCTGCTCAGCTGTTCCATGGCCAGGTGTGTGTTATTCCCTCATTATCCCATTTACAAGGAGCAGATAAAAGGTCCACAGTTCACTTCAAGTGTGCTATTTGCATTTGGAATCTGTTGCTGTCAACTCTCAATATGAGATCCAAAGAGCTGTCACTATCAGTGAAGCAAGCCTTCATTAGGCTAAAAAAATACAAAAAAAACCATCAGAGAGATAGTAAAAACATTAGGTGTGGCCAAATCAACTGTTTGGAACATCCTTAAAAAGAAAAAACGCACTGGTGAGCTCAGCAACACCAAAAGACCCGGAAGACCACAGAAAACAACTGTGGTGGATGACCGAAGAATTCTTTCCCTGGTGAAGAAAACACCCTTCACAACAGTTGACCAGATCAAGAACACTCTCCAGGAGGTAGGTGTATGTGTGTCAAAGTCAACAATCAAGAGAAGACTTTACCAGAGTGAATACAGAGGGTTCACCACAAGATGTAAACCATTGGTGAGCCTCAAAAACAGGAAGGCCAGATTAGAGTTTGTCAAACAACATCTAAAAAAGCCTTCACAATTCTGGAAAAACATCCTATGGACAGATGAGACTAAGATCAACTTGTACCAGAGTGATGGGAAGAGAAGAGTATGGAGAAGGAAAGGAACTGCTCATGATCCAAAGCATACCACCTCATCAGTGAAGCATGGTGGTGGTAGTGTCATGGCATGGGCATGTATGGCTGCCAATGGAACTGGTTCTCTTGTATTTATCGATGATGTGACTGCTGACAAAAGCAGCAGGATGAATTCTGAAATGTTTCGGGCAATATTATCTGCTCATATTCAGCCAAATGCTTCAGAACTCATTGGACGGCGCTTCACAGTGCAGATGGACAATGACCCGAAGCATACTGCGAAAGCAACCAAAGAGTTTTTTAAGGGAAAGAAGTGTAATGTTATGCAATGGCCAAGTCAATAGCCTGACCTGAATCTGATTGAGCATGCGTTTCACTTGCTGAAGACAAAACTGAAGGGAAAATGCCCCAAGAACAAGCAGGAACTGAAGACAGTTGCAGTAGAGGCCTGGCAGAGCATCACCAGGGATGAAACCCAGTGTCTGGTGATGTCTATGCGTTCCAGATTTCAGGCTGTAATTGACTGCAAATGATTTGCAACCAAGTATTAAAAAGTGAAAGTTTGATTTACGATTGTTAATCTGTCCCATTACTTTTGGTCTCTTAAAAAGTGGGAGGCACATATACAAACTGTTGTAATTCCTACACCGTTCACCTGATTTGGATGTAAATACCCTCAAATTAAAGCTGAAAGTCTGCAGTTAAAGCACATCTTGTGTTTCATTTCAAATCCATTGTGGTGGTGGATAGAGCCAAAAAGATTAGAATTGTGTCGATGTCCCTATTTTTAACCACTTAAGCCCCTGAAGATTTTACCCCCTTCCTGACCAGGGCCTATTTTGCGATTCGGCACTGCGTGACTTTAACGGACAATTGCGCGGCCGTGCGACGCTGTACCTAAACAAATTTGACGTCCTTTTTTTCCCACAAACAGAGCTTTCTTTTGGTGGTATTTGATCACCTGTATGATTTTTTGATCATGCGCTATAAACAAAAAAAGAGCGTCAATTTTGCAAAAATAACAATATTTTTCAAATTTTTTTATATGAAATTCCCCAAAAAAATGTAAAAATCAAAATTGTTTAACATTTTTGGCCAATTTGTTTTATGCTACCTATGTTTGGTAAAAAAAAATTGCAAAAAGCGTATTTTGATTGGTTTGCGCAAAAGTTATTGCGTTTACTAACTAAGGGAAAGATTTTTGTAATTTTTGTTGTTTTTTTTTTTAACGAGTAATGGCGGCGATCTGCAATTTTTTTTGCGGGACTGCGACATTGCGGCGGACAGATCAGACCCTTGACTGACATTTTTGACACTTTTGGGGTTACCAGTGACATTACTGCAGTAATCAGTGCTATACATATGCACTGTTACTGTAAAAATGACACTGGCAGTGAAGGAGTTAACTTTATTGGAGAGGGAGGGGTTAAGTGTGTCCCTAGGGGCGTGTTTCTAACTGTGATTGGCTGTGGCTACTGGTGTAAGAACAGAGATCAACGGTCCTACATAGTAGAACCGTGTGATCTCCATTCTTACACAGGGAAGAATGACAGGCGGCTTTGTTTACATTAGCTGCCTGCCTTTCTTCCGGTGTAACAGACGATCGCGAGTGCCCGGGGGACATCGGGTCCGCCGGGCACACGCGCGGGGTGGGGGGTCCGTGACCACGCAGGAGCGCGCCTCCGGCGGCACGCGCTCGCTCCCTAGAGCCTCACAGGCTAGCGACGTAGTCCTACGTCGCTTTGCCTGTGAGGGGCTGACCGCCGCAATAAATAGTCGTGCGGCGGTCGGCAAGCGGTTAAGGGCTAATTCACACAGGTTCTCAGTTATGTTTGTGTCCGCTAATAATGATTTTAGTGTATTTTTTGTGAAAATATTGTCTTGACATATTCAGGGGGTCCTGCAATTTAGACTGTATGGGGCCCAATGATTTCAAACAGCAGTCCTGCCTGCTATACCTATGCTTGTCTTAATTGGTAGTTTGGATCTTCCACCAGCATTTAATATCAAGAACATTTTTCAGTGATGGCTTGAAAACTCTGTGATAAGTGCCAAAGACTTCTAGCTGATTTGATTTGATTTCAATTTAATTTGAATTGATTTCTTTTAATGTTTTAAAATGTATTTATACCAGACATTTAAAGATACTGATATTTGCAGTGCAGACGTATTTATTCCTCCCTCTCACATCCCAAGACCTCCAACCCTCACACTTTTTTTGAAGATCTATTCAGCAACCTTCTGAATACCAAAGCCCCTATCTCACTGTTCTATAGATTGCTTTTCTAAGTTTGGTTGTTCTGCTTCATCAGGTGTGGTACGCTTATATCAATGCCACAGCAGGCATCACAGAGACATTGAGTCTAAAGAGGGTAATTAAATAAAAATGGCAGGACAATTAAATAATTCAGGGAACCTTACTATTCTAAGGGTATGTCCAGGGCCTGTAAATTAGGTAAAACATGTAAGTCATCAGCTCAAAAGATCTTTGGCAAAATGAACAGGTATTTTTTTGCATTTGGGCAGGGTTCACACCTATGCGAATTGGATTCGGGTTTCTCCACTTCCAATTGGCATGACAAGAGAATGTGACCGGCTCTCAATATAGCCGGTTCACACACCTCTGGGGCAGCCATGATCCGCACTGGAAAAGGGTCCTGTGCATCTTCTGGTCCATTTCAGGCTTGAATTAAGGCAAAAATTCGGACCTGATTCACATTTAAAACAGAGAACAGGGACTTCCAGGACCTCCTGCTGTGAGCTGCGGCTGCAGCTAGTGTGAACCCAGCCTTAAAGCAGAGTTCCAGGCACAAAATCGATATTTTTTTTTTTGTGCCCGTCCGCTAGTTCTGCACCACCTGAAAAGGAATTGGATAGTTAGGTTTTTTTTTTTTAAACTCACCTTGTAATTGAAGATCGTAAATACTCACCTCAGGGTACTTCCTCCCTCAGCGCCGCGGCTCCGCTATCACTTCCTGTCTCGCGATGATTCCTGGGAGCTGAACGTCATCGCTCCCAGGAATCAATGCGACGGCACCGGCCCCGCTCGTCACTTCCGGGCGACGCCGCACCGGAAGTGACGAGAGGGGCCGGTGCAGGCGCATTCTGGGAGAAGAAGACGCGGAAGAAGACGCAGAAGAGGACCGTGCCGGCTTCAGCTGCCCACAAGAGAGATGGAAACGCTGTGGAAGAAATTTTATAAGTAAGTATTTCTTCTAAAAGGTAAGTGCGAACCGGGACAGATCAGAGGCTAGCCATTGTGGAATGTACTAGCCCTGACTGTCCCGGGGGTATGTTTGTTAAAAAATGACTTCTGTGCCCGGAACTCCGCTTTAACTTAATGGTATATTTATCAGATCAAAAGGGAGAAAAAAAAACATTCATAGTTAGGGTTTACATACACTTTAAATGTTTCAGTTGTTGACTGAATTATTCAGCTTTTTACCACTAGATGGCACACATTCCTTAATCCCTTTCATCTAAGGAACTACAGAGAATAGGGATAGGCTTTACAAATAGGGTCAAATTTGTTCAAATTATATTGTGTGGATTTTCAGCAAATAGCAGGAAATTGGGCCATTACATTGTTTCTAAATCCCTGTTTTTTTTCCAGAAACTGCAGGATGCTAATTTTCAGAATAATTTTTTCTCAAGCAACAATTTTATGCAATTCAACTTATGCAAAATGATTAAGAAAGACTTTCCTGGAGGTTATCCAAACTGGCATTACAATGGCACATCAAATAGCATAATAATGATATGTCTGTTTTTTTATTGTCATGTATATGAGCATTTATTAAACAGCCAGGTTTGAGCTTGAACAAAGCTGGTGTGTCTAAGAATATTGCATAAGATTAATGATTGGATTGTTTACCTCACTGTATTTTAGCACAAAATGTCTCCATATATATATCCAGCTACTTTTAACAATTATGAGAAATGAGTTCCTCAGTAGCACACACAAAGCTCTGGGACATGCACAGATGTCAAATAAATGTACTGGCTAATGAGACTGGAAGCAGATTGAAATAGAAGGCCTAAAGAAAGCTCTTAGTATGTGTTTCAGAAAGAGGTGAGGATTGCAGTTGGGGATTGTTATATATGTGTGAATATTCCAGCTGGCCCATTGAAAGGCATGCCTCGTACTCTTACGCAGAGTATAAGATGGGGACATTTCCACATTGGGGAATACTGGTGGCAGCCATGTCTCCAGGGGACAGAAGAGTCAAGGGTCTTGCTGTGCTAAAACGATGGTCTGTCTATTTATTAGCTCAGGGGCAGATGGGTCAAATAGTTTATGATAGAACAGGGTAAACCATAGAAGGCAAATGATGATATATGGCAGCAGTATTCCCCTTACTCCTTTTTGCTGTGGGAGTGCTGGCAAACAGCTGCAGTCTACTTTTTCCCTGCATACAGTATGTACATGGCGGCTCTTCCTGATTTTCATATTTAAGCTAACATTGCACCTTGTACTGAACTTTTCATTATGGCCTCCTTCTGCTCTTAAAATCAACATAAGGCATACTGTACATAACGCAGCCCTGCAGATGTAGACTGTACATGGAACCAATGCCTGGTCACTTCTGAGAGGAGTTTATTAACTTTGGGTATTCTCTGGTCTCTAGTGCCTGGCAAGAGGATACGTGTGAGCCCTGCATATATATGCGGTTCAACCAAAAGAAAAAACAGTATTGAAAACCCAACATACAATCCCGTATACAGAATCCTATACCCGCTGTTGATCCAGAGGAAGGCAAAAATAAACCCCAGCAAAGCACGATCCAATTTGCTACAGCAGAGGAAAGTGTATGCATGCCCTCCTATGAGGCAGAGGGCATGGGCGTCCGCAGGTAGGGGAAAATGCCCCCCCCTGGAATCTTAACTTTCCCTTTCAAGTGGTTGTTAAGCCACTATATACCATCCTGTCTGATCTGTTTAATAATCCTGTGTGTCTGTGTATGTGTTTTAAAAAATAAGCCATTCTTTACCAGTTTTCAAAGGGCTGAGCACCGCTCACGTGACCCATCAGCTCTTTAACCACTTTACCACCGGAGGATTTTGCTGTCTTACGTCCAGGCCACTTTTGCGATTCGGCACTGTGTGACTTTAACTGACAATTGCACGGTCATGCAACGCCATACCCAAACGAAATTTACGTCCTTTTTTTTCCCACAAACAGAGCTTTCTTTTGGTGGTATTTGATCACCTCTGCACTTTTTATTTTTTTCGATATTAATAAAAAAATGCAAAAATTTTGAAAAAATAACAATATTTTTCTACTTTGACAGTTAAAAAATATCCAATATATTCATTTTTTGTCATATATTTAGGCCAAATGTATTTAGCTACATGTCTTTGACAAAAAAATTCTCAATGAGCATATTTTTAACCGCTTTAAGACCAGAAGATTTTACCCCATTCCTGACCAGGCCGTATTTTGCGATTCGGCACTGCGTTACTTTAACGGACAATTGCGCGGTCGTGCGATGATGTACCTAAATTAATTTATGTCCTTTTTCCCCCCACAAATAGAGCTTTCTTTTGGTGGTATTTGATCACCTGTGCAATTTTTACTTTTTGCCCTATAAACAAAAAAAGAGCGACAATTTTGAAAAAATAACAATATTTTTCACATTTTTTTACATGAAATTCCCCCCCCCCCCCAAAAAAATGTAAAAATCTAAATTTTTTAACATTTTAGGCCAATTTGTTTGTGGTAAAAAAAAATTGCAATAAGCGTATTTTGATTGGTTTGCGCAAAAGTTATCGCAGCTACTAACTACAAGGAAATTTATGTCATTTTTATTGTTTTTTTTTAACTTGTAATGGCGGCGATCTGGCGGCGATCTGCGATTTTTTTTGCGGGACTGCGACATTGCGGTGGACAGATCGGACCCTTGACTGACATTTTTGACACTTTTGGGGGTACCAGTGACATTACTACAGTAATCAGTGCTATAAAGATGCACTTTTACTGTAAAAATGACACTGGCAGGGAAGGGGTTAACTTTTATTGGTGATCAAGGGGTTAATGTATGCCTGGTGCTTACTAACCTGTGTGGGGGGAGGGGACTGAGTGACACAGGGACAGATCGCAGGTTCAGCTATGCTGAATCCTGCAATCTGACCCTGCCTGTCACTTAGGAGATCCGCCCGCTTTGTTTACACAAGTGGGTGGATTTCCACACTCCATCCCCGACGATCGGGGAAGAGCGGCGGTGATCACCGCCTCTCTTTCCCTGGCCCGACTCCTACTGTAACTGAAGACAGCGGGAGCGAGCCTCCGGCGGCGCGCGCGCCGCCCACAAGGGGAGGAGTCCAGCGACTTAGGTGTACGCCGCTGGACGATATCGAGCCACTTTGCCGCAGTATGGTCAACGTGACCGGTCGGCAAGTGGTTAAGGGAACAGGATCATTTTTTTTTTTTTTTTTAGGTTAACAAATGCTTTAAAAATAAATGCTGCTGTTTGCTCTTTAAAAATAAATACTCAAAATAAGCATAATGACTAAGCCCCTCCCCTTTATGACATTGATGAAAAGGGGCGGAGCATGGGTGACCTTAAAATGCTGCCCCCCCAGAAAAAAGTTCTGGGGACGCCCAGGGTAGAGGGCACACAAAATTCTAAAACTCAGCACAGGAATGGGCATGCCTTGGGCAGGGGTATCGTATATAGGCTTCATCTTAGGTAAGGATGAGGGGATAATGGCTTCATCACACCTCTGCATGTGTTAACACACGCAAATTAACACACCTGTTTTTGTGCTTTGAAGCACATTGCGTAGGCCCCTTTCACACAGGCGGACCTTCAGATCCGCCTGTCCGTTTTTTTGGCGGATCTGAACGGTCCCCCCATGCATTCCTATGGGGCATCGGATGTCAGCGGAGACATGTCCCGATCCGATCCGTCAAATCTGGACGGATGGAAACCCTATTTTCCATCCGTCCAGCGGATCGGATAGGATGGGATCGGGTGAGAAAGGACTGACGGTCCGTTGACATCCGATTTCCCCCATAGAGATGCATGGGGAACTGTCAGCTGTGTCTCCGCACACAGCGCGGAGACACAGCTATCCTCCTGCTGCGGACGGAGTGTGTGAAAGGAGCCTTAAGGATGCTAATTCATTTTGAATGAACTCTCGAGTTATGAGAAAACACACCTGCACTATTTCTTGCAATGCTGTGGTGTGCTATAGTGCAAGTGCATTTGGGTCTACTGTATGTGCATTTGGGTGCCAAACAAAATAAACAACATTGCACATATAACGCATATTGCAGGAACGCACATTAAAATGTAGGTTTGGGCTTGTTCACACTTGACTAAATTTCTAACGCTTAACAAACACACCTATAGTGTTAGTATGGGCGTTAGATTTGCGTTAATGAGCTTTATTATCGGCGTTAGACTAGCATCTTACAAGCGATAACAACGAATTAAAAATGCTCCCTAAATGCCCCATCGGCAGTTTTGAAGCGCTTGATGAGCGTTAAAACCGCTCCACAAATGCCTATTCCATTACAGTAAATGAACTAATCTTAACGCCCCCCTAACCGCAACGCAACTGCCTGCCAGAGCATTTGTGAAGCATTACCATAGACTTGAATGGGTAGCATTGAAAAACTTCAAATGCCTCCTGACTAAACATGAGGCTTCGAATTTTGAAGCGACGTGACACTATCACTTCATGTTTTGATAGTGTGAACAGCACTGTGTGCTGTCTATTGTATCTTGTTTTTAATGCCTCTCAAATGCTTGCTTTTAATGCCAGTGTGAATTTAGCCTAAGTAAGTTCACAATGGTATTAAAAGCAGGCTTTAGAGAGGCATTAAAAACGCCCTTTAAATGCCAATGCGTAAGATACAATAGACAGCATAAAGTGCTATTCACACTATTAAGAAGTGTTAGCGTTGCTTCAAAATGAAAGCCTCATGTCGAGTCTTGAGGTGTTTGAAGCCTTTCAATTCCTCCAATTCAAATCTATGTTAACACTTCATAAATGCTCTGGCAGGCGGCTGTGGAGCGACTGCAGGGTGTCAAGATTTGTTTATTTACTGTAATAGAATAGGCATTTGCGGAGCCGTTTTAACGTACCTTAACGCTCATCAAATGCTTCAAAACTGCCCATAGGGCATTTGGGGAGCATTTTTAACTCGTCATTAATGCTTGTAAAATGCCAGTCTAATCCTCATACTAAAGCTTATTAACGTGAGTCTAATGCCCATTCTAACGCTATAGGAGCATTTGTTAAGCGCTAGAAATTTAGTCGTGATAACAATCCCTTACACTTATGTACTGTACACTTATGTTCTGTATGCTAGTTCTTAGCTTTCAGTACTGTCCAAATGGACCATAACATCTTGTTGTTCTGTAATATAGAATAAAAATAGAAGTTAGTTCAGGCTGCCAAAGTTAACAATCGCTGACAAACAAAAGTATTTAATAAGCCTTCAATTATTTACTTGTAGACCTTGGTGGTCCTCTGAGACAATATTTTGTGTCATGGGAGCATTTATGTTGTGTGAACTACTGGAATGTTTAAAAGTGAAATTTCTTATTCATTAACCAAGCTATCTGCTACATGTCCCAACAATGGGAGTGATGTAACACCACATTTATAACTTAATTACCAAAGGTAGGGCACTAAATAATCATATAAACTATATCCACATATGTCTCCATCTTCTGAAATTTTTCAATGTGCCTAGTCAGAAATGCTCACGTTTTGCTTGTAGCAATAAAAGAAATATAGACATATGAAGGGACCTTTATCATTTCAGTCACAAAGTAAGGCATTGTTAAACTAGAGCAGTGGGACAGATTTAAAAAAGATTTATAATAACTAGGCTAATTCACCCACAGCTTCATTAAAGTAGCATTGGGACAGAATAAAACCTGCCCCTGACCGCTTCTTAAATAGATAGAAAAGCTAAAATGTCAAAAGCATTGCCTCCTCCCTGCTTTTATACGTGTTGCATAATGTTCGTAAAAAAACAGTCTAAATACCTTTTTTCCTATTTATTGAAGTGAATACACAGCTCCATGCTATCAAAAACTGAGAGTTTTGGCTAAAGTTGAGCTTTAAAGTGATACTTAAGTTTCCCCCTCCCAAAATATATTTTTATATAATTATATTATTATAATGTATATAATTATATATATATATATATATATATATTATATTTTTATATTATAATATATATTTTTTTTACGTTTTTTTATATTTTATATAATTCTATTTACATGTCCTGTGCAAATATATTGCTCAGGGTGGTCCCTTACCCCCTCTTCTGGAGTCCTCTAAATGCTCCTCCTTTCCTGTGGATGCACACAGCTTGCTGAAAGGGCACCTGTGTGGGAACACACCTGAGGCAGGCTGTGTGCATCCATAGACACACACAGCACTGCTTGGCCACGCTCCCCCGCTCCCTTCTCACAGGATTTGACTTACAGCAGGATTTGACTGACAGCAACAGGAGCCAATGGCTCCTGCTGCTCTCAGAATTTCCTGTGAGACCAGGAAAAGAGAGCAGCGCTGCTGTAGCCAGGATTAGCGCTGGATGGTGAGAGGACTGTGGGGTGTTTTTTACTTTAATGTAGGGAATAGCTTTTAAAACCACTTTAATGTTTTGTTTAGCTAAACTAAGGATTTATGAATCCTTAAAGCAGACCTTGCACCTAAAATAAAAGGCCTGTTTTTTAATTGTAGTGCCTATGTGAGAGTGATGTCATTCCCTTTCTGGCGAGATCTGGGGAATGTAGACTAAGCTAACCGAGGAGGTCAGTGACTGACAGTAAGTGCTCTCTGCTCAGAGTGGAGGGGGAGAACTGAGCGATCAGCGGTGTTTGATTGCTCATTACTTGGTGTAGAGTTGACGGAGCTGCAGCCACCTAGGTGAGTATGACTTTTTTTTATATTCCCGTACTTTTCTTTTAAGTCACCTCATTTAGTTTATTTGATGGAGAAAAAATTTATGCAAAGCAATGAATACTAAAACCAGTATTTAGATTGTCTTTTTATTATTGGAAGTTCAGTGACTGCAGCCTTCAATTTAAAAGTGTGGAAATATTTAAATATTACAGCTTAGATGACTCAATTAGAAAGACTAAGGGTTGTGCTAATATGTGTTGCCATGTTTAAACAGAGAGTGTTTTATAATATGGCGCCGGTTTTTGGTGTCACATAAAGTCCTCCTGGTAAGAAATCTTGCTCAGCATACTTTAAGTGTCCATGACCGCTCTGTAAACTGATCATAACAACAGAATACCTCAGTTCCACGGAACCTTAGTCAGTCCTGTAGAAATGCTGACCTTTAGAGACTTTAAAGGAAATTAAATTAAACTGGACAGTAAAAAATTTGTTTTTGACAGCATTTCAGTTTTCATGTGGTCTGTAACATATACTTTCTTTTTATAGCAGAAGTAAATTGTATATCACTTAACATCTGTCCTAAAAGGAAACGCAAATGTAAGTTTGCTGATTTTTGCTTGTTTGACAGCGTTGGCTCGAACAAGAATAATACAGCTGTGTAGAAGTGGAAATTCCTGTTGACCTATATGCTTGATTTTCTAATTCTTGAACCTTAGGACTGCTTTCATTGCGACCACATCACAAGCATGAGTAGAGTTGAGTTGTATTGTCTGTTCCTCATCCCATGCAGAGTGGGATCTTGTGAAGTCTTCAACAGGTCAACAGACAAGCTGCACCGCCCAGCCATAAAAAGGAATTAAATACTAATTTTAGAATATCTAATGCCAAATGGTGGCCTCTAAAGACAAGCACCAACTTCATTAACATTGACATTTGAAAGAAAAAGAAACATTCTAAGCCCCATTAGAAAGTATGACTGTGATTGATCCAAGCTTCTCAGAAAACATTCCCACCAAAATGAAAATGTAGGAAATAAACAATGCCATCAGGAATAATCCTAAGTATCCCTTTTGCTTTAAAATAAAACTTTTGCTCTTGCACATTATTAGGTTTAAAAACATTCTAGATGCTAGACATTGGTATGGCCAAAGAGGAAGACATTTGTTCTTTTTTGTTTTTTTGCCAGATATAGCATGTGTCTTTTACATGGAGGAACTGAATCATGCCTAAGGCCCCTTTCACACGGATTTTCCGATCAGGTCCACCAGTCAGTTTTTCGGATGCTCCATGTACCTCTATGGAGCAGCGGATGTCAGCAGATGACATGTCCGCTGACACCTGCCTCTATCCGATCTGATGTGGTCCGTGAAATCCAGGCGGATGGAAACCCTAATTTCCATCTGTCTGGAGGATCGGATTGGATGAAAATGGACAGGCGGTCCATTTTCATCTGATCTCCCATAGAGGAGAGCGGGGATCTGACAGCTTCCGCTTACTTTGCAGAGACGGGCCTGTCATCCACCTGCTATGCGGGGATCGGCGGATCAATCCCCCACTGAGCAAACTGGAGTCCGCCAAGCGGAAAGCTCGTGTGAAAGGACCCTGACACCATAAAAATCCCTGGGCTCATGATGAAGGACATATACGTTGTATCAAACAAGTTAGTGACAAAATTAGGCAAACTCTCAGTTTGAAAAGTTTTTGCAACAATTTTAACTATATTGTATCCCTGCATCTGCAATCCTGGGCAGTCAACTAATTCTGGACTTTAAGGCCTCATGTACACTGCTGCTGATAAACGGATGTTTAGGAGCAGTTTGGCATTTTTTTCAGTAGCCCCTGAGTTCTCCACGATGTTATCTTATCAGTCCATGTACACTGAGATATTTATAGTCATTTAGAGGCAGTCGAGTTAAGTGGCATTTTTTTTTTTAAAGCAAAAAAATGCGTTCAGACGGAAGTTTCTTGGCATTTGAAATGCCAAATGCTTGTAACAGCATGCAAACGCGTCTAAATGCGGGAACTCGTGTTTATAAGTATTCAGGTTATAGGTGTTTTCAATGAGGATACATTTCTGACCATTTTACTATGTAAAATGCTTCTAAACACAAACACCGCTAAACGCGCACAAACGCGACATGTAAACGCGGCAAAACAGATGTTTTTAATCGTCGGTTACTACCTGTCAAGTTCCAGTGTTCAGGAGAGGTTTTCGAACATCCCGTTTACATGAAGCCTAAAGGGTCAAGAAAAAAAAAATAGCATATATAAAAAAAAAATAATATAGCGTAAGCAATTGTGACACAAGTCATATTGTAATTGAATATTATTAAAAATTACCTTTCCTTTTCAATCTGCAGCTCTGTAATTTTCGGTAAAGTGCAAAGCAATATGGCTACCTGGAGATGTTCTGTATACAGAATGTGTACAGAACGCCCCCAAGAAACATAATTTCCTGCTTGTGTGATTGGCTCACTGATTTTCCCAAAAGTCTGCACTAAGATACAAGTCAGATTTTTGGTATCCCCTGCAACAAAAATTTAATTTTTGGTAAGGTACTCCCAATAGAAAACAACATCTAAAGGGATGCAGACCCTGGAATTTTCCACATTAGAGGCCTGATACTGCAGCAGCTGGTTGATAATTATGAAACCACTTTCATTAGACTCACTTAGCACAATAGCACAGAGTAAGGGTCCTTTCACACGGCCGCTCCGTGTGTCCGCAAATCATCCTATTTTTTTGCGGATGATTTGCGGACATAATGTAAGTGAATGGCACTGCGGATGTCAGCGGAATACCATCCGCTGACATCCGATTTTCCTCCTTTCAGTTCTGTTCCGTTTTTTCGAATGGAACAGAACCCTATTTTTTCTTCCGTGTAAAAAACGGAAAGGAAGGAAAATCGGATGTCAGCGGTGTCATCCGCTGACATCCGCAGTGCCATATACTTACATTATGTCCGCATATCATCTGCAAACGGATGGGATGATATGCGGGCATACGGAGCGGATGACACAAATGTCATCCGCTCCGTGAAAAAAAAAAAAAAAAAGTCCCGGGAGGGAGGAATTTATAAATCAAGTTACAATATTTTAAATATATATATATATCTCAGAATCGTTCTTATTGTACCTGTTTAGCATTGCCTTTCTGTGTGATGAAGTAAATTATAAAAATAAAATAATACCAGTTACCAGTTATGGGTGGGGGGAGTCTGTAAAAGATATGGGTCTATGGAAAGGAGAAAGTTGCCAAGTCAAACTAATAAATTTTTTGCTAGCAGCAATTCATCAGAGATAGGGTTGTTAACATAGCACTCCCCAATTTCTATAGGGTTGTTCTTGCCTTCCTAACATAGCATGGCCCTAAGACACATGGGATTGGAATAGTATAGTGTGATATCAGACTACATGCATTTTAAGTTTGCCTCTCATGGAACTCACTTTAGCAAAATGTAATATTTGTTGTGAAGAAAAGCCGGTGTTTCTTTTTCTTCTTTCTACCCAGACTTTTGAATATTCTTGGCACGAACATAAACAAATTGGCACAATTATAGAGTAAGTGTTAGATCCCCCTAAACCGATATTTCAGGTTTTGGTAGATGCAGGATAATTAACTTGTCTAATGGTTTCTTAAGTTTCTCAGGAATTACAGTGGTAAGATCCATGCACTTGAGTTCCTAAATCTGTACCTATAACAATTATGAATTCTGCTCACCCTGTAAGATTTATTTTATTTTTTTAAATTGTAAAGAATTATAATTTAAACTATTAAATCACATTATTAAATTAAAATATTGAATATAATCATTACAACTATGTAGTGCAAGGGCCTGCCTGATTGCATGCTACTTGAAAGTGTTTAGGTTTGGCCTCACATTATCAGGTTTTGGCAAATCTTAAGGAAAGTTGTAAAGAAAATTGCATAATGTATGGGCAGCCTTTGTCTAGCATACTTCACCCCTAATTAAACTAACACCCTTAAATGTAAATGGCTCTTTAAGTGTATTTAGTCTGTCACAACCTTTGTGTCCATACACAGATTTTTATCTGCATAGATTTTCAGTATTGCATATTACAAAATTGTGGCCACAAATTTTAAGGCTGACAACTAACCGTTAAATGATCAAATCGATGGGGTGGTCAATGCAGTTGTACAATGATCACATTTGCCTATGCATATATGTATATGTATATGCAGTTATTTTACCATTATTTTACCATTAATTCTATTGTTCCCCTATATCTCTTGTGCCAACTACTGGTCTTCAGTTAAACATGTGAAAGCTGGTATTTGATTGGTTGTTGTTGGTTATGTACATATATTTTTTTTGCATTATTTTATGTATTTTTAACTTAGAAACTGTTTACATTTTCAGTCTTTTTAAAAAATGGTTAACAATAAACAGTTATTTCCTAGATCATGCCTCTGTAAAACCAGGTAAAATTCTGGGATAACAGTATTGTTTACAAGGGAAAAAATGCACAAACCTGCAAAACTTAAAATATGTTACTAGGGAGAAAAAGATAACAAGAAAAGAACAACAGTAGAAAAGCAGTAATGTTGTTCGGAATAAAAAAAAAAAAAAAAAAAAGTAATGTTTTCTAAGTGTAATTTATATGCCTGGGTATTCTTAAAGGTAATATTAAAGAAATACAAGAAATACAAGAAATAAAAAAAATGCAAGTTGATTCAGTCTGTGGTTTACTACACTGCTCAAAAAAATAAAAGGAACACTTTGAACACACATCAGATCTCAATGGGAAAAAATATCATGCTGTATATCTATAGTGATATGGACTGGTTAATGTGTTAGGAATGAAAGGATGCCACATCGTTTGATGGAAATTAAAGTTATCAACCTACAGAGGGCTGAATTCAAAGACACCCCAAAAATCAAAGTGAAAAAATGATGCAGCAGGCTAGTCTGTTTTGCTGAAATGTCATTGCAGCAACTCAAAATCGCACTCAGTAGTTTGTATGCATGCCTGACACCCTCGGGCATGCTCCTAATGAGACGACGGAAAGTGTCCGGGGGTATTTCCTCCCAGATCTGGACCAGGGCATCACTGAACTCCTGAGGTGCAACCTGGCGGTGTTGGATGGACCGAAACATAATGTCCCTGTGATGTTCTATTGGATTTAGGTCAACTAGACTGGAGGCCATTCAATGTTATAAATTTCTTCATCCTCCAGGAACTGGCTGCACACTATCGCCACACGAGGCCCATCATTGTCGTGTACCAGGAGGAACCCAAGACCCACTGCCCCAGCGTAGGGTCTGACAATGAGTCCAAGGATTTTATCCCAATACCTAATTGCAATCAGGGTGCCATTGTCTAGCCTGTAGAGGTCTGTGTCTCCCTCCATGGATATGTCTCCTCAGACCATCAATGATCCACCACCAAGCCAGTCATGCTGAACGATGTTACAGGCAGCATAACGTTCTCCACATCTTCTCCAGACCCTTTAACGTCTGTCACATGTGCTCAGGGTGAACCTGCTCTCATCTGTGAAAAGCACAGGGTGCCAATGGAGGACCTGCCAATTCTCCTGCTCACTGGCAAATGCCAATCCAGCTTCATGATGCCAGGCAGTGAGCACAGGATCCAATAGAGGACGTCGGGCCCTCAGACCACCCTTATGAAGTCTGTTTCTGATTGTTTGGTCAGAGACATTCACACTAATGGACTGCTGGAGGTCATTTTGTAGGGCTCTGGCAGTACTCATCCTGTTCCTCCTTGCACAAAGGAGAAGATACCGGTCCTACTGATGGGTTAAGGACCTTCTACTGCCCTGTCCGGCTCTCCCAGAGTAACTGCTTGTCTCCTGGAATCTCCTCCATGCTCTTGAGACTGTGCTGGGAGACACAGCAAACCTTCTGGCAATGGCACGTATAGATGTACCATCCTGAAGGAGTTGAACTGCCTGTGCAACCTCTATAGAGTCCAGGTGTCACCTCATACCACCAGTAGTGACACTGACCCTAGCCAAATGCAATACTAGTGAAAAACAGTCAGAAAAGATGAGTAGGGAAAAAATGTAATTTGCCCCCACCTGTAAAACCATTCCTGTTTTGGAGGTTTTCTCATTGTTGCCCATCCAGTGCAACTGTTTTAATTGAATAGACACCAACGCAGCTGAAACTGATTAACAACCCTCTCTGCTACTTAATTACCCAGATCAATATCCCAGGAGTTTAATTGACTTGATGCTATACTCTGATTAAAAAGTGTTCCTTAAATTTTTTGAGCAGTGTATCTTAAATAAGGAGTATGTACTATATTGGCAAGATAAACAATACAGCAAGATATTTATGGTGCCATGTGGAAACTCTTATCCAAGGTTTATACAATATGGTAAAATGTTAGGGCTAATAAACAAATATTTCAAGTTGTATAAGGTAAAAGAGCTTTAAATTTATTTATTCTTTTTTTTTTTTTTTTTTTTCATTCTGAATTTGCAAAGCAGAAGTCCTGTTGAAGAGAATGGGAAACCAAACCAGGCTCTAAAAGAGTATTACTGAGCAGAAAATATTGCAGAATTGTGCAGAGTGGTTATGAAAATATCTGGCAGCCCTCCCTGATAAAATGATGGGGCCAAAAATAAGCCAAGCCAGTTTCTTTAAAATCCTAGTAGGGATACTAAGACTGATGGGACTTGATGGCACAGCAGCCCAGCTAAGGGTGCTCAGGCAGTAGCAGAAGCAGATATAGGGGCAGACATAAGCCTTTGGTCTATTTTTTTCAGAAGCCTTTCGGAAACACAAGCTGCTACAAATAACACTAACATTTGGATTCAGCCCAGGACATCCTAGTACATAAATTCAGTCCAAACTTGACATCACCTGAATTTCAGGATCAACACAATCCTTACTAACAGCATTAAACACATGTACCCAGATTAGAGAAAAATGTCAGTATACCTTTGTTAAAAGAAACCCAAGTACCTGGAGAAAATCCAAATAAACACAGTTAGAACACAAAAACCGGATGTAGAGAGTGCTCTTGTTGGGAATAAAACCCCGGACTCCAGCACAGCATTCATACATAAATATATAATACACATTTTCTTAACTCCAACACTGATTTCATAGATACACAGAAAAACATTTCTGTAACATAGCAACAGGGCTTTTTTTCTCAGAAAATAGGTACAGGAACTCAAACACCACTCCACATACACACATACACTCCAAACTGCATCAAATAGTGGGTATGGTAAAGTTTTACCAACAGTGGGAGGGTTTCCAAGAGGCATTAAATACATAATAGGACATATATATATATATATATATATATATATATATATATATATATATATATATATAATATTACAATGGTATCTATGCATATGGGGGCATATAGGATATGAACTGAGGGGTTAGGTAGGCGTATATTCACAACAACATGAATAATAATAGGGTGATGCAAACCTATGCATTTCAATGAGTATAGATAGAGATAAATATTAAAATAATAATAATAATAATATTAGAGACCATGTGCAATAGAGATAAAACTAGAAAGAGGCATAGGAGATCTCTGTGGGTACAAATTAAAACTGGTATACACGGATCGAGCGTGTATATATATATATATATATATATATATATATAATATATATATAAGACTCTAAAAACAAAGTCAAATATGCGTGATAAGGACCAATCTAAGTTCTATGAGGATATGGACAAGGCGTAAGTGGAAGCACAAGGGATGCAATTGAGAAATTGAGCAATATTTATAATAATGATAGTAATTGAAACGGTATATCCAAACTCGCTTATAGGGCTGAGTGCATGCATGTGCATGCAGTGTACTTGGCATGTGGCATGTGGAGAATTAATTGTTTCTGAATTATGAGATAATTATGACAATTGTATGGTGTGTTGTGAAGCCATTTCCGCCATCTTGCTACTTCCAGTCCTGACGTCAGACGCCATCTAGTCTCCATCTCGGAGCTGCTGAACCAGGACACATGCTAACATCCTTACTGTTATGTAAGTTACTATGTTTTTATCGCTGCAATACATTTTAACTTTGCACTCAGAGGCGCTCTTCCCTCTTCCTTTACAAGTGATGGTGGTAAGCAGGGAGCAGAGGACCTGAGCCAAAGGTGGTGGAACTGAGTTCCACCAAGTTCCAGCTGAAAAAAAGCCCTGCATAGCAATAGGAAACAATGAGGTTGATTTACTAAGGGCAAATATACTGTGCACTGCTAGATCTGAGGGGAAGCTCTACTGATTTCTATCATCCAATCATATGCAAGCAAAAATGCTGTTTTTTTTTCCTTGCAAGTTCCCCTCAGAACTAGAGCAACTGCACAGACTATTTACCTTTAGTTTATCAACCACAATATTTTCGATGAAAGTAGAATAGCTGGGAGAGATATTTTACTAAATATAAAAAATAAGTGAGAAAAATATATTTTCAAAGTCCAATGATGTAAAAATCTTCAGCGTAGTTAAAGAAAAGACTAGGAAAGTTCCAATGAAGTAGAGCATTCAGCCATTCGCCAATCGAGTGAATATATCTTAAAGAGATGATCAAACACTTTTCGCCTTCCACCACAAGTAACAATGGCCTCTTACCAGATAAATTGATCCCTATGACAGAGATCAAGCAAGCATGTTGGTAACAAGCCTCCAGATATCAGCCAATGATTATAGGAAACTGCCAACTCCTAACTTCAGTAACTCCATAGGTCAGCATATTAGGCTGGACAGCATCCACATTTATCGAAGGTAACAGAGGCCGCACATAGTGTAAAACCGCTGTTTTATCTATTAAAAATAAATAGGTACTTACAGAGGTAGATTCGCCTAGTCTGTTCTTTAAAAACACTGAAGATTTTCACATCATTGGACTTTGAATATATTTTTTTCTTATATTTTATTGTGGATTTATGTTTATTTTGTGTTGATGTGCACTTATATATGAATTTATTTATTATATGTATTTATTGGTTGTGACATCTAGCATTCGGATGTTTAGTGGGTGTAGCTCTGAACACATATCCTCAAACTAAGCGCAAAAAAAGTTTTATCTATTTTCCTAAATATACCTGACTTTCTGTCTTTGTTTCCTTATGCTTTGTACACACGATCAGATAATCGTACGAAAAAATCGCTTTCAAATTGATCGCACGATAATTTGATTGTTAGTACACAGCTTTTGACAGCCGATCACGACATTTCACCCAACAAAATCCGAAGGGACAAACACTAAAACCTTTGGCGCATGATAGCTTAGCGAATGACAATTGTTAAATCAGTACAGTATGCGTTCGCTAAAAATCGATAGACAAAGACCACGCATGATCAGAAACACGAAAATAACCTGGAAAAAGCCTGACTGCCATTGTTTTTGTTTTGTACTATCCGATACATAGCTACGCAACCAGGAATTGTATGAAAAAAGCATACGTTTAGCAGGCATTGTTGAATTCAATATTAGTATCATGCAAAATGCGAACGATAAAGTCGTCCAATTATCTGATCGTGTGTACGAGGCATTGGCATTGAGTTTCCAAAACTTTTCTCAGTACTCCACCATCACAAATGCCCACAAACCTACTCTGCCAGTATAAAAGCACAATGTTCTGAAAAATGTTTACTGGAACACAACACATGCACCATGTTCTACTATTTCACTATGCCCCATCAGAACTCACCGTGTTCCATTAGTTGCTGCCAATGGCTGCAATTTCTCTTTACCTGCAGGAAGTTTATAATAATTCTGGAAGGTCTGGACCCATCCATGGATTTATCGCAGTACTGCTAAAATCGCTGATCGCCGCCATTACTAGTACAAAAATAAAAAAATAATTAAAATGACATAAATCTCTTGTAGACGCGATAACTTTTGTGCAAACCAATCAATATACACTTATTGGAATTTTTTTTTTACCAAAAATATGTAGCAGAATACAAATTGGCCTAAAATAATGAAAAAAAATAGATTTTTTAATTTTTTTACTGGGAATGTTATAAAGCAAAAAGTAAAAAATTTAGTTTTTTTTTTTCAGAATTGTTGCTCTTTTTTTGTTAATAGCGCAAAAAAAAAAAAAAAAAAACGCAGAGGTGATCAAATGCCATCAAGCTCTATTTGTGGGAAAAAATGACATCAATTTTATTTTGGTTCAGCGTCGCACGACCGTTCAATTGTCAGTTAAAGTAATGCAGTGCAGAATCACACAAAATGGCCTGGTAATTAAGGGGGTAAATCCTTCCGGTCCAGAAGTGGTTAAATAGCTTCTTCTCTTTGGAAGTATACATAACTAGCAGTCCATTTAAAAGCATTGACTGTCTTGACTGGGATATTGCCCATGTTATGGCAGCCATGACACTACCCAAGTACCACCCCATTTTCATTAACCATTTTACCCAACTTTAAATAAATGTAGACCAAAACATCTTTATTTGGGTTTTAATGGCCATAGCAGCCCTTTTATTAAACAACCATATTTAACAAATGTCTTCATTACATAATATTACATTCTTTATCAAACAAAAACATAACAGAACATAACAGCCTGATACAGCTACCTTATCTTCTAATAGGTCTTAGTATTTTTGAAGGCACCCTTGAATGACCAACCGGCTGTATCTGGCACCAACTTGCATCACCACGGCCCCCAGCCGCAACTACACTGGCTCTGGGACAATTGTTTATCAATTCTGCAGCCGATACAGCCATCTTAACCAATCCCATATTACTTCAGACACTTATTAGGGTAGGTACACCCATACCGAAGATGGGCCCAGACCCTCGTTCTCCAAAGAACGTAACCATCCTCTTGCCTTCAGAAACCCAGCAACCTCTGCCTGCTGCTATGACAACACTATCACCACCCTACTCAAGAAAAAAAGACACCTGCATAACCATTAAAAAAGGGGATGGGAGAGCAGGAGAATCTTGCCCTATGCTGGCCCTATGCTGGCCCTATGCTAACTGATGCTAAAGGAAGCATCCTCCACCAATAAGGTCAGTCCTATTTTTTCCTTGAACCCTTATTATTAACAACCCTTGTTTCACTATAGCCTATACTGCCAAACCCAGTCATGTAGGCCTTTTTATTTATTTTCCAGTCCTATGTGGGGTTTGTCAGAAGTGGGTATAGCCTGCCGAAATATGCTTAAAAGGGTGCAGAATATATGTTCATATGGGGCTAAATATGCCCAAGCATTTCATTTTATATTTATTTTCAATGTTATTAGTAGTTTATTTTCACATAAAAATAAGTTTTGAATTAGGATAACTAATCTCTAAATTGCATCTGCTCAGTGGTCCTATGAAATACCTTGGCCGTTGGATGTGAATTTCGAGCAAGACACGTAGGCACACACCACAGGAGCTCTTCAAAAGAATCTCCATATATATAAAAATCTCTGTGAGAGGGGGAAGAAGCAATCATTTTTAACAGCAATGCATAAAATATAAAATTCATAACATCATATTCTCTAGTGTAAAGGAGGGGGGGAATTTGGAGACAATTTGTTTTACATTTAAAAGGAGGCAAAATCAACATCCCAGCAAACACAGCTGCAGCAGTCTTGCCTGGAATCAAACAAAGTAAAAGGTGGAACAGAAATGCTACCCGCATGCAGATATTCTTATTTAAAATCAAATTCGCTCTATCCTTTTCAGGTTTCGCATCACAGGAAATATATTATATTTGCTTTTTGCTGTTTATAAAAATTATAACACCCTCCCCTCAACCTTTACCTGACAGCCTGTATATGTTTAACGAATATGGATTGGATAAATATGGTAAATGCATTGCAGCTGAATGGATAAAATAATCAAATACATTTATACATTCTTGTTATCCTTTTTATTTTATTTATTTATGTATGAAGCACCAGCTTTGCAATGCTTTACAGGGTACACTAAGATTTTTTTAACTGTAGTTCCTGTCCCAGAGGAGTTTACAATAGGTCACAGTAAAACACTAGGTCATTTTCCTATTTTAATACAAAGCTAAACTAAGATAAAACATCTAAATCTAAGCTGTTCTCTGAAGACTTGGCACCACTAGTGTCACCTGATAGGTAGGCTGTCATTTGTTGCAGAACACTACCTCGACTCTCTGAAAAAAAAAAGTACCTTCCATTTGACAGAACTCAATCATTTTATAGGAACATCTGCAGTGTCTTGCATCCAAGGACCAACTTAGCTTAGAATAAGAGGAAACAAACATTTTAAGGCACCACATCTAATTTTAATTAAAATGGAGGAATCCTCACCCCTAAGGTAGAAGGAAGCGAGGGGAGAAAAATAGCAGACACTATTTTTTTTTTCTGGTGCATGGTGAAAGCAGACTAAAAATATCTTTACCGAACGTTATTGCCAAATATGAAGATAAAATACAGAAATATAAAGATTAAAATTATACAAAAACTCTATTTTATATCAATGGCTCCCTAAAAACTGAACAATGTCATGTTTGGTACAATGGGGGTCCTCGTCCACCTTGTTGCTGCCTCCACATATTTCACGGGAAATCGACCTGCTCCCTCAGAACTTCAAGGCGTGATGATCTAAAATATTAATCACAAATGTAAATAACAATGTTGGTACATGGTATAACAAAGTTACTATAGATCCATATAGGCTAATATATCAATAAATCAACAATATTTTCTTTTTATTTTTATTCATCTGCCACCCCCCCCCCTCCAGTGGAGGAATGTTTGGGAATGTTTGACCATTCTTCCAGAAGAACATTTGTGAGGTTAGGCATTGATGTAGGATAAGAAGGCCTAGCTCGCAGTCTCCGCTCTAATTCATCCCAAAGGTGTTCTATGAGGTGGACATCAGGACTGTGCAGGCAAGTCAAATTGCTCCACCCCAAACTCGCTCATCCATATCTTTATGGACCTTGCTTTGTGTGCTGGTGTGTAGTCATGCTGGAACAGGAAGGGGCCATCCCCAAACTAAGGTGATAGAACACTTTTGGTTGAATTAGAGTGGAGACTGCGAGCCAGGCCGTCCACATCAGTGCCTGACTTCACAAATGTGCTTCTGGAAGAATGGCCAAACATTCCTATAGACACACTCCTATACCTTGAGGACAGCCTTCCCAGAAGAGTTAAAGCTGTTATAGCTGCAAAGGGTGGGCCAACTCAATATTGAACCCTGCGGAGTAAGACGGGATGCCATTAAAGTTCATGTGTATGTAAATGTGTTTGGTAGCGTATGTTCCATCCATTGAGACCATAAAGCATTAAATTTATGCATTGAGTTTCTCAAATAATAGGTATGTTTTTCATATGAAATATATCTATTTAGATCCATTATGCACTCAGAAAGAGTTGGTGGTAGAGGCGAGGTCCTCTTAAGTGCAATATGCCAATTAATATGGCCTAACTGGCACTTAAGAGGTCTTAGTCCTCAGGAGGTCATTTAACCGCTTGCTGACCGCCCTATATGTGTATACTGCGGGGTGGCGCCTCCTACAGGCAAAATCACGTATATGTACGTGATCGCCACTTCAAGATTTGTGCTTGCCGGCGACCAGTTCCTGCTGTGATTGGACACAGCGGAAGCCAATCAGCGAGTCTGGCAGACCTGATGTCCACCAGGACCCGCCAATCATTCAGCATGGCCGGTTTGGTGGGGGGTAAGTGATGGTCTTGGGAGTCATATGCATGAAGGAATGCATAGACCTCTACAGGTTAGACAATATAACCCTGATTTCCATTAGGTATCGGGATGAAATCCTTGGACTCATTGTCAGACCCTAGGCTGGTGCAATGGGTTCTGGGTTCTTCCTGGTGCACGACAATGCCTGGCCTCATGTGGAGAGAGTATGCAGCCAGTTCCTGGAGAATGAAGGGATTGATACCACTGAATGGCCCCCACGCTCGCCTGACCTAAATCCAATAGAACACCTCTGGGACATTATTTGTTGGTCCATCCAATGTCACCAGGTTGCACCTCAGTCTGTTCAGGAGTTCAGTGATGCCCTGGTCCAGATCTGGGAGGAAATACCCCAGGACACCATCCGTCGTCTCATTAGGAGCATGCCATGACGTTGTCAGGAATGCATACAAGCACGTGGGGGCCATACAAACGTCTGAGTACCATTTTGAGTTACTGCAATTAAATTTCATCAAAATGGACTAGCCTGCTGCATAATTTTTCACTTTGATTTTCGGGCTGTCTTTGAATTCAGCCGTCTGTTTTTGAAAATTTTCATTTCCATCAAACAATTTGGCATCCTTTCGTTCCTAACACATTACCCAGACCATATCAGTATAGATATCCAGCATGATATTTTTCCCCATTGAGATCTGATGTGTTTTCAAAGTGTTCCTTTAATTTTTTTGAGCAGTGTACATCCAGTACAATGCAGCTTATTTATTTAAGGAGTTTTGGATGTTCACAAAATAAACTGTATGCATATTCATGTCAATTATCCAATCATGTGCAGATAAAATAAGTAAATAAAAATTTTCTTTTCACATGATTAGATAATTGAAGTGAATTTATTGTGTGAACATTCTCAACTTGCTAAATTAATTGGCCTTAATGACTTAGTGGAGTTTTACTCACTTCACATTTTCTGCTTTCCTAGTTTGTTACACAAATAATCAAAATTATGACATATACTGATTGAAGATTGAAATTGTTAATACAGTAATATAGTTTTGTCCTCTTTTTCAGATGTTTTTAAATGCCTTGTTTGTTGACCTAAAAAAAATGGGATTCTGTGATAAATGATATCAATTTGCAAAAGAAATACTATTTTCTGCTCACGTAGCTTTTGTAAATTTGGGCATTAATGTGTGAAGCAAATGTGTACAGAGGAATGATGCCAAGACTGACGGATCAAAATCTTGAAAGATGGCTTGGCCATCTGTGCTATGAAATTTTGATAGCTGACTAACAAATATAAGGTGAAAGATAAAATCTCTGTTATGTGCTCAGATGTACTGAGAATGTAACCATCAAGGGATGGGCTACATACGTACATGTTGTTCCCACTGCTGAAAATAAATGGAAAATAGAAGAAATCTGCGACTAATTAAACCCATGACCAGTGTTTGATTTCCTAGACAAAAAGTACTACTGTTCCATCATAGATATATATGTTGTGGCACTGGGTGGTGGCCCCCTAGGGTTCATATCCACCTTACAGTAACAAATGAACAAAAAGTAATAGAGACAGCAGGTACAGCTGCTTCATTTTTTTTCATTAACTGACCAGGTGCATGGCAGACCACATGAGAACCTCCCTATGAGCATCACTATTAGCTAGTGAAGGATTTAGAGCATGGTTTTCTGTTAGAGATGTGGAACAACAAGTATATCTTTTCTTTTGACCAGTGTTTGATTGTAGACAGTTTTATATGCTACAATTATACCTCTGAAAGTGGTATTAGGCCTGGTTAACACCTATGCATTTTGTAGTGCGTTTTCAGTTTTGCAGAAACACACTACAATCCATTTAACATAGTTTCCTATGGGCCACATTCACATCTGTGCATTTTATGGAAAGGGCCAGGGGCCAGCAGGGGTTGTTTTTGGTTCCATAGACTTTAATGGCAAAATGCACCTGGAATATGCATCAACTGCAACCTGCATAGGTGTGAACCAGGCCTTAACCTTCCTAGCGGTATTCCCGAGCGTGGCTCGGGGTTAAATTTCAGTGCTAAAAGCGGTAACCCCCCGAGCCACACTCGGGGTACCGCTAGGAAGATCGCTGGATCCTGGTAGAGGAGTTACTTACCTTGTCACCGGGATCCAGCGATGTATCCCGGCGGTGTGCGGCGGCGGAGCTTCCTCCCGATCCCCTGTGAGCCCCGGCTTCCCTCTCCTGCGACGTGACGTTCGCAGGGGGGTGGAACTGGCGGCAAATTCAAATGTGAAACACACCAAACACACTGATACAATGCAAAATAAAATTTAGTCACATTAGTTTGCCCCCCAGTGCCCTTTCCTGCAGTTTTACTGTACTATACTGTATATATATATATATATATATATATAGTACGTTTTATATATATATATATATATATACATATATATATATACATACATACATACATACATACGTATGTATATATATATATATATATATATATATATATATACGTTATATATATATATATATATATATATACATACATACATACATACATACATACATACATACATGCATACATACATATTTTATACATATTTATAGTTTTTTATTATATTATAATTTATGATTTTGTGTTTCAAACTTTATTATATGAGACGTTATTAAGAAGAACGCACAAAAAAAAAAATCATATGTAAATAGTTGGTTTGGGCTGCTCATTCTTAAGAATTACATGCAAAATAATGGTACCGCTTTCAGCACCTAAAATCCAAAAGAATCATACCACCAGGGAGGTTAAAGTCATTTTTCCCCTGAATCAGATAAAAATAACATGGCACATGCATTTGACTTTTTTTTTTTTTTATTTCCTCATTTTTTTTTTTTAAATTGTCCCTAGCCATGTTTGGAGCTCTGTCCACATAGCAATAGCCACAGCTCTCCTTTTAGTCCACAAGGATGATTGACAATGAATTTGTGTCCCTGTCATACTGGCTGTGGGTGCTGTGCTCTGAATGGTTGCATCAAGAATTGTAGTACAATGCAGAATGGGAGCACGCACATTGTGGGGACTTCATATGTTCCGATGGCACAGGGGACACTGTGAGAATGGAAATATAGCAGCATAAACATGGGACAATTGAAAATGGAAGCTCTGAGGAGATGTTAAAAAATTAAATGAATGATGTATGCTATTTTATATCTCATTTAGGAAATAAAAATGTGCCTTTATTACCACTTTAATGAGGTTGGCTTACTAAAGGAGAAGAGAATGTCCACTTGGCAAAGTAAATGTTAACTTACCTTAGAGAATAAGGTGAAGCTATGTTAGCCTGAAGCATCCAATAATGTATAAGAAAAGATTTCTGGTTTTACGTGATTAAATATGTGACCATGGCTTCATCTTAATCATTAAAGTTTCATTCACTTTTTAAGTGATTGTTTTCTACTCCCATAGTAAATCCACCCTAATAAGTAATTTCCAACGCATATGTTGAATTTTTATGTGGTTTTGGTGTCTTGGAAATTTCCTATAGGGTTATATACATGTGTAGGGATCTGCTGCCCTCTACTGTCAGCTGCTAGTTTCACACTGTAATGTAAAATTTTGTATGTCACTTCCTGACTCTGGGTTTTATTGGCAAACGATCCTGGAAGGAGGAAATGGAGAGAGGGAAGGTCTTAGCCACATGTCCCTGCTACTAATAACAGATCAGAAGAGATGATTATGCAATTATTCCTATGTTCGAATAGTTTAACTGTATTCCCCCCACATCTTTTTGAGTGTATTGCTGAAACCTTGTGACAAACAGAATATGTCTGTCCTATTACTATCTCACATGCACAGTGCCAGATAACTTGGACTGCTTACCAAATTGGTTGGGTAGGGGCTGGAGGGTCTCTTCATCACTGCAGATCTTGTCTTCAGGCCTCTGACACAAAGACAAATGCTGCATAATTCTCAGGGGCTCCTGCAATAGAACTTTGTTGCAACATTAATCTAAAGGTATCTCTATTATTTTCTATATACTGTATACCCAGGTATATGTGCTCAATTCCACTAGGACTCCTGTCAGTCTCTTACTTGATAATATCTGTTTGTACTTTGGATGTACAATGCAATTAGAGGAGAAGCGTTTTAACCTCAGGTAACGCAGGGGGTTCTTTACTGTTAGGGCTACACGATTGTGGAATTCTCTACCACAAGAGGTGGTTTCTGCGGGGAGTATGGCTACTTTCAAAAGACTCTTGGACGTACATCTTAAGGATCAGAACATTAAGGGGTATGAGAGATGATTACGGCTATACACACCTACACAGGTTGAACTAGATGGACTATTGTCTTTATTCAACCTCAACTACTATGTACCTATGTAACTATATGTACTGTTATTAATATTTTCTTATATTAAGCTTGTATTATTTCTACACTGGTGTACTATGTATATATGCTTGTGATTAATATTATATGCTGATTATTTTGCTTCCAATTGCTTTGTTTAGATTACTGGATATTTTCTCAGGAAAGGACTCCCCTCTGTTCACAGAGCTTCTGTCCTTGGTGGACCCTCTGCAAACTTTATTATCAAACCAACTCTTCCCCTTACCAAAGGCTCTGTTTTTTCTTATTTACCTGCAGGTTTGGGGAGGGACATTTCTCAACCCCCCTCCCCTTCAAACACATGTTTGAAATCTGAGAACATTTTTTGATTCCCCTAAATACCAATTTCCCACAATATATATTTTTTTAACACATCATTAACCACTTAAGCCCTGGAAGATTTTACCCCCTTCCTGACCAGGGCCTATTTTGCGATTCGGCACTGCGTGATTTTAACGGACAATTGCGTGGTCGTGCAGCGCTGTATCCAAATGAAATTGACGTCCTTTTTTTTCCACAAACAGAGCTTTCTTTTGGTGGTATTTGATCACCTGTGCGATGTTTTGATCATGAGCTCTAAACAAAAAAAGAGCAACAATTGTGCAAAAATAACAATATTTTCCAAATTTTTTTATACGAAATTCCCCCCCCCAAAAAATGTAAAAATCAAAATTTTTTAACATTTTAGGCCAATTTGTTTTCTGCTACATATGTTTGGTAAAAAAAATCGCAAAAAGCGTATTTTGATTGGTTACGCAAAAGTTATTGCGTTTACTAACTAAGGGAAAGATTTTTGTCATTTTTATTGTTTTTTTTTTAACGAGTAATGGCGGCGATCTGCGATTTTTATTTGCGGGACTGCGACATTGCGGCGGACAGATCGGACCCTTTACTGACATTTTTGACACTTTTGGGGGTACCAGTGACATTACTAAAATAATCAGTGCTATACATATGCACTGTTACTGTAAAAATTACACTGGCAGGGAAGGGGTTAACTTTATTGGAGAAGGAGGGGTTAAGTGTGTCTCTAGGGGCATGCTTCTAACTGTGATTGGATGTGGCTTTTCATGTAACAGCAGAGATCTACGGTCCTACATAGCAGGACCGTATGATCTCTGCTGTTACACAGGGGAGAAAGACAGGCGGCTTTGTTTACATTAGCTGCCTGCCTTTCTACCGGTGTAACCGACGATCGCGAGTGACCGTCCGACATCGGGTCTGCCGCTCACTCCAGCGGCGCGCTCGCTCCCTAGAGCCTCACAGGCTAGCGACGTAGTACTACGTTACTTTGCCTGTGAGGGGCTGACTGCCGATGTAGATAGCCGTTAGGCAGTCGGCAAGTGGTTAAAGGAGTTCCATGGTCACAGCATACAATTTCAGCATTATAATAGTAATACAAACTATAGTTATTTTTGACAATCCAATATTAGCTTTGTTGAAAAATCTCCTTTCATGTTGTAAGTGCTGCCTGTCTGCTGGCCATCTCTTTCCTGGATTCCCTGCATGCTTTTCAGCTTCTCCTCTGCTTTTTGCTTTAAATTTCTAAGAATATCCCATGGTACATTGCTGCCTGCCTGGGACTCCGACGTTTGAATTTGATATGCTGGTTTACATCTTCTGTAGCCATTTTTATTTTGTTCTAATAAAGCCTTACTGAGGATAATGCGCTAGGCCGGTGTGCCCTTTCTTTGTTTTTTATTTGAAGCAGTGTTGCCTGTACTGACTACACCTCTCATCTCTCCTCCTCCTCTTAGCACCTGTGTAGTACAGAAGGCAGGTTCTGTGAAATGTGTGACACAGCAGTGCCTACTCACAGGGCATAGTGACTACATGTCACAGAATTCAAGGAGTAAAGGTATTGGGATCTTACAAACTTTAGAATCTTTCAGATTAATAGGAGTACGCTTGGGTTACTTGAAACACAATATGGAAATGAATATGCAGTATGATTTTACATTTGATACATTCTAAGTGGATTTATTTGCATTTAGGACCAATTTATGAGTGTGTTGAGTTAAAGCAGAGCCCTAAACCCCTTCAGAAAAAATGTAAAGTCAGCAGCTAGAAATACTGCTGCTAACTTTTAATATTAGGACACTTACCTATCCACGAATCCAGCGGTGTCTTCACCCGAGCTGATTTTTCAATCGGCTCTCGGGTGCTGCTGCCACCGCCATCTCGGCTAAGGGGAACCGGCAGTGAAGCCTTGCTACTTCACAGCTGCGCATGCGCAAAGCGTGCTGCGCTTTGTGAATGGCCTGGCAGCGGGGGAAGGAGGACGGGGGCCGAACTTCCGGTTGAGTTTGCTATGGTGAAGTCAGCCAGGAAGTTGGAGCGGGCACCTGTCAAAACCAAGTACCCGCTCCCCCTGAAAGGTGCTAAATGTGGCAGCGAATGGGGGAGGAGGCAAACAAGCAGAACTTCCCCTTTTGGGTGAAGCTCCACGTTAATGGAAAAAATAGGGCTGTTCACCTAACAAAGTGAAATTTCAATTGGTCCAGCCATGTCAAAAAAAAAAAAAGAAGCAACACAATCCACTGAAAATAAGTTGGTTACAGAAAGCAAAGCATTATAGGCATGCATTAAATAGTTTATTCCTATGAAAACCATAAAAGGTATTTTTAAACCCACGACACAATTTATGTCCTACTCTTAGGTATGCTAAGTAAGGTGCATCACACTTTGAAATTCTAACAGCGAAATAGAACAGTTTGCAACTGCTCCAGGCTTAGAAGCACAAGCTATGTTAAACTATGTGATTAGCAAGAATGATAGAAATGTATCCATGTAAATTAATTCAAAGTAAAGTGTAATTACACGGCTGCTAGATTTTACAGCTTAAAGCAAAATATTATATTAAAATGCATATGTTTTTTTTTTTACTCCATTCTTCTAAGATGCTGGTTTTAAAGTTCAAGAAGAACCAATTTTACAATTTAAAATGTGCTGGTTTACAATGGGTTAGGTCCACCGAGCTGAATGCACCCTTGTGGACTGAGCACCGGGAGTACAGATATTTCCACGGCTCTAACACTGGACCATAAGGCCTTAGACACAGAAGCTGCAGATTCATATGCAGCTGCTCTGCCCGCTTCTCCTCTTCTCTCACCCAATCAAAGAACGCTTTGTATCATGTAAACCAATTTACAAAATACAAAGCTTTGTGTGAATGGGCAGCAGAGAGGGGGGTGGACAGAACTGGTGCTGTGTGAGAAAGCAATTTCCCTCCTGGTTGTCAGAGTACCAGGACTATTGCGATAGCTGGGTTCCTGGCGCTCAGTAAAACTGTCAGTTGTATTCAAAATAAACAGGACCATGAGGTGGCATATGCTTTATTATCTTAACCCGTGCTAAGAAAAAAAACAGGACGCCCCCAGTTGAAGTCGGAAATGACGAAACGCGTCAGTGCGTGACCAGACGACGTATCCGGCATCACGTGGTACGGCGGAGGAACATCCCGGAACTAACTGCGCTAGCGTGGAGCTGGCTCAGTGTGTGCAGCAGTTGATTTCTCCTTGCCTTTGATTGATGAAGTGCCTGTTTTTTCTGCTACCAAATGTGAGTGCAATCTTTTTATCTTTACTGAATAAAGCGTGTTAAGACATATTACACTATTGGAGGTGTTTTATTCCTACATGTCACATGGTTTTTGAGGATTGCATTGAAAGGAGTGGATTGCGACTGTACATCTGAGTGGACCCAGTGGTGTATTTTGGTTTGGTGCTGCCCTAGGCAAGACTAAAATTGGGCACCCCCCCCCTTCCTATGTAAATTTGCCCCACTCCTTCTTTTTTAACGAATGTGGCTCCCTCCAAAATTGAAGGACTACAAGTCCCAGCATGAACCCCTGAGATCTCACGAGAGGTGGGTGGGTGGGTGAGGGAGAGAGAGAGGGAGGTGGGTGAGGGGGAATGAAAGAGAGAGAGAGAGAGGGGGGTGAGAGAGAGAGAGGGGGGCGAGAGAGAGAGAGTGTGAGATGGGGGATGAGAGAGAGAGAGAGGGAGGGTGAGAGAGAGGGGGGTGAGAGAGAGAGAGAAGTGGTGAGAGAGGAGGGGTGAGAGCAAGAGAGCGGGTTGCTGAGAGAGGGGGGATGAGAGCGAGAGAGAGAGGGGGGGGTGAGAGAGGTGACTCTAGTGGCCAATAGAGTCTCAGGTGGAGGGGGGTGGCTTTTTTGCTGCCCCCCTGCAAAGTGCCGTCCTAGGCCTGGGCCTTGTTGGCCTAGGCCAAAATACAGCACTGAGTGGACCATACTATGTTTCCTGCTGGCCCAGTATTATACCCTGCGTTTTTGCTCATCTGTGAGAACATTTGAGCAACCGCATCTGGTGAGTTGCCACTTCTCCTGACCCTACTTTTGGCACTTGGTGGTAGTAAAGAGGTGAACTTGATAAAACTTCACGAGCTGACGGATGTTTTAATGGACACTTTATGTTACATTTTAAAAAGGACTTTGTGATGCTTATTGTGGAAATTGAGTGTCTTTTAAATTGATTGTACATTTCCTAGGTGTTGCATGTAGTCCTGGTGAGCCAATCTATATTGACTCTTGCGCTACTATTTTTTCATTATATGTCTGTACAAATATCTTCGTTATTTGGTTAAGTAGCAGCAGTTTATATTACTATCTTTGCAGTGAATAACTGGCTCCTTCAGAAGCGCAGAGGTACCTTTTGAGTCAGTTGGTGACCAAGTACTTTTTCTATCTGTCCTACACATGGTAAAGTAGCTCATGGGACATTTTGGTGTGGTGAAAATTGCATGTCTTTTAGGCCCCTTTCACCGTTGGTAAAAGCATGTTTGTTATTTTGAAATTCCAACACTCCTGGCACAAAGATTATTCACATTTGTACATTGCGATTATGTGCGATTTCTTGCATTTACATGCGGCTGTTTTTAGTTGTGGTAGTAAATTCTTGCCTTTTGTATAGCAACTTATTGTTTACTTATTTTTTCTTTGTACTACGATTAACTGCATTTATTAACAAATAGCTATGGTACACGTCAACTTTATTTTTCCTAAATGTGCAAAACCGTATGTTGTGAAAACGTTGCTAAACACAATGTGGTAATGGGGCCATAGGGATGCATTGTCTGCATTTAGCTGTGGTAAATAAGTTCCTCTTTTAGCTGCGACCCCAAATGTTCTCTTTTAGGGTCCCCTTGCGGCCCTCCTGGCAATTCCTTTCTGACGTGTCCCCCGCTTTCTCACTCCTAAGCCTCGCTGTCTGCGTATATATACTCCTCTCCAAATATGATCTTCTACTCCTCTCCTCCTCGTATTAGGTTCCAGCCTCGTTTTTAGCATATATGGTTTTTATAGCCATGCACATTATATAATTTGTCATGGCATCTAAAACGAAATAATCATCTCTCCCATCAGAGATGATTTGGCACAAACATCCTCATTTTAAAAACTTTTAAACATTTTAAACATACGTTTTTAATAAAGTCTCACGATCATTTTTAATCTTTTAATGGTAGCGGGATTTTACCCACATGGCACATCTCTTAGCACTTTTTTAGCACGTTTTATATATTTTCACTTATCACAGTTATATTTAAGTTTATGAGATGTACGCATTCTAATGTATGGGACCCGCTGCAGAAGGAAGTTCACATGATGTAAATACACCCCGTATCCTGAATATGCTGACTAGATTATAAAGCACCCAGAGGTACCAAGATGGCCGCCGGCGTGACTTCTATGAGGTTACCAACATGGCGGCGGTGCACATAACGGTCGCTAGGATACGGAGGTCTATATAAACTCCGGGAGTACGTAGCCTAGTACCGCCCCAGATGACGTCGCAGTGACGAAACACGTAGAGCGGCATCCAACGTCATACATCACTTCCGGTTAGGTGGCTCTGGCCGGTGGAACGCGGAAGTACCGCACGCCCGAACGCCGGAGACACACCAACAAGCTGACGGTGAACTTCCTAACAGTGAGTCGCTACTTTATTTCCCTCAATGCTATACTGTACTACGCAATGGAAGCTCTCTTGGTCTTTTGTACACTGACTCCCTAGATGCAAGCGCAGAGATACCTGTGGAACAACAAATAGCAAAGATCTTGCAGGCATCGGGAGAAGGGAGAAAAAAGTTAACCAAGCTGAAAGTGGAAAGGGAGAGGTTTTGGTAAGTGCTTTACCTCCGGTACTAGCACTCCTCACTCTCAGCACGCGCCCAACGGCGCAATTTACTCACTATTTTTTTTCTACTTCAGTTTATTGATTTTATGACACTGATCACGGATGTTAATTTCCTCCGCAAGGGGGCTTTACAATAAAAGTTTTAATATATTCACTCATTTGCACCTTTGCACTTTTTTGCACTTATCACTGACCAATGGACGTATACATCCGATGATTGGCACATAGACGGTGCAATCCACTCTGCACCACAGTGTTGAGAGCACCGTCTCTGTGAGATTGCACTAGCTGCACATATACTTTCTTAAGCACGCAGCACTTTAATGTCATATTTGCACATAATTTGCTAACCAATAGCACTGTGCGCTTTTACTTGGGATCACACACAACAATTTGATTTGCTGTATAAGGTGGTAGCGCCCCATACCAACACCTCCCGACCCCCACAATCTTTTTACACTTGCGGTAAGTTGGAGGCAGCATAACCATCAGATCCCCTCATTTTTTATAAACAATTGATTCGGTATTTGTGTTATTATCCATAGCGCGGGTGCACCCCAATTTTCTTTTTTAGCGGGACAGCGGGATTTGGCCCTGCTCCCTACTCCCTCATCACTGGCTTTGATTGACAGCAGGGTGGGCTTTATAACCACTTTAAATGTATTGCAAGCAGTGTAGGTGCTGGAATTTGACTTGGAGGTGCTGAGTGTGTTCAAGGATTCCTCCAGCTTCATCGATGCACAATATGGGTAGGATGCAACAAGCAATTTCATTGATTGTATCCTGCATTTTAGGAATAGTGAGTAATGACAGAAATGATCAACCCCCTGCTGCTCTTTTAGATTCTGCATTGATCTCAGTCTTTATTTCTTACAAACACTGTTTGTATAAATCTTTGTTTACATAGAAAACTTACTGTGTCCTTAGCGTAATGTTTTTGTGTTGTAGAGTATGGAGAACTTTTTCTTAAATCAATTGTTACATTTTTCTAAAATCAGTAAACAATGTAAATCCATGTTCATTTTCATTCAATGACATGCAAGCAAAAATAATGGTTACACTTCACACCCCCCCTGCTTTACATCACACACATAACTACCTTAGGCAGAGTGGGGGAGCTGTCATAACATTTCTGGATCGGGTGTGGGAGGCACAGCAATGAACAGAGAGCTGGAGAGGGAGTTACCTTTTCTCATAAACCAGCAAGTGATTGGTTGCTAAGACCGTCCTGCATCCAATCACCCGCTGGTTAACTTGAAAAGTTAATCCCGGTGTAACGTTAAAAAACCCTACCTCGTGAAAATTCCCTACCCTCGTCACTTCCTGTTCGCATACGTCATGGAACAGCTGAGCAGCTTACCACTGCGCATGCTCACAGCTCCGGAGGGTAGCACCTAGGACTAGGTCATTGAACAGCTGAGCAGCTTCCCACTGTGCATGCTCACAGCTCCGGAGGGTAGGGAATTCTCACAGGGTAGGGTTTTTTTAACGTTTCAACGCATCAGCTGTTGCCGCGGGTACATTAAATCATCTTCGCTGCAACATAAAATCATCTGCGCTCCTATCCCTGTGACTTCCCTGATCTCGGCTACTAAATGTAAAAGCGGCGGCGGGTCTTTGCAAAAATAAATCACGGAGCCGAGATCTCCGTGATTTATATTTTCATACACCCGCCGCTTTTACATTTAGTAGCCGAGATGAGGGAAGTCACAGGGGTAGGAGCGGAGATGATTTAATGTACCCGCGGCAACAGCTGATGCGTTGTAACGTTAAAAAACCCTACCCCGTGAGAATTCCCTACCCTCCAGAGCTGTGAGCATGCGCACTGGTAAGCTGCTCATCTGTTCCATGACGTAGGTGCACCGGAAGTGACGAGGGTAGGGAGTTTTCACAGGTAGAGTTTTTTCACGGAACACCGGAAGTTCCAGCTCCTGCGCTCTATTCAATGCTTTACTGTGCCTCCCACACCCGATCCAGAAATATTATGACAGCTCCCGTCCTCTGTTCAATGCTGTGCTGTTATTACACACTCACTCCTGAAATGTTGTGTCTCCCACTGTAGGCTGGAGAGAAAGAAGTGGTTCCTAAATGGCATGACTGGGTCCGGATGAAACAGTGGCTCGGTCAGCATCCGAACCGCAGTCCGCCATTTAGTGATGCCTCCTGTATAGTATCAAAGTTGCTAGTGTTCTCTATAAAATTGGACATGGCTAGTACACTGAAATGAGTAACAGCTGAGATATGATGCCAAGGATGCCCTGTGTTATCTTTGGTGGCCTGCAGTCAGAGGAAAATGTGGAGTGGATGGCATGGAGGCAAAAAAGTACAGTCTATGCTAAATGTAATATTTATTGTTAACAGGTACTTATATAGCACCATCAATTTACACAGCACCTTTACATATAAATTGTACATTCACATCAGACCCTGCCCACAAGGAGTTTATAATCTAAGCTCCATAACTCACATTTGAGGGCCAATTTATACAGAATTAAAATAACCTACCAGGATGTCTTTGGAGTGTGGGAGGAAACCCACACAAGCACAGGCAGAACCTGTAAACTGCAGGCAGACAATATCAGAGTTTGGGATTTGACAACCCTTATGCTGCTACGGTAGGCAGAAGTGCTAGCCACTTGGCCACTATGCTGCTTGTGCATGCTTCATGAGTACCTGTAAGTGATCAGATGTCTGTGTATCTATGCCTCAGATCCAGGGATAAAAGCTATTTTGTATGAACTTTGGACTATTACAGTGGAGTGTGATACTAACAGCCAGAATGAATCATATGTAAACCTTGGAGAGACTTTGGGGTTGATTTATTGGAATAAGCTATTCACTTTGCAAGATAATTTTCCCTAGCTAAGTGGATGAGGTTAAGTTCTGCTGACTTCCATCATCCAATCTAGCGCAAGAAAAAATACTATTTTTTATTTTTTTTTATTTTCTTGCATGTGATTGGGTATGCTTGCAAAATGAACTTTTATTACATTCAGTAAGCTAAGAAGTAATTCTATTGCAAAGTGATCAGCCTATTTGCCTATAGTAAATCAACTCCTTTGTGTCACTTTGAAGGTGGTATATTAGTATCACAGTTTATGTTTGTATATCACAGTTTATGAACATTAACCACTTGCCAACTGCTTATTATATATATAGGGCGGCAGGGGGGCTCGTACAGGCAAAACAACGTATGGATACGTTGCTCGCTTGGTTGCAGCTAGGGGGCGAGCACGCACCGCCGGTGGCACGCTCCCGCCCCGATCGTCAGCAGGGAAGCCGATGCGTGTGTCAGACGGCTCCGATTGCCGTCTGACATCGCTCCCGGCTGTAAAGGATCACATGTCTCTAAGGTCACTTCAGAAGCCACGCGCCCCCACGGTTAGAATCACTCCCCTAGGCTCACATTTAACCATTTGATCACCCACAGGGTTAACCCCTTCCCTGCCAGTGTCATTATTACAGTAACAATGCATATTTTTAGCATATTTTTCAGTTAGGGGTCCGATCTGTCCGCCGCAATGTAGCAGTCCCGCAAAAAATCGCAGATTGCCTCCATTACTAGTATAAAAATAAATAAATAAATAAATAAAAATGACAGAAATCTTTCCCGTAGTTAGTAGACGCGATAAATTTTGCGCAAACCAATCAAAATACGCTTATTGCGATTATTTTTTTACCAAAATATGTAGCAGGAAACAAATTGGCCTAAAATGTTAAAACTTTATTTTTACATTTTTTTTTTTTTTTGAGAATGTCATATAGCTGAATGTGAAAAATAATGTTTTTCTTTTTCAAAATTGTCGCTCTCTTTTTGTTTATAGCGCAAAAAATATAAATCACACAGGTGATCAAATACCACCAAAAGAAAGCTCTATTTGTGGGAAAAAAAGGACATCAATTTTATTTAGGTACAGCTGCGCACCACTGCGCAATTTTCCGTTAAAGTAACGCAGTGCCGAATAGCAAAATAAGGCCTGGTCATTAAGGGGGCAAATCCTTCCGGTCTTAAAGTGGTTAAGGATGTGATCTTCTGTCCTTGTGCAATCTTTGATTTGGGCTCTCTAGCAGTATTTCATTATTTATTATGATTTTATTTATTATAGGTACTTATACAGCGCAGTGTCATGGATTTGCAATAGTGTTTGGCAGCTTACCTGTTCCTTCATGTCTGTATTAGAGGCCAGACTTCACTTCTGGTTCCCTTTTATCACCTCTCCTTCCTGTTCCTGCCCCACCCCAGGTCATCACAGGAAGTCTATATTAACCAGTGCACTGCAGGTCTGCTTTGCTGTTCAACAGTGTTTGTTTCTTGTTTCCTGTCTGCCGTGTGCTTGATCTACCTTTCTGTGTACCGACTTTGGCTTGTCTCTGACTATTCCTGTTTGCCTGTTACCCTGACCTTCGGCCTGTCCCTTGGTCACCCTCGTCTGCCTGTTACCCCGACCTCGGCTTACCCATCACCATTCCGTGTGTCCTGAGTGGCTGCTTCCCTTCTCTCCCTACGGAGCGTGACCCGGGGGACCCGGGGGCCCAGCTGCAGCCAAGTCCATCCTCACCACTAGAGGCTCTGGTGAACACCTGCTGGTTCTTAGACTCCGCGCCCTGGGGAATCTTGGGCTCAGGTTCTGGTCCATCCACAGCAGTCTGCTATCGGGTTCACTACCTTGCGCTGTACCCCTGCCTCCAACAGGGTGCAGTTGTCACCTGGCCACAGGTGACCTGACATGCAGTCAATTTACACAGCACTTTACACATACGGTATTTATTTTACATTTACATCATTCCCTGCCCTCAAGGAGCTTACAATGTAAAATTCCTAACTCACATTCATACATACACATACTAGGGCCAATTTACCTACCAGTATGTCTTTGGAGTGTTGGAGGAAACCCATGCAGACACATGGAGAGCATGCAAACCCCAGGCAGGTAGTGCTGTGGTTGGGATTTGAACCGACGACCGGTATTTTGGATTTTTGGCACTGTGCATGATCTGAGTATGGGGTACCCCAATCCAATAATATTTTAAAAAGATAGATCTTGTCTTTTTTTAATGGTGGTGGGTTGACTTATGCTTATATATTTTATATGATAAGATCTGGTCTTTTGTGTTTTGATAACAATTACAAACCTTGAGAGTGCATTATAACTTCTATTTTATTTCTGCCATGTTTGGAATATTTACATTATTTACCAGCTATTATTGAAAAAGATAATTTGCTTTTCCACTGGCATTCCAAAAGACAATTGCTAATTGGTTGCTATTGGTAATAGCCTTCTGTACATTAAACTTGGCATTATTAATTAAACCCTCATGTCTCCTGCAAACAAGTCTATGAAACACAAAGAGCACGCTAACACACTGATCTATTTTCTGGCAATTTTTCTTTAGCCTTAGCATCTCCTGAGAACAAATGAATGTATAGCCAAGCCCGTGACATTTAGCAGCATCATTTATTCAAATAGATCAATTATCCTCCTATGCATATTTATAACCCACAAATCTTGCTTTGTGTAAAACAAAATGTGTGTGCCACAGAATGGCATGAAATGGCTTAAAAAGCGGAAAATGTCTCTTTCTAATGCAGTGTCTGTGGGGTTATTGTTTGCTTTACAGAAAGCAAACAGTCTGCTTGTTTACATCCTGTTTCTGTATGAGTAAGGACTTTGAACGGTAAAAGATTTTTTAACCACTGAAATTCCTTGTCTTGCAGGTGCCTTTAATGTGAACAGGAAATTGGAGCTAAAAATTAAAATGAACAATAAAAGGAAACCTTTATTTAATAGTTGGTTGTCATAGATGACATCTCCTTATATAGAAATAACTGTGTCATGCTGATTCATTGGTTTCAAAGATAAGCTGGAACAAGTATGCACGTTAGTAACACAGTATTGAAGCCATAAACAGCCAGGCAACTAGCATTTTCAGAAGGATTTTCACAAAGCCAGTACAGGCTTAGTTTAAGGCTCCCTTCAAACCTATCTGTTCTAGGGCATTATGTTAACACATGTGCATTAATGTGCGTTATGCTCCACATTAACCACTTAAGCCCCGGAGGATTTTCCTGCTAAAAGACCAGGGGGTATTTTGCGATTCGGCACTGCGTGACTTTAACGGACAATTGCGCGGTCGTGCGACGCTGTACCTAAACGAATTTGACGTCCTTTTTTTCCCACAAACAGAGCTTTCTTTTGGTGGTATTTGATCACCTGTGCGATTTTTTGATCACGCGCTATAAACAAAAAAAGAGCGACAATTTTGCAAAAATAGCAATATTTTTCACATTTTTTTATATGAAATTCCCCCCAAAAAAATGTAAAAATCAAAATTTTTTAACATTTTTGGCCAATTTGTTTTATCCTACCTATGTTTGGTAAAAAAAATCGCAAAAAGCGTATTTTGATTGGTTTGCGCAAAAGTTATCGCGTTTACTAACAAAGGGAAAGATTTTTGTCATTTTTGTTGTTTTTTTTTTTAACGCGTAATGGCGGCGATCTGCGATTTTTTTTGCGGTACTGCGACATTGCGGCGGACAGATCGGACCCTTGACTGACATTTTTGACACTTTTGGGGTTACCAGTGACATTTCTACAGTAATCAGTGCTATACATATGCACTGTTACTGTAAAAATACACTGGCAGTGAAGGGGTTAACTTTATTTGGGAGGGAGGGGCTGTGTGTGTCCCTAGGGGCGTGATTCTTACTGTGATTGGCTGTGGCTCTAGCTGTAAGGACACTGATCAACGGATCTACATACTAGATCCGTGTAATCAGTGTCTTTACAGCGAGGAGAATGACAGGCAGCTTGTTTACACAAGCTGCCTGACATTCTCCCTCTTCCCCCGACGATCGCCGAGTGGCCGGCGGACATCGGGTCCGCTGGTCACACGCGCGGGGGGGTGCGTGACCGCGCGGGAGCGCGCCTCCGCGGGCGCGCGCTCGCTCCCCAGACCCTCCCAGGCTAGTGACGTTAATTAACGTCACTCTGCCTGGCAGGGGCTGACCGCCGCAGTAAATCTACTTGCGGCGGTCGGCAAGCAGTTAAACTATGTTGCATTAAGGAAGACTTTTCATATGCAGCCAACACATCAGAATGTAATATGCAAACACCAGCAACCCATTGCAACTGCTGTACTAAATAAAGCCATACCTGTATAGCAATCAGACATAAATGGAAGAATTTCAGAAGGTAGTACCTGTCACATAGCTCCCAACTGTCCCTGATTTGGAGGAACTGTCCCTGATTTGGAACAAAGTCCCTCTGTCTTTCTGTCCCTCTTTCCTCCTCATGTGTCCATCATTTGGGTCTCTGATCTCTATAGTTATAGAAAAAATTATTTCTTTTTTCCCAGTGCTAAACCTTTCATTCAATTTCTAAATTGCTGCATTTGTACATTTAAAAAGCCAGTATAAAGGAATATTAGCACTTGTGGGTTTAAATAATGATTTTTTTTTAAAAAAAATTCTCCTTTAAGGGACGTGGCAGGGGGTGAGTCCTATGCCTACATACTTTTGCTAATAAGTGTCCCTCATTCCCATCTTAAAAAGTTAGGAGGTATGCCTATCATTACATCTGAAAATGTCATATTCAGGTCTGAAGTGTGTTAAAAAGAGCTCTGCTCATATGGTTCAATATATGCTTGACTAGTTATTATGTAAGCTCTGTATAGTCAGAGTGTAGTAATGAATACAAGTCATGGACACTGACAAAAACACCATCAGGTATCAGATACTGGTTTGCATGTCAGCTGCTCTGCCACCTCAAGAAACAGATGTATTCCTTGTTGGTATTGGTATTACTGGAATTTTCTATAACCAGGGCCAGTGCTTCCACTAGGCAAACTAGGCAGCCGCCTAGGGCGCATTGCCACCTAGGGGCGCAGCCACGAGTCAGCACTCACTCTCCGTCATGAATGATCCTTGTGAGCTGAGGGGAGCGGTGGCAGTGGGGGAGGAAGTAGGGACAGACGAAGATGCCAGTTGTCTGAGGCAGTGGCAGAACTACCAGGCCCTGGCTTTCCACCATTGTTGGGGGAGCCCCAAGGGGCAGGAAAGTGCCCACTGGAGTGCTACCTGCATGATAATCCTCTTCGTCTGGAGCTGAGCGGCCTAAACTATGGGCGGGAAGTCACTCTCTACACTGAGCTGGTGGGCAGCCGTTCAGTTCCCTGGGTCGGGATTAAGCAGGGAGTGGAGGAGAGCTAAACCTGAGCCGGAGTTTAGCACTGGAGGGCGGCACCTTTACTGGAGCAGAAGCGACAAGGCACCGGAATAGTCTGAGGATGTTGGTGATGAAGGACATGCGGAGCTCTCTGACTGCTGCTTCTCCCTCCACCCGGAGTCGGTTGGAGCTGTGGTGAGCACTGTGGTCCAGGAGAGGAGCGTCCTGGGAGAAGGAATAAGCACGATGATGGTGAAAGAGGGAAGAGTGCAGGCCACTCTCTTCATACTGCCCAGTGAGTATCCCCATAACAGGGGATCAGGGTCCCTGGGTGTGACATGGAGGATCCCTGGTGTGAAAGAGAATTGGGGTCACCAGGTGTGCCATGGGGAATCTGAGTCACCAGGTGTGAAATGGGGGAGAGGGCTCACAAGTGTTACAGGGGTTCGTGGTCACCAGGTGTGCCATGAGGAATCGGGATCCCTGGGTGTGCCATTGGGGATTGAGGTCCCCAGGTGTGACATGGAGGAACATCAGGGTCCCTAAGTGGGACATGGAGGAACATCAGGGTCCCCAGGTGTGACATGGAAAAACATAAGGGTCTCCGGGTATAACATGGAGGAACATCAGGGACCCCTGATGTGACATAGAGAAACATTGAGATCACTGGGTATGACAGCATGACATGGAGGAACACAGGGGTCTCTGGGTGTGACATAGGGGGACATCAGGGTCCCTAGGTGTGACATGGAGGAATATGGGGGTCACTGGGTATGACAGCATTACATGGAGGAACCATCAGATCAGGGTCACTGGATATGACATAGAGCAGTTTTTAACCAATCCCCATTTTCTTTTGTTTTGTTTTTTTGGGGGGGGGGGGGGGGGGCGCAAGTAGCTGATCTTGCCTAGGGCTTAAAACAGTCTAGCACTGGCCCTGTCTATAACAGCTTATCAAGTGTTATCATGGTGTTGGAGGGCCTCAAACCAACTACCAGTAGATGCAATGAAGAAGTTACAACCAATGGTGTACCAAGAGCAGGGCAGTAGCAGTAATCTGACGGTGATAGAGGCACTATAGGGTTGCAATTCCTGTGTGCTGGTTGTTCATGCGGACTGATCTTCTGCCTCATTGTGCCTGCATAGTCACTTTACTGACATCACTTGGCAGAGCTATCATTGTAAGGGAATGCTTCTCCACTAATCACCAATATAAAGAGGCTCTCCTCCTCTGACCACCAATATAAAGATAAGTTCTCCACTGACCATCAATGTAAGAGGACACTACACTGACCACCAATATAAAGGGGCACTTTTCCACTGACTAGTAAGGTAAGGGGCACTTCTCCACTGACCCCCATTATGAAGACGAATGTATTCACTCACTACTAACTAGAAGACACTACACTGACCACTAATGCTAATGGGCACTTCTCCACTGACCACCAATGTAAGGGAAAATTTCTTTGTTGACTACTGATAGAGGGGCAGAAATGTCTTTGTTGACTACTGATAGAGGGGCAGAAATGTCTTTGTTGACCACCACTATAAGGGGGAACTAATTCACTGACCACCAATGTAAGAGGACACCAAACTGACCACTATGGAACTTTTTTCCACTCACCATTACCGTAAGCTGGCGTTCCTCTACAGACCACCAATGTAAAAGCGTGCTGACAACCATTGTAAGATGACACTACAATTTCCATTGTCTACATTTTTTGCCCAGTAAATATATATATATTTTTTTACTTCATTAAAACTTTGAAGTAAATCCAGACATATTTCTGTAATAAATGTGTCTATAAATGTTAATAAGAAATCAAAATAAACCGACTAGATGACCTACTTTGTCCCTAATTACATCAATATTACTGGATTCTATAATTCATTCATAATATAAAAAATAAAAGTAGGTGTTACATAAAAATGTATGTATAGCTAAGATAGCCAGAAGAATCTAAAAATACAATATTCTCTGTGTTTGCATCATTTGACCTTCTAGTGCTATTCAGCTTTTGTGCTTCAACACTGAGTGAATGAGGCTAACAAGTCACGTGACCGAGTCCCTATAGAGCAGCACTGACATGAAGATAGAGGAAAGTCAGGATCATGGGATTTCCGGCACCTGTTTAAATGATTTCATTGCACTAAATAAACATTACCCCTCCCTTGTCTTTATACTGTGTTAGAACTGCCTCCACATGTCAGCCTACTAGAAAAGTTTCTGATGCATAATGTGCATGAGTGTGTGTGTGTGTGTGTATATATATATATATATATATATATATATATATATACAGTATCTCACAAAATAGTGTACACCCCTCACATTTTTGTAAATAATTTATTATATCTTTTCATGTGACAACACTGAAGAAATGACACTTTGCTACAATGTAAAGTAGTGAGTGTACATCTTGTATAACAGTGTACATTTTCTGTCCCCTCTAAATAACTCAACACACAGCCATTAATGTCTAAACCGCTGGCAACAAAAGTGAGCACACCCCTAAGTGAAAATGTCCAAATTGGGCACTATTGGGCAGCTATTTTCCCTCCCCGGTGTCATGTGACTCCTTAGTGTTACAAGGTCTCAGGTGTGAATGGGGAGCAGGTGTGTTAAATTTGGTGTTATCGCTCTCACTCTTTCATACTGGTCACTGGCAGTTCGACATGGCACCTTATGGCAAAGAACTCTCTGAGGATCTAAAAAAAAGAATTGTTGCTCTTCATAAAAATGGCCTAGGCTATAGGAAGATTGCCAAGTCCCTGAAACTGAGCTGCAGCATGGTGGCCAAGACCATACAGCAGTTTAACAGGACAAGTTCCACTCAGAACAGGCCTCGCCATGGTCAACCAAAGAAGTTGAGTGCACATGCTCAGCGTCATATCTAGAGGTTGCCTTTGGGTAATAGATGCATGAGTGCTGCCAGCATTTCTGCAGAGGTTGAAGTATATACCACGTGATATTTCAATGACCGCCATTTTATTCTCCAGAGTCTTTGCTAAAATAATATATAGAATGTTTGGGGGTTCTAAGTAAGTTTCTAGCCACAATACTCATTTACTGTAAACAACAAGTGTCAGAAATAGGCTTGGCCCTTAAGTGGTTAAAGTGCAACTAAAGGCTACTGTCTAATAATGCAAACAAGTAGCAAATTAAGTCACTAGGTGATATACAAGCATCATAAAGTAAAAGAAAAAAAACTTATTAGCAGAGAACAGCCTGCAGAAAAACTGGCACATCTACTAATGCCCAGTAGAATCGTAGATTGGCACATAGAAATTCGCCATTAGCACAAAGAAATTTGTCAATGCTAATACACATGCGGAGACGGGCACAAACGGCTGTGAAGATTCTGGTGCCCAGTGGCCTATTTAAAGCCAGCAGCATCAGCCACTATTTGCTGGATGATCTTCAGTGCCCCCCATGTATTTCTGTGTTCCTGTTCTTGATACTATTGGATTTCCAGTTACTGACTCTGCTTGCCTTTGACCTGTCTTGTCTCCATTCCCGGCTTTGACCCTGGGCTTGTTCTATTGACTCTTGCTTTTCTGGACTCCTCTGCTGCCTGATTATCAGTGTATGACCCTGGCTTACTCCTGACCTTACCTGCTGCCTTACTCCTTGCTCATACTCTGTGAATGACTACTGGCCTGGCTCCTGACTCTGCTCCTGGCTCTCCCTTCGGCCATTTCTCAACTGGTACACATGCGGGACCCCTGCCCAGCAGTGCATCCTGCTAGTCCAGCCGCCATCCAGCAGACATCTCATCCCTCAGCTTATTGCAGCTGCCAACCCCTGCTTCTTTGGGCATAGCACTTCCTGTCACCGCCTTTAGGGGTGCTCTGCACTCAGCCACAAGGGGAGCCCTCTCAGCACCTCAGTTTCTTCTGACCAGATACATGACACTTATTTCCTCATCCTCGACTAAGCCATATCTTCCTTTATTTATGTCTCACACACTTCAGTTTTTCCCTACTGCCCTCCTGTTTCCTGAGCACTGCTGCAATATGCAGGCTGTATTTTCTTAAATACTGGTGCCATATTAGATTCTGCAGTGCCCACTTCCAGGATCAGAGAATGACCCAGACACCTGAACATAAGTAGATTTTAACATGTGTGCACAGGGAATGGTGGAATGGTGTACAAAGAACACAGCTATTGTGGGAATTTCTCCTGATGCGAGTGGAGTGATTGTTTATATTTCCATATGGCATCCAGTACTCCTCATTCCAGAATCTCATAGAAAGTTCACTTCAAGGCCCCCTTCAGATCTGAAAGTTGCAGAAACACAGGCAGAAATGTGCATTTCTGCAAACAAGCAAAAAACAGGCTAGAATGCATGATGTGCTTGCTGTACCATTGTTTCCTAAAGGCACCCTAGACATGGGTAGCAGCAAAAATACCTGTTGCAAAACATGCTTGGCTCAGTGCCAAAATTAGGTACACAAGCCTCTTTTGCAGAGAGAGGCTACTGTTCTATAAAAACATGCAAAAAAAAAAAAAAGCGCTCAAGGTGCTACACTGGAGTGTCGCTTAGATGTGAACGGGGCCTAAGCCTAATCAATTTCTGGTTTTGTTACTATGTAGTTCTTAATTCAATATGTAACATTAGATTTAAAGTGATATCAAAGCTGAACTAATTCTAATGATTTCACTGTTTCCCAAAACAGTTATATCCAAGGCATGCCATTAATGATAACTGTCACAATTGCTTGTATTTCAACCTGCTTAGAAACCGAACGGTCAAGCCATCAAATGGCTGCCATCATAATTGATCATGTGTGCAGCACCATGGCAACTGAAGACCAAACATGGACTAATGCCAGCCATACACGTTGAATTCCGAATGATTTTTGGTTTGAAAATTGCACCTTTGAATAATCCTTAGATTATCGACCATTAGTGGGTTCGCAGCAGAGGCCAATTTTTGTGCCGCCATCGAATTTGAGTAATCAGACATGTTTGAAATCTTTCCAAACATGAACAAATCTCTAATCAATGATGGGAGAATCGTATGAGAAAAATAATAAAAGAAAAAGAAATGCGCATGAGCTGTGACCTGGAAAGAAATTAAGATTCCCGGCCACAGATTTTCTTTTCCGTAACAACATGAGTAGAAACTGAAGGCTTGGTCGAAGTTCGAAATCAATGGTGGCACCATCGGATTACAAAGTGCACATTTTTGATCAACAAATTGTTCAGAATCAGACCCATGTATGGCCTGCATAAGATGGCAGCTTGCTTTGCTGTAAAGGATAGAAGGGTTTAGTTCCAATTTAAACCCTCAGTGTTTTAATCACTTACTGAGTATGCAGTTTCTTTAACTTTTAATCCTTACTCCAGTATGCTCCAGTTTAGGCTGTCATGGTATATCCTCTAGAGTCACCCTTGCATGCAGGAACTCGTGTTGTTTCTCTCTATACTCTCATACTGTGTGTATCAATAGAAACACACAGCCCCACAGCCTGGGAAGGCAAAAAAAACCCTATGTTCCTCCCTTCTTTAATCTGACAGACTGACTCCAGGCTGCACTGTTCACTGTTAAAGTGGTTATAAACTAAAAAGTTTTTTTTTAACTTAACCACTTTAGGACCGCTCACATTGCTGCTACTGCGGCAATGTGGCACGATCCCGTCCAGCGATGTAGACCTACGTCGCTGGACTCCTACCCCTGTAGGCGGCGCTCGCTGTTTTCAGTCACAGCGGGAGTCGGGCCAGGGGAGGAGCAGCGGCGATCGCCGCCGCTCTTCCCCGATCGTCGGGGAATCGAGTTTGGAGATCCGCCTGCCTGTGTAAACAGAGCGGGCGGATCTCCTAAGTGACAGGGAGTGACAGATCGGAGTGTTCAGCATAGCTGAACATCCGATCTGTCCTTGTGTCACACAGTCACCTCCCCCCACACACGTTAGTAAGCACCAGGCATACATTAACCCCTCCCTCTCCAATAAAATTAACCCTTTCCCTGCCAGTGTCATTTTTACAGTAACAGTGCATATATATAGCACTGATTACTGCAGTAATGTCACTGGTACCCCCAAAACTGTCAAAAATGTCAGTCAGGGGTCCAATCTGTCCGCCGCAATGTCGCAGTCCCGCAAAAAAAAACGCAGATCGCCGCCATTACGCGTTAAAAAAAAAACACCAAAAATGACAGAAATCTTTCCCTTAGTTAGTAAACGCAATAACTTTTGCTCAAACCAATCAAAATACGCTTATTGCGATTTTTTTTACCAAACATAGGTAGCAGAAAACAAATTGGCCAAAAATGTAAAAAAAAATAGATTTTTACATTTTTTTGGGGGGGAATTTCATATAAAACAAATGTTAAAAATATTGTTGTTTTTTCAAAATAAACGCTCTTTTTTTGTTTATAGCGCAAAAAGTAAAAATCACACAGGTGATCAAATACCACCAAAAGAAAGCTCTGTTTGTGGGAAAAAAAGGACGTAAATTTCATTTGGGTACGGCGTTGCACGACCGCGCAATTGTCAGTTAAATTCGCACAGCGCCGAATCGCAAAAAGTGGCCTGGACGTAAGACAGCAAAATCCTCCGGTGGTAAAGTGGTTAAAAAACCCTCTCCCTAAATACTTATGTGACTGTGCCACCAATCCATGCATCTCTAATATCACTTCCTGGTCTCACAGGATACATTGAGAGGAGGGAATGGGGGCGTGGCTTACCATCGCTGTGTGTGTCTATGGACAAAGACAGCCCAACTCCGGAGCATGCTTGCTCGGGTACTGTTTTAGCAGTGGGCTTGCTGAGGGGTCACCCCGAGGAAAAAGGAGCGGACAACTCTGGCAGGGGATTTTAAAGGAGGAGGTAAGGGGCCTCTCTGTGCAATATCATTGTAAAACATATTTTTTATTTTAATGAAAAAAAAAGTTAACCTTTACTATCACTTTAACCCTTTTCTTTGAGAACTGGAAGTTCAGGGTAGCAGCAGCACCTGAGAGAACAAAAGCCAGCAACAATAAAAGTGGTAAACTACAAGTGTTGAGGTAAGAATTTTAACAAATAGTTTACTGTGCAATAATTATTTATTGTGCTTACTATGTTAACCTAAATGGTGAGGGCTTAATACTACTTAAAGTCTTCTTATTATAGTGGTCCAAAAGAAAACCGTTTCAAAGCATACAATCTGTGGTACATAGATGTTAAAAGCAGATTTTATTCCTGTCACAATTCAGCCAGCTAGGGCCTATGAGATTGTTTATTGCAAGAAAATCTGAGACTTCAATCACATATGAATTGCAATGGTCCTTAGAGAGCACCAGCAAAGGGAAGAGTATTGATTCTTACATGTATGATTATTAGTTCTTGTTAGTGCTTCAGTCCAGCCCATAGAGGATTCCTGCCACAGAAAAAGGAAAATGATTTAAACAATGTCAACTGGCTCATACACGGGGTTACTGTGTGCTGAACTTGAGTGGAGAACGATGCATAATTTCTAAAGCTAAAAATAAAAAGAATGGAAAGTGCAATCAGCCATTTTCTTCTTTTGATCAGACTTAAAATTTAAAACTTAAAATAAAATAACATACAGTTTTGGTTGGTAACAATGAAATATAGCTTTACTATGTGTGTTATTTTGTATATATGCATGTTTATATATATGTATATATACATTTATAACATCCTGTGATTTTTTGGTTGATATTCTGCCTCTATCATTTAAAATATCCCTATGATAAAAAATTATGGACCCTTCAATTCTTTGTAAATGGTCAAACTTACAAAATCTGCAGGGGATCAAATCATTATTTTCCCCACTGTATATATATATATATATATACAGTATATATAAAAATCAGGATTAATCCAATGTCATTGAATGGATTATATGAAATAGTTCATTCTATTGACTACAAGGGAGGCATTCTTCCCAATGACCAACACTGTAATGGGGACATTTTTTCCCCTGACCCCTGATGAATTCATTTTAGGAGGGGTTCTTGAGACCTGGAAATTATTTGAAATAGTTCCTCTGGGCTAAAAAGTTTGAAAAAGGCTGCTCTACACTAATAGTGAGATCTGAAAAACACAGCTATTAGTTTTTTTTAGTTGCAAGGTGCTACAACTTAGGCTGGCCATACATGTGTCAATTTGCATGTGATTGAACTTACAATTCCTCACTTTTCATAATTGCAAACAAATGAAGTAATAATATGGTGGTTTTAGTTTGCCACAAGTAATAAATTCAAACTTAGAAAAATGTGGTTGCTTTCAACTAAATTGGCATTATTTTTCCCATTTTTGATTCAATCTTTTAATACACAGTATTGATTTTTGATCAAACTCTGGTGGTCAGTCGAACATGTGGATGGTAGTTCACTCTGTTTCTGGTAATTACTTATATGTGGGTTTCCCACTGGATGGAAAGTGGTTGAAATTGACTAAAAATTGCCACTTGAATGGCCAGCTTAAGGCATCATGCATGCTGAACACTGTGGCCATCTTTCCTGGACACCTTTCCTCTTGGCAGCAGCATTTTGGCAGACAAAGCGCTTATAGGTGCATCAGGCACTTTTACCCCCTTGCTGTCCAGACCGATTTTCAGCTTACAGTGCTCATTGGTGTCTATGGGAAATCTTGGTCAGCTTCACATGGCACTGCTCCCTGTCTTTACCATTGGTGTCTATGGGCAATCTGGTCAGCTTCACATGGCACTGCTTCCGAAGCATAAGTGACAGGGACACCAAACTTGGAGAGCACAGAGAGGGGACCCAGGACTACAACATAGCCATACATTTTAAAAGTGGGTTATGTCTGTACACTACACTACACTGACTGCACCAAACTGACTGAAATCACTATCCACCAACTACCTGCCTCATCTCTATTGTCACGCACTATACACAGCAGCCTTATACAGTGTGGGGTGTGGACTTAGCCCCTGAGCGATGATTGGCCAAAGGCACTCTGCTTTTGGCCAATCATGGTTCTGACAGTACTTTGTGCTGTGATTGGCCAAAGCATTCAGGTCAGGTGCTTGCTTTGGGCAATCTTCAGCAATCAATGCACTGCAAGAGCGCAGTGCATTATGGGGTGCTCATTGGCGGGCGAACTTCCCGCCGAGCACCCCATTTGTTCGCCCCATGAACAGCTGATGTTTGAGTAAAACTTGCGTTCAACTTGAACACACAGCCCATCCCTAATAGCTACCTCTCTTGCAAAACACTAAATTTACTTAAGGCAAATTCAGTTGCTTAACTACTTGACCTCCGGAAGATTTATCACCCTTCATGACCAGGCCATTTCTTGCTTTTTGCAACTGAAAATTGCGTGGCCATGCAACGTTGTACACAAATTTATTTTTATTTTTTTCAGATGTAGCACCCTCCTAGGTAAGTGCTAGAGAGTGAGTATAGTTTTGGCTCTGTCTGCCTATCAGAGGAGCAGCCGGAAAAATTCTATATTGCACTCTGCTTAACAGGGAGCAGGATCTGTGAGGTAGGTCTGCTCAGGGTTCCCAGTGTGTGATTAATCTGGTCTAAGGGAGTGTCCCCAGCTGATCCAATGGAGATGCACATTGGATAGTGGAGGAAACCTGGCCAATAACACGCAGGCTTTTGATACAGCCCCCAGGATTGGCACAGACGGTTGTCTCGGTGCATTGTGGGGCAGGGTATAAAAAGCCAGGGGCACATGAGGTAGAGGTCTTTGGTGGGAAGCAGAGTCCCAGAAGGAGGGTGGCGGCTGCCTCCTCTTCTGAAGTAGTTGGCGATGGTCACAGGCAGTCGGCCTAGTGCACCTACAGTGTGGAGCTGAACCCAGAGGTCCAGGAGAGCTAACTGAGGAGTTGGGGCACTGTAAGAATCTGGAAAGCAGTATCCTGAGTACAGAGGATCTTGCCCAGAGGTCTGCCCAGGAAGGGGACCACTCCGGAGAGTGTAGTCAGCGGACGGGTGTCAGCCGTTATAGAGAAAGGGGGTACCGGGGGAGTACCCTGAAGAGAAATACAAACAGGAACATTTATCAAGTTAGAAGTCCTCAGAAATTTTGAATAGTTCAAGGTTGGAGTATCCCACTCATCCCTTCTCCCATCCCAATATAAAATAAAAACAACAAAAACATCTACCCCTAGACTGATCATTGACTGAGCCAAGAACGTAAAGTGCTAAGAATTATTCATGCAGTTGCTACGGGTAACCCAGCTGAATCCAAAAGTGTCAGTCACCAGCAGTCCTCTAAGGGGCAGTGCTACACACACAAACAGAGCTTTCTTTTGGTGGTATTCTAATACCAAAAATCTTAAATATAAAACCTATCCAATAAAGAAAATTTTAAAAATATTTTTTTTTCATAAATTTAGGCCAATGTGTATTCTGCAACATATTTTTGGTAAAAATTCCTAATAGGTGTTTATTGATTGGTTTGCACAAAAGTTATTATGGAATATACTGTATACTGGAATTTTTATTTATTTATTTTCTATACTAGTAATGGCGGTGATCAGCGACTTATAGTGGGGCTGCGATAGTATGACACTAACTGACACTTTGTGGAAACCAGTGACACTAAAACAGTGATCAGTTTTAAAAATATACCCTGTCATTGTGCTAATGACATTGGCTGGGAAGGGTTAACATCTAGGGCAATCAAAAGGGTTAAATGTGTACCTAACCAGTGTTTGTGTGAACTGTGAGCTGCTTTTACTAAGGGATGTGCCAAACACAAACCAGCACATCCCCACTGGCAGGACAGTATTGTTTACATTGACAGAGCTTTGTCATGTCCTCCTCCTCGCCAATCAGCAGGTGCCAGCGGTCAATCATTGGCCGGCACCCACTGATTAGCTTGTGCTGTGATTAATCACAGCACAGCCGGCACGCCCCCTACCCAGAAGTGCCAGATCATGTACTAGATACGTGATCTGCCACAGGAGAGCCACTCTGCCACCATACTCCTACGTGAGGTGGTCGAGAAAAGGTTAACCACTTGCCTACTGGGCACTTTTACCCCCTTCCTTCTCAGGTCAATTTTCAGCTTTCAGCGCTGTCGCACTTTGAATAGCAACTGCATCAGATTGGCTTAAAGAAAGTTGGCAATCCTAGCCACCATGCTGGAAGAAAGCAGCTTCGTTTTATGTGGAGATTTCAGGCATCGCCCCCACAGCGAATTGGAAGGGGCGCTATCGGGAAGGAAGAAGAGCACACAGAAGCAAGCCTTAATAAAGAGCAGCTTCTTGACTCACTTCTTCTTTCCTGGCGGCGCTCGTTCTGATCTGCTACAGAAATGAGGCTTGAAATCACTATTACCAAAACTTTTATTATTATTACCATGCTATGGCCTATTTATGTATTTATTCCGCTTCCCTTGCTGGGCAAGAGGCTTGGAGTGTATGGATGGAGAACTTCTCTCTTGGGTGGGGAGGCACCGAACTGAGTCTTTGCCCCAGGTGAAAGAATGTCTAGCTGCGCCATTGCTGGTAACTAGTCTTCCACCCTCTTGTAGGCAGGTGCAGTCCGCTGTCTCCACTGCAGGTGGCACTCAACCACAGCAACAATGCAGAGGGAGAGGAAGTCACGAGGAACATGGTTTCGCTATGGTTTCCTGAATCACTGGGGCAGTGATCCGGTTGGATGTTGGCCCCCCATGTAACTCTAGTGGCCATCTTTGGTGTGGCAGAGTCTCCTTAAGACCCTGGCTTCCTGGTTTGGAGCGCATATGCATGTGGGTAGTGTAGGGAAATGTCACCCATCTGTCAGGGACAGTATTAGGCTTCATGTACACTAGCAGCTCCTAAACTTGAGTTTAAGAGCTTTTGGCATTTTTTTGTAAAAATGCCTAAACTCAACTCCATAAAAGCTTATTGGGGGAGATTTACTAAAACTGGAGCAATCAGAATCTGGTGCAGCTGTGCATGGTAGCCAATCGGCTTCTAATGCTGGCCATACACTATACGAAAAATCGTTCGAACTCATTTTAGAAAAACAAACACTTGGCCATGAGATCAAACAATAGTGCTATCATGTAAAGACCGATAAATCGTTCAATGGACATAAATGAATCAGTTTTTTGTTGTTTTTTTTCACATATACCTAGTGCAAACAGTTTAAACGAGAAACACATTAACCTTTTATTTTATCGCTTATTCAGGCAGAAAATTTCCAAACTTGTCCTTCGTTTTTTCGGCTGAAAAACTTTACTACCAATTTGTGCCCATTAACTGGCCGAAAAACTAGCGAACTGTCCAAACGACCGAATTTCAGCCGATTTTGCGTATAGTGTATGGTCAGCATAACTTCAGCTTATTCAATTAAGCATTGACAATAAAACCTGGAAGCTGATTTGTTTCTATGCAGAGCTGCACCAGATTTTGCACATTGCAGTTTTAGTAAATCTGTAGTGCTGCTGCATTTAGGTAAAGTTAAACCTCCTTCTCCTGAACGAGGAGGAATTGAGTTCAAGATAGGAACATTCTGACCACCTGCCACAGAAAAAAGCAAAATCTTTTTTTCCCACGGTCGCGGTCAGGGTAGGCTAGCGTACATTTAGCCTTAGTGGTAGGGAAAAGTTCCAGACGAGAAAGGAAAGCTTAGTGCTCAAAAAGTTCTACTAATTGCACCTGGACTGTGTGTATGTTATTGGCGGCACACCAGGCTGCACCCACCCACACTCTGCATGTCTTTAATTTGGGCACAGCTGGCAGAGTTCAGTTCCTCTTTCAATCTCACCATGCTTGCAAGTAAATAAGATCTGGCTTTTAGTTGATTCCAAGGTTGCATATAGCTCTTAGAGCAGAGCAGAATAACAAATCTTCAGAGTGCTGCATAAACCTGCAAGGTCGGTTTTACCATTCTGGCAAGTTTATGTCACTGGCGAGGGGAGGGGGAAATGGAGAGGGTAATGGTAGAAGCACCGCCAGGTTGTCTTATACTTAAAGAGGAAGTAAACCCTCATAAAAAAACCTGTAACAAAAAACATCGCATACTAGCTCATTATGAAATACTTACCTTAAAACTAAGCCTCCACAGTGTCGCCCACTCAGCTACAGGACGGCCGACATGTTCGGCAGTTCTCCTTCTATGTTCGCGTCCTCCGACCATCTGATTGGCCAGAGGAGCGATAACATCACTGCCGCGCATGCGGGCGGGAGCCGCCGTTCACGGCATAGGGCTCTGAAGGAACGGCATGGGTGGCCGTTCCTTCAGAGCGAATGTGCCGATGACATCATCGGCTGCATGCACTGTAAATATCTCCTAAACGGTGCATGTATAGGAGATTTTTTTAGCACCTATAGGAAGCCTTAAAGCGGAGTTCCGGGCACAGAAGTCATTTTTTAACAAGCATACCCCCGGGACAGTCAGGGCTAGCACATTCCACAATGGCTAGCCTCTGATCTGTCCCGGTTCGCACTTACCTTTTAGAAGAAATACTTACTTATAAAATTTCTTCCACAGCGTTTCCATCTCTCTTGTGGGCGGCGCCGCATTCCTAAACAGCTTCTGGGCATGCCCAGAAGCTGTTTAGCAGGGGAATGCAGCGTCGCCTGGAAGTGACGAGCGGGGCCGGTGCATTCGCATTGATTCCTGGGAGCGATGACGTTCAGCTCCCAGGAATCATCGCGAGACAGGAAGTGACAGCGGAGCCGCGGCGCTGAGGGAGGAAGTACTCTGAGGTGAGTATTTACGATCTTCAATTACAAGGTGAGTTTTTTAAAAAAAAAAACCTAACTAACCAATTCCTTTTCAGGTTATGCAGAACTAGCGGACGGGCACAAAAAAAAATATCGTTTTTGTGCCCGGAACTCCGCTTTAATATTGGCTTACCTATAGGTTTACAACCCACTTTAAAGAGGTATTAAACCAAAAACAAAAATTTATTATATTGTAGCTTACCAATAATTAGATGTGGTGGCTGCATTTGTTTTCTTTTCCTTGGCTTTTTTCCTTCTGTTTTTACCTGGTGATCTGGCCAGTAACACGCCTTCTGTAATAGTAAGACACAGCTCTGGAGAAATGAGTAGAAGAGACACAACAGACAGCAGCATTGTCAGTCTGGTAAGGGGTTGTTGGAACTTAGGGGATGGGTTGACCAATACCTGCAGCCACTGGTAAAATGACTGCCAGGTTACATTAAGAATACCTCCATGTTGCTGTTTCATACTAAGGATATTAGGTGGCATGAGTTATATCTGGGGGTCATTTTGGACGTATCATGGGGGGGGGGGGGGGTAGTGTATTGTAGAGGGTAGTGTAAATGGGTTAGCAGATTAATATACACTAACAAATTGAAGCCAAACTCCAGCTCACATTTCGTAAGTAGTTACAGTAGTTTTTTTCCTTTTTGGGATAAAGGTTTTGCATCAATAAATAAAAGCTGTGTTAGTTGGTTTGTCTTATCCGTACAAACTGATACATTTTGCCGGAGAGCTTGTGCTTTTTGAAAAACAACAGACTTACTGGCTGGATCACCAAATAAAAATAGAAGAAAGAAAGCCTAAAAAGGGAAACTAATGCAGACATCATATATAGGAATTGCTAATCTGCAATTTAATAAATGTTTGCTTTTGGGTTTAATACTGCTTTAAGGAGGACAACAGAAATTAGTTTTCTAACCCATCTTATTGATGACCCCCAAGAGTTCTCGGCTGGTTGTCATCTGTCTACCAACACTGAAACAACTGCATTTGGCGACTGTGATCTCAATTCTACGGGCTGCTTAGACTACCGAGGCAGCAAGTGCAATCAAGTGACCTAAATCTTGAACAATCAGCTGATATATGTGCACATAAGCAATTTTTTTTACGAGAATTGGCCTGCAAAAGCTTTACAATCATGTGATCCATTTACAATGACTAAAGATGAAAGGGTGATTTTGGACCCAAATTATGGATTTCTCTGTTGGTAAAATTTCACCAAAGCAAAAACTCCTTTTCTCATTGCTTACCGTGACTGTGCAATACTGTAATTTAGTCTCAAAGCAGAAAGTATTAGCGCCTAATCTCCTCCATAGATTTGAATGAGGGAAGGAGATTAGTGTCCATTAATCACTCATTCATGGCATGTACTAGTGATTCCTTCGCTAGGAGGTTTCTACAGTCTTAGAGATGAAACATCATGAGTCCTTCCATACACATACACATATACTGTAGATTTCCTCTGTTTAGCCTGTGGGCTGAACAATAGAAATCCTACAGATTCCTCCCTGTATGCCAAACAGTGTGGATAAATAAATCTCTCTTGCCAGCTATTATGTTCTGACAGCTGGTGCAGTTAGCTGCATTCATTTTTTTATCTTTTTTTTTCTTTTGGTGTAATGTTGGCATGTGCATAATTTTACCTTGAATGCTCCCAAAAAGTTCCCAAATGTTTGTGTACACGAGGACTAACTGGTAAGAAGGCAAAAAGAGGCTGCTAAAATGTAATCCATGGTGTTAGGATGGTGGCCATCTGTTCAATACATTAGTCATTTGGTGTCACTGATGGGCACAGAGTGGCATCACTGATGGGCACTGTTGAGGCTGCTTGGTAATCAGGGCACTGATTACCGTTACAAGTCTTACCTGTGAGGAGATGCTTCTTATCAGCTCTCCTCACCTCACACTCTGTCAGTGAGAGAGAGGAAAAGCCGATAAACAACACTTCCTTTTTTCCATGTGATCAGCTGTGATTGGACAAAATTGCAAAATGTGTGGCCACAGCCAGCGCATCAGCATCAGCCATGCCAACTGACGTGTTTCACCCTGCTCGACCTCTGTGACCAAGCCCCGGCAGGCAGTGTGAAACGCATCAGAGGGTGTGGAACAGAGCTGGCTGTGGCCACAATTTTGCAAGCACCGGGTCGGTTTGAATGGTGTCTTATGCATGATGCATTGACACTTCTGGATTAGTGAACCAGACGCCTTCTCCCATCTTCTGAGTATCGACAAGGAGTAGGGCTGAACGATATTCGATGTAACATCGAATATCATGCTGCGGGCGTGGGCGATAGTCACATCACCGGATCATACGATATTGGGGACTCACAGTGAAGGTAGAAGAATACAGCCGACATCCGTCCCACATGTTAACCTCCCTGGCGGTATGATTCTGTCAGGAATTAAGAACCAAAAGCGGTACAATTGTTTGCATAGAAATTTGGCGTTATGTATTATAGGCCTACAATTCTTAGTAATTACTGACTTAAACCTGACCAAAACAAGAGTCTAGTAGACATCCCAGATATGATAAATTTGAAACACAAAACGCATGAATTATAATCTAATCAATAATATAATTTTATTATATAACATATATATATATATACAGTAAAACCTTGGTTTGAGAGTAACTTGGTTTGAGAGCGCTTTGCAAGACAAGCACATTTTTTAAATAAATTTTGACTTGATATACAAGCAATGTCTTGATATACAAGTAGCGTCATGTATAAAAAAGAAGAGAGGAGCCTCTAAAGTGTAGCAATATGGTTAGATTTAATGAAGGTTCAATATTTAGCAACTCACATGGTTGATGATTAAAACAGGCACATCTAAGTATGCAGGCATCTGGGGTAAAGCTGTTCACATAGACCATCCTCTGCACAGCCATCTTCATCATCCCTTCCCCGCTGCACTCCACGAGTGATTCAAAACCTCACTTTCAGATCACTCTACTGCAGGCTATTCTTCCTGGTCACGATTGCAGACTGACAGTGGTGAGAGCTGGTGGTTCAGAAGATGGTCTATGTGGACACCTTTACCCCGGATGCCTGCATACTTAGATGTGCCTTTTTTAATCATCAACCATGTGAGTTGCTAAATGTTGAACCTTTATTAAATGTAACCATATTGCTACACTTAGAGGCGCCTCTCATCTCTCTTATATTCTGTAGCTCTGCTAGATTTTGATTCTAATCCCCTTAGGAAGGCTGCATATTGTGGATGGACATTTTATGGTTACACAACCTATCACATTGCTATAATCTTTGTATATAGACTATAAACTGAAGGACTTGTGGAACGAATCATCTGAGTTTCCATTATTTCTTATGGGGAAATTTGCTTTGATATAAGAGTGCTTTGGATTACAAGCATGTTTCCAGAACGAATTATGCTCGCAATCCAAGGTTTTACTGTATATATATTATATTATATAATAAAATTATATTATTGATTAGATTATAATTAATGCGTTATATATTTTATATATATATATATATATATGTGTGTGTGTGTATATGTATATACATATATATATACATATATATACATATATATACATATATATATATATACATATGTGTGTGTAATATGTGTGTGCATATATATATATATATATATATATAATATATAAATGTGTTATGTGTGTTTTTTGTGTTTTGTGCAACGTTTGAATGTCCCTCCCAGTTCCGCTCCAATGCAGCATTGCTGCTGCAGGGAACGGAACCAGGAAGTCATCAGACCGACGGACGAGCGGCTGGGATCTCGGCTGGCGATCACAGCAATGGGAGATCATCGCTGGATCGCCAGGAGAAGGTAAGACACAGCGCTGCATGATCTGCACATCTACCCCAAGCGTGACTCGGGGGTACCGATCCTAGCCTAAAAAATCCACCCCGAATCACGCTTGGGATTACCGCCAAGGTGGTTAAGTCCGTCCTGCAGCTCTCCTGACTGAGCGGTGAGCAGCGCACTGTGACCAGCGGCACAGGGAACCAATCACACGTGCCTGCACACCTGATTGGTTTGCTGTGCCGCTACTCACGACATGATTGGTTCGCTGTGCTGTGGGACGGAAATGTATTGTGGGGACTGGGAGTGTGCTTCCGGTGCGAAGGAGCTGCCTGGTGGAGAGGACTACAACTCCCAGCGTTACCCCCACTTCCCGCGTTTCCGTCTGCCCCCAGCCAGAGAGATTCCCCCTCCCTCCGGTAGAACCAACTTCACAGCCCGATCATGAGGGACAAACAAAAGAGGCGGAGGGAGCGCACGTGGGCCGAGGCTGCCAAGAAGGTACCAAATATGGAGGGGAGGCAACTGTACCATGTACACCAGGGTATAAATATCGCAATATATATCGTTGGGGAAAAAATATCGCAATGTGATTTTTTCCCCAATATCGTGCAGCCCTAACAAGGAGACACTCAAGCTTCAGCTTTCAGCGGCGCTACAAGCTTTCTCATGTCCACTGGGATCACATGGTTGCCGCGCATTCCTGTGCGGTGCGTATTGAAAGCACAAAAATCTTTTAAAAATGTACTGCACCAAACCAGCACTGTGCAATCTAGTGCCCACAAACGCACTGCATTTGCGATCTACATTTGGGGTACCCTAAATAATACATTATGTTTTTTGACTTTTTATTTATTTATTAATTTATTTTTTATTAGTAATGGCAGCGATCAGCGATATTTAGCGAGACATTGTGGCGGACAGATCAGCCCCCTGACATTTTTGACACTTTTTGGGGATCAGTGACACTAATACAGTAATCAGTGCTAAATAATATGCACTGATTACTGTATAAATGACACTGGCAGGGGTTAATACTGGGGGTGATCAAAGGGGTTAAATGTATGCCTAAAGTGCTTACTCACTGTGTGTGTGTGTGTGTGTGTGTATGTGTGTGTGTGTGTGTGTGTGTGTGGGGGGGGGGGGATTCTGTAACAGGCACAGAGAGATCGCAGTTTCAGCTTAGCTGAAACTGCTGATCTCTCCCTGCCTGTCTGACAGAGGATCCGCCTGCTTTGTTTACAGGCGGGTCTTCTCTCGGTTTCTCCGATGATTGCGGGAGGGCAGCGGCAATCGCACACCACCGAAACCACATGCACTCAGTCACGCAGTACTACGTGATTGGACGCAGCCGAGCTGCCCTGCCACAGTTTTATTATGGCGGGCGGTCAGCAAGTGGTTAAAGAAGGTGGGGAGAAAATGGGGGTATGGAGGGGGGTTGCATGCAGAGGTGAGAGCTGAAGAGGGGTGGAAGTGAGATGTGGATAGGGGATGCAGAGGTAAGCAGCTGTGGATGAAGGCTGAACTCTGTACTATTGGCGCTTTTCCACTGCATAGAACCGAGCGATTCGGCACGCTTTTGCGCTTTTCCACTGCCTGGTATTGCATCGTACGGTGTTGGAACGGCTCAGTATGGTACGGTGGCGCTTTTCCACTACATGGAACCGAACAGTACGGCTCGCTTAAACAGTACCACCTCGGTTGTGGTTCCAAGAGGGCCGTACCGGTACCATATCCCACAATCCTTTGCATGCAGCCTTGACTGTTTGTCACTACTAGCCACTGATTAGTCAGAGAATAGTTGTTATCCCACCCACTTACTATTAGTGGAAAAGCAAACCGTACCAAACCGTACCGAACAGTTCCAACACTGTACCATGCAGTGGAAAACCAAACCGAGCCAAGCAGGGCCGAGTGGAGCCGAGCCGGTACTTGCAGTGGAAAAGTGCCATATGTATGCAGCGCACCCCTGAACTCTGCACTATGTACGTAGCGCACCTCCAAACTCTGCACTCTGTACGTAATGCTCTCCTGGTATTTATTGCCCCTTTAAAACCAGTCAGCGAAATTTGACCACTCCCAATATTTGATGTAGTTTGGAGTGTGTGTGTGTGTGTGTGTGGGGGGGGGGGGGGGTTGGGGGATAGCGTGGTTGAGTTTCTCTACCTATTTTCTGAGATAAAAAGTCCTGTTTGCATATAATCATATACAATTGTGTATATCAAAGATATCAATATCCAAAAAGTGCATAGAATTGTGCAGAAAATGCAAAATAGCAAATGTGCAAAGAAAACTTCAAATAAAGTCCAAATATGTGCAGTATAAATAAATATACAGTGTGACAATAGTGGAAATGAATCAGTCCCATCAAACATAAACTAAAAATGCAGAGAAGGATGAATAAAGTCCTCAATCTGATAAAAAAAAGGGTGCTCTGAGATATAAAGTCCATATCCGATCAAAGGAAGAACTTCATGTGTTCACTAACAAGGAATTATCATCCTAACTGCACTTGTAGTGCAATGGTCTCACAATAGTTGTCACCATCTCCTCAAATTTTTTAAAAGCCATAAAGGAACAGAAGTTGATTGCTGCCTGGTCATTTTGCTTTTGCATACATTTTCAGCCAGTAAGTGGTACTCTCAGTCACATCCTAACTAACAGTATACTCTAGGCTGAAGGAATGCACACAGATGCTGCTCTGTTAAAGGACAGCTAAGAATAGACCAGTTAGGATGTGAGAGTACCACTTACTGGCTGAAAATGTATCCAAAAGCGAAATGACCAGGCAGCAATCAACTTCTGTTCCCTTAGGCTCCGTTCACATCTAGGCGTTTTGGGGCGTTTTTGGGGCGTTTTTCTGCTCTAGGATCAGCTCTCAAAACGCCCAACAAGACAAATCCTATTCATTTCAATGGCCCCTGTTCACATCTGAGCGTTTTGACGCTGTATACAAAACGCCCAACGCTCAAAAAAGTACATGAGCTTCTTTTTGGGCAGATTACAGGCGTTTTCCATTGATCTCTATTCAATCTAAAAACGCCTGCACAAAAATCGCGGTAAAAATCGCGGTAAAATCGCGGTAAAAACGCCGCAAAAATCGCGGTAAAATCGCGGTAAAAAACGCGCGAAAAACGCTACGCTCAGGTGTGAATGTAGCCTTAGGCTCCGTTCACATGTAGGCGTTTTGGGGGCGTTTTTCTGCTCTAGGATCAGCTCTCAAAACGCCCAACAAGACAAATCCTATTCATTTCAATGGCCCCTGTTCACATCTGAGCGTTTTGACGCTGTGAGCAAAATGCCCAAGGCTCAAAAAAGTACATGAGCTTCTTTTTGGGCAGATTACAGGCGTTTTCCATTGGTCTCTATTCAATCTTAAAACACCTGCACAAAAAACGCCTGTAAAAACGCCTGTAAAACGCCTGAAAAAACGCCCATAAAAACGCCTGAAAAAACGCCCATAAAAACGCCTGTAATAGCAACGCCAAGATGTGAACGTAGCCTTATGCCTTTTAAAAGACTTGAGGAGATGGTGACAACTATTGTGAGACCATTGCACTACAAGTGACACCACTTCCTGCTTGAATGACTCTGTGCCCATGGTTTTAGAGTCCACATATTTTGGTAAGCGCTCCTCACTTCATTCTGGTGATGGTCGGTCACACTTAGGGTGATAATTCCTTGTTTCTGAACATTTGAAGTTCTTCCTTTGATCGGATATGGACTTTTTATCTCGGAGCACCTTTTTTTTTTTTTTTTTTAATAATTGAGGACTATATTCATCCTTTTCTGCATTTTTAATTTATGTTTGATGGAATTGATTCATTTCCACTATTGTCACACTGTATATTTATTTATACTGCACATATTTGGACTTTATTTGATGTTTTCTTTGAATTTTGCTATTTTGCATTTATTTGCACAATTCTATGCAATTTATGGATATTGATATATTTGATATACACATTTGTATTTGATTTTATGCAACACTTTATTTCATTAGGAGCTTGTTGCTCAGTAGCGCAGTCCTTTTACTGTTTGTAAAAAAAATTTGAAAAACCATTTATTATTTTCCTTCATCTTCACAATTATGTGCCCCTTTGTGTTGGTCTACCACATAAAATCCCAATAAAATACATTTAGGTTTTTTGGTTGTAACATTTCAAGGGTTTTGAATACTTTTTCAAGGCACTGTATATGAATTATCTGCCTATTATTATAATTAGGAGGACCGCTCTCCATGTTGCAGAGTGCGATCACTGGGTGCAGCGAAGTCCATTCAGATCAGACATTGTGGAGTAAACAGGAACTGGCTTCTTTATTGGAACATAACACAGATATCAAAGATGTCACCTCATTGTAATAAGAACAACAGACAGGAAGAGATAACCAACAAGTACAGTGCAGTGTACATGAAATACAACACATCATAGAAAATGCATAGCATATCACTGAGCATTAGGGACATCTAGTGTCCAATTTGTGAACTGCAGTTAATCTGTAATAGGCTAAGCTTTAAAGCTGTTGTATCTCCAACACTCCATACCTCAGACACGTCCAATGTCTTTCACCTTTATTAAAATGTGTTTTTTTCTTCCAGGGTCTCGCAAGGCTGCGTTCACACCTAAGCAGTCCTGGAACGCGGACAGGAATGCAGGTTTCTGGAAATGTTCTAAATACACGGCAACACATGCATTGAGCTTGTGGTGTGGTTGTTTCTTTAAATTACCGAAAATGTTTGAAGAAGTCCCACTACTTTCATTCATTTTATTACTCAACAAAACGCATGAAAAATGTGTCAAAACGCACAACGTAAAAGGCGCTTGGCTCAGTGCCTAAAAAAGGTAAATGAGCTACTTTGGTGCGTTTGTTAAGCCTAGGGTGGAAACAAAGTGGCACTTTGGGTTGATGAGGTGTGAATGCAGCCTAAAGGTCCCTCATAGAGGTGACAGAACCTCTAAGGGACCTTTGCGAATAACAGCCAGAAATGTGCTTGTGGAGCTCCCAGAACCATCAAATCAGAGAGAAGGGGAAGGTCCTCACTATTTAGCATCAACTCCTTATCCTATCACCTCCAATACAAGTCAGCATGTGCCCAAGGGGCCTCCCAGTGAATGCCAGAGGTAGGGGACTTGAGTCACATGAATTGACTTAAGTCACCAATTTGAGGACTTGAGACTTGCTTGACTAAAATTAATAAAAGACTCGACTCGACTTTGACTTGGTATTCATGACTTGAGACTTGACTTTGACTTGAGACATATGACTCAAAATGACTTTACTTTTTTAAGTTATTAAATATTTACATTTTCTCAAGATGTGTTAAAGCAAAATGAATGAGCCTGTAATGTTTCTGACACCACAGTCACTTAAAACACCTCAGTGTGTTCTGATTTTTAGGACACTGGCTGTTTAACAATGGAAATACTTAACATGTTTTTAGTGACTGTGGTGTTGAAACACGACCGGATGAAGGATTTTGAGCTGTTTGGTCATTCAAAGTGTTTCTTTAATATGCCAAGAATAAAGCACTAAGCAGTTTTGTTAATGTTGAAAATAAAACAAAACCTTTCCTGACCACTGACTTTTAACGGATTTAAAGGTGAAAATTGGGGTAGATCAGTATTTTGACTTGATTTGTGACTTGACCAAAATAAATGACTTGACTTCTAGCAGGGACTCGACTTGACTTGCTTGCTTTTTGCCACAGTAACTTGGGACTTGCTTGAGACATGAAGGTAAAGACTTGAGACTTGCTTGTGACTTGCACATGTGTGACTTACTCCCATGTCTGGTGAATGCAGTGACAGAAGGTGAATGGGCAGTACGGCTCCAGGTGAATGTAATCACAGGAGCTGAATAAGCAGTGTGCCTCCAAGTGAATGTAGTGACAGGAGGTGAATGAGCAGTGAGTCTCCAGGTGAATGCAGTGATGGGAGGTGAATGAGCAGTGGGACTCCAGGTGAATGTGATGACAGGAGATAAATGAACAGTGTGGCTCAATGTGAATGCAGTGACAGGAGGTGAATGAGAAGTGTGGCTCCAGGTGAATGCATTGACAGTGTGGTTCCAGGTTAATACAGTGACGGGGGGTGACTGAGTAGTGTATGGTGAATGCAGTGAATGGAGATGAATAAGCAGTGTGGTTCAAGGTGTAGGCAGTAACAGAATGTAAATGAGCAGTGTGTGGTTCCAGGTGAATGCAGTGACAGGAGATGAATGAGCAGTGTGATTCCAGGTGAATGCAGTGAAAGGAGGTGAATGAGCAGCCCGTGTAAATTCAGTGATAGGAGGTGAATGGGAAGTGTGTGGCTCCAGGTGAATGGAGTTACAGGAGATGAATGAGCAGTGCGTCTCCAGGTGTATGCAGTGACAGGAGATGAATGAGCAGTGTGGTTCCAGGTGAATGCGGTGACAGGAGATGAATGAGCAGTGTGTCCCCAGGTGAGTGCAGTGACAGGAGGTGAATGAGCAGTGTGGTTCAAGGTAAATACAGTGATGGGAGGTGAATGAGCAGTGTATGGTTCCAGGTGAATGCAGTGAAAGGAGGTGAATGAGCAGTGTGTGGCTACATGTGAATGCAGTGACAGGAGATGAATAAACAGTATGTCTCCAGGAGAATGCGGTGACAGGAGGTGAATGAGAAGTGTGTCTCCAGGTAAATGCAGTGACAGGAGGTGAATGAGCAGTGTGGTTCCAGGTGAATGCAGTGACAGGAGGTGAATCAGTAGTGTGTGGTTTCAGGTGAATGCAGTGATGGGAGATAAATCAGCAGTGTGTGGTTCCAGGTGAATGCAGTGACTGGAGTTGAATGAGCAGAGTGGTTGCAGGTGAATGAGCAGTGTGGTTCCAGGTGAATGCAGTGAGGGGAGGTGAATGAGCAGTGAGGTTCCAGGTGAATGCAGTGACGGGGGGGGGGGGGGGGGTGAATGAGCAGTGTGTGGTTTCAGGTGAATTTAGTGACGGGAGTTGAATGAGCAGTGTGGTTCCAGGTGAATGCAGTGACAGGATATGCATGAGCAGTGTGGTTCCAGGTGAATGCAGTGAAGGGAGGCAAATCAGCAGTGTGTGGTTCCATGTGAATGAGCAGAGTGGTTCCAGGTGAATGAGCAGTGTGGTTCCAGGTGAATGCAGTGACAGGAGGTGCATGAGCAGTGTGGTTCCAGGTGAATGCAGTGAAGGGAGGCGAATCAGCAATGTGTGGTTCCATGTGAATGAGCAGAGTGGTTCCAGGTGAATGCAGTGGGTGAAGGTGACTGAGCAGTGTGGTTCCAGGTGAATGCAATAAGGGGAGGTGAAAGAGCAGTGTGGTTCCAGGTGAATGCAGTGACGGTAGGTGAATGAGCAGTGTGGTTCCAGGTGAATGCAGTGAGGGGAGGTGATTGAGCAGTGTGGTTCCAAGTGAATGAGCAGTGTGGTTCCAGGTGAATGCAGTGAGGGGAGGTGAATGAGCAGTGTGGTTCCAGGTAAATGAGCAGTGTGGTTCCAGGTGAATGCAGCGAGGGGAGGTGAAAGAGAAGTGTGGTTTCAGGTGAATGCAGGGATAGGAGGTGAATGCAGGGATAGGAGGTGAATGAGCAGTGTGGTTCCAGGTGAATGCAGGGATAGGAGGTGAATGCAGGGATAGGAGGTGAATGAGCAGTGTGGTTCCAGGTGAATGCAGGGATAGGAGGTGAATGAGCAGTGTGGTTCCAGGTGAATGCAGGGATAGGAGGTGAATGCAGGGATAGGAGGTGAATGAGCAGTGTGGTTCCAGGTGAATGCAGGGATAGGAGGTGAATGAGAAGTGTGGTTCCAGGTGAATACAGGGATAGGAGGTGAATGAGAAGTGTGGTTCCAGGTGAATGCAGGGATAGGAGGTGAATGAGCAGTGTGGTTCCAGGTGAATGCAGGGATAGGAGGTGAATGAGCAGTGTGGTTCCAGGTGAATGCAGGGATAGGAGGTGAATGCAGGGATAGGAGGTGAATGAGCAGTGTGGTTCCAGGTGAATGCAGGGATAGGAGGTGAATGAGAAGTGTGGTTCCAGGTGAATACAGGGATAGGAGGTGAATGAGAAGTGTGGTTCCAGGTGAATGCAGGGATAGGAGGTGAATGAGAAGTGTGGTTCCAGGTGAATGCAGGGATAGGAGGTGAATGAGAAGTGTGGTTCCAGGTGAATGCAGGGATAGGAGGTGAATGCAGGGATAGGAGGTGAATGAGCAGTGTGGCCCCAGGTGAATGCAGTGATAGGAGGTGAATGAGCAGAGTGGGCTGTGATAGCCGTAGCGGTGCAGTCCCCCCCTCCCCCGTACAGAGTCGGTCGGGGTGTGTTTGTGGAGATGCGTCGTGTGACAATAGTAGGTGAGGCTTGAGGAGCCCGCCCGCCGCCGCACACACCGAGCACCGAGCACAGAGCCTGTCACCATCATGTCCCGCACGGTAGAGGCAGTATGACTGCGGGGTGGCAGGTGAGAAGCGGGAAGATGCAGCCGGAGAGCAGCGGAGTCGGTGTGTCCCCCGCCGGAGCCGCCATCCCTGCCCTATGCCGGAGCCGCAGTGTCCGCGAGCAACAAGCGCAGCTGAAGCACAAGCTGAGGGAACTACCGGCCCTGCTGAGGAGCGGCCTGAGCCTGAGGAGACGGAGCTCCGTCTATGGACCGTCACCTGCCCTGTCCGAGCACGAAGACACCAATCCCGCCAATGGAGCGGTGAGTGCCCGCAGTGTGCCGGGGGTCCGACTGGGTTCCAGTGTGTGCCCTCTATTCATCTGTACAGCGGTGTGCCTGTGAGAGATATTCACCATTCACTTCATAAATAGAATTATTTACATATTCACCATTCACTGTATGACCCATAGCTCCGTGTGCTGTCAGTGTATCCTGTACATTCACCCAGGGAGCAGTATATTGGTGTATCCTGTACATTCACCCAGGGAGCAGTATATTGGTGTATCCTGTACATTCACCCGGGGAGCAGTATATTGGTGTATCCTGTACATTCACCCGGGGAGCAGTATATTGGTGTATCCTGTACATTCACCCGGGGAGCAGTATATTGGTGTATCCTGTACATTCACCCGGGTAGCAGTATATTGGTGTATCCTGTACATTCACCCTGGGAGCACTATATTGGTGTATCCTGTACATTCACCCGGGGGGCAGTATATTGGTGTATCCTGTACATTTACCCGGGGATCAGTATGTTGGTGTATCCTGTACATTCACCCGGGGATCAGTATGTTGGTGTATCCTGTACATTCACCCGGGGAGCAGTATATTGGTGTATCCTGTACATTCACCCGGGGAGCAGTATATTGGTGTATCCTGTACATTCACCTAGGGAGCAGTATGTTGGTGTGTTTCCGGGTTTCCCACCTTGTGAGGAGTCAGCCGGTGAATATGATTTGCAGTATTTCCCCGGTGTCTCCTGTTCATGTCACTGGTGTACTTTGTTTATGTCCCCAGTGTCTTATGGTAATATCCCCGGTGTCTCCTGTTCATGTCCCCTATGTACACTGTTCATGTCCCCGGTGTACACTGTTCTGGACCCCGGTGTCTCCTGTTCATGTCCCCGATGTCTACTGTTAATGACCCCGATGTCTCCTGTGTACACTGTTCATGTCCCCTATGTACACTGTTCATGTCCCCGGTATACACTGTTCATGTCCCCGGTGTACACTGTTCATGTCCCCTATGTACACTGTTCATGTCCTCTATGTACACTGTTCATGTCCCCGGTATACACTGTTCATGTCCCCGGTATACACTGTTCATGTCCCCGGTGTACACTGTTCATGTCCCCGGTGTACACTGTTCATGTCCCCGGTGTCTCCTGTTCATGTCCCCGGTGTCTTCTGTTCATGTCCCCGGTGTCTCCTGTTCATGTCCCCGGTGTACACTGTTCATGTCCCCGGTGTCTCCTGTTCATGTCCCCGGTATACACTGTTCATGTCCCCTATGTACACTGTTCATGTCCTCTATGTACACTGTTCATGTCCCCGGTATACACTGTTCATGTCCCCGGTGTACACTGTTCATGTCCCCGGTGTCTCCTGTTCATGTCCCCGGTGTACACTGTTCAGGACCCCGATGTCTCCTGTTCATGTCCCCGGTGTCTCCTGTTCATGTCCCCGGTGTCTCCTGTTCATGTCCCCGGTGTCTCCTGTTCATGTCCCCGGTGTACATTGTTCAGGACCCCGGTGTCTCCTGTTCATGTCCCCGGTGTACATTGTTCAGGACCCCGGTGTCTCCTGTTCATGTCCCCAGAGTACACTGTCACTTGATGTGTCCAGGTCGCCTTCCAGCCCCCTCCCCCACCCCCCCCATTTATTTACACCGTATTCAAATATTGTGTTTGTCTTCACCATGCCAGAAAAAAGAGAAGGAGCAGCGTGCCAGCTCAGCCCATATATTTACATTACACACAGCACACCCACTGCAATCACACTGTAGCTGGAAGCAACAAGCAGTGATGTCTGTTCTTGTCTTGGCTCGGCAGTACTTCATTGTGTCCTCCATATATACACTTTGAGCTGCATGCCCCCCCCCCCCCCCCATTACTGTACACTGGTATCAGATCTCCAGTGGGCATGGATTGCCCAGGCTGGCATCTGACAGGCAGACAATGGCACACATTACAGATATTGTCAGAATGATGTGATATTCTGAGCATGTATGAAGAATGACCGGATTCATCAGCATACATCCGTCCAATCATGTGTGAGATTCTTTTAGGGTATGTCCAGCTTCACACAAGGAGACATGTACTAGTTTATTATATTCACCAATTCTTTACCTTCACCAGGATTACATTCACACCCACTGAGCTGCTGGATAAGTCCCAATATTCCTAATATTAATAAAGTCATAGTCACCTGAAGGGACTTTAAAGGGTGCTAGAAATTATATTTTTTAAGACCACCAATACAATAAAATCAGATTTTTGTTTATACAATAAGTACTAAAAATACATAAAATAGAAGGATTCCATATATGACCAGCAGACTCCCTGAGATGGGTACATAATATGTCCATAAGTCCATTGGTAATGGAAGGGAGCAGCCTTCTTCTATCAACACTTTGCTTCCTCAGGAGACCATTGGAAGGTTAATATTGTGAAAAAAAAAATGAGGAAATGTTTTATTATATGTATTTTTAATACTTATTGTGAGAAAAAAAAACAGATTGTATCATTTTGTTGGTCTTTAAAGATATTGTTTTCAGCACCGAGTCCCATTGGGTGTCAGTGGCTTGATTCATGTTCACCAGAAGCCACATACCAGTGTACTGTGTTTAGTAATATAGTAATATAGGACACCTATATTGACAAAAATCCGGCCTCTGCTGAACTCTCCTTTTGAAAATGCTAATTTTCTGACTGTCATGTTGACCTGAAGGCTTCAATACCTTGAATAAATTAGTGGATCACGAGTGCTGACTTTAGTAGCTGCATGTTGTTCCATCTCAGTCTCGGTATTGAAATAGGAGACAATTGGGTAATTTACTGTTTCAGAAGTCAGCAGTGGCACCCCCTCCATGTTTCTTTTACTCCAGTAAATCATGTCAGACCATCCCATCCATTTCTACTGCAGACAGTGTACAGTGGTCCTGTACTTCCATTATTGTTTTCTTAGTGGCTGCATCATTGCAGTTATCCTTGTTTTAAAGGATAAACCTCTCCTTAGGATGTAAAGGTTTGTTCCCAAAAATGCCCCCGATTTGCAAAGCTAACCTTCTCTCATTCTGTCCTCTGCCTGTTAGCGTTCGCTCCAGTAATTGTAATGTGGATGTTAAAAATGACGTGTTCATTGCGCCCAAAGCAGATGCTTCATGTTTTTGCTAGATTCCACCTTGTTGAATAATTCAGAAGTTCATTTCATGGACTCCAGCAGTGGGATCTTGACTCATGCAGGTCTTGTCTACCTGCTGTGGCCATTACAAGGGAGGTTCACTGGATCTTTTACAGAGTGCAGCAGGAGCAATGAGACCCTTTTATAGTACATTGGGTGATAGAAAAGTCATGACAGCCATGGACAGAGACAGAATCTTTATCTGAGAGACCTTTTCCTTATAGCCCTTGAGAAGCTTCTAAATGTATTCAACTCATCAGCATCTATTTATAACTGGAATATTAATTTTGGGAGGAGTGCTTCTAATAGCAATTAAACAGAAACAGCTGAGTCTGCAAATAAATAAATAGAAATACAGTAAAGTACATTGGCCTGTTGGGTGTATAAGGATTTGTGGCCCTTTGAGACACTGGGGGGTGTTGGACAGATCATGGTAGTGCACTCTCTTCCTTACATTACAATACTTACCATCAGCGGTGCCCATTGCTCCTTTACACCAGTGTAAGATAATGAAGTATGTCAGTGACTCTAGGATGAACCCATATAATGTTCCATATAATTCTGAACTCATGAGCAGTATAGTAGTACACAGCAATGGCTTCATCAAAGCAAATCCATCCAATTATCCTCAAGGCTACTCAGCACTCAGCATGGTCTTTATCAGATAAAGCAAAGGACACACTGCAGCAACTCATAACTGCTAATCAGCATCCATCTTCCATTACTACAACCCATAACAACTAATAAGAATACATTGTGTACTGGATGTTGCATCACAATAACATTTTTAAATTTACATGTAAAACCTTCCTTGCTCCTATTTTACATTTCTGTTACTGTTTTGCCTATATCTGCCCGAAGAGGAATATCACTTAGCCACATACAAAATGTGTCTTTGCAATGACTCAGTCCCTGGGTCTGTGATTTCATTTCCTTACATGTGACACTGGACTGCATTCATCTATTATAGAATATTCTAAAGTGCCTGTTTTATTGCACTAGCAGTATGCCAGCACTTCTTACTTACTGGAATTAGCCATGTGCGGTATTCATTTGCACCATGAAAGTACACCAGTATTACATTTACAACCATTAACACACTACAATGACCTTCCTTTCGCATCAGTTACCCACACCCCAGTCTTTTTCTGTTCATTTGATTGAGGTCTGACTGGAGCTTCTTATGCCGCATCTGACTGTTGCAGTATGTTGAAATCCTGATTTGCATTTAGTTTGCATCGTGTATTGTAAATCATTTCATCCTTTGTTATGTCTCAAGGCTGCTGGTCTCCTGCAGCCCCTTTGCTTCTATTTCCCGTCTACATCCATACACTCCAGTGATGGCTGCAAGGTATTTCTCAGGATGTGCTTTCTGAAGCTCAAGTTGACCATACTGATGTAATGAAAAGGCCACTTGTAGTCTTGTTGAGAATATAACTGAGAGTCAGAGACACTGAGAGTCAGAGACACTGAGAGTCAGAGACATAATGTTGTCACCCCATAACAGGAAGGGCCTAAAAAAGAACCTTTATGGTAGGATCATCGGGTATTTTTCTAATGAAAGCTTCATATTTTACCATTTAGAAAATGACACCTGAAATTATTTTAACATGTTAAAGCAGGGATCCTCAAACTATGGTCCTCCAGTTTTTCAGGAACTACAATTCCCATCACACCTAGTCATGTCTGTCAAAGTTTCAAATGCCTCATAAGATGTGTAGTTCTGCAACAGCTGGAGGGCCGTAATTTGTAAAACCCTGTGTTAAAGCTTTTATGAGATTTTAGTGATTGGGTTTACATATATTTCAAGGAATCTGTCTGCATTGTGGTTCCCTTGGGCCTGTCCCAGTGTATTAGGCAGTTTGTTAGAGCTGCTACTTGCAATGTATTTTGAAGTTCCTCATCTTGAGATACCTACAGACCCTACCAATGCAGATGCCAATAATCTTTTTAATGAACAATTGTGCTGCAGACTTGCATGTTTGCAGCAGTCCATAGCAGAAGGGCAGCACTTTACAGACACCCCAGACAGTAGCCAATTTTGGGGAAAATATTAACAGTGAGCATCTGGTTGACTGTACTGCAGCGATAGCTCAAGCAGGAATGTGTGCAGCAGTTTGGAATGGCCTTCAGAAACACAGAGGGCTTTTTTTTACATTTAAAAGATATAGGTACTATGAGTGCCCTGCTAACCTCACCCATAATCTGATGGGAATTGGCTGCCTTTTGGGCACAGATGATTATAACACCAGATGCATATCACAGCTATAAAACAGGATGGAAAACATAACTGCACACTTACCACCTCTGCTCTTGTATGTGGTCATTGATCAACCATTCCATTTATTCCCATGTGACCCATTTACAACCAGGGCACTGATCTTCCAAATTATGTTTTATCCATTATTATGGCCATCTACACAACAATGTCATTATTCAATACAGTGATCATTTTGAGCAAAGACTCATATCCTATGAAAATTGATGGCACCAGATGGGTATTTTGATCAACATATGCGCACTTTTTTTAGTAAAGGATCTCCCAGTCCTGGTAATAAATACAATGAAATTCAGCCAAATAATTAATTGTTGTGTTGAGCAATCAAAAGTAATTCAATGAAAAGATTGTTTAAAACAAAAGGATCTTAATTGGATTGCTTATCTTTGTGTTTGGTCTGCCTAAAGTGTACACGTTAATCTTAGAAATCATAAAATCGACATGTTAAAGTGGAACTTCATCCAAAAGGGGAAATTCTACTCTTCTTCCTCCTGTCCCCTAACATTTGGGACATCATTTTTTTTTTTTTTGCAGGGGGAGCGTGTACCTGATTTTTAGTTACCTGCTCCCCTACTTTTGGTCAGATTGCTGTGGTCCCCACAGCCTTCTTGGACATATTATAGGTCCCAGAAAGCTGCCGGACCAATCAAATAGTGCAACACAGCTTGCGCATGCAGAGCATGCAGTCACAGCTGGCTGCCCACAGTTAGTATGCCAGGAACTGAAGCCCGTTGAAGAAACTGACCAGGTGAGGACATCGCTGGATCCTGGGGCAGTTGAGTGTCCTATTATTAAAAGTCAGCAGCATAAATTTTTGTAGCCGCTGAATTAAAATTTTTTTAACTTTAGACCCAACAACTGCTTTAAGGCTGAGAAATCATTTGATTCCTGTTAACCACTTCTAGACCGAAGGATTTACCTCCTTAATAAATAGGCAAATTTTTGCGATATGACACTGCATTAGTTTAACTGACAATTGCGCGTTTGTGCAACGCTGTACCCAAATAAAATTTATGTCTTTTTTTTCCCCACAGCTAGCGCTTTTCTTTTGGTGGTATTTTATCACCTCTGTGATTTTTTTTTTTTTGCGCTATAAACAAAAAAAAGAGCGACAATTCTGAAAAAAAAAAAAAACAATATTTTTTACTTTCTGCCATATAACATTCCCAATAAAAAAAAAAATAAAAATCAAAATTTTTCATAATTTTAGGCCAATTTTTATTCTGCTATATATTTTTGGTAAAAAAAATCCCAATAAGTGTATATTGATTGGTTTGCACAAAAGTTATCACGTCTACAAACTAGGGGAAAGATTTATGTCATTTATTTATGTATTTATTGTTACTAGTAATGGCTGCGATTAGCGATTTTTAGCAGAACTGCGACATTGCGGCGGACACTTAACTGACATTTTTGACACTTTTGGGGGGACCAGTGACATTACTACAGTAATCAGTGCTAACAATATTTACTGTTACTGTACTAATGACATGGCAGAGAAGTGGTTAACACCAGGGGCGATCAAAGGGTTAAATGTGTCCCTAGGGGGTGCTTTCTAACTGTGGCTGCGCTTTGTGTGGAGAGGGAGGTGTCAGAGCCCCGCTGCTCTCTATGGGGGAATCAGAGGAAAAATGGGTTTCCATCCGCCCGGATTTCACAGACAGGATCGGATGCGGATGGCAGCAGGTGTCAGCGGAGATGACCTCCGCTGCCCCATAAGGATGCATGGAGGATCTGATCAGGTCCGCCTAAACTGACAGGTGGATCTAATCGGATCGTTCGTGTGAAAGGGGCCTAACCCATACAATGCTTTATAAATTCCATAACCTGGGCCTTGCAAAAAAAATAATAATTGACCTAGCTTATTAATGTATGCTAGATGAGAACTGCTTGGGGGAGATTTACAAAAACTGGTGCACACAGAATTTGTTGCAGCTGGGGAAACCAATCATCTTCCAGATTTTATTGTCAAAGCCTTATTGAACATGCTGAAGTTAGAAGCTGATTGGTTCCTATGCACAACAGCACCAGATTCAGTGTGCACCAGATTTAGTAACTCTCCCTCTCTGTGTTACCAAGATTGATGTTTCTACAGTTCATCATCAGTTTTAAAGGAGAAGTAAAGCCAAAGCTTTTTTTGGCTATACAGTAAAACCTTGGATTGAGAGTAATTTGGTTTGAGAGCTTTTTGCAAGACAAGCAACTTTTTTCTTTTATAAATTTTGAGTTGATAAACAAGCGATGTCTAGATATACAAGTAGTGTCATGTCACCACTGAGTATAAAAGAGAAGAGAGGTGCCTTAGTGTAACAATATGGTTACATTTAATGAAGGTACAATATTTATCAACTCACATGGTTGATTAGAACAGGCACATCTAAGTATGCAGACATCCGGGGTAAAGCTGTCCATGTAGACCATCCTCCACACTGCCATCAATGTCATCTCTTCCACACTGCGCTCCACAAGTACTTCAAGCCTCGCTTTCAGATCGCTCTACTGCAGGGTAGTCTTTCCAGTCATGACTACAGACTGATAGCGGTACGAGCCGGCGGTGAGGAGGATGGTCTATGCGGACAGCTTTACCCCGGATGCCTGCATTCTTAAATGTGGTAAATGTGGGGGACAGATGCAGCATCTAATCTATGCTGCATCCACCTAGGTAAGAATGATTCTTAAAAAAATAAGTCCTATGCTTCTCTTTTACCATTCACTGGTATCTAGTTGTTCAGTCATTCTCATTTCCCCTGTCCAGAACCTGTACATACATACAAGAGTGTTGGATGATGACGGATAGTCTGCCATGCTTTTTCTGTATTGTATCTCTAGCTGAACATGACTATGACTATTACTTTGTAAAGAATATTATTTGCATAGCCACACACCCCAGTACAGAGATGTGTCTGAGAGCCGGTTGTCATAGTTGTGATATGTTTATTTGATCACTGTTACAAATTCTGTTTATTTCACGCTTTTCTGGAACATTGTTAGCACCAGGTTTCCTCTTATGGTATGACAGTTGTGCTGTAGTCATTTGTTTTGTGTGTTCAAAAAAGGACTAGTCATTTTAGGAAAAGTCATTTTCAAGGTATTGGCATTTTCACTTCCCCTTAAAATGTAATAGGTTTTGTAGTTCCTAAAGGGAAGTAAACTAAAAACTGATATGTCAGTGTTTACATGATTCTTTTACCCACTGGAAGCCACCAGTGAGGTCTCTTCACCAGAGTTCCAAGATGTCTCCTTCTGCTGTCATTATGAGACCATGTGAGATGTTCTCACCTTTGTCTTTACTTTATCAAAAAGGAAAAAATAAGCTGACAAAGCAGTAGTAAAAAAAAGAGCCTCAGTGGTGCTAGGAGCTTAGAACTTAAAAGATGCAAAGATCTCAGTGATGGAGCCATCAAGAGATATATGAAGCTGGAGGATAACTTCATACAAGACTGAAATATAACTTGAGCCCACTGAGTAGTCAGTGGTGCTTTGTCAAGCAGTAGGTAAAGGGTATATTAAGCTAAAACTTTTTTCCTTTTTAAGGTAGGGATGGATTAGAACCCTAATTTTTAGCTACCCTGGTCTCCATGAAAGAGTTTTCTCCTTACTTGTCATGGTGACAACAGATTTACCAAACAGGCAGCATAGTGGCTAAGTGGTTAGCACATCTGCCTAACAGCACTAGGGTTATTGGTTGGGATGCCAACCATGACCCTTCCTGCCTGGAATTTGCATGTTTTCCCTGTGTGAGTTTCCTCCCACATTCTCAAAGACATGCTGGTAGGTTAATTGGCTCCTGTCTGATTTGGCCCTAGAATGTATATATATATATATATATATATATATATATATATATATATATATATACTATATTGTCAAAAGTATTGGGACAACTGCCTTTACACGCACATTATCTTTAATGGCATCCCAGTCTTAGTCCGTAGGGTTTAATATTGAGTTGGCCCACCCTTTACAGCTATATCAGCTTCAACTCCTCTGGGAAGGCTGTCCACAAGGTTTAGGAGTGTGTCTATGGGAATGTTTGACCATTTTTCCAGAAGCACATTTTTGGGGTCAAGCACTGATGTTGGACGAAAGGACCTGACTCGCAGTCCCTGCACTAATTCATCCCAAAGGTGTTCTATTAGGTTGAGGTTAGGACTCTGTGCTGGCCAGTCAAATTCCTCCACCTCAAACTTGCTCATCCATGTCATTATGGACCTTAATTTGTGCATTGGTGTGCAGTCATGTTAGAACAGGAAGGGGCCATCCCCAAGGTGTTCCCACAAAGATGGGGAGCATGAAATTGTCCAAAATGTCTTGGTATGCTGACGACTTAAGCGTTCCTTTCACTGGAACTAAGGGGCCAAGCCCAACCCCTGAAAAACAACCCCACACCATAATCCCCCCCTCCACCAAATGATTTGGTCCAGTGAACAAAGCAAGGTCTATAAATACATGGATGAGCAAACTTGAGGTGTAGGAAAGTGACTGACCTGCACAGAGTCCTGACCTTAACCCGATAGAACACCTTTGGGATGAATTAGAGTGGAGACTGCAACCCAGGCCTTCTCGCCCAACATCAGTGCCTGACCTCACAAATCCACTTCTGGAAGAATGGTCAAACACTCCCATAGACACGAAATTATGAGGTATGTAGCGCCAAAGGATATACTCAATAAATTCAAACAAAGTGAATATCAAATGCCAAAAATTAAATAAAAATAAATAAATCAATATATATATATATATATATAATTATATATCACAATCAAAGTGCTGTGCTGATGTCAGGTGACCAAGTGCTGGGGCTTAAATATCATAAAGTGACTTGGTGCATTAATAGTAATGATGGCCACTCACCTCCTGGTTTGGCTCATTATAATTTGTGAGCCAATTTCTCCATTACCTGGATCATTTTATTATCACATTATTTAAGAACACCTGCACTTTGATTGTGATATATATAGATTTATTTATTTATATTTATTTTTTGGCATTTGATATTCACTTTGTTTGAATTTATTGAGTATATCTTTTGGCGCTACATACCTCATACTTTCTTGAACATTTGTTGTGTTAGGTGAATGCACTTTATGTCAGCAGCCTTTGGTCCCCTTATCTGGCTATTTAGCAATTAATTGGGGTTATCAGTTTAATATTTGGTCAGCGCTGAATAACCATTGTTACATATTATTATTCCCATAGACACACTCCTAAACCTTGTGGGCAGCTTTCCCAGAAGAGTTGAAGCTGTTATAGCTGCAAAGGGTGGGCCAACTCAATATTGAACCCTATGGGCTAAGACTGGGATGCCATTAAAGTTCATGTGCGTGTAAAGGCAGGTGTCCCAAAACTTTTGACAATAAAGTGGATGAATGTGAGTTAAGGATCTTAGATTGTAAACTCCTAGGGGGCGGGTACTGATGTGAATGTACAATATATATGTGTTGTATAAATTGATAGCGCTACATAAGTACCTGTATTAAATAAAAAGAAAGTCATTTAAATCAGCAGAAGCAGCACAGACTGCGATAAAAGTTGATTAGGGTTCTATCCTTTTTCTGCTTCTCTCACTTTCTGTTCTGTAATCATTTGTCACCCGGACAGTAAAGGCCGCCATACATGGCTTGAATTTTGCCCAATGTAGCATTCACTTGTCAACACCACCCAACCACAAAAGTGTATTGGACAATCAAGTTTTGCCCAAGAAGCCAGATGGAAAACTGTTGGCTTAACAATTCCTGTATTCAGTCAGATGCAGGCACTGTTCGGATATTCTGACAGCCGTGGGCACTGGCAAGGGAGATTCGTCCATCTGCGCTGTTAGTGTGGTTGAAGGAATATGTTGAATTTCTTTTGTTCAGCCCGCTGGTGGTCTATGGGCAGCTTAGTGAGGGAAATCCGTTCAGTGGCGCTCCAAATAGCAGTAAAACCCAGCACAGGGCTCCCAATTCTTCCCATTTCTATCCCAAATAAAAACCAAAACAAAGAAAAGTTTTGGCTGGACATACACTTTAAGATTACCGTCATTGCCATGGTAGATAACTGACACAAAGAATTTGAATAACCCTAAAAAGGAAGCATGTGGATAGAATTCTTCAGTTTTGTCCCTTGAGCCGTAATTTGAGTTGGCTCTACCTAATGCTATCCCAGAGGACCCAATGATATATTACCTTACAGTGACACAACTAGTTTATCTGTGATGTTCTTACTGGTAACTGTGTTAGCACGATGAGAAATTCTCTTGTATTATATTAACAAAGTGGTGGATACATTTGTCTATTTATGCTCATTACTGTCATGTAAAGACAGCTCCAATTAAGAATTTCCAAGTCAGGGAACATGAAACAAAATAAAACACATTTTATCACAAGTGAGGGAAAATGTTTTGTTACATGTGGAATAATTTGTTTATTTTGCAGATTATATTTGCTGTAATTTCAGCAGAATGCGTTGTCTTTATAGTGTCATCCAGGTGTTCAGGGTACCGTATTGATGATTTAGGTGTTTGTTTTTAGAAAAATACATGAGAAACATTGACACATGCAGGTAGTGTTTATGAAAATGTTTGTTCTTCTCTTTAAAAAATACACTTCACATGAATGGGAAGACACAAATCGCATTGTATTTTTGAGTAAAAAAGTACACTTTTCTTACCAATAATAAAAAAAAAAAAATTTTTATGCTGTCTCAGCCTAGGCTAAAATTGCAGTGGGCAAGAGCATTATCGGTATTTCATGTCATTCAAGATCACTCAGTAGCTGTTGTTTTCCACCAGACAGACTGAAAGCAGTATTAAACCCAAAAATAAACATTTATTACATTGCAGCTTACCAATTCTTACATGTGGTGGCTGCATTAATTTTCTTTTTAGGCTTTTATTTTCACCTGGTGATCCAGCCAATTAATCTTTTTTTTATTTTTTTTTATTATTATTTTTTATTACAGAACAAGCTGTCCTTTACATGTAGCATTTAGAGGGTTGAGACAGACAATTTAACACTGACAGGGTTGCTTACAATGGTCAGTTTTAATTTATTTATGTAAAAAGAACCTAATTTCTGCTGTAACTGCTTAAAAAGTTTCAGCTGGAGTTTGGCTTCAATTTGTTATACATCTGCTACACCCCCCCCCCCCCCCCCCATCCCGACTGATAATGCTGCTGTCTAAAGGTGTCTCTGTTGCTCCTTCATCCAGGGTGTAGGTACCCTAATACAAGAGGTGTATTACAGGCCAGATCACCAGGTGAAACAGAGGGAAAAAGTCTACAAAAATAAATCTAATGCAGTCACCAAATCTAATGATTGGTAACCTGCAATATATTACATTATTGGTTTTGGGTTTAATACAGCCTGAGTGAGTAAAGGTAGCCACACATTCCTAAAAAATGATAAAATCTACGTTGAAATTGGGTTTATCAAACATTTGTTCATACTGATAGTGCTGGTTAACTGGTCTGCCAGTTTATGAACACTTTGGCGTTGATTTACTAAAACTGTAGAGTGCAAAATCTCTTGCAGCTGTGCATTGTAGCCAATCAGCTTCCAGGTTTTTTTGTCAAAATGTTACTTAACAAGTTGAAGTTAGAAGCTGATTTGTTGCTCTTCAAAGCTGCACAGGGTTTTGCACTCTCCAGTTTTAGTAAATCAAACTACTTGGCTCCTTTCACACGGGCGGACACTGTCAAGTGGATGCACCTGCTCAGCTAGGAGCTTGTCCGCTGATCCCCGCTGAGCAGGCAGATGACAGGTCCTTGTCCGTTCTGCTGATGCAGGGAGGAAACAGACATAGCCCACTGTTCTCTATGGGGAGGTCTGTCTGTTTCCACCCGACTATCATCCAATCTGATCCGCTAGGCCCAGTAACATCCCTTGTTTTGATTTCATTTAAAATATTTTTGACAAAACTTAGACTTTAAAAATAGTGACAGCTTATCTTTGAGTTAAGTTCAGATGTCCCCTCACATTCAGGTTGGATATTGTTTTTTAATTTGTTTTGAACCTCAGTAAATATTTAAAGGGAAGGTAGGTTAGGTGAGAATGACATCTTCAGTAAGTCATAACTATAAAGTCTAAAGTCTCAGATTTTTTTAAAATACCTGCCTGTATTGATTAGAGCGACCAGTCCAGTGCTCCCTTTAATTTTTCACACTGTCATTTTGCAGTGCTGATTTGGTTGTTGTTATACACCACAGACAGTTCATACTGTAGATGTTTTCATAAATGAGACTCTAGTGTATTTAATTTATGTGTATCTAAGTGCATGGGCATTCTCTTTATCCCAGAAGACACAGCCATTTCCTCCCATCTCTTAACAGGAATGAGCTGTTTTGGGCGATGATCACTAATTATGATAAAGCATGGCTTTTATTTTAGTGATGATCTCTTTACTGAAATTGTCTGTCATTATATTAAGCCAGTAATATGACAGATCATTTGTAGAGTAGGTTAAGAAATCACATTAGCACTGATTACCGGCGTTGAAAGCCTTGGTTTGCTTTTTCTGGTGCAGACATACTTGGAAATAAAACTTTCATTTTCATATCATTAGGCTGACCAAAGATTTAATGAGCTCAGCAGTAGAAAAGAGGCTATACAATAAACATTAGAAGGAATGCATCAGCAGAAAATTAGTGAGGATTTTATCTGACTACAGGGGAGATGAGATTGGGGTGGAAATCCATTGTAGGGTTGTGTAACTGCGCATCTAATGCCTGGTTCACACGATGAGATTATCGGACTAATGATTGTCCGTTTTTTTTTTTTTTTGTTTTTCTTTATGCGTTCTAGTCTCATATTGAAAATAAAAGAGGTTACTAAAGTTACAAAAAGTTTTCGTACAACAAAATAGAAAATCAAAAGTGATGTAATGTATTGTATTTGTATTGTAATTTCAGACAACAACTGTGCATGCGGCATCAACACTGGACCAAGAAAGGGTTTCTTTTTTTTTTTTCCTGAAGTGGCTTTGTCACATTCTTTTTAACATGTTGTAGAGAAAAATGCATCTGCAAAGCTGTACAACACATATGATATGCGAAAAATAGAATTTGGTTTTGAGTTGCGCAGAGCTGTTAAGGCCCCTTTCACACATATGGTCCGTTCAGTTACGTCAAAATGTATCAGTTTTTCGTCCTTTTTCATCCCTTTTTCATCCGTTTTCATCCACTACCACCGTTTTTCCGTCTACATCCTTTTTTTGTCCAATCCTTTTTTTTGACGGATGAAAAATAGGGCATTCATCCGTTCCAAAAAACGGACATTGACAGAAGCGGATGAAAACGGATGATCATCTTTTTTTACATAGAGATGCATTGATGTCCGTTTTTCATCCGTCAATGGATGGATGAAAAATGGACAAACGGACCGTATGTGTGAAAGGGACCTAATGGTAGCATGGTCGATGACAGGAGAGACCTTGAAATTTCAGGTGAATGAAAAACTGAAGAGAACCAGCTCATATTTTTTTCCAGAAGCTTTATTGTGAACCACATTGTGAGTTGGTGGCTGTACTCATCAAAGTTTGTAGCGGGGCATTTTATGAACATATATTTTGTATTTATTGGCACATGTCCGCTGTCCCCATAGAGGTCAATGGATGGCCTGATCTGGTCCGCCTAAAAAACGGACAGGCAGACCCGATCAGTCCGATCATGTGAAAAGGCCTAAGGTTACAATGCTATGGTTATTTCCCTATTGTTACCTGTTGTAATCATAGGCATGAGATAAACACTGTGGTTCCAGTGTGTGCTTTTTTTTTAAGGCCGGCTGTACATGTTCAATTGTCTTGTACAATTTTCTGTTAGATTTACCAAAAACCATATAATAGGAGGTCAAAACTAAACACCACTTTCAATCGTATCCAATTAGGCAGGCCTTTGTACTACATAGTTGAAGGTAAATTTCAAGAAAATTGTACAGAAAATTGCAAGAAAATTGTATAATGTATGGCCAGCCTTTTTCAGTATTATTTATGTACAAGATTGGAAGAAATTAAAGTATATCTTTTAGTGCCGGTTCACATTTGTGTGATCACAGAGATCGCATGTAATTCGGAGCGCACTGCTCCTAAAATGACATGCGATCTCTGTGCGGTGCAAATTCAGACATACAGTTTGTATGGCTAAATTCGCACCACAATCGCACAGGACCCTTTTTTTGGTCCGCAGCAGAATCGGATCGCATGGTGGTTCACACTAGTGCGATCCAATTCTGTGCGAACTTTCAGATTGCACTGCGATATGCGATGATCTGCGGGCGTCGTTAACATTTAATTGACACCCCCAGCGTATCGCATATGGCAGTGTGAACTGTCTGTAGTGTGGATGCAATGCGGGAACACGTTGTATATTCGAAGCGTTCCCGCATCGCACAAATGTGAACCGGCATTCACTGTCTCAACCAACATTAACTATTTTTAATCCTTATGCTGCTATCATTAATAAATAAATAGGAAGGTATATTATATTTACTTGTTTTAATCTTTTATTATCCATTTCTTCAGTTACTTCTTACTGATAAAAGAACTGACATAGTTGGGTGTAATACATATTTATATAACAATCATTTGTAGTTAGCCAAAACAACAGAATTAACTTATTTCTTTCACTAAAAAGATGTTATATTTGCTGAATAGTTAGAAATGTGTACAGCTCATGTGAAAATTGTAATATGTGTAAATTTGTGTAAAGTAAGTTTACAGTCAAACTAATATTATTGACTGGAAATGTTGCCTTGTATTTTCATAGGCTACCTATCCATACTATTCACCTAAAGTTGGCCCTGGACAGGTGGGGAGACACCTGCTTGTCCTCTGTAGTAGTGATAATTGTTGCTGTTCTCCTGAAACTTCCCTGAAAGATTGAAGCGTGCAGTAAAGACTTTTCTTCGCTCTTGTCCTGGGGAAGAGGAAGGATTTGTCAGGTACAGGACACATACAGCAAATCTTTTAGCAAGTTGGAAAAAAAATCTGTGTGGTATAACATCACTAAAGGCCCGTACACACGTGCAGATTGTCGGCCGAAAAGCTTTGGCCGACGACCGATCGGCCGATTGTAGGCTTGTTAGTATGATGCTTCCGACAGCCGACAGCGCACTTTCGGCCGAACAGAATCTGTCTTGCAAGCATTAAAATTTTTGTATGCCGACACCAGAGCGGCCGATTGTTCGTCAGTCAATACAGAATTCGGCCGACAGACAGCAGATTTGCAAGACTGGGCATGCTCAGAAAAGAAAAAACACAGGGAAAGTTAACCATCACATGACATCACTTCTGCAGTCGGCTGTAGTCGGCGGACAAAATTCTTGTGCAGTCTTTTGCACTTTTCAACAGACACAGACAGCCCTGGACAAAAGACGGCCGATCGTTCGGCCGACGATCTGCACGTTTGTACGGGGCATTACATTGCATGGTCATAGGTGTTCTCTATCACCCATGAAAGTAGTCCTGGATCATGGAAGCTGCTGGGCCATTTCCTCCCTAGGCCATAGATGAATGGATTTTCTTTCCTACAATCACAGGTAGCAGTTAAAAAAATTGCTTGATTTCCCCATCAACCCATTCACTGTTGATGGAGGAATGCCTCTCGCATTGCTATTGTGTCCCTGTCGGCAGGACACAATGATTACTGCTGGTGGCTATAGTTGCCAGCAGTAATCGCCTGCAAAAAAATCCAACAGGTTGGTTGTACTAAGATCAATCAATGGATCGACTTCAGTACAACCAGCCTGCCCAAAGATGGGTCAAATCTTGGCCAGTCCCTGCTGAACCAGCCGAAAAAGAAGGGTTTTCCTGCAAAATTTCAGAAAAAAAGGGGAAACTGTGCTTTGCGTTGCAAAAATGGAAGGCACCGTTTCCCAGCTGTGATTACTACCTGCAGAAAAATGGAAAGTTTTTCCCTGCTGGTAGTGTGAAACCACCTTAGATGTCATGACATTGGTCGACAGATTCTTCAACAATTTTGCTGTCCCGGTGGGCACTGTCCTTACAAGTTACAAGATATATTGTAATAGACAGATTGAGGTTGATTTACTAAAACTGCAAAATCATTTATTAAAACTATCTTGTGCAGTTTTGCATAGAAGCCAATCAGCTTCCAGGACTTTTTGTTAAAGCTAAATTGAACAAGCTGAAGTTTTAAGCTGATTGGCTACCATGCACACCTGAACCAGATTTTGCACCCTCCAGTTTTAGTAAATCAACCCATTTGTTTTATTCTACTTCCACTTTTAGCCATTTATTATTATCAGACTAGTTGCGGGGCCCCATATTTTCATGTGATCCAGCTGTGTTTCTTATCAAAATTAAAAGCTGAATGTTGCCCTCAAAGGTCCCTTTTTAGTTTCAGTGTGGGTACAAGCATTAAGGTTAATTGGGTGCTGGAGGGTGAAATTTGACGGTGGGTGGATGGATAGGCAATATCCCACCTCCATTAATCCAGTGTGCCTGCTTGCTATGGGCATAGCAAAAATTGTTCTTATGCCATTTCTGCTTTACAAGAGCAAGAGATACATTTTTCTTTTCACAGCCTGTGAACAATAATCCCTAACATTGTAACTATGTAGTGTCCTTCAGTGACCAAAATGAAGCTACATGCATTTCTCCTGAGTCCAGATCATCTCTGTGCTGGCAATGTTACAGCTATCAAGGAGGAAAATAAAGTGACTGAAGAAATTGGGTATTGATCATGGCTTTGCAGACTATTTAGCAAATCACAAAACCTGTTTGACAGAACAGAAAATCTGTCTGTGTACTCATCCATACCAGTAAGCTAGAGAAAAATGTTGCAAGCATCAGAAATGATCCCATTTTCTTCTATCGAATAACTGGAAATATTTATTAATCTGAAGCACAAGATTTATTATTCTTAGCAAAAGTTAGCTAATTTTCACCTGGAAAAGCAGTATACAGTTGTGTTTTCATAGCCATGCAGGTTAGAATATTCAAATGAAAATGACAGCTTTACATGGAGGAAAAATGAATAGATTGCCTGTGCTCCTGCTGTACATCCCCCATCAGCAGAGAATGGCTGTGTATTTGCATAGCTCCATGGAGAGCCTGTATGTATCTGCCTATTACAAGCCCCACCTGTGTACAATCATGGAATATTCAGGAAATTCTGTACATCTTGCTGGCTGTATAAAGACTATATGTGGGCCTTGTCTCTGTGAATGTGATAATGGAGGGCTTTCTTTTATCCTTGAAATCCATGAAAAGGATTCTGGTGCTGCAGCAATTACTGAGAAACTGCTGCACCTTCCCTTCCCCCTACTCACCTATTCTGGAGAAGCCACTGTGGATTATCCCTTATGAAAGTCATTGTGTTCCATCACCCCAGAGGTCACAAGTTTGTGCTTCTTAGGAGCAGCCGCGGCATTTTTCATTCCGAACACTGCAGCTACTAGTGACAACATGATAAACAATCCTGCGGCTCCTCCATGAAGTAGATGATTTTAAAGCACCACAAGTGTCTTAGTAATGGCACTGTGTTTAACTTTTTCAGCCCCAAACATAGGATAAAGTCTGCTGTTGCTTTAGGTGCCCACTAGACAGATCTCATGTCTGTGAAAGGCCCCCAACCCTATTGGTTTGCTACTATCCTAAGGGGGTAGAAAACTGTCTTGATTGTTCTTATTGCCCCCTGATAAGCTGTCTCGTCCTCCTGCTTCAGTTATGCCCTCCCCTTTCAATTCTCATCAATTTGTAAACTAGCCATACATAACAGCCTGTGGGCTGAACAATAGAAAATCAACAGATCCTGCTTTCCACACACAGCGTGGATAGAGACATCTGCACTGCTGGCTATTGGATTTAAGCAGCACCAAACAGCTACTGCATTTGGTGGACAATTTTACCACCTCCTTTGTTTTTTTTAGTCAACTTTTGTTAACCACTTACCCACTGGGGACTTTAACCCCCTTCCTAACCGAGCCAATTTTCAGCTTTCAATGCCCTCACAATTTGAATGACAATTACTCAGTCATGCAACACTGTACCCATATGACATTTTCATCCCTTTTTCCCACACAAATAGAACTTTCTTTTTGGGGTATTTAATCATCATTGGCTTTTTTATTTTTTGGGCTATAAATGGAAAAATACCGAAAATTTGGCAAAAGAAAATGCATTTTTCTTTGTTTCGATTTAAAAATTTTGCAAATTTAGTAATTTTTCTTCATAAATTTTGGAAAAAAGTTATACTGCTACATATCTTTGGTAAAAATAACCAAAAAAGGTATATATTATTTGGTCTTTGTGAAGGTTATAGAGTCTACAAGCTATTGTGCCAATCATTGAAAATTGATAACACCTGAACTTATTCATATTGCACACGACACGCCATCAAAATTTTATGACACCTGGGCACGTTGGACACATTTTTTATTCTATGGGGCATATGGTGTGGTCACAAGTCTATACTGTGGCCTTTATGTAGCTATACAGTTTGAATATTTTATATCATGGTTTTGTCTTTTATACTTATGTGTCATCTGTTTTCCTTCTTTATTTTCCTCTCTATTTCTCCTCTTTCCTTTTTATATGTTAGTTTGTATTTATCTTTTGAAGAAGGGTTCCGCAGTATAATCATGCGTGGAGAGCTTGTTGCTCTGTATACGTTTTCTTATATGTGTACATGTGTTTGCATACACACAAATGTATACATCATTATGATTGTTTATATATGTTTTTTCATTTTTTGTTTATTATGGATGCCCTTCATTTGCACATATACCTGGGTTCATTCTAGCAATTTATATTTACTGGAGGTTTTACTAAGAGAGGATTTATTTATGTTTGATTATTTGTTCATCTTTCGTCGTGAGATTGATTGAATTAGTCACCGGTTGTTAATTACCACCTCCTCAATATCTGTGACTACTGGGGATGGGTCTATTTAACCACTTAAGCCCCGGAAGATTTTACCCCCTTCCTGACCAGGGGGTATTTTGCGATTCGGCACTGCGTGACTTTAACGGACAATTGCGCGGTCGTGCTACGCTGTACCTAAACAAATTTGGCGTCCTTTTTTTCCCACAAACAGAGCTTTCTTTTGGTGGTATTTGATCACCTGTGCGATTTTTTGATCACGAGCTATAAACAAAAAAAGAGCGTAAATTGTGCAAAAATAGCAATATTTTTCACATTTTTTTATATGAAATTCCCCCCCCCAAAAAATGTAAAAATTAAAAATTTTTAACATTTTCGGCCAATTTGTTTTATGCTACCTATGTTTGGTTAAAAAAAATCGCAAAAAGCGTATTTTGATTGGTTTGCGCAAAAGTTATCGCGTTTACTAACAAAGGGAAAGATTTCTGTCATTTTTGTTGTTTTTTTTTTAACGCGTAATGGCGGCGATCTGCGATTTTTTTTGCGGTACTGCGACATTGCGGCGGACAGATCGGACCCTTGACTGACATTTTTGACACTTTTGGGGTTACCAGTGACATTTCTACAGTAATCAGTGCTATATATATGCACTGTTACTGTAAAAATACACTGGTAGTGAAGGGGTTAACTTTATTTGGGAGGGAGGGGCTGTGTGTGTCCCTAGGGGCGTGCTTTCTACTGTGATTGGCTGTGGCTTGAGCTGTAAGGACACTGATCAACGGATCTACATAGTAGATCCGTGTGATCAGTGTTTTTACACCGAGGAGAATGACAGGTGGCTTGTTTACACAAGCCGCCTGACTTTCTCCCTCTCCCCCGCCGATCGCAGAGTGGCCGGCGGACATCGGGTCCGCCGGTCACACGCGCGGGGGGGTCCGTGACCACGCGGGAGCGGAAGCGCACCTTCAGGGGCGCGCGCTCGCTCCCTAGACCCTCACAAGCTAGTGACGTAGCCCTATGTCACTTTGCCTGTGAGGGGCTGACTGCTGACGTAGATCGGCGTTAGGCAGTCGGCAAGTGGTTAAGATGTATCAGTGTGACATGTCTGTGTAATGATTAAGCACAGTTGCACTGTGTGAAACGCGTCTACCTGGACAGGTTAGTGTTTTGTTGTACCACCTTAGATATCTTAATAAAGGCATTTGGAACTCCAGTGATGTGCGGCCGTTTCTTCTTATCTTGATTGTGTAAAGCTCAGACTGATAGAAGAGTAGGAGCTCAAGAAACAAATCACTTATGCTGCATTGCTTATGTGTGGACAAGTAATAGAAGGAGAGTGCAAAGTGACAGAGGGATGAATTTTCACTGTCCAGTCATAGGCTTGGGGAGGGACAAGACCTGTAAGTGATATTTAACTGAAGCACAGAAAAATTCAGGTTTCTTGTTCTGTCAGAACGGGCATTGCTGTGTGGCAGAGCTGTGTGAATCTCAGGACTAGATGAACAGAAGTGCATGTCCATTGGCAGGAAAAACAGCCCCTATGTTTCAGCTGTGTATTTAGCTGTTTAGAAAAAAATTAAGGTGCGCAAACTGGTGAGTGTCCTATCAGCAGCAACTGAAACTCCAACCTGAGTGGAGTGAGTGTATGGAGAAATGTGTATGAGTGCGCTTGATAGTATATATAATCAAAATCATCAAAAGTGTGATCGAAATTGAAAAGTGATGCTCAAAAAACCATCAAAGGTTATAAATTATTTAAAAATAAAATAAAAGAATAAAATATAAAGATAAATACATAAAATTCACAACAAAAGTGCAATGTGTGTGTGAAAACACGCATATAGTATTCAAGTCCCAAGAGTCCATAAACATGTGTACATGAAACTTTTTGATGATAAAGTGCAAATGAGAAAGTGCAATAATGGTTCACAGACTTGTGTCCTCCACAACACCACGTGAAAAGTGGGAATGGTGATCGTACCCTTCCCAGCTAACAAGTAAGCATACACTTTATAATTTGCAAAGGCTGGGGTAGTGCAGAAAGAAGTCTTCCCACAACCGAATCTTTCACCTCGTAAGATAGTGAGGATGAAACTCTTACCAGTTGTAAATTATTACAGGTCAGGTATGGGAAATATTGCCAGCAACCACCGGTATCTCTAAAATCCAAGTTGTCTCCCTCTGAAAAGTCCTACTGCGGCTCCGTATCAGTATGAATAAAAACTTCCTCTATGGGTCACTCCCGGTGTATCTCATTCACAGTGATAGTCCCCACATAAGAAAGTAAGGAGCAGGCAATAGTGCATTATCTCAATGATAAGTTTAATGCAAAAAAGGTAGAACACTTACATGAACAGACGATAAGATGGGCGAGTAAATGGTTACAGATGATCGCGGCCGCTCTGCAGCGCGGAACGCGAGAAGTGACAGCGTGGCTTCTCCATCCAAAGGCGTCCACTGGGATTGGAGGGGTATTTAGCTGTTTGCCTGGAGGTAAGCTTCAATGCCCTTCTTAAGGCTCGTACACACTATAGGAAAATTGGGTTAACATTTTCATCCAAAGAATTTTCGTCTGATTTTTGTATAGTGTGTACAGAACTTTCTTCAGATGATTCAGGATGTTCTTACGAAAATTCTCGAAGGGACAAACTCCAAAATTTTTCTCGTACGGGAAAAAACAAATGATTTTTCGTTTTAATGTGTACCATTTTCGTACTATTTTTGTACAAGAAAAATCAGAAAAGAAAGACTGCGCATGATCAGAAACAATAAACAACAAAAAATAGCCTTTGTCGTACGAGAATTTTCGTACAAATTTTCGTAAGAAAATTCTTTCCTCGGTTCCAATTTGCTTAGAAACAACGAGGAAAATCGGACAATTGTTTTCCCGATTTTCTTATAGGGTGTAACCCCCTTTTCCTGTACTGGACTCAATTAAATACAGCTTTAATGATAGGAATATAAGGAGGGTGCCATTTTTGAAAATGTTAGTTGTCTGTAATGCTAAACCACTGTCTTTAATTCTTTCAAAGTCAATGTTTCAGAACAGGCATACAGTCAAAATGTCCTTAAAAGTCCTAAGCTGTATATTTTGTTAGTCACTAAAGTATTGAATCCAAAAAGTCAGAACAGCATTTTTAGAAAGAAAGGTCAGCAATGGCAGCCTCCATGTTTTTCTTTTTTAAATTGTGGTAATTTTTCCCTTTGACCAGATTGTTCTGATGCTGGCTCTACATTGCCAATCAGGGCCAGGAGCCATTTTTCTTTTGTAAGAGGAAGCTATTTTCTACAGGTCTCTCTAGTGTACACCTATGTCTGGTTGTAACCTTAGATCCCTTCAGATGTGGAATTTTATAAAGCATTGGCCAGCAGAGAACGGTGGTTTAAGTCTTCTAATGGAGAATGATTTGATCTCACCCATTTACTTGTTCAGCATGAGTGATGCACAACTAGCTGCTTCATTATATATAATTCTAAAGATCCACATTAAGAGTCCATCCCACAATTAGCACTAAGTGACTTTCTTCTAGATTTTAGTACACGTTGCTGTTCTCATGAGAAATAATGTGTGCTCATGGGTCTATGCAGATTTGTTCTCTTTAAAGACACTTGTCTTATGTGATCCAGTTATCATTACACAAAGATGACCACTGACCTAAAACAGAGTATGCTACTTCTGAAACGTATCCAACAGAGCTGCATAATATTAGCAATAATATTTACACGGACATCGGTGAATGACATGCTATATACTCATACTGTATACATAACATGACAGGTAAGAAAAGTCAGTAGGGTCAATACCAATGAGTAAAGCTAGGGATTTTTGGCTACAATATTTTAGGCAACAAAAATGGACACCTTCGCTGGTCTTTATAAATAAAAATAAGCATAAAAGAAGTATGTTTAGTTCAGGGGTGTAACTATGAATCGTGGGGGGCCCAACGGCAAAATTTTAATATGGCCCCTCAGATAACTCTGTCTACAGAAGCTGGTGGTGTCAACTGTATAAATAGTATTATCCCAGGCCCAATAGCACCAGCATGGGCTTCTGTACCTATTAATACTGGTTGGTTTTATTGATACCTGAAACCCAGATTTTTATTTATTTTTGTAGCTCAGAGTGTGTAAGTTAATAAATACAGTTTATGCATAAAAAAACAAAATGTTGGCTCCTTTATAGCAATGTCTATTGTGCTTTATTTATGTACACTGACTACTGCTCTCACTTTGCTTACACATACTGTACATTAAAAAGAAGTGGGTATGGATGGCTGCAATGGTCAGTAGCTTTAGTATTGGAACTTATGTATATAGGCAGAAGGACACAGAAAACAGTTCAAGAATAGATTTTATTAGCATATTATTACTTCATGTATTCCACATTGTAAAAGCAGAGCCGCAAGGAACTCACATGTTTTTATGTGCTCTGTAAAAGATTAGCTTATGACTCTGGTCACCCTGTGGTGGGTAATCAAGTTATTTATGGTTAATTAGGATTTAAAATTCAAGAGAACCAGTTTCTATTCTTGGCTGTCAATACAGTCCTAGTTATTGTTCCTTGAGAGTACAAGAGGTCCGTCACACTTAGCGTTTGTTACCCTGTGTTATGCAGCACAGTGCTTGTGATGTGTATTTTGGCCCCCTGTAATACCTAAAAAACCTGGCAGATCCTGACAGTTTCTGCCCTCCACCTGTACACTGACCACGGTGTATCATGGCTGCTGAGCCCTGACACTGTAGTCGGTTTACGTGCCTCCATCATCTGCAGCCCTGCTCTCTGTCTCCTGTGTCCTCCTCCCCCCTCCCGGCCTGTCAGCTCCGTGTCATGGTCCGCCCACCCCTCCTGCTGCTGAAATAACTGGCATATAAATATGAATATGAAATAACTTGGCGATCACTCTCCTCCCGAATGACGTCAGCAGAATAATCTCAGCCCCGCCCCCTGCAGCTGTCAGACGGGGAGAGGAGAGAGCCAGCCAGTCACGTGCTCGCCGAGCAGCACACTAAAATAAGGTATATACAGCACTTTTTTTTTTATAAAACACAGAGACAGAGGTAAACAGGCTTAGGAGACAAAAAAGGATTATAGAAAGTCATGCAAATGGCTTAATATTAACAACCATTTTAAAGGTAATTTTAGGAAGTTTATTGGAGTTGACAGTTCACAGGTAACAGGTAAAGCGGAGATAACTTTCCCTTCAACAGCCTTAACCACTTGCCGACTGCCGCAAGTACATATACTTCGGCGGTCAGCCCCTCCTGGGCAAAGCGACGTATCGCTACGTCGCTTGCCCACAAACCTCTAGGGGGTGAGCGCGTGCCGCCGAAGGCGCGCTCCCGTCCCCACTCGTTCAGTAACATCCCCGTGCGAGTGACCGGCGGCTCCGATGTCTGCCGCTGGAGAGGGAGAAAGGCAGGCGGCTGATGTAAACACAGCCGTCTGTCATTCTCCCTGGTGTAACTGCAGAGATCATACGATCCTGCTATGTAGGATCGTATGTCTCTGTGGTTACATCACAAGCCACGCCCCTTGACAGTTAGAATCACGCCCCTAGGGACACACTTAACCCCTTGATCACTAATAAAGTTAACCCCTTCCCTGCCGGTGTCATTTTTACAGTAACAGTGCATATGTATAGCACTGATTACTGTAGTAATGTCACCGGTACCCCCAAAAGTGTCAAAAATGTTAGTCAGGGGTCCGATCTGTCCGCCGCAATGTCGCAGTCCCGAAAAAAAAATCGCAGATTGCCGCCATTACTAGTTAAAAAAAAAAACAATAAAAATTACAGAAATCTTTCCCGTAGTTAATAAACGCAATAACTTTTGTACAAACCAATCAAAATCCGCTTATTGCAATTTTTTTACCAAAAATATGTAGCAGAAAACAAATTGGCCTGAAAAGTTAAAAATTTTAGATTTTTACATTTTTTTTGAGAAAATATTGTTATTTTTTCAAAATTGTCGCTCTTTTTGTGTTTGTAGCGCAAAAAGTAAAAATCGCAGAGGTGATCAAATACCACCAAAAGAAAGCTCTGTTTGTGGGAAAAAAAGGATGTCAATTTCTTTTGGGTACAGCGTCGCACGACCGCGCAATTGCCCGTTAAAATCACGCAATGCCGAATCGCAAAATAGGCCCTGGTCTTTGAGCAGCCAAATCCTCCGGGGCTTAAGTGGTTAAACTAATGGTGTGATTCCATATTTGGGCTTATAATGAGACTGGATAAGAGCTGTCAGCACAAAAAAGTTATAATAAAACATATATTGTGTTCATTTTGTTGAGGTATGTCATTTATTGCCAAGTTTTACACGTGGCAAATGTAGTCATAGCTGTCCCCAGGGATCAAAGATTGTATCATTATTACTGTATTCTTTATCATTAAAAACAACTTCTTTTCTCATACATGCAAACTAATGCCAACAAAAATCACATGGTTTGTGGCTGTGAAAGGACACAGTGGATGTTTCACAGCTTTGGAGATGACAGAGTCTGTTTTTAGTAAGGCACCTGTCTGAAAAGGAAACAAAGCCTGTAGATATAATGAGTAAATAAAGCTGCACACACATACTGTATATTTTACACACTTTACATAAAAACAGTAGGGATTATTTACTAATTGCTTTTCACTTTCCTTAGGGAATGTCCCCTTAAATTAGTAAATAGGGTGAACATTCATTTTACAAAGAATACCCAATCATATGCTAGGAAAAAAAAAAAACAGTAGTTTTGCTTGCACATGATTGGATAATGGAAGTGAGCAGTGTTTCACCTCGTTCACTTAGGCCAGCCATCTATCGTTCTGATTATCGCAAGAGGTTGCTAAAGCGGCTAGCGATAATCACTGTCTTCTCTGTGCTGGGATGGCTTCCTCCGCCTGCCCATGCACCCCTGCTGGGAGAAGACAGTGTCTCGGCAGTAGGAATTCCCCGGTCAACACTGTGTTGATGGGGAAAGCGTGTGAATTTGTTGCAGGAAAGAAATTTGCACTGTCTATGGGCAGCCCAAGTTAAAGAAAATTTCCTTGCTGAATGAACAGCCTATTTGCAATTCGTAATTCAACCCCAGAGCGTTTAACGGCTTCAGGACCACCCACTGCACTTATACTGAGGAAGGGCGGCCCTGCAGCTCTGGATCATGTACATGTATGTGATTTTGTAGTTCCAGGTAGGGGGGCGCACCCATGCCACCGGCTGTGCTGTCATTTGTTACAGCAGATGCTGTACTATTGATTTATGGCCAGAACCGGCTGATCAGCTGAGCGAATGACAGAAGAGAGCCCTGTGTTGATAAACAGACAGCAGCGATGTGCCTTTTTTTTTCCTCCCTGCAAAGCAGTAAACATTGTCAGACACACAGTTAACCTCTTGATTGCCTCTAAATGTTAACACCTTCCCAGTCTGTGTCATTAGTACAGTGACAGTGCATACTATTAGCACTGATCACTGTATTAGTGTTACTGGTGATGTTAGTTCCCCCCCCCCCCCCAGTGTCAGTTAGGCAGCCAAACTATAACAGTCCCACTATAAGTCACTGATCACTGCCATTACTAGTATTAAAAAAATAAATAAATAATAATACCAGTATATATACCAGTTTGTAGACACTATAACATTCATGCAAACCAATTAATATACACTTACTGGGATTCTTTTTGTTTTTTTAGTACAGACCAGTATCAGCATAGATTTTGGCCTAAATTTAGGAAGAAATTCGATTTTTTTTATTTTGTATTGGACATCTTTTATAACAAAGTAAAAAATATTGTTTTTTTTGTTTTTTTTTATCTTTTTTAATTTATAGCGCAAAAAACTGGTGATCAAATACCACCTATAGAAAGCACTATTTGTGTGAAAATAATTATATAAATTTAATTTAGGTACAACTTTGCTTGACCGCACAATTACTAGTTAAAGTAGCAAAAAATGGCCTGGTCATGAAGGGGGTAAAATCTTCCAGAGCTGAAGTGGATAAAACCTTAAAGCGTTTGTTGCCCCAACTCTTCATATTCCTGATATGTGCCTTCTGTACAATGTACTTGTACTAAAAAGTATCCTGTTCTCTTTGTATTGCTCCCCTTGTGTGAAATCACTGGTGTTCCTGCCAGTCCCTCTGCTTTTCAATTAAAAACTGACCACACTAAGCAGGAGAACACACCGTGGCTAGTTCTCTAGCTATTCTGGGAACTCAATGTGCTCTCCTTCAATGATCAGACGTATCCTGACATGCTCCCGCTGCACAGCCATTCACTGGGAAACTCAGTGGGGTACTGCTGCTTCCCCCCCCCCCCCCCCAGCTCCTATGCAGCTGAGAACAGAGAGAATGTTACATAGTTACATAGTAGGTGAGGTTGAATAAAGACAATAGTCCATCCAGTTCAACCTGTGTAGGTGTGTGTGGCCGTAATCATCTCTCATACCCCTGAATGTTCTGATCCTTGAGATGTACTTCCAAGAGTCTTTTGAAAGTAGCCATACTTCCCGCAGAAACTACCTCTTGTGGTAGAGAATTCCACAATCTTGTAGCCCTAGCAGTAAAGAACCCCCTGCGTTGCCTGAGGTTAAAACGCTTCTCCTCTAATCGCATTGTATGCCCTCGAGTCCTCATGCAATCCTTTCGACTGAATAGCTTTTTTTCTATGCTGAGATCACATTGAGGTATTTATAAATTGCTATCATGTCCCCTCTCAGGCGTCTCTTCTCCAGGGAGAATAAATCAAGCGATTGCAGACACTCTTCATAATTAAGGTCCTCCAATCCCCTAATTAGTTTAGTTGCCCTTCTCTGGACTTTCTCCAGCTCCAACACATCCCTCCTGAGGACTGGCGACCAGAACTGGACAGAATACTCCAGATGCGGTCGGACCAGAGTTTTATAAAGTGGTAGGATTATAGTTTTATCTCTGGAATACATCCCTTTCTTTATGCATGCTAATATTCTGTCGGCTTTGGCAGCTGCTGCTTGACAATGCATGCTATTTCTTAGTCTATCCTCTACCAAGACTCCCAGATCTTTCTCCATTTTTGATTCCCCCAAAGGTTCCCCCCCCCTAAAGTGTATTGTGCTTTTATGTTTTTAGTCCCCAAGTGCAAAACCTTAAATTTCTCCTTTGTAATGTGATTACTTATAAAAAGGTATTTATAATGTATTTTATATCTATACAAAAATGATTTGCCTTTCATTTCTATTTTAAACTAAATGTGTTTTTAATGTGATTTTGACATATGATCCATCCTATACAGTCAGTTCATCTGTATTTATAGCTGGAATAATCTATAAAGAAACCGAAAGTAAATCCAGGATAAAGGCAAGAAAATAGCATTTGAATAAGCAGCAAATACAAAATAGATAAAACAATATGACCCATCTGTCAGTGTTTAGATTATGGCCCATTCATCCTATTGAGCCACATTAGTACACAGGCATTATGTCATGTGTTAATGTGCTTTGTGGCAGCCCATACATTAAAAGGGTTGCCTAACACACCAAAGCACCCAAAAAAAGTGCATGTACTTTTTTTTTTTTTTTTTTTTTTTTGTAACATGGGTTGATTTGCTAAATCTGGAGAGTGCAAAATCTGGTACAGCTCTACATAAAAACCAATCAGCTTCCAGGTTATTTTTTGTAAAAGAGTAATTGCACGAGCTGAAATTAGAAGCTGATTGGCTACCATGCAGAGCTGCACCATATTTTGCTCTCTCCAGTTTTAGTAAATCAACTCCTCTGTATACTACAGCACATGGCAGTGCATTACTATGCACTGTGGTGGGCAGCAATACACATTCTTCATCAGGGTGTGCCTGGGGTGCCATTCAGAATAGTATTTTTTTTTCCTAAAGTGCAATATTACTTACTTTGTCATTGATCTAATTTGTCATCATAAATACTCAAAATATTACCTATATACGATGCATGGAAGCAACTTATGATACTCATTGGAATAGAATGCTTAACATGATGACCAAATGTGGACATTTTATTCAGGCTCTGAACAGCCCAATCATCATATTGGTTAATGCACAAGGATTTACCCTCACAGTGTTTGGGCTAAACATCCATATCAGTAAGTGCATGTTCAGATTCTGACATAGAGGGGATGATATTTTGACATCAGAGGCTAGAGAAATAAATATTGTCTTTTTGTTTCTGTTTATGGTCCTAAAGACTTTGCTTTCAAGTAAGGCTGTAAAAATTGCAGTAATTTTACCATAAAATAGGTGGAGCTTCATTCTGACCAATTACATTTCAATTGTTTTTTTCTGGCTATTGGTAGAAAGTAAAGAGACTTACGGAGGTTCCAGTCTCCTTGTCATTTTTTTTTTTTTTTTAAAAGCACCCTCTTGATTTTTTTAACTAATACAATTGAAAGTCTAAACTGTTATCAGTGTGATAAGTGATGTGGCTTTTAAATCTTCGTTTACTCACAGTGGCCCTGGTATGCAGACAGCAGCCATTGCTACTGTGGGCATCTGAAGCCTGTTCGTACTTGTTTCCGGGATTTGGTGCAGCTGGTTGAAGGGACTGATGAAGTCCCGCCCAGTGGGACGTAACGCGTGCGAAGGGGAAGGGGCCGGTGACATCATCCGCCGTCCATTGTGGTCGAGACTGCTGTGTGTAATACAATCTGCTCATCACATGCACTTGTATAGTGCTTTACAAGGTGCTGACTATTACGATGCCAGTTCAACCAGCCTAGCAAGAAGCTGTGGAAGGCTTACCTTTTAAAATCCAACTTTATTATTGATCCAGTTAATCCGAATTGGAGATTTTGGACTCTACATCACTACTTTGCACTGAATAACAACATGGCTTTCAGCTTCGAGTCAATATGAAATTGCATATGAATGTTTTTAGGCAGCAGTCTGCTGATTGCATATTTTATGTAGTTCTTTACCTATTTGGTTTGATCCCGCTATTTTCAGCTCCATTCTGGAAACACATACAGCTGAATGAGTAAAAGGAGTGGCGTTCACCCTCACTTTCTCATAGGGCAGTAAATGGAGAAGAGATAGACTCTTCACAAGTTCATGCCTGTTTTGTGACTGGTGAGGGAAGCTTATTTGGTTTTAGCGCATTTACCTGCATTCCGGTCCCTGGATCCTGGTTCTGGAGAGGCTCTAGAGGCCGATGATCGATCTACTGATCCCTGCCACCACTGCCTGTTTGATGACTACAAGCTGACCTCTGATACACATGTCTGTTTTGCCTTTGTTCTGGTAAGAGTACCTTGGCACTCACATTGCGGTGGTGGATATCAGTCTTAAGTGGGAGTGGTTTCCTGTCATCACTCCTCCTTCCCCTTTCTCTCAGAGACTGCCTTATGATTTTTGAGCTTTATCATTTTTTATCCATTTATCCAGGCTGTGTCCATCATTGGACTTCATAATCCATGTCACTATGGTTTTTGCATAATATGTCTATATGTATATAGGAATTCTCCTTAGGCGCTGCACTTTATATCTATTACTCAGCATGCACTTTCTGATCATCGCGGCACACTGTGTTGATTGCAGAAATAATGCGATGGCAGTGGAGGATATCTTGGCTCCAGTTGACTCCTGGGATATCAGTGTCATCAATCCCAGGAGTCAATTTGGGTCAAGATATGACATTACATCGCTGCGGTGATTAGGCCTGAAAGTGGAGGGAATTTAAAATAAAAAAAGGTAATTAAACAAACAAAAAAACAAAAAAAATAATAGCCAAAGAATACAGGCACAGGTATCGGCTACGAGTGGGACCATGGGTGTAAGAAAGGGTGGGACCCTGCTTTAATTTAAAGGAAATAGCATACGGTAATTGTTTAGAATGGATGATGAAAATGTCTATTACTATAATGAACAGTTTTGCAGTTTTAGATGGACATCCTCTTTCACATGGGATTGTGGCATGTAGCATCTTTCTTTAAAATGTATAACATCTACCTGTCAATTGCTAGAGCCTTATTATTTTCATGGTCCTGGAATAAATGTTTGTCCACGTTAAAACAGAACCCCAGTGGAAGCGAATATGTCCATGTGCACTCCATCACCACTCATTAGGGACTGTATGCTTTAGAAGTTTACCTACACATGTAAAATATACAACAGAAGGCTGTCCTGCTGCGACAAATTTCTTGTGTAATATTTATATATATATATATATATATATATATATATATATATATAATTAGTGTTCGCCTATTACAATTTCAAATTTGCATTGTAAACCTTCAGATGTAATATTTTACATTGTTTTTTTTCTGATGATGTTTGATTTGTGTGTGACAGATTTGAAAATGAATACAAAAGAAAGCTGGAAAAACAGAACATTACCCAAATATCTCACACTACATAATCATTTAGTGTCTGAGAGGCCCTTACGTGTTTAGGTGCGCTTTAAACATAGGGGCTATGAAGAGAAAGGGTAAGTTGGGGCATTCCGCATTAACTTACCTATCTAACGTGTAAGCAGGTGCTTCCAAGCAGTTTTTCTTGTCTGTTTTCAATTCTTTATGTTTTGACTACTCTACTGTGTGGTTCTTATTGCCCTGCGGCATTTTGTGTGTAAGGGTTCTTTCACATGGAGCGGACCGGTTTTTGATCCGCTCCAGCACTTTTTTTTTTTTACGGACACGGATGACACTTGTGTCATCTGGTCCGTATGTCCGTTTATCATCCCATCCGTTTGCGGATGATAAACGGAGATAATGCATTTCAATGGGATTGCGGATGTCAGCGGATGACACCGCTGACATCTGTTTTTGCGTCCGTTCCGTTTTTTTAAACTGAAGAAAAATAGGGTTCTCTTCTGTTCAAAAAAACTGAACCGATCGGAAAGGAGACAAATCGGATGTCAGTGGATGTCCATCCGCTAACATCCGCAATCCCATTGACATGCATTATGTCTGTTTTTCATCCGCAAAAAAATGGGATGAAATACGGACATACAGAGCGCTCGTGTGAAAAGGACCCTAACTGTACATTGTAGTGTGTATTAATTGGGATGTTTAGTTATGTTACCCTACTGAGCTGAATTCCTGAGAAGCAAGAGTTAAAGAGTAAGTTCAACTTTTAACAAAAAATAATACATGCACATTTTCTGAAGGTAAAAATGTGCATTTATAATTTTTTTGTTTCTGGAACCTCTAAAGCATTGCACCAATGATCAGCAGATTCCTGATGCCTTGCAAATCTTCTGCAGATTAGCCAGTGTATCTGTGTACCTATATATCATACAGGCAAGCAGATACAATCTGACAGGAAGACTCAAAGAACCTACCTCAGCACTCCCCAGAAGATCCCCACAAGCTGTCGGGAGATCGGGGTGTAGCAACGGCTGGTCAGTTCATAACATGTTACGAAAGGTGAACTTATCCTTTTAACTCCGCTGGCCATGTTTTCCTGGGCTTTATGGGGAGTACCACCCTCAGCTGGGGAAAACTTATAAAAAGAAGGGAACCACCTCCAAGTTGTTGGCTCTTTTTATGGAAAGGGAACAGAAGCTGAGGTAGGATGTAATTGACACTTTGCCTGAAACCACCCATTGACAGGAACCCAGTCGGTGGTTCCAGGGACATAAACTTATGCTACTGATTAATGGACTCTAAAGGACTTTATCACCTATTTAAGGTAGCACTGTGTAATAGGAAGGATGTATATAAAGAATTGTCTGTACATTTTGTTATTCTTAAAGAGGTTTTTCAACCCTAACACAAAACATTAAAAGTCAGAAGCTACAAATACTGTCCTCAGCCAGGTCTTTTGGCCCCTGATATTTCAAGTGGCTGCCAAAGAAATTGTAAATCATTAAAAAAAATAAAATTGTAAAAAATAAAAAGTATTAAAAATATAAAACTACTGAAACTGTCCCCTGCCCTACTGACAAAGTCCACTGTTGTACTGACACCATTCTTTGTTTTACTGACTGACACCATCCTACTGACACCATCCTCTGCCTTTTTGACATATCCACTGCTCTAATGACATTGTCCACTGCCTTACTGACATCATCCGCTGTTCTACTGACACCACCCCTGACCTTGTGACACCCCTTTTATGGTAGGCTTCATTTATATTTTTACAGTGACATTAGTTCTATTGTGTTTTTATAATTTTTATAAGCTTCCCTTACTATTTAGTTAGGCCTTGCTAGTTAATTTCTTTCTTTAAAAAAAAAGAAAAAGGTGCCAAATCTTTAATCTCTGCTGTTCAGGTAGATCAAAACCTACCAGGTTTGCCTACTCATGGTCTAAGACTGCAACAGTGCGCACTGCACTCATACACTACAGCCTTTGTACCCACAAAATTCTCCCTAAAGGCTACCTACACCCTTATCAACATGTTAAATGACCAGCATTGATGGCTAGGGGGAGGAAAATTGTCTTGCATCAGTGGTCAGGGGAAGAAAAAATAACCAGTATTGGTAGCTAGTTGGAGGAAACAAAGGCCAGTGTTAGTGGTCAATGTGAGGAAAAATAAATGCTCCTTTGAGGTGGGGGGTGGTGGCAATTAGTGGAGGGGAGAGAAGGATGCAGTACTCTGTGGGGGAGGAGGGCACTGGTACTGCTCTGTAGAGGGAGGGGGGGACGGACGGACTGGTGGTGGTCTGTGGAGAGAAGGGGGCGGGGCAGCGACGCTCTGTGGAGAAAGGGGGTGACTGAGGGGGCTGGAGGCTGAAAGAGGCAAGTAAAGCTCATTTTACGGGTGTTGGATCTTCCTAGGCAGGAAGCCTACTGTATATAATAGAATGGGGTTTGGATTGTATGACAAGAGCAGCCTGTTGCTGGAACACTGTTCAGTTTCCAGTACAGTCCCGCAGATTCTGGGGCGGTTGGGAGGTTTAATCATGTGACCGAATCTCAGTCTTTGGTCACAGGACATGCAGCAACTCTGTGGACACTAGCTTCATTCGAGTCTTTTCTGAGTATCATGAGCTCCCCACTGTATGACCACTGTGTTCCCATATCATGTGACTGGAACACAATGGGATCTGCTATTCATGACAGACTTGCTTGTTTAAATTGTTGCTAATAGCAAACAAACTACCTGATGCCTCTTTTATTATATAATTCAGAACTAAGATATCTACATCTACTTTAAAACCCATTTCTTTTGGATAGAATGGGGAAGGGTTAGGACTTTAGTTAGGTGTATTGTCCTTATTGGGGAAATTATCATCCCAGTTAGTGGTATTCAGGAGGTGGTGGGAAATCTGTTCAATGGAGACACAGTAGGGTAGGCAGAGCGGTGAAAACTAACTTGAATTTTAGCAACTCTGGTATGAATTGCCGAAAAACTTTACTATATAAGTCACTAACCCCAACCCCCATCCGCACTGCTCTGTTAAGTGTGGGGTCTGAAGGAAACGTACTGTACTTCTGAGTAATGAGGAGAATTTGCCTCGATCCAGCGTATTTTTACCACTTGCTTTATTAGAGGAAAGAACTACTGATAGTAAATGGCTTGTTTGTGGACAGTCAAAGCAAATGTCAATTGATTTCAGATGGTGTGTATGAAACTATGGCTCATGAACTCCCAATAGTCACTTTTCTCACATTGGACTTTTACAACCATCTCCAGCATATGTATCATAATCTGCTATAAACCCAAACATTGTGCATGTAATAGCTGTGCATTTAGCTGTCCCATTGAGGGAATGACTTGGGGCATTTTTATCCTTCTATAGCAGGCACTTGGTCGAGGACCATATGGTGTACAAATGTGTATGCAAACAGTGAAGTATGAGAACATAATTGTATTAAAGAAGTCTTCAGCTTAGCTGTGTTTTCACACCATTACTTGGCCTTGTTATGAAGTGGAAAAGTGTTATTTGCCTTGTAGTTATCGCTGTAGAGAGGAGAAAACATGTGAATATGTTTTATTAATAGCATTGTTGCTTTGTACACATCAGCTTCAAATACTAACCATGCTTGATATCTTACAGGCAGTATTTTAGCTACTATTGGTGTGGGAAAGGGAGCAGATGTCACCCAGGGGGCTGTGGACATGGACAAGGAATGCAAAGTCAATGCTTCTCTTAGCTGAGCTGACAGTTATTCATGTATTGCACTAGTATAAGGCATTACTCCTGCAGGAATGGCAACTACAAAGCTTGCCTAGTTGCCAAAGAGTAGGATCCAATTGTTGCTGATTAAACTGTGGCAGGCATTTTTATTAGTAGGATTATAATATGTTGGTTTTTTTTCTATTCTTTTATGGTGTGCCCTTTTTAGACATTCTGACAGAGACTGAAGAATCATTTGGTTGGTGTGCCCAGCATTATTGAAACAGTTGAATAAAGCTCCCTTCAGCCACTTGCATGAGCTGTATAAAGCTTAATGAATAAGCTAGATGTGGAGATTATTTCATAGAAAATGGAATCCCTGACAATCAACACAGCAATAAGAGAGCTGGATTGACAAATCCTTTGTGTATGAGCCCAGAGCAGATAACATAAATCCTTTCATACAAAACAAACTGCTGTTTTCACATCAGTACTGGTATATAGAGCTTTACTTATTCATCTTACCTGTCTCTCAATCATGATCATATTAGATTTGATAAAATTCCATCAAGTCCGTGTATGTAAAGCAGAGGGGAATATATTTGGTGCCAATCTTTTAGGTAAACCTTTATTAATGCTCTATATTTATATTGTACTGCACATAAATGCTCTGATACTCCACTTTTTTAATGGCCAGGGTTCCTTTACGGTTATGTAAATGGTTCCTTTTTTTTACATGGTACAGCTGTAAATTTTGCATTGCATAATGTCTTTACTAATTTCCACCATTGAGGCAACAAAATGAAGTGTCACTAGAGATAACTCATATACAGTATATAGGTAGTTTTTTGTGGGCTTGCCAGTATGTTGGATAATTTCTTTGGTCACTAATAGAAGTAATATAGTTTCTGATTGTTTTTAAATGCACAAGCATGATCATATCTTAGAACACATCTGTTACCAAAACCTAAAGCATTTTTCGTATTCACTCAACGTACATATTAAGAACTTGTGATATATAAAGCCATGTCCTCTGGTAGTATAATATGAATTACTAAAGTCTCTGTTACATTGGAGGAGGGCCCTGGCTGACACACGAGTATATTGTTGGGCATACACATGAAATAATGGACACTCAGGTGAGTTCACCTCCAAGACTGCACTACATTATAACTCAAAAACCATAAACTTGCGCTCTCTCTAAAATTTGAAATCATGTTGTGCTAGCAAATGCATAATGAAATTCGCTCTATCCTGACAAAGCAGCGGTGGTTATTAGGAACCCTCTGCAGGATCTTGCCAATCTATATGGATTACTTTACCCAACTTTAATTACTTCCAAGTCTGACGAACAGCAGATTTTAATTTTTTTTTAATTTAAAGCATTTTTATAAAAATTTTTCTTTAAGGATACAATACATTTCATCTTTGAGATGTTTCTTAAAACAGGAAAATACCACATTCAATACTATACATTATAATACTAATCCAATTCCAATCGTGAAAAGTAAGAATAAACACAACAAGTGTAAAGCAATCCGTGAAAAGTGAACTCACAAACTCCAAACTTAAAGTGAAAAAAGAGAAAAAAAATAAAAATAAGGAGGGGATAATTGCCCAATATACATTTATAAAATTAATAAGAACTGTGCATGTTTTTAACAGTGCATTTTGTGTGAAACATGTATATTGTAGTGTCATTTGACAATCATCAAAAACGGAGAGGAAAAAAAAAAATATAAGTATTTTTAGTAATATGTGTCTAACGTGGGTAATATTGTAAAATCATTTGGTGTGAAACTTTAAGTCCATTATATATCTGAGGGAAAAAAAAAAAAATTCCTGTTTTTTTTTTCAAAAAAAGGAGGGAGCACCCATCAGCACTGTCTTTGCTTATGGGGTAATCAGGCAAATTTCTTTCCCGAAGCCACAGGAAATTTGCACCATGTATGGCCTGCCTTAGCATATCCTGATTAGAGATGTATAGAACTGTTCGCCGGCGAACAGTTCCCGGCGAACTTAGCATGTTCGCGTTCGCCGCTGCCGGCGAACATATGCGATGTTCGGTCCGCCCCCCATAAGACATCATTGAGGCAAACTTTGACCCTGAACTTTACAGTCAGCAGACACATTTCCAGCCAATCAGCGTACCTCCCTCCCACACCCTCCCGCCTCCTATAAATAAGCAAAGGCAGCATCCATCTTAGATCATTCTGAAGCAGTGTGTGTAGTGAGAGTAGGGAGAGCTGCTGCTGCTGCTGTTAAGCTAGGGACAGTTAGTCAGTGTTCCTGGTCTTGCAGTGTTCTTGGTCCACTACTGCTGTAATATCAGCACCCCAAAAAGCCCTTCTAAGGGCTGGTATTTGTGTTTTTTTTTTTTTTTATATATATATATATATATATATATACCTAGCGTCCCCAAAAGCCCTTTTAAGGGCTGGTAATTGAGTTGTTTCTTCTTATATATATATATATATCTATATCTATCTAGTGTCCCCAAAAGCCCTTTTAAGGGCTGGTAATTGAGGATTTTTTTTATTTATATATATACATATATATATATATATATAGTGTCCCCAAAAGCCCTTTTAAGGGCTGGTAAGGTAATAGAGTTTTTTCTTTATATATATATATCTATATATATCTATTGTACACTGCAGTTGCCTGCCCGCTGTGTGTGAGAGGCCACAGACCTACCACAGACTGTACTGTGTGCACACCACACTCATTTCGGGTGGCACAGGCACAGTACCTTGCATTTTAAAAAATATTTTTTTTTTCCTCTGTCATAATTGCAGTGAGTGCTGTGTCAGGTCCACAGAGTGCACTGTACCCACTGCAGTGCACTGCCCACCACTGATATATATACGGTGGCACAGCATCTTGTTGCAATAAATTGAAAAAAAAAATATTTTTTATTATTGCAGTTGCCTGGGCTGCCAGTTACTGTCAGGTCCACAGAGTGTACTGTGCCCACTGCAGTGCCACTGTGTGCCCACCCACCACTGATATATAAGGTGGCACAGCAGCTTGCAAAGTAAAAAAAAATATATATTTTTTTTAATTGCAGTTGCCTGGGTGCCAGTGACTGCTGTCAGGTCCACAGAGAGTGTACTGTGCCACTGCCCACCCACCACTGATATATAAGGTGGCACAGCAGCTTGCAAAGTAAAATAAAATATATTTTTTTAAAATTGCAGTTGCCTGGGTGCCAGTGACTGCTGTCAGGTCCACAGAGAGTGTACTGTGCCACTGCCCACCCACCACTGATATATAAGGTGGCACAGCAGCTTGCAAAGTAAAATAAAATATATATTTTTTAAAATTGCAGTTGCCTGGGTGCCAGTGACTGCTGTCAGGTCCACAGAGAGTGTACTGTGCCACTGCCCACCCACCACTGATATATAAGGTGGCACAGCAGCTTGCAAAGTAAAAAAAAATATATATTTTTTTAAATTGCAGTTGCCTGGGTGCCAGTGACTGCTGTCAGGTCCACAGAGAGTGTACTGTGCCACTGCCCACCCACCACTGATATATAAAGTGGCACAGCAGCTTGCAAAGTAAAAAAATATATATATATTTTTTAAATTGCAGTTGCCTGGGTGCCAGTGACTGCTGTCAGGTCCACAGAGAGTGTACTGTGCCACTGCCCACCCACCACTGATATATAAAGTGGCACAACAGCTTGCAAAGTAAAAAAATATATATATATTTTTAAAAATTGCAGTTGCCTGGGTGCCAGTGACTGCTGTCAGGTCCACAGAGAGTGTACTGTGCCACTGCCCACCCACCACTGATATATATGCCTGCAAGAGAAAAAGCCAGCCGCAGAGAAGCCGTATTCCTGAAAATATAAGAAAAATGCTGTTTTTTAGGGGTTCTGGACATGCTACAGAGCTGAAACTTGACAGGTACACTTTTTAGACCCCCCAGACACTAAATACAAAAAATGACATGCCTGCCTAAAAAAATGCCCGCTAAATGCCTGCAAGAAAAAAAGCCAGCCGCAGAGAAGCCGTATTCCTGAAAATATAAGAAAAATGCTGTTTTTTAGGGGTTCTGGACATGCTACAGAGCTGAAACTTGACAGGTACACTTTTTAGACCCCCCAGACACTAAATACAAAATATTACATGCCTGCCTAAAAAAATGCCCGCTAAATGCCTGCAAGAAAAAAAGCCAGCCGCAGAGAAGCCGTATTCCTGAAAATATAAGAAAAATGCTGTTTTTTAGGGGTTCTGGACATGCTACAGAGCTGAAACTTGACAGGTACACTTTTTAGACCCCCCAGACACTAAATACAAAAAATGACATGCCTGCCTAAAAAAATGCCCGCTAAATGCCTGCAAGAAAAAAAGCCAGCCGCAGAGAAGCCGTATTCCTGAAAATATAAGAAAAATGCTGTTTTTTAGGGGTTCTGGACATGCTACAGAGCTGAAACTTGACAGGTACACTTTTTAGACCCCCCAGACACTAAATACAAAAAATGACATGCCTGCCTAAAAAAATGCCCGCTAAATGCCTGCAAGAAAAAAAGCCAGCCGCAGAGAAGCCGTATTCCTGAAAATATAAGAAAAATGCTGTTTTTTAGGGGTTCTGGACATGCTACAGAGCTGAAACTTGACAGGTACACTTTTTAGACCCCCCAGACACTAAATACAAAAAATTACATGCCTGCCTAAAAAAATGCCCGCTAAATGCCTGCAAGAAAAAAAGCCAGCCGCAGAGAAGCCGTATTCCTGAAAATATAAGAAAAATGCTGTTTTTTAGGGGTTCTGGACATGCTACAGAGCTGAAACTTGACAGGTACACTTTTTAGACCCCCCCAGACACTAAATACAAAAAATGACATGCCTGCCTAAAAAAATGCCCGCTAAATGCCTGCAAGAAAAAAAGCCAGCCGCAGAGAAGCCGTATTCCTGAAAATATAAGAAAAATGCAGTTTTTTAGGGGTTCTGGACATGCTACAGAGCTGAAACTTGACAGGTACACTTTTTAGACCCCCCAGACACTAAATACAAAAAATGACATGCCTGCCTAAAAAAATGCCCGCTAAATGCCTGCAAGAAAAAAAGCCAGCCGCAGAGAAGCCGTATTCCTGAAAATATAAGAAAAATGCTGTTTTTTAGGGGTTCTGGACATGCTACAGAGCTGAAACTTGACAGGTACACTTTTTAGACCCCCCAGACACTAAATACAAAAAATTACATGCCTGCCTAAAAAAATGCCCGCTAAATGCCTGCAAGAAAAAAAGCCAGCCGCAGAGAAGCCGTATTCCTGAAAATATAAGAAAAATGCTGTTTTTTAGGGGTTCTGGACATGCTACAGAGCTGAAACTTGACAGGTACACTTTTTAGACCCCCCAGACACTAAATACAAAAAATTACATGCTTGCCTAAAAAAATGCCCGCTAAATGCCTGCAAGAAAAAAAGCCAGCCGCAGAGAAGCCGTATTCCTGAAAATATAAGAAAAATGCTGTTTTTTAGGGGTTCTGGACATGCTACAGAGCTGAAACTTGACAGGTACACTTTTTAGACCCCCCAGACACTAAATACAAAAAATTACATGCCTGCCTAAAAAAATGCCCGCTAAATGCCTGCAAGAAAAAAAGCCAGCCGCAGAGAAGCCGTATTCCTGAAAATATAAGAAAAATGCTGTTTTTTAGGGGTTCTGGACATGCTACAGAGCTGAAACTTGACAGGTACACTTTTTAGACCCCCCAGACACTAAATACAAAAAATTACATGCCTGCCTAAAAAAATGCCCGCTAAATGCCTGCAAGAGAAAAAGCCAGCCGCAGAGAAGCCATATCCCTGAAAATATAAGAAAAATGCTGTTTTTTAGGGGTTCTGGACATGCTACAGAGCTGAAACTTCACAGGTACACCTTTTAGACCCCCCAGATGCTAAATCCAAATCCAAATCCATTTTTTATTTTTATTTTTTTTTAATTTTTCCAATAATTGGCTCTCTATCAAAAAATTATAATTTTTAAGAACTTTTTTTTGCGTGATCCCTCTCCGGCATGCCACAGTCCAGGTGTTAGTCCCCTTGAAACAACTTTTCCATCACTATTGTGGCCAGAAAGAGTCCCTGTGTGTTTTAAAATTCGCCTGCCTATTGAAGTCTATGGCGGTTCGCCCGGTTTGCCGGTTCGCGAACATTTGCCGATGTTCGCGTTCGCCGTTCGCGAACGGCGAATTTTAGGTTCGCGACATCACTAATCCTGATCTATGCATATGGACAAAAGGTGAGAAACCTGTATAAATACATCAGTCCAACAATAACTCTCTACTAGCATGCCAGTTTAGGTGCTGTATGCAACATGTCAGAGTTACGGACCAATCAGAGCGCTTTCTCATTTCTAATTCTCCACTGAGGTTATTTCATCTGGATGGAAATCACAATATGAGCAACTGCTGACATTTTTTCAAGCACTAAATACACAGACTGCTGCAAGCACAGTTCACGATACAATTATTACTGGATCATCAAAGCAGAAGTAGCTTTTAATTTAGTCTGCATTCATTGTCATGATAAAGACACATCTCTTTGCCTATTTAAGTCTTAAGTGGGGTACACACTAGTAGAAAATCTGCCGAAAATTCCTGTCCAAGGTCCGATTTCCGTCAAGTGTGTACATGCCTTTACCCCTATTCAGATGAATTTCATTACCAATCAATTAACTACATAAATCTGCTCATAAGGTCTCTTAGAATCTTTCAGTCGCTTTGTGACTTTGCAAAGTTATGCAATAATAATGTTAGCGCTTTGTCATTACCTTACATGTGACATTGGAATGTGATAATTGCAGTCACAGGGAAGTCTATTGGTGTCATGTATGCAGCTAGGAACTGCAGCCTGAATTCAAAGTAGAAGGAGAATGAAGAGTCAGTGGATTCACAGATGTTTTTCTTCAATTTTTCTGTGTGTTGTACGTGGTATAGTTTATTGCAGATATATAAACTCACCGGCCACTTTTTTAGGTACACCTGTTCAATTGCTTGGTAACTCAAATTGCTAATCAGCCAATCACATGGCAGTATCTCAGTGCATTTAGGCATGTAGATGTGGTAAATATGACTAGCTGAGGTTCAAACTGAGCATCAGAATGGGGAAAAAATGGGAATTAAGTGACTTTGAACGTGGCATGGTTGTTGGTGCCAGACAGGCTGGTCTGAGTATTTCAAAAACTGCCAATCTACTGGGATTTTCATGCACAAAAATGTTTAGGGTTTGCGGAGAATGGTTGAAAAAAGGTGAAAATATCCTGTAAGCGCAGTTGTGTGGACGAAATGCCTTGATGATGTCAGAGGAGAATGGGCAGAATGGTTCAAGATAATAGAAAGGCAACAGTAACTAAAATAACCACATGTTACAACCAAGAATACCATCTTTGAACGCACAACACATCAAACCTTTAAGCAGATTCGCACACGTGATGACGCGAGAGGGGGGGGGCGGTAACCGTTCCGGGTACCGCACCCCCGCGTCATCACGTTCATGTGGCCGGCCGGCCGGCCTTCCAGTGACTATGCGCTTCTGCTGCCTGATTGGTTGTCATCTCTAGGCTGCTGCTGCTGGCCAGTCTCAGGGTTTTAACTTTTTGGGGGTAACACAGTTTCAGCTAAAGTTAGTGTGTTCACAGTGTAGCAATGCCAGGGAAATGCAGCTTTAAAAATGAATGGCTTCATGATGAAAAGTATGAGAGGTGGCTGGAGAAAGATCAGGACTCGGGACGTGCTAAATGTACAGTGTGTCGTAAAACGTTTGACATTTCGAACATGGCATGGGAGAGGCAGCGCTGTCTAGCCACGCTAAAGGTGCAAAGCACCAGTCTGCAGCTGCATGCTCGACAGCATCCAGTCCGATCGCTGGCTTTTTCACCGTGCGCCTGAAGTGACATCGGCTCCCAGCTGTGGCAGCAGTGCTTCCATCTCATCCACTGTAAAACAAGGGACCATTTTGAGTCACGCTGTATCCAGAAACTAAACCCTAACTGTACACTACAAAGCTTGTCATATATTTTAGTAAAAATATGCTGGGTATGACACGGATTTTCTTCTTATTTAACATGTACAGTGCCTTGTGAAAGTATTCGGCCCCCTTGAACTTTTCGGCCTTTTGCCACATTTTAGGCTTCAAACATAAAGATAAAAAACTGTAATTTTTTGTGAAGAATCAACAACACGTGGGACACAATCATGAAGTGGAACCAAATTTATTGGATATTTCAAACTTTTTTAACAAATAAAAAACAGAAAAATTGGGCGTGCAAAATTATTCAGCCCCCTTAAGTTAATACTTTGTAGCGCCACCTTTTGCTGCGATTACAGCTGTAAGTCGCTTGGGGTATGTCTCTATCAGTTTTGCACATCGAGAGATTGAAATTTTTGCCCATTCCTCCTTGCAAAACAGCTCGAGCTCAGTGTGGTTGGATGGAGAGCGTTTGTGAACAGCAGTTTTCAGTTCTTTCCACAGATTCTCGATTGGATTCAGGTCTGGACTTTGACTTGGCCATTCTAACACCTGGATATGTTTATTTGTGAACCATTCCATTGTAGATTTTATTATTTTTTATGTTTTGGATCATTGTCTTGTTGGAAGACAAATCTCCGTCCCAGTCTCAGGTCTTTTGCAGACTCCATCAGGTTTTCTTCCAGAATGGTCCTGTATTTGGCTCCATCCATCTTCCCATCAATTTTATCCATCTTCCCTGTCCCTGCTGAAGAAAAGCAGGCCCAAACCATGATGCTGCCACCACCATGTTTGACAGTGGGGATGGTGTGTTCAAGGTGATGAGCTGTGTTGCTTTTACGCCAAACATGATGTTTTGCATTGTTGCCAAAAAGTTTGATTTTGGTTTCATCTGGCCAGAGCACCTTCTTCCACTGTTTGGTGTGTCTCCCAGGTGGCTTGTGGCAAACTTTAAAGGACACTTTTTATGGTTATCTTTCACTCTTGCCACTCTTCCATAAAGGCCAGATTTGTGCAGTATACGACTGATTGTTGTCCTATGGACAGAGTCTCCCACCTCAGCCGTAGATCTCTGCAGTTCATCCAGAGTGATCATGGGCCTCTTGGCTGCATCTCTGATCAGTCTTCTCCTTGTATGAGCTGAAAGTTTAGAGGGACGGCCAGGTCTTCGTAGATTTGCAGTGGTCTGATACTCCTTCCATTTTAATATTATCACTTGCACAGTGCTCCTTGGGATGTTTAAAGCTTGGGAAATCTTTTTGTATCCAAATCCGGCTTTAAACTTCTCCACAACAGTATCTCAGACCTGCCTGGTGTGTTCCTTGTTCTTCATGATGCTCTCTGCGCTTTAAACGGACCTCTGAGACTATCATAGTGCAGGTGCATTTATACGGAGACTTGATTACACACAGGTGGATTCTATTTATCATCATTAGTCATTTAGGTCAACATTGGATCATTCAGAGATCCTCACTGAACTTCTGGAGAGAGTATGCTGCACTGAAAGTAAAGGGGCTGAATAATTTTGCACGCCCAATTTTTCTGTTTTTTATTTGTTAACAAAGTTTGAAATATCCAATATAGTGCCACTTCATGATTGTGTCCCACTAGTTGTTGATTCTTCACCAAAAAATTACAGTTTTATATCTTTATGTTTGAAGCCTGAAATGTGGCAAAAGGTTGCAAAGTTCAAGGGGGCCGAATACTTTCACAAGGCACTGTATACATAGACATTTCATGAAACATTATGTCATGAAGATTTACGTGAAGTCATTGAAAAGTCATGGAATTTTATTGGTAAAAATCTGTATGAACCCTGTTTTTAATTTTTTTTATTTTGGATAGAGTAATAGAGGGTTATAGCCCCTGCCAGATTTTTTTTTTTTTTTTTTTTACCATCTGTGTCCCATTGCAGAGATTTCCCTTCACTTCCTGTCCCATAGCCAAGCAGGAAGGGAGAGGAAATCCCTGCACATTTAAGTGGATGTAAACTCTCACATAAACCCAGTGAAGTGAACAGCCTCAGATGATACACAGAGATTAAACAAATCTCTCTACATAAGTTTTACATGTAGCTTTCTATATTCTTTAGAGAGAGAACATCATGTTAACGCTGTGTGTGAGCTGATTAGAGGAAAGGCACACATCACCTCTCCACATAAGCAGAGGATTTTAAGAAACTTGCAGAGCTGTGCTCTGAATAGACAAGCTCTCTGTCTATCTTTCTCTAAGCCCCTTCCCTGACACAAATTTTAAGCTGCTTTTATCTTCTGTGTTGGAGAGATTGGTTGGAGTGCACTGGTTGAGGTTGGAGAGCAGCAGAAAGACACAGGACTTATGGCTTTGGAGAGAGATAAGTAAACACTACAGATATATGTGCTCAGGTCAGATTTCATCAATTGGGTTTACTTCACTTTAGGGAATTTCTTGGGGACCCCCAGGTCACCAGAACTAGTGACCCCTTTGGAAAGTTTCCCCTCTATGACTTTTCTTGGCACAACCCAAAATTTGGGATTTTCTTTTATTTCACTTTAAATGATAATGGTAAACATGACAAATAGAGGGGGTGAATCTGTTTAACAGGGACACAGACAGCAACAAAAACTGACAATGTGTTCTAATCCCTCTCTAATCTATTCAAATCTGAAGAAAAGGTTTTGCCTTTAGTTATACTTAAGGCCCCGTTCACACCTGAGCAATTTTCAGTTTTTAAAACGCTCAGCTGTTAAGCTCCAAAATGGCCAAAAAGCAAAATTCTATTCATTTCAATGGCCCCTGTTCACATCTGAGCGTTCTGTCGCCTGAAGCAAAATGCCTGAAGCTCAAAAAAAGTACATGAGCTTCTATTTGGCAGATTACAAGCGTTTTTGGCCCCATTAACTTCAATAGGAACACCTGAATTGAGCATAAAAACGTCCGTAAAACGCCCGAATAGTAGCACTTTACCCCTTATTTCCTCTCTCTCTCCTCCTAGTGCTTTCTATTGGCTAAACAAAAATGCCCGAAACTGTAAAACGCTTGTAATACACTTCTAAAAAAGCTTGTAAAAAGTTGCAAAAAAGCTTAAAAAAATGCCAGTAAATCGATACGCTCAGGTGTGAACGGAGCCTTAAGTCTTATATTCTAAAGACTTTGTTTCCCAACTTCCTCCCTTTCTGCTCCTTGATAGATCTCCTGACAGCCCCTCTTAGCCATTTTGGTATCTTCATGATTCATCTGTGTACCTTTATCTTTTATTATTTTCCCTCCCTTTTCTTACTTTCTGAACAGTTTTTTTAATTATTTCCCTTGCTTGTCATTTAAGCTAATGAAGTGTGTCTCCGGGTTTGCTGTTAAGACTTATCAATGTTCATCATCCGTTTCAGTTTAAGTTCAGAAAATTCCCAGGCTTTCTGTGCTGCCAATAAACAGATCACCTCAATGAAGTCAGAGAGCTTAAGGGCGACAGGCGGGGTAAAAAAGCATGCATATGGACAAGTGTACAGTTTGAATGAATTAGTTTATAATCCGGGGGTGTGACTCTACAAGCAGAGACAGTCACATAAAAGCAGACACTACTAGACAGACAGCTCATGAACTTCAGAAAAGATTTCTGGTTGTCATACACAGTGTAAGATGTAATATTACTTTTATTGCCTATAGGTTATTTATTAGCAAATGCAGATCTTTTCAAATGCCACTTTTAATTGTAACTCATAACTTTTTATTAAACATCTTTTTCTTTATTTTAACTATCTAATAAAGTCAACTGTTTAAATTTAGTGTTACATATAAATGGTTAAAAAGTACCAGTCTCTGTCTAAACTACTTAATAATAATTTTAGTTCACATAATTAGAATGAAGTGAAAGCTGAACTCTAGTCAAGCAGCGAAATATATAAGGGTTGATTTACTAGAACTGAAGATTGCAAAATCCGGTGCAGATCTCCATAGTAACCAATCCTCTTCCAGGTTTTCTTTGAGCAAGCTGAAGTTAGAAGCTGATTGGCTGCTATGCACCTTCAGATTTTGCACTCGCCAGTTTTAGTAAATTAACCTCATAGAGCAGGGGTCTCCAAACTTTCTAAACAAAAAGCCCATTTGCAGTCCTTCAGTCTTTAGGGGGGACAGACTGTGTCCAATGGGAGTAAACAATGCCCCATTGTTGGTTTCCATGGAATACTGCCTTATCATTGGTGTTAGTGGGAGGAAAAGTGCCCCATCATTGATGTCAGTAGAAGGAATTGTGCTCCATCATTAGTGACAATTGGAGGAATAGTGCCCCACTGTTGGTGTCAGTGGGAAAAATATTGCCCCATCATTGGTGTCTGTGACCGGAATAGTGCCCCATCATTGATGTCAGCGGAAGGAATTGTGCTCCATCATTAGTGACAGTTGGAGGAATAGTGCCCCATTGTTGGTGTCAGTGGGAGGAATAGTGCCCCATCATTGGTGTCTGTGACCGGAATAGAGCCCCATCATTGGTGTCTGTGAGAGGAATAGTGCCCCATCATTGGTGTCAGTGAGAGGAATAGTGCCCCATTGTTGGTATCAGTGGGAGGAGTAGTGCCCCATCATAAGTGTCAGTGGCAGGAATTATGCCAAATTGTTGGTGTCAGTGGCAAGAATAATGCCCAATTATTCTAAGTGCCAATTAAAGGCAAGCAAAGGGCCACATCAGGCCCCTAGGCCGCAGTTTGGCAACCATTGTTATAGAGTATTGCAGAAACAGGAAGTAGTGGAGAATGTCTCTACTGGGGACAGGGTTAAAAACCAATCCCCCTTTTCTCTTTTGTTCATTGATGGACACAGCTCCATATTTTCTTGACCCTTGGGTTTATGCTGCGGGCGTAGGACACTAGGCGGAAAAAAGTTTGACAACGCCCATAGGGTAGTCCCAGGGGGTATACTCCCACTTCCTACTATACGACTTCAGTTTTTTTCTGCCTAGTCAGGAGAGGGGACCTAGTTCCTTGCTGATCTTTGGTCGTAGCATTTTTTCCTTTTGAAACAGAATTTTTTCTTTTTTTATTATTTTCCGTTCTTGTGAGAACTACAATCAATTTGGTTCCTGTGAGAACTACAAACAACTGCCGGACTGGGCGACAAACTGGATATCCTAGATCCTTACGATCTTCCCAGTCTGGTCAGTGAGCGCGACCCGACCTTAGCTCTGGGCTAGGTTGGCCGCGACATAGCCCCACTGGACGGGAGCTGGTAGGCAAGTTAAACGCCTCACGAGGATGCAAAGCCCTGGTAATGACCTGTGTCACAGTGTGCCTCTGTGGCCTGCAGCACCCGCATTCCAAGATGGTGCGGAGGTCTGCCTGGAGTGGTGCCCACCCGGTTTCATGGTGTGGTAAGTAGTGTCCCCCCTGTCCCTTGGTGGACGTGGGCCCCTCCCTGGGATGGTCGGACCCCCGGGTTCCCCTCTACCCCCCTAGCCACTCTAAACAGTCATGGTGGGTCTTTTAGGCCGCGGCTTTACGGCCTACTCGCGGCTAGCGGACCAAGCAGTCCAGGCGACTGAACAAGCTGTCCGAGCTGCTGGCCAAGCTGTCCGAGTTGCTAACCAAGCTGTCCAAGCTACTGATCAAGCTGACAGAGCTGCCGATAGGCACGCGCTTCACACGGCCTGATCAGGCAAAAAATGTAGGCTGCGACTTTGCAGCCTACTCGCAGCTGACTGACCAAGCTGTCCAAGCTGCTGGCCAAGCTGCTGACCAAGCTGTCTGAGCTGCTCATCAAGCTGACAGAGCTGCCAACGGGCACACAGCTGGATTGGGCTTAAAATTTAGGCCGCAGCTTGTGGCCTACTTGCGGCTAACTGACCAAGCTGTCCGAGCTGCTGGCCAAGCTGTCCAAGCTGCTGACCAAGCAGATAGAGCTGCTGACGGCCATCTGCCTTCCAATCCCCCCCCCCCCCCACTGCCCTGGGTGGTCGGGTCTGCTGGGGCTCGCGGCTGGGCACCCTAAAAAATGTAGCCTGCTGCTTACTGGGCCACGCGGGTGCTTTGGGCGCCACCATTGAGGGGTGGCCTCAGTGAGTTTAGCTGAAGACCCCAAATCTCTCCCTGGGCATCTGCCGGATTGTGGATTCGGGCAATTGTGGCTGGGCCTCCACTGTAATTTAGGCTGCTGCCTGCGACCTGTTGGGCCATATGGTCAGCCTGGCACCTCCCTTGAACCGGATGGCACCGTGGGGGCGCTTCATTTTCAGTGAAGTGTAGCAGCCATTATTGTGTGGGCAAGGGTACTCTGCCTGCACGTTAGCATCACGGCGGGTGGCTCTCCCACCCCCTCAAAGGTCCTTTTATGTCCTCTATGGAGGGCGACCCTTTTGCCTTTTTACGGGGTCTAATAGGTGGTCCTTTTGTGGACCTTTGGCTGGCATCTCCCGGCTTGTTATGTTTTCAGGGTGAGCTAAGTATATAGCGACCGTACTGGGTCTGCGTCCATGCACTTCAAGTGCTCTGACAGTGAGGATGATTCCTCTTTTACTGCATATGCGCATGAAAAGGCACTGGTGGATGCACTGATTGTATCGATGCGGGAAACTTTAAACATGTGGGATGCAGCTTGCGCCGGTCCAATTGGGGCCCGCAGATCCTCTACAGCGGCAAAAGTATTTCCTTTTTCCTCCCTACTGTGAAAAAATTGTCGCGAGTCAGTGGAGTTGTTGGAGCTTTGTCCGTCAATGAACATCAGAGAAAAGGATTTTATGGTAAGACAAAAATCCATTTTTTTTTAAATAAACAAGGCAAGACTTAGGGCCTCTGACATTTTTTTTTGCTGTCTTTTTTTCCCAAAAGGAAGGTTTTCTAATACTTCTTGTCCTTGTATCAGGGTTTCACAAAGGAAGAGGATGTGATGAGAAATATCTTCAATAGGATCACAGACTGCAAAGGAAAGCTCTTTGTAACTAGAATTGGAAACGGTTGGGACCCTCCCCAAATGGGTCGCAGATGGCAATAAATATTTGCTAGAGTTTCATACTCTACCACTCAATCAAAAACTAAAAATTGATGAAACATAGATTAATGAAAAACTGAATTGATCAGTTCATGTTATACCATTTTTAAATATGCCTGTGCTCAAGATAGGATTTTCATGTTGCCATAATGAGCTGTGTGCCAGTAGTTTCTCTCTCTCTCTCTAATACCAGTATAATGCAATAATGCCAAAGTTTAGGTATTGGCAAAAAAAAAAAAAAAATCAGAACAGGGGGCAGTACTTGATAAATGAAAGATTTGCCTCCTCCATTTATAGAGTGCTTTTCATTAATAAAAGCTATAGTACAGCTTCTGTGAATGGAGGGGGGGGGGGGTGGAAAGGTTGGGTGTAGTCAGCATTCTTGACAGGTCCAGCACTTGTATTAACCCATGCACCATCAGAAGATTATGACTGCAGGGATATGAGAAGAGGGATGGAGCAGAACTATTACTTAACCACTTAAGCCCCGGAAGATTTTACCCCCTTCCTGACCAGGGGGTATTTTGCGATTCGGCACTGCGTGACTTTAACGGACAATTGCGCAGTCGTGCGACGCTATACCTAAACTAATTTGTCGTTCTTTTTTTTTTACCACAAACAGAGCTTTCTTTTGATGGTATTTGATCACCTGTGCGATTTTTTGATCATGCGCTATAAACAAAAAAAGCGACAATTTTGCAAAAATAGCAATATTTTTCAAATTTTTTTATATGAAATTCCCCCAAAAAAATGTATAAATCAAAATTTTTTAACATTTTCGGCCAATTTGTTTTATGCTACCTATGTTTGGTAAAAAAAATCGCAAAAAGCATATTTTGATTGGTTTGCGCGCTCGCTCCCTAGACCCTCACAGGCTAGCGACGTAGATCTACGTCACTTTGCCTGTGAGGGGCTGACTGCCAACGTAAATCGTCGTTAGGCAGTCGGCAAGTGGTTAAGTAAAGCTTGACATGTAAGATGATCATTGCCTGACCTGGCTTATTTTAGACAACAATCTTGTGTATGAAAGATCATTCAGACACACCTGGACGACAGATATTTGGAGGAATTATTGATCGCACAATTAGAAAACCTAAGCTACTGTTTTCCCCAAATAAAGCTATAGGTATGTGGCCACACTCTCAAGCATATATATCCAGGCAAAATAAACATTTATGTATGTGACAACCAGCTTCAAGTCAAACATCCAAATGGTCGGAATATTACTGTCTGTCCTGTCTGTCCAACCACACTCTTAGAACAAAAGCCAGCTTTACAACCTAAGTCTGTTTTGGAGATCAAATCCATATACCTGGCTTCATATTAGCCAATGCCTTTGGCCACTGTGTATGTACATCTTTAACTTAATAATAAATACACTTTATCTGAAAAATACTGATCAGCCGGTTGACATGTTTGTGTAATAATTAGTACTGGATACCACTTACCTGATGCCTATAGTGTTAATTTGTTAAGTGATCTATTTACTTTTTTTTTATGTTTTATAATTCCTTTTTTTACAATACATCAAATAACTAGTAACCAAATTTTGGAACTCAATTCATTCTCTGCCTCATTCAGTTGACACACTATGTAGGTACTTTTGCTCTTTAAACTCTGACCTCTGTCGACATCAAAGAAAGCAATGCACTGTATCAAATATCTTTTGACACAGTGTCCGGTAATCCCTTTTTCCAAATGACAGCCTATCCTATATCCTATATGCATAGTATCATGGGTGGTGTAAATAGTAATTTACTCTGAATATGGTTGGTGTGTTATTACAGCATTTAGTTTACTTACTTTAATTACTTTATTGCCCTAAGTTTCAGATATGTTGATTTTTTTTTTTTTTGCTGCAATTCCTTCTTTTTAAATAGAGTAGTATCATATCTAACAGCTGATAACTATGCAGTAATAACCATTAAAAACTAAGTGATTTCAAAATTCTTTGTTCTAACATTTACTTTTTTAGACCTTCTAAATGCAGGCTTAGCAATATGGGTATAATTCAGAAAAAAATATGCACAAGAAATTTTTTGTTTCTGGTTTGTAGTTATAGATATAAATAATGCTGGAAATGTAGAGGAGACAACAAAACATTTACAATGTATTAGCAACCGTTGACCTCTGGTTGAACATTCCAAAATCATATAATGTAAAATCTAGTAAACAGTGTTGAAAAGTATTCAATGTGATCATTTAAATTTTGAGATTGAGTTATGCCTTGTGTTATTTATTGGGCATTGTAATGTGAGGTCTATGGTATGTATGAATACACATGACACATTGTAACGTTAATATTTATTTTGACAACTGAATTGTTAACCCTATAGATATTGTACTATTTAAAGAAATCTTATATTATAGTGTAAGAACATTTGATTTTGAGTCAGTCTGTGGCAATATAATGAGTGATATTTTTTCCCCTCTTCCCCTCTTTTAAAATTGCTTCCTTCTTGAAAGTTTTGATATAACATTTAAAACGGTGGGGTGGTCTCTATTCCTGCCACCTTTCAGCTTTAGGGCTCCATTCACACTGCCGCGACTTGTCAGGCGCCTTGTCAGGCGCCTTGTCAGCCTGACAAGTCGCGGTCCGTCGCGGTCCATGCACTGCTACATGACCCGTTCTAATAGGAGCGACACAAGTCGCTCCGACTTAGAAAAAGGGTCCTGTACTACTGCAGGGCGACCTCGAAGTGACTTGCATCGACTTCAATTATGTGAAGTCCGTGCAAGTCGCGCCGAAGTCGTGGTGCACGGGACTTCACAGGTCGCCCCGGAAGTCATGCAGGAGTCGTGCCACTTCAGTGTGAATGCGGTCTAAAGCAGAACTAAACCATCCTATCCTTTTCATCCAAATAACTGCCATCTTAGCCTCTGCTTGATCTGTAACTGTCATGGTGCTGCACATGTAATTGGTTATGACAGCCAACCATTTGATGTAACCTGGGGAAAGCATTGGGTTACTGCTCAGGCTCCTGTATGCAAAATTTGGTAGACTCAACTGTGGGTGCTGGCTCAGTATGAAGAGCCCATCCCTGCTCTATGTACTCAGACAGCAGAAAAGAAGATCCCAATTGCCATACACCAAACAAACCTGGCGTGCATACAAGTAATAACAGCCTCACTCTAGCTCCATCCAGGCCTTCCCTGCAACGTATTGCCCCATCCATGGGGCTTAGTCATGCAGGATAAGGTGGAAACATGTTAATATATCTATGTCCTATATAGTGGCAGCAAAGAAAGTGTAAAATGACTCTTAGTGCCGGCTCACACTTGTGCGATGCGGGAACGCTGCGAATATGCAGCGTGTTCCCGCATCGTATCCGCACATCTGGCAGTTCACACTGCCATATGCGATACGCAGGGGGTGTCAATTAAAAGTTAACGACACCCCCAGTTTGATCGCATATCGCAGTGCGATCTGACAGTTCGCACAGAATCGGATCGCACAAGTGTGAACTACTGTGCGATCCGATCCTGATGCGGCTGAAAAAAAGGGTCCTGTGCGTGTTTCGTGCGGATACAGTGCAAATTCAGCCATACAAAGTGTATGGCTGAATTCGCATCCGCACATCAGATCGCATGTAATGAAGGAGCAGTGCGCTCCTGAATTACATGGGATCTCCGCAGCCGCAATAATGTGAACCGGCACTTAAAGTGTAACTAAGGACAAAACTTTATTTTTCATTTAGGATAGGAAGGGTTATAACCCCTGTCAGTTTTTCTTTATTGCCATTTGTGTACCATTAGAGAGATTGCCCTTCATTTCCTGTCCCATAACCAGAGTAGGAAGTGAGAAGCAATTCATCCAAAGTGAGGGAATCTCACCAAGGTCACCAGAACTATTGTTCCGATTAGAAGATTTCCCCTCTGTTAGTGTTCTGATGTTTCCCCTTTATTAGTGTTCTGATCTTATGTGCAGCTCCATGACAGTTACAGATTAAACATTTTGCATTTTCTTTTTATTTTTGATGATAACGGTAAACAGGACAAATAGAGAGGGTGAATCTCCCTAACAGGACCCAGACAGCAATAACAACTGTCGGGTGTTCTAATCCTCCCCATTCTATATCTACTCAAGATGATCAACTTTTTACATTCAGCCTGCCCATACATGGTTCGAATCTTGGCTGGTTCCTGCTGCATTGATTTGATTAAAACCATCTACGGCCAGCCTTAGTTACACTTTAAACCGGCCATAGATAGGTAGAATTTCTAACAAAAGTCTTAGGAATACAAGGTTGTAAGAACGTTTATTTTTCTAATCATTAGAGCCCATTCACACTGCCGCGACTTGTCAGGCGACTTGTCAGCCTGACAAGTCGCAGTCGGTCGCGGTCCATTGAGTAGTACAGGACCCGTTCTAATAGGAGCGACACAAGTCGCTCCGACTTAGAAAAAGGGTCCTGTACTACTTCGGGGCGACCTCGGAGCGACTTGCATAGACTTCCATTATGTGAAGTCCCTGCAAGTCGCGCCGAAGTCGCGGTGCACGCGACTTCACAGGTCGCCCCCGAAGTCGTGTCTCCTCAGTGTGAACCGGCTCTTAGTGGGCCAAATTGATTTGTTTTCAAACACAGTGACAAGAAAATTCAAAGTAGCATGCTGAAAAATCTTTCTTGAACAAACAAATTTCTAACAGTGTATGTGGTTTTTGTGTGATAAAGTCCATTGATTCCAAAATCAAATGCTAAAAGCATACACAATCTTTCAAACAACAATCGATAGTTCTGAGAATTATTTTTTACAAATTTTTCCTAGTAATTTTTCTTCGAAATTCAATCCTTCTTTGGCAAGCTGTGCTGTTCCACCCTTTTGATGAAAGTCTGCCAGTCAGGTTTGACTGACTGAAAACAAGATGCTATTACAGTAAACAATACACAAGTAGATAAATGGTTATCTTAGCATATGAATTCCAAGGAGGTTCAGAGAATGGGTGAAATCAGTAGAGGGGTAAATTTCAAATGTGTAATACAATTAATGGGAATTTGGCAAGGCGAGAGTATAAAAATATAAATTTTTAAAGAATATTGCTAGAGATATAGAATGGAAGCACCACATCCCTATGATAAATGGTAACTACAATGAGGGGGGGCAAGTGGGACTTTATAGGTGCAAATGATGGAGAAAAATCTGAATTCTCAAAAATTAAACATTTTATTACAGAAAGAAAATAAGGACAAGACAATACATTTGATTAAAATGTTAAAAGCAAGAAAATGCACTCGATAATATCAACTCTACATGTTTCGCCATCTTCATAATAGCTTCTTCAGGAGTTTTGCCAGATATTTCTCGAAAGTGAACATTTCTTATGGAGACCTGGACCCTTTCTTTTGCCGGGAGTAAGGATAATGTGGGCGCCGGAGCCGAGGTGAGTAGAGAGGAAGAAGGAACTGAGACATCCAGCCCCTTATAGTTGACCCATAGAGAGGATGATAGCCAAGCCGAAGAATATACGTATTGAAAATAGGAGACTGTATTGATAAAAAATGCAATATACTTCAGGGAGTACCCCAATTTCAAAAAACCGGGCGGGAAACAAGGAATTATCCCATAAAAATCCCAAAGAGGAGGTATCCCCTCATGATGCAAAGGTTGAGCACATAAATTTCCATCCACACTTGTATATGAGCGGACCGTCAAATCACAAAAAATTCTTCCAGACCACCGGGGAACGATACATGCGTTTGGAGACCTATGCGTTTCTTATTAGAGCGCACCATTGGAAGAATTTTTTGTGATTTGACGGTCCGCTCATATACAAGTGTGGATGGAAATTTATGTGCTCAACCTTTGCATCATGAGGGGATACCTCCTCTTTGGGATTTTTATGGGATAATTCCTTGTTTCCCGCCCGGTTTTTTGAAATTGGGGTACTCCCTGAAGTATATTGCATTTTTTATCAATACAGTCTCCTATTTTCAATACGTATATTCTTCGGCTTGGCTATCATCCTCTCTATGGGTCAACTATAAGGGGCTGGATGTCTCAGTTCCTTCTTCCTCTCTACTCACCTCGGCTCCGGCGCCCACATTATCCTTACTCCCGGCAAAAGAAAGGGTCCAGGTCTCCATAAGAAATGTTCACTTTCGAGAAATATCTGGCAAAACTCCTGAAGAAGCTATTATGAAGATGGCGAAACATGTAGAGTTGATATTATCGAGTGCATTTTCTTGCTTTTAACATTTTAATCAAATGTATTGTCTTGTCCTTATTTTCTTTCTGTAATAAAATGTTTAATTTTTGAGAATTCAGATTTTTCTCCATCATTTGCACCTATAAAGTCCCACTTTCCCCCCCTCATTGTAGTTACCATAAAAATATAAATGTGCCAACAAAAGAAAACTGAATCATTTTCATTGAGAAATTATTTTAAAAGGAGAGAATGGTCTCTTTTAATTAACACTGGCTTTAAAATGTGACCCTTATGTTAAAATGTTTAATCTTTGATCACAAGTACAGACAGAACACTGTACTATCAAGCAGCAACCAATCTGTTTTTCTGATTTAAACAACTGAGGAAAGACTATATTGCAGAAGGACCAGCTGTCTTTCTGTTCTCGTTTTTTCTGCATGTTAAAAAAGTGAAGCAAATGCCTGGCTGGATTGTATGAGTAGCAGCCCATTTTGTCCAGTTGTTATAGCTCTGTCCCTATATCCTTGGTATATGCACTTAACCGGTTGGCTCTTGGGATATCTGTGACTTCAGGTGGAACATAGCTGAAACAAATACAGTATACAGTTTTGTGTTACAGTAAATGAGAGTTGCAAGGGCCGGTTGTTTCTCCCTATTGATTTATTTTACCCATCAAATGTAAAATGAATGCTGTATCAATATCTAGACACAGTAGTATAAATCACCCTGCATTTCAACACCTGCACTGAAATGCTTATATCTGGAGCCACGTTTTCCAGGCACACATAATAAATCATTTCTGGCCATTTAATAATACCTTGCAAGCGAAAAATACTGAATATTATTTTATATGGAGACAAATGTATGTTTTAGGTCGACAAATGTGTGTAATGCTGGAATCCCAATACAGCGTGTAGCTTTTCTGCCTGTGTCTGTGGCTGAAAACTGGTAATAAAAAGAAAAGTACAGAGTGGGGTCAATTCACTAAAGCAAACACATTTGATATTATGTAAAGATATATGAGTGCAGCTCTTAACAAATTTATCATCTAAAAATATATACCATTGATCAGTGAAAAACCTTAATTGTAAAATAGAAAATAAAATATTATATAGCGCTAAATTCACAAGCAAAAACGTAAATGTGAAAATAGTCCAATTAATAGTTTATATATCAATGTGTATAATAAGTCCACCAATTCCTAAACTGAACATTTAGTATTATATAATTCCTGCATTTTATTTACTTATTCCTATGCTTGAGCCTCCATTCACATCGGGCCAATTTGACATGCGATTTGACATGTCAAATCGCATGCCAAATCAGGAGCCTATTGCGGACACAGCACTGATTCCCAGAAGTAGTTCCTGCACTACTTTTGGTGACTTTGGGAGCAATTTCCATAGACATCTCTACATGAACCCGCACAGATGTCTGTCAAATCGCCCTCGAACTCGCACTGAAATACTGGTTTAAAATCATGCGAGTTCAGCTGAACTCGCACAATTTCAAACCTGCATTCAATGTGAACCTAGGCTAAAAGTGATTGCTTTCAGTTCATTGAATGATTTCTTTCATGGGTTTTCCACATGCATATTATATTATTGATTTTAGTGGTAATTTGTAAAATTGAATTCCTTTAAATTCTAACATTTACTGACTTTTATACCTTAAGGCAGACCGGTACCCCTTTTTAAACTTTTTTTATTTTTAGTCTGAGTTTTTTAAAGTTTTATGCACAGACAAAGATAGAGTGCAAGGTTTACAGGTACAAAATATTTATACAGAATACATTTAGACTGGTCAATTATGAATATTGGAGGTGTAGATAAATTATCAGACAAAGGATAAGAGGGTATAGCTGTAGAGATTAAATAGTTTAGTTCTACCACTTGGGGATCCAATCGCATAAAGTATGGGTAAGGAACATCCAGTAAAAATAGCTGGAAGATTTGGCTGAAAGGATAGAAAGAAATAGCTGTGTAAGATCAGAGATAGTAAAACAGGAAAGCTGAGATATACATGGACCTAGGGCCCTAAAGAAGAAACGCAGGGGTAGCCCGGGTAGGGGATATAGGGATGGAGGGGGTGGTTAAAAGGAGAAGTGGGGGGGGGGGGGGAGGTAGGAAAGGAATGGTGAGGGGCATTCCTCCTCTCCCGACACTATTTGTAAGAATGTTAATGCAGAATTTTGGAACACAGTCCAAGTGGTCCATGTCCGAATAAACATTTCAACTTTATTTTCATGAGCTCCATTTTATACTTTTAAAAGCAAATGTCCCATCTAAGAGTGCGTTCACATCATAACGCGGTATGGGAAACCCGCATTCCTTACACGTTTCCCACACACCTTCAAAATGCACTGGGTGTGAGATCTGCTGAAGGTGTCAATGACACCCGAAAAGCAGATCACAAACACAGTTATATATCTCATTTAATCACGGATATTAGGAATCTTTTATCACCTGGATCATTTTATTATCACATTATTTAAGAGCACGAGCACTTTTATTGTGATATATATTTATTTATTCATTCATCTTTTGCTATTTGATATTCACTTTGCTTGATTTTATTGATTATATCCTTTGGCGCAACATACCTTATACTTTCTCAAAATTGTATATGCCTTTGCTATATGTTTTCGAATCAAAAAGGAAATTTGAGTGTATTATGGTGCAACATCCTTCTTTTACTTTTTAAAATATTGGGTGTTCATCTTAACTGGTGATTCTATTTTTATTTTTTTGACTATTGACATTTTACATAGAGTTGTGAATTTCTAAAGAATTCGAGAGACCATACCACTGGCTTTTGCATTCGGCATTGAGAAAATATGTCCCCATGGGCTTTAGTAAATAATGTACTAAAGGAATAGGATGTTCACTTTGCAAGGGGATTTTCCTTTAGCTTAGTGAATGTGGTAAAAAATCACTTTGCACAGAATACCCAATTACATGCAAGGAAAAAAATAAATAAAAGCAGTATGTTTGTTTGCGCATGATTGAATGATCTCATTCTCATTCATAAGGCTGAGGGAAAGTTCACTTGCAAACTGCAAATTCTCTGGTAAAGTTTGCCTTTAGTAAATTAAGCCCTTAAGTTTTTTTTTCCAGTTGTACTTATTTTTGTTTAGGGCTTACATAATACCTGGACACCTTTGTTTCACCTTTTGTATATTGGGTGTTTAAAAAGAGGAAAGAAAGCTAACTTTAGCCTGGTACACATAAAGTTTTTTGGATTTAAACCAGCAGGCTGAAGGAAAAATAAAACAGACAGATCGCTGTACTAACATATGCATTGTTAGTGTGGCGATCTCCCCCACTGTGCTTTTGTGTTCTGATAGGGGGACTGCCCTCCCCCAGAATACACTGCTCAGAGCTCCCAGCCATTGGCTGCCTGCATCCTGGGCCGATCACTCGCATGAGATCGCTGCATGAGCAGTTACAGGAGCAAGAGGAGGGATTGCTGTCATTAATCTGTGGGTATGGGGGAATCCAACAATTTTCTTTCCCTCAACCCGTGGTTGAATGAAAGAAAATTGTATAATTTATGACCAGCCTTAGAATACTATTCTAGAGTGAGAATGGTATTCCTTTGTGAATGATTTAGGTTAGACTTGCGTGACTGATTGTAGCTGATTCTAATTTATCCCATGACTGTAATGTTCATAAGGGCTCTTTCACAAGGAGCGGACCGCATTGTGATCCGCTCCGGAACTTTTTTTTTTTCACGGAGCGGATGACACTTGTGTCATCCGGTCCGTATGTCCGCATATCATCCCATCCATTTGCGGATGATATACAGACATAATGTAGGTCTATGGGGATTGCGGATGTCAGCGGATGACACCGCTGACATCCGATTTTGCATCCGTTCCGTTTTTTAAACGGAAGAAAAATAGGGTTCTGTTCCGTTCCAAAAAACGAAACAGAACTGAAAGAACGAAAATCGGATTTCAGTGGATGGTCATCCGCTGACATCCGCAATGCCATTGACATACATTATGTCCGTATATCATCCGCAAAAAAATAGGATGATATACGGACATGCGGAATGCCCATGTGAAAGGGCCCTAAGTATAACTTAGCATTGTTACAAATGTATCTGAAATATAACCTATGCCTCAGTCAGAACCCAGACAGAAATCCTCAGCTAACGGTGGTAAGGGTGAAGAACTGTGCTGATGATGCAGCTTGAGGCACAGTGGATTATTCTATTTCCAGAGATGTGCAGCCCCTGAGATCTATTGCAGGTGTCATGACAGTTGTTATTATTCCTGATTTATTGTTCTGAACAAAGGAAATAATCCTCATCTGCCTTTGGATAGAACAACAGTATTTTCTGAGGCCTATAACCTAAGGTACTGTAATTTAATAGTAATTAAACATTATGATATAGGGAAGGAGGTAAAAATGCAGTGCTTGGTGAAGTGAAGAAGTGTCATAGCCATTGCCTAACACAGCTATCACAATAGTACACAATGCCACATAAATAGATGCCATTCACAACGTAAGAAAAAGGTAAAACGTAAAAAAAAAAAATTAATATCTTTATTTTCCAAAAAACTCACCATGCCTCTTACTAAATACCTTAGGGTGTCTACTTTCCAAAAAGGGGTAAACTTTGGGGGGATATTTGTACTTTCCTTGCATTTCAGGGCGTCAGGAAATCAGATAGGCAGTCAGTACATCAGGATTGATTAATTTTCTGTAACTTTTACAGAGACTAAATAATATAATAATATACACTGATTTGGGTTATATTTTATACCAAAGAAATGTACCAGTATACATTTGGCCTAAATTCATGAGGAAAGATTATTTGCAAAATTTTATAAAAGAAACTAAGAAAAACATGTTTTTCTTCAGCTTTTTTTGTTATATACCAAAAAAAAAAAAACATATATAAAAGTATACAATATATATATATATATATATATATATATATATATATATATATATATATATATATATATATATTTATTTATTTAGATGTAAAGTTTGAATTGCAGCTTAAAGTATAACTAAAGGAATTTTTTTTTTGTAGTTTTAAATAGAGTGGAGAGGGATTAAAACACCTGTCAGTTTTTATAGCTGTCTGTGTCCTTGTTAAAGAGATTCACCCCCTCTATTTGTCATGTTTTCCATTATCATTGAAAGTAAAAGAAAATTCCAAATTCTGGGTTGTCCCCAGAAAAGTAATAAGGAAATCTTCCAATTTTCTAGTGACCAGGGGATCCCCAAGGGATTTCCTTAAATTGTGGGGATTTCCTCTCACTTCCTGTTTGGTTATGGGACAGGAAGTGAAGGCAAATCTCCGCAATTGGACACAGATGGTGAATAAAAAATCTGGCAGGGGTTAGTTTGCCTATAGTGGTCAGTGATCAGAGGGGAAAGTAAAGGAAGATTAAATTGTGGTGGACATGTTTTAAAGGGGTTGTAAACCTCAGAAAATGAAAAATTAACAAGGCATGTCTTCTATAGTGTGTACTTGCCTCAATCCAAAGCAACCAGTATGATTTTAAGGGTTTATAACCACTTTAAAGTAGAATTCCAGCCTAAACTATAACTAAAGGCAAAACTTTTTTTTAGTTTTGAATAGAGTGGAGATGGATAAGAATACCTGTCAGGTTTTTTTTAATGCTGTCTGTGCCCCTGTTAGGGAGATTCACTCTCTCTGTTTTTCTTGTTTACCAATATCTTTGAAAGGGAAAGTAAAAGAAAATCCTGCATTTTGGGTTGTCCCCAGAACAGTAATAGAGGGGAAATTTACCAATGGGGACACTACTTCTGGTTACCGGTGGGCCCTAAGAGAATCCCTTATTTGGTAAGGATTTTTTATCACTTCCTGTTTTGACTATGGGCCAGGAAGTGAAGGGACTTCACCTCAATCGGACACACATGACAGAAAAAACTGACAGGGGCTATAACCCTCTATTACGCTAGCCAAAATAAAAAATGTTTTGCCTGTAGTTCTAATTTAAGCTGGCCATACATGGATCAAAATTTAGCCAGGTCAGCGGAAAACGGAGGAATTTTAAAATAATATATGGCCATTCCCATTCATGAGATTGGCTTGTTGGAAATTCATTGGCTTGTTGGAAAACTTTGCTTTGATCAGTGTATGCAGCTATTTGCCGCAGCGCTGATCAGTGTGTTTTGACAGCGTGAGAATCTCACTGTCAGAAAACAATGACACCATGGGGTGGATTCCCGCATCCTCCTCTAATGTCTGTATGGGGGAATCGGTTACATTTTTCTTTCGTTCAGCCATCTGGCTGATCAAAAAAAATGGAACCATGTATGTCTAGCTTTAGTCCTAGCTAGCCTGAAAACTACCTACCTATTAGGTAAAAAATAGCTATTTTTAGGATACTTTGTTCTGGTCACGTGAGCCAGCTCCCTTGTGCCAGCCAGCACGGCTGCAGGGGGAGAGGAGGGTGCACCAGCAACGTATGGAGAATTGAAACCTATGGGTGACGATACTGCCTGAAGCTTTAATAGCTGTTGTTTGAGTGCTTTCTCCTCTCCCCTGCAGCAGCGCTAGCTGACACACGGGAAATTAAATGTCTGGACTGGAGCGGCCTGAAAAGACGTACGTGTATATACATTTTTGTTACACAGGTTGGTTAGTATAGGTGAGAGAGGGAGGGTACAGTTTTAGGGCTAGATAGGACTAAGCCTGCAATTCCACTTTACCTATGAGCCCTTACTATCATATACAAATCACTACATTCTAGAAGAAAAACTTTTCTAGGTACTAGATTTAGGCCTCATGCACACAGGACATTTTGCTTACTCTCCTAGTCTCCTTTCCTCCTGGCAGCAGTGTTTTGGCAGAAAAAATGTTTGATGCATTTAGGTGCATTTTGGCATGTCAAGAGCTTGGCTGTTCATTTCATTGGCTAGAATATCAATTTATTCTGTCTTTCGCAATGAATTAACACTCAAGCGCTAATGGCACCTAGCTTTTACACGCATCAAACAGTTTTTCTGTCAAAACTCTGCTGCTTCTGGGTGCACTGGCTGTGTATATTTTTCTGCTTCTAAACCGCCCCTCCTTTAAATGTAGGCTAACATACATAAGCATTTAGAGGCAGGAAAAAATGCCAAACTCCCCTAGGAGCAGCAGACAAAATGTCCAGTGTGCATGGGGCCCCTGGCAAAAAGTATGGAATCACCACTCTTTGAAAATGTTCATTCAAATGTTTAATTGTGTAGAAATAAAAAAATAATCACAGACATGCCTCAAAACTATTTCATTTAACATTCCAACCTTCTGGCTTTAAAAAAAAAAAACTTTTAAAAAAGAAAGAAAACTGTAGTCAATTGCAGCTGTTTTTGCAGGTCAAGCAGAGCAAAAAAATATGGAATCGCTCAATTCTGAGGAAAATATAGAATCACCATGTACTTTGCAGTTCTAAAACAAACATCTGCATCAGATTACATCTGCTAATTAGTTTGCAGTTAAAAAAGAGTGCTTGCACACCTTGGTGAGCTGTTGCACCAACCTGATTGACACAAATCATGGCTCCAACATGAGAGATGTCAGCTGAAACAAAGGAGAGGATTATAAAACTTCTTCAAGAAGATAAATCATCGTGGAATGTTGCAAAAGATGTTGGTTGTTCTCAGTCCGCTGTGTCTAAAATCTGGACCAAGTACAAATCAAATGGAAAGGTTGTTAACCGGTTGCCGACTGCGCACAGTATATTTACTGTGGCAGTCAGCCCCGGCCAGGCAGAGTGACGTAGATCTACGTCACTCGCCTGTCACTGCTATTAGAGCCAATAGCGGGCGAGCGCGCCCGCTGAGGCGCGCGCCCGCCTAGGCTCGTTCAGGGAGGAGTGCGGGTGTGTGACCGGTGGACCCGATGTCTGCCGGTCACTCGCCGATCGTCGGTACAGCGGAAGAAAGGCAGAGCGGCTTATGTAAACAAGCCGCCTGTCATTCTCCCCTGTGTAAAAATGAAGATCAGACGGTTCTACTATGTAGAACCGTTGATCTTTGTTTTTACACCAATAGCATTGTCCCACTACAGTTAGAATCACGCCCCTAGGACACACTTAACCCCTCCCTGTCCAATACAGATAACCCCTTCCCTGCCAGTGTCATTTTTGCAGTAACAGTGCATATATATAGCACTGATTACTGCAGTAATGTCACTGGTACCCCCAAAAGTGTCAAAAATGTCAGTCAAGGGTCCGATCTGTCCACCGCAATGTCGCAGTACCGCAAAAAAATCGCAGATCGCCGCCATTACTCGTTAAAAAAAAAAACACTAAAAATGACAAAAATCTTTCCCTTTGTTAGCAAACGCGATAACTTTTGCGCAAACCAATCAAAATACGCTTTTTGCGATTTTTTTTACCAAACATATGTAGCATGAAACAATTTGGCCGAAAATTTAAAAAAATTTTGATTTTTACATTTTTTTGGGGGGGAATTTCATATAAAAAAAAGTGAAAAATATTGTTATTTTTGCAAAAATTACGCTATTTTTATGTTTATAGCGCATGATCAAAAAATCGCACAGGTGATCAAATACCTCCAAAAGAAAGCTCTGTTTGTGGGAAAAAAAGGACTTGAAATTTGTTTAGGTACAGCGTTGCACGACCGCGCAATTGTCCGTTAAAGTCACGCAGTAAAAAATTGCAAAAAACCCCCTGGTCAGGAAGGGGGTAAAATCTTCCGGGGCTTAAGTGGTTAACCACTACAGCTCTGGAAGGTTTTACCCCCTTAATGACCAGGCATACGGCACTGCGTTGCTTTAACTGACTATTGCGCATTGTGCGATGCTGTACCCAAATAAAATTGATGTCTTTTCTTAAACCAATAAAAAAGATTTAAAAAAAAAATGGATGTCTTTTTTTTTCCCCACAAATAGAGCTTTCTTTTTGTGATATTTGATTACCTCTGTGTTTTTTATTTTTTGCGCTATAAACAAAAAAAGGCCGACAATTTTGAAAAAAAAAAAAATGTTTTTACTTTCTGCTATAAAACATTCCCAATAAAAATTTTTAAAAATCAGATTTTGTTCATAAATTTAGGCAAATATGTACTCTGCTACATATTTTTTGAAAAAAATCCCAATAAGTGTATTTTGATTGGTTTGCGCAAAAGTTATAGCGTCTACAAACTATGAGATAGATTTTTTTTTTAAATTATTTTTACTAGTAATGATGGTGATCAGTGATTTTTAATGGGACATTGCGGCAGACAAATCTGACACTAAAGCCCCGTACACACGTACCGATTGTCGGCCGAACGATCGGCCGTCATTTGTCCGGTGCTGTTTTGTTGGTTGAAAAGTGCTCAAGACTGCACACGAATTTTGTCGGCCAACAACAACCAACTGCAGAAGTGATGTCATGTTCTGGTCTACTTTTCGTGTGTTTTTTCTTCACTGAGCATGCCCAGTCTTGATCATCACATTTTTGTCGGCCGAAATCTGTACTGACTGACGAACAATCGGCCATTCTTTGTTGGCCAACAAAAATTTTAAAGCCTGCACACCAGATTTTTTTCGGCTGAAAAGTCGCAGTCGGTTGTCGGAAGCATCATACTAACAAGCCGACAATCAGCCGATCGGACGTTGGCCGAATATTTACGGCCGACAATCGGTACGTGTGTACGGGCCTTTAGTGATACTTTTTGGGGACCAGTGATATCAATACAGTGATCAGTGCTAAAAAAGATGTACTGTTACTGTATAAATGACTCTGGCAGGGAAGGGGTTAACACTAGGGGTGATCAAGGGGTTAAGCTTAGCTGAAACACAAGTTCTCACTCTTCTTCTGTGACAGAACAGCCGTCTGCCTTGTGTACATAGGCAGACGGCTGTTCTGTCATTCTCCTGCACGATCGCGGGTGGCCAGCGGCCATCGCAGCCGCCGGACCCGCTGCCCAAAGGAAAAGGGATTTACATACAGAAAATCCAAAACGAAAACCATCATTAACACTTAAACAGAAAAAACAAGTGGGCTAAAGAAAAGCAATCATTGACTGTGGATTACTGAATGAAAATGATATTCAGTGATGAATCACAAATCTCCATTGGGCAGGGTGATGATGCTGGAACTTTTGTTTGGTGCTGTTCCAATGAAATGAATAAAAATGACTGCCTGAAGAAAACATGCAAATTTCCACAATCATTGATGATAGGTAAATCGTTGCATGTCAGGTAAAGGTATGAGGGATATGACAGTCATTGAATCTTTAATAAATGCACAAGTTTATATTGAGATGTTGGACACTTTTCTTATTCCATCAATTGAAAGGATGTTTGGTGATGATGACATAATTTTTTCAGGATGATAATGCATCTTGCCATAGCGCAAAAGGAGTGAAAACTTTCCTTCAAGAAAGGCATATAATGTTAATGGCATGGCCTGCAAATAGTTCAGACCTCAATCCAATTGAAATATGTGGAGGAAATGAGAGAAAATGGTCTATGACAGGGCTCCTACTTGCAAAGCTGATTTGGCAACTGAAATAAGAGAAAGTTGGAGTCGGATTGATGAAGAATTAAATGTTTGTCGATAGTTAAATCTATGCCTTTGAGAATTCAAGCTTTTATAAAAGCCAGAGGTGGTGCAACAGGGTACTAGTGGTGTACTGTATTTTTATTTTTATATTGTTCATGATTCCATAGAATTTTCCTCAGAATTGAATGATTCCATATTTTTTTCCTCTGCTTAATCTGCAAAAACAGTTTCAATTGACTACAATTTTCTTTCTTTTTTTTTTTTTCATTTTTTCAAGTGTTTTTTGAAGCCAGAAGATCGCAATGTTTTATGCAATTTTTTTGAGGAATGTCTGTGATTATTTTTTTTCTACAATTGAATGAACATTTTCTAAGACTGGTGATTCCATACTTTTTTGCCAGGGGTTGTATGTACGTGATCCTACCATTATGTGAAATGTCACTGTTTGAGGGGTTGGCATAATATTTGTATTTGTTTTACTACAGCACGTAGGAAAATTGTACTAGCATTGACTCTAAGTTTGTAAACTGCAAACAGGAGTGTAAAAATCAGACTTCCCATGCCTAAATGTTCCTTCAGATATCTCCAAAACATCCTGGTAACTCAAAATATGGGTCAAGCAAATATGTAACTATAGACTTTAGTTTTAAGGTTGGGCCCTGTCTGGCACACCTCTTGCATGCACCTAATTGCAATCTAAATTTCGAAAATTAGAAAATTTGGTGTGTTGAGAAATCCGATGGTGCCACTATTGATTTCGAAATTTAACCAACCAAGCCTTCAATTTCACCTCATGTTGCTTACAGGAAAGAAATATTGTGGCTGGGATTCTTCTTTTCTTTCAAGGTCAGAGCTCATGCCCATTTCTTTCTCCATTCTAATTCTCACACGATTCTCCCATCATTGATTAGAAATTAATTCAAAAAATTTCTAACATGTCGATCACTCAAATTCGATGGCTGCATGAAAACTGTCCGTTACTGCGGTTCGCTAATGGTGTGAAATTCAAACTAAGATTCTTAGTTACGATTTTCTAAACAAATTTCTTTTGGAATTTGACCTATGTATGGCCAGCTTTACTCTTTGTCATTTAGGACGTATATGTTTAACCACTTCAATACAGGCCACTTTCACCACCTTCCTGCCCAGGCCAATTTTCAGCTTTCAGCGCTGTCACACTTTGGATGACAATAGTGCGGACATGCTACATGCTTATTTCTCACACGCTGTATAGGCATACTTGCAATTACACCCCAAACGACATTCTGCCACTCCTCCTGAGTATGGTAATACCACATGTGAGACTTTTACACAGCCTAGCAACATACAGAGGCCCAACATCCAAGTAGCACCTCCAGGCGTTCTAGGAGCATAAATTACACATATCATTTCCTGACAACCTATCACACTTTTGAAGGCCCTGGAGCGCCAGGACAATGGAAATGACCCAATTTTGGAAAGCAAACACCCCAACACATAATCTAGGAGGCATTATGATTCGTTTGAACATGTCATTTTTTCCACAAGTTCTTGGAAAAGGTGGAAAGAAAATTAAAACCCATTTTTTTTTTTTTTTTTTACACAAAGTTGTCTATTTATAAGATATTTCTAACACATAGCATGTACATAGCAAAAATTACACCCCAAACTACATTCTGCTGCTCTTCCTGAGTATGGCGATACCACACGTGTGAGAATTTTACACAGCCTAGTCGCATACAGAAGCTCGACACTCAGGGAGCAGCGTTAGGTGCTCTAGGGACAAAAATTACAAATCTAATTTCCTGACTACTCATTACACTTTTTTCAGGCACTGTAGGGCACTGATAAGCACTGTAATAACACTGATGTGGCATAGATGAGCACTGATGTGGCACAGATGAACACTGATGTGGCATGGATGAGCACTAATGTGGCATGGGTGTGGCACGGATGAGCACTGATATGGAGGGATGTGGCATAGATGAGCACTGATGTGGCATGGATGTGACATTGATGAGCACGGATGTGGCATGGATAAGCACTGATGTGGCATGGATGAAGCATGAATGTGGAATGGATGAGCACTGATGTGGTATGGATGAGGCACGGATGAGCACTGATGTGGCATGGATGTGGCATGGATGTGACATTGATGAGCACGGATGTGGCATGGATGAGCACTGATGTGGCATGGATGAAGCACGGATGTGGAATGGATGAGCACTGATGTGGTATGGATGAGGCACGGATGAGCACTGATGTGGCATGGATGTGGCATAGATGAGCACTGATGTGGCATGGATGTGGCATGGATGTGACATTGATGAGCACGGATGTGGCATGGATGAGCACTAATGTGGCATGGATGAAGCACGGATGTGGAATGGATGAGCACTGATGTGGTATGGATGAGGCACGGATGAGCACTGATGTGGCATGGATGTGGCACGGATGAGCACTGATGTGGCAAGGATGAGCACTGATGTGGCAAGGATGAGCACTGATGTGGCATGGATGAACACTGATGTGGCATTGATGTTGCACGGATGAGCACTGATGTGGCACTGATAATTTTGAGGGGACAGCAAATTTACACTGTTATACAAGCTGTACACTCACTACTTTACATTGTAGAAAACTGCCATTTCTTCAGAGTTGTCACATGAAAAGATATAATAAAATATTTACAAAAATGTGAGGGGTGTACTCACTTTTTTGTGAGATACTGTAAGCTGCCTTAACGCAGGACAAGTTAATGCACAGCAGAACATGGGGTAAATGCACTGTAAGGGATCACTCTGGCATTGTGAAAAAATGGGTATTCACAACAGATACAAGGATAATTGCAGATAGTAAGCCACAAATTGCATTTATTTTATTTATTTTGTTTCATTACCACCATTCACTCTATCACACCAAAGCTTGCAATCTGCTGTCCACAGCACAGGCACACAAGCCTTCACGGATAATAAAGTGGTTGTAAAGTCAAAAGGTTTTTTTTTTTTTTAAAAAGCCTTCTGTGTGCAGCAGCCCCCCTCAGCCCCCCTAATACTTACCTGAGCCCCATCTCGATCCAGTGATATCCACGAATGCCTCGGCCATCCAGGACTCTCCCTCCTGATTGGCTAAGACACAGTAGCTGCACCATTGGCTCCCACTGCTGTCAATCAAAGTCAGTTAGCCAATGAGGAGAGGGGGCGGGGCCGAAATCCTCTCCTCTATTTCTGAATGGATATACAGAGCTGTGACTCAGCTCGGTGCCCCCATAACAAGCTGCTTGCTCTTGGGGCACTCAACAGGAGAAAGGGGCCAGGAGCGCCAACGAGGGACCCGAGAAGAGGGGGATCCGTGCTGCTCTGTGCAAAACCACAGCAGAGGGCAGGTAAGTATAACATGTTCGTTATTTTAATAGAAAAAAAAAGACACTTTAGTATCACTTTAAAGAGCAAGTTTAGGCTAAATACTAATTTATCTTTTATATCTACCTTTCTGATCCTTTCACTTAAAAATTTCTGATATATGTTTGTATGTGTAGAAATGACATAAAATGCTCGAGCATATGTAATCTGTGTTAGTTTGTTATTTTTAAAAGCTGATAACATGTGAAGATGCAGGGAGTAGTTATAAACGATTAGGCCTGTAGGAAGTGTAAATCAAAATATGTTCATCTATCTCTTCCCGCCGGCAAGCAGTAAAAGTACTGTAAATATTTGTTCTATGATTCACTGCTGGTAAGGTTTATGTATAATAAGTATTTGTGTACGTTTATATGGCAAGCAATATTTGTAAATCTGTGGAGAAAACAGTATGTTGCAAGCATAAAATAATGTAATATCAGCTTCAGTTTTTCACGGCGTGATACATGTATTAGCAGCCATCGTCCTGTAGAAGTCTGGTACATGGAATCCTGGAATAAATAGCAGGCATCTGGAAGTGTTAAATGTATTTCCCCAAACCTGGAGCACCGTACACCCATATAGTATACTGATGGGAGCTTAATGGTTTAACCTGCTCTTCCCTTTTGACTGAGTATGCCACCCATTATAAATGATGGCAGTAAAGTAAATGCCACAGATAGGCAGGGACTGTACAGAGTGCAACTATTGTGAGTATGGTTGTAATTTGCATAACAGAAGGCCATGGATTTAGGGAAATACACTAAGAATGTGGGTGGTGACCTTTAGGTATCTGGCTTATGAGCTCCCCATATACAGTAAAATTAATTCCTAATTTGCCAAAGGTGAGTAAATGGCTTTATTAAGCCATCCATACCCCTATCCTTGAATAACCTGCCCTGACCAACACCACAACTTGTTCTTTAATATTGCAATTCAGAACTTGTCTGGTTGTCATTTAGTATTGACAAGTGCAGCAATTTACTTTCTAGCTTTTAGGCTTTATACACCCTTGTGCAACTTTAAAATTGAGCAATTTCCAGGGCCACTTTACATTATGACTTTAATGCGACTTCTGGTAGCTGTGATGTGACTTTGATGCTTCTTTGAATGCAACTTTGGATATGTGCAACTTAGATGCGACTTCTGGTTAAGGAGCGGGTAGTCGCTGTGTCCTTAACAACCAGCAAATAGTGGGTTATTAAGGAACAGGCGGCCGCGGCATCCTTAACAACTGATGGCTCATCAGCTGTTAGCAGGATTCCCTGCTGACAGCTGAATGTAAACAAAATAATGCTGGCATGAAAAAAAAAACCAAACAAACCAAATAATAAAAGAAAACAAAAAAATATGAATAAAAAAAGAAAAAGCGTGGGGTCCCCCCCCAAATCTATACTTGACCCAAATTCGAGCATGTAGCCTGGCAGGGCAGGAAAGGGGGGGGGGGGGCGAGCTAGCATTCCCCTGAACCATACTAGGCCTCACACCCTCAACATGCAGGGGTTGCTTTGGTGTAAGCACCCCCAAAGCATCTTGTCCCCATGTTAATGAGACAAGGGCCTCTTATTCACAACCCTGGCCGGGTGAAAGAGACAAGTTGCTAGGTGGGGAGCACCGTATATAAAAGACTTGGTCTCTTCACTTTGTCTTTTTCTTTACTTCTTACTTTCAGGAAGGCTGAGGGATCCTTATTTCTCTTATGTCCTCCGACAGTCGCCGCCTCTTCATATTCGTCACATATGGGGTATTAGACTTTGCTCCGAAGGAGTAGCTAGGCAACAGAATATGTTAACAATAAAGCTTTAACATATCCCACCCTCAAGGGGTGGTCCCCTCAGTCAATACCCTCCTACTTCCTGCAACCATATCTCAGTTTTAATGTCTAGCTTGTCAGGAGTGGCTGGCTCTCTCTGTGCTGGGACTTTTTGTCCCAGACTCTTTCTTCTTTTTAATATTTTGTTTGAGTTTTTCTCTCTACCTTTACTTAGCTGTTATTTTTGTCAGCATTAGTTAGTTCTTCGGACGAAGAGGATCATGCGGACTGGGTCTCGGGCTGATCCCCCTGGTCGCAGGTCGTGGGTCAGTGGCTTTCCAGTCTGCCATCGAGCGTTCAGCCAGGTAACGCTCCTGGCACAGTGAACGACCCATCCCTGTTCGGTGCAGGGATGATTGGTGAGGTGGCTACCTCACCGGACGCTGTGCGGTTTCTTAACCTCCGTTGTGTGCGTCTTGAATTGTGACTCTCCCTGCCTCATGTGCAGCGGCTTGTTCGCCTGTGCGGGTTCCCCACGCCATGTGAGGTAAGTGTATTTATGTGGGGACCTGTCTGTCTGGGGGGGTCTCAGTCTGGGACTGTGTAACCTGCCTTTAATCACACTGCTTGTCTCCCTATCTCTCGGCTGCATGCTGTGGGCTGCAAGGGGGGGGGGGAGCTGTATGACACTGAGTGTGTCAGGCTGGGCAGTGTGGGAAGCTGTGTGCTGTGGGGCATGTTTTTTCTTGGCATGTTTGGGCATATACAGCGATCGCTGCGGCGATCTAACATGTATCCATATATTGGGATGTAATGTGTGTGTTTTTATGCACTGTGGAGCGGCGTTTTCGGCGCCAAACGACGCCATTTTACCGGCGCCCGCTCCGGCCGCATGGTTTACATGCACGGCGGCCATTTTCTTGTAGCCTCCATAGGCTTACATAGAGCGCCCTGGCAGCATCACTTCCTCTTTCCAGGAACACCGATCGAGGCAGCAGCAGCAGCGGGGTCTCCTCAGGTTTTATCCTTCTGTTCTTGTCATCCATTGCCTGTACTCAGTTTGTATATTCCCTGTGGGGGTCTCATTGTGCCTGAGTGTGGTGCGGTGGGCTGCGCTTGCCGCGCTTGCTAAAAGGGGGCAGTTAACCCTTGGTTGTCTGGCATTACAGGGGCAATGGATTCTCAGGAGGGCAAGTTTCCTACAGTATTGGTGGAAAGCCAGGGGACCGCTGTTTCCCCCCCAGGGGGGGATTTAGCCACTATTGTGGCTGGCCTTGCTGCCCAGGTGCAAATGCTGGTGGCTGCTCAATCTACTAAACGGCCCAGAGTTGCTCTGTCCTCTGATTCTGAGGGTGAAGGTGATGGGGCTGTTCTGGCAGGGACCCCCTTATCGGGGTCCCGCTCCTCTCTTGATCTGGTGGGGTCTGAGGTAGAGGCTGAAGTTGAGGGGGGTTGATAATTCTCCCCCTGGCTCGCCTGAAGAGCTTGCAATCATGGATGAGTTGATTGCTTCCATTAAGCAGACGCTACGTTTGCAGGACGAAGTGTGTCCCCCCGCTGCCTTGGCGGCTTATGGGACGCAGAGAAAACGCAGGACGCCGCAGGTTTTTCCCTGCAATGCTGATTTTCAGCGCGCTGTTAAGGATCAATGGCGCGATCTGCGCAAGCCTTTTGCGGTACCAAGTAAATTCAAGCTGCGTTATCCTTTCTCGCCTGCCACTGATGAACGGTGGTGTGTGCCCCCGCCAGTGGATCATGCAATTGCGGTTTTGAACAAAGCCACTGCGATTCCTGCGGAGGGTTCCCCTGTTTTCCGTGATGCCACGGATAGGAGACTGGAGTCTCTTGCCCGTCATACTTATTCTGTTACGGGTTCTATGCTTAAGGCTCTGTTTGCTTCTCTCATGGCGGCCCAGGCGATCGCAAGTTGGACGCAGATGCTTAGGCGCGTCCTAGTGGCCGATTTGGCCTCGGCGGCGACCCTGGATATGGTGGATCAGATCCACCAGGGTGTCATGTATCTGTGTGATGCGGACCTGGACCTGATTCCGTTGGCTGCACGTGTGCACAGCGTGGCGGTGTTGTCTCGCCGCCTGGTTTGGTTGAAATGTTGGTCGGTGGACCAATCTTCACGTAAGACCTTAGCCAATCTGCCTTATGATGGGTCTCGCCTTTTTGGGGAGTCCCTGGATGTGTTGATTAAGGGGATCACCGGGGGTAAGAGCACTCTCTTGCCCCATTTCCCCAAGGCTAAGGGGGCTTCTGGGAAGAAGCATGCAAATTTTCGGCCCCCTCAGGGGTCCTTTCGTGCCTTTCGGCCGCACTACAAGGGCAAACCGTTCAAAGGCCAAGGCTCTCAGAAGAAGCCCTGGTCTGGGAAACAGAAGTCCGGCCAATCCGGACCTGCGGCCCATAACAGTTCGGCCTGAAGGGGCGCCCTCACCCAGTTTTGGGGTGGGGGGACGCTTGCTCGGTTTTCTTCAGCCCTGGTTGACCCGTGTGCGGGACAGATGGGTTCTGGAAATCGTTCGATCTGGGTACAAGATCGAGTTTCTCTCTCGGCCGGAGAGCAGATTTTTTCCCTCAAATCTTCAACTGTCTCCAGAGCGCCTGCGGGATCTGCACCTGGCGGTGCGGGACCTGAGGGCTCAGGGTGTGGTGGTTCCGGTGCCTCATCGGGACAGATTTCGGGGGTTTTATTCCAATCTGTTCACCGTGCCCAGGAAGGAGGGCAAGGTTCGTCCGATTCTGGACTTGAAGGCCCTGAACCGCTCTGTGCGGGTTCGCAAGTTCCGCATGGAATCCCTGCGCTCGGTGGTGGCTGCCCTGGTTCCGGGGGAATTCATGGCCTCCATCGATTTGAAGGATGCGTACCTTCACATCCCCATATTCGAGGGTCATCGGAGATACCTTCGATTTGCCATTGCGGAGGATCACTACCAGTTCGTGGCGTTGCCCTTTGGTCTCGCCTCGGCTCCGCGGGTCTTCACCAAGGTGCTTGCACCGGTTCTGGCATTATTGAGGGCCCAGGGCATTTCTGTCCTGGGGTATCTGGAAGCCATTCTGGTTCGGTCTGCGACCAGACAGGGTCTGGAGGAGGACCTGTCTGTCACAATGCAAACTCTGCAGGAGTTTGGTTGGACGATAAATGTTCCAAAGTCGACACTGAGTCCGTCGGTTCGTCTCCCCTATCTGGGAATGATACTGGACTCGGTGCAGGCGAAGGTCTTCCTGCCGGAAGACAAACTCAGGACTCTTCAGGAGGAAGTCAGGTCCCTCAGGGACGTTCCACACTCGTCTCTGCGGACGTGTATGAGATGTCTGGGATTGATGGTCTTGGCCTTCGAGGCGATTCCTTTTGCGCAGTTTCACACGCGGGGTCTCCAGGCGGAGATCCTGTCCAGGTGGGACGGGCGACCTCAATCTCTGGATCTTCAGATCTCGTTGAGTCATCGCACCAGGGAAAACCTTCTGTGGTGGCTCCAGTCCCCGTTGGTGTCCGGGGGCAAGTCGTTTCGTCCGATCTCGTGGACGGTAATCACCACGGATGCCAGCCTGTCGGGCTGGGGTGGTGTTCTGGGCGTTCTGTCCGCCCAGGGAACTTGGTCGGAGGGGGAGTCTTCCCTCCCGATCAACATTCTGGAATTGCGTGCGATAAGGCTCTGTCTTCATCGCTGGACGGACCGGCTGCAGGGCTGCCCGGTTCGGGTGCAGACGGACAATGCCACGGCGGTGGCCTACATCAACCACCAAGGGGGCACCAGGAGTGCCCGAGCGGCTCGAGAAGTGGCCGACATTTTGTCTTGGGCCGAGACTCATGTCCCGGCGATAACGGCGGTTCACATTCCGGGAGTGGAGAACTGGCAGGCGGACTATCTGAGTCGCCAGACCCTGGATCAGGGGGAATGGTCTCTCCACCCGGCTGTCTTCCAGATGTTGTGCGCGAAGTGGGGTCTTCCAGATGTGGACCTGTTCGCGTCTCGCCTCAACTACAAGGTGAAGAGGTTCGTGGCAAGGACGCGCGACCCTCGGGCAGACGCGTCGGACGCGTTAGTGGCCCCGTGGTATCAGTACAGGCTGATGTACGCGTTTCCACCGATTCAGTTGCTGTCCAGGTTCCTTCGCAGGTTACACTCGGAACGCAGCACGGTGATTCTTGTGGCACCGGACTGGCCTCGCCGGTCCTGGTACGCAGACCTCGTAAATCTGGCGGTCGACGCCCCTTGGCGTCTGCCTCTTCGAGACGATCTACTGTCTCAAGGACCGATTTACCATCCTGCTTTACAGTCGCTGGCTTTGACGGCCTGGCTGTTGAGACCGAGGTCCTGAAGGAGAAGGGTCTCTCTCCAGAGGTCGTTCATACTTTGATCAACGCGAGGAAGTCTTCCTCGGGGAAGGTTTATTACCGTACTTGGAAGGCCTATTTTGCCTGGTGTGAGTCCAGGGGGTTTTCACCCCGCACGTACTCGGTTTCCCGTGTGCTGTCTTTCCTTCAGACGGGTGTCGTTCAGCGTTTGGCGCTGGCTACGATAAAGGGTCAGGTGTCTGCGCTGGCCGTTCTGTTTCAACGTCCCGTGGCTTCCAACTCCTTGGTTGGCACTTTTATTCAGGGTGTGCGGCATCTGGTTCCTCCTAGGAGGGATCCTTTGCCCCCTTGGGACTTGAATCTCGTTCTATCTGTGTTACAACGTGCTCCTTTTGAACAGATCAGGGAGATCTCGTTGTCTATGTTGTCCAAAAAGGTCGCCTTTTTGGTGGCGATCACTTCGGCTCGCAGAGTGTCGGAACTGGCGGCTTTGTCCTGCAAGTCTCCGTACCTGGTTGTTCATTTGGATAAGGTGGTCTTGCGACCTAATCCTTCTTTTCTGCCGAAACGAGTTTCGGAATTCCATCTTAACGAGGATATTGTTTTGCCTTCGTTGTGCACGAAGCCTAAACATCCGAAGGAGGTGAGATTGCACTCTCTGGATGTTGTTCGGGCGATAAGGGTTTACCTTAAATCGACTGAGTCTTTTCGTAGGACGGACTCCTTGTTTGTTCTTCCAGAGGGTCCTCGGAAGGGCATGGCGGCTTCGGCCTCTACCATCACCAAATGGATCAGGCAGACCATTGAACAGGCCTATGCCTTGCAGGGGAAGGTTCCCCCTGTGCCTGTGAAGGCGCACTCTACTAGATCTCTGAGTACGTCTTGGGCCTGCCGTCATGGGGCTTCTGTAGCCCAGGTGTGTAAGGCGGCGACTTGGTCGACCGTGCACACTTTCACAAAATTCTACAAAGTAGATGTTCAGGCATCGGCGGATGCTTCCTTTGGCCGCAAGGTTCTTAGTGCGGCTGTTCCATAGGGTCCCTTGTTGGGGACTCCTGGCTGTTGGGATAGTTTTTTGTATCCCCTGGGTTTTTTGTCTTTTCCTGGGTTGTTGCTCCTGTTGAGCACTTATTTTTGCTGTTGCCCAGCTGGTTTCCTTCCTTTGGTAAGGTTCCTTTCTTTGATGTGGAGACTGCGTTGCCTTTCGGCGCGGATGCGTTTCCCACCCCTCATGTTTGCACTGCTTTGGGACGTCCCCATATGTGACGAATATGAAGAGGCGGCGACTGTCGGAGGACGTAAGAGAAAACTGAATTTTTGTAAAATCTTACCTGTAAAATTCCTTTCTCTGAGTCCTCCGACAGTCGCCGCCCCCGCCCCTCTTTTGGGGTTTGAATGTATACTCTACTGCTATTCCACTAAAACTGAGATATGGTTGCAGGAAGTAGGAGGGTATTGACTGAGGGGACCACCCCTTGAGGGTGGGATATGTTAAAGCTTTATTGTTAACATATTCTGTTGCCTAGCTACTCCTTCGGAGCAAAGTCTAATACCCCATATGTGACGAATATGAAGAGGCGGCGACTGTCGGAGGACTCAGAGAAAGGAATTTTACAGGTAAGATTTTACAAAAATTCCGGTTTTTTTGGGGTACCTGCTAAGATTTTAATCTCAGGTATGGGGACACAACTCTTCTTAAAAATCCCTAATTTCTTGTCCCTTTCTCCCCCCCCCCCCTTTATTGGTCTCCCCTTCTCTGGTATAATAACTGTCCTAACCCCTTCTGGGGTTTTCTTTCCGATTATTACTACGGTTAAAAATTGACCCTTTTGACAAATTGACTAATTGATTGCGTCTCTTCTAGGCTGTTGTTTATTATTATATGTATCACTGTTTGAATAACCAGTACATACCTAGAGAACTATTGCCCTTCTTCAGGTGTATTCCTATGTTATCCTGGTGATTACCTGAGACTGATTTGCTGTTTATGTTTCTACTTTTTGTACTTAATATTTTCACAAAAAATATTGGAAAGATTAAAAAAAACTTGCAATCTAGCTAGTTGGGGAACACTCATATGTTTATATATGTTTATATAATTGTAATTAAAAGTCTATAAAACATTGCCAGAGCATTCTGGAGGGGCATCACCCCTCTTTAGGGCTGAGAGACAGGAAACAGAATGCTGCATGGGGATTACTAAATTATTATTATTCATTGAGGACCAAATCAGATCATGTAATGAAATCCACAACACTCATGCTAACACAACTGTACAGTAATATTTTAAAAATAGTTTTACATTTGTTTATATCAGTGTGTGTTTTGTCCCTGAAGGAGGTGTCCTTGCAGTTTTTTTGATTTATGGACTTTTATTGACCAGTAAACATGATTGCCCCACAAATGGCTGAGGTTGCTAAGAATTTTATTTGTGGCACTCCTACTAAAAAAAAAATAAAAACTTTAGGCCTTCTGTGTGTAAACTCTTCTTCCTTAGCATTGCATAATTAGGTAGGTTTGAAAAATAAAATTATGACACAGCATAGATCCCACTGATCAGAACAAGCACATATATCACAATATTCTGGATCTCTAGGTTAGGAGATCAGTTAACATTCTTGCTAGCAGGGTCAGCTTTGATTTGCATGCTGAAGGATGACGTAAGCTCGGGCCGCCGGGTTCCAAATTGGAATGCGGCCCCGGAGATAGAGCTCGGGGTAGGTGGCGAGGAACAGCAACGGGACCGGAGCGCCTCGCAACGCCGCCCTTCCTCCGAGCTGAGGAGTCAACACCCCGGATCCCGGAACTTTGCTGGATGCTCTGATTATGGGACCATGTTGGGGCAACAACAGCAGCCGCCAGCACCGGCGCCACCGAAGCAGCTTCTACTATTCCCCGGGTGGGAGCAGCGGGGGGCTGGAGGAGAGCCAGCTGATGAGCTATGTGGAGGAATACATGGAGTGTATGGAGTCCCTGCCCCTGGACATCCAGAGGACCATCTCCGTCCTGCGGTAGTTCGACACCAAGTACAGAGAGGCACTGAAGGAGATTGATGAGGTCTCAAGCATTCAAATGAAAGTGATCCACACCAAAAGAAGCGTTTGCTACAGCTGAAGGATGGCAGCACCATCCAGTTTCCTAAATCTTAGAGATTCTGGTGATCAGATCCCATCAGTTGAGTTTCTGGGTCTGTACCCCACCTCTGCTCTTTCAAATGGGGTTCCACTCTTCCTGTGGGATTTTTAATAAATTGTATATTATGGACAGTGGGCATCCAGATATAAGGCGGCAAAGACATTTTTAAAACAGTTTTTTTGCTAGACAGTGAAATAATGTCTCCTCGTTTCTATTATGAATTATTTATATTTCAAAATGCACTGTACCTAGAATGGTTTTCTTTTCAGTGTTTCTTTCATAGAATGAGATAAACACAGCCATGAAATAAACTTAGTCACCTGCCCCAAATATGTGAGAATGTTATGCTGTGGCTTCATTGAGAAAGGAAATGTGATTTATTTGACAAGTACAGACATCACTAGAGAGGAGGATACTGCATTTTATCTGTGCATTCATTTTGTATTGTAGTGACTTTATCTGACAGCAGCTCAGAACTCATTAAATGTTTATTTTACTCAAGTGATCTGCGAGGGTAGACATATTTGGACAGGGAAAGAGGTTAATGAAAATCTGTCCCATGTGAGAAAAGCAAAAAATAGGCTGAGACGGCAAGCTTCAGGTTTATATTTAGAAGCGACGTGTATAAATCCTATGCAAAGCTGTGAGTTACAGGCACTAAGGCCTGGAGAGGATTTAATAAAAATGGGCAAAAATCTTTCACAGGCCCAGCTTGTCAGAAGCTCTGCTTCTTTCCCAACAAGGTGGGCATAAAATAGTAATAGGTTTAAAATTTAAAGTCATCATGCTAATATCAAACAAACATGGCATTGATTGGTCTTGATGGGTTAGAACACGTTTGCTCTCCTTAGAGAAAGCCATTCATTTTTTGGGGAAATATTTTGCTGAATTAAACTACAAATAAAGGATTACAGGAAATCAGAGCTTCTTTATCCTTGCTAAACTTATGTGAAGATGCTGACGTTAAGCATCTACTGGCAAACTGCTGACCAATTTTCCCTCTTGGAACTGCAGCAAGCTTCAAACTGAACTGCTTGGAAACTTAGGTTTTCATTATTGGCAAGCAACCTAATAAATATTTCATTAAAATGTATATTGTGCTGACAGTGTAATCTTCATAATGGCTGAGGCAGTTAGCAAGATGAATGATTACCATGCCAAACAGTAAACATCACAGGTCCTGTTAGGACTAGAAAGTCTTTGGGATGTAGGTTATGTCAGGACTCAGCTTTATCGATTGACATGTGTGAATTTAGTGTCTTAGGCTTCTTGCACACGATACTCCTGTTTGAGCATCTCGCAGCTTGAAAAAGCTAAAATACAGCCCATTAATTGTAATGTGCCTGTGCACACAGGCGCGTAAACAAGCGCTGTGCATTCTTCAGTAAGAACAAAATAGAAAAATTTGCATTTTGTGGTCAATAATTTAAGCCTCAATGCATGCAAATACGCACGAATACGCGCAAATACATACAAAAAAAACATCTGGAAAAAGGAGATGCTCAAACAGGAGTATCGTGTGCAAGAGGCCTTATTCTGTCAAGCTAGTTGCCATTAGTTTCAGTTCCTTTGTTTCACTTACTCCTATAGTAGTTTTCTTAGGTGGGTATTTAGGTGGAAAGTACATTGCTTTCATAAAACCCTATTTCAATTCATTTTTTCATTCCTGCTGCTTTCTATACATTTGGAAATAATAGAGATAACTAGACTTTTACATCTAGAAATGGTTAGCAGTGAGGGTCTCTGATTCTGTAGCCCCCACTGCTGCTGCCTAGCAGATCTTTATGATAGCATTCTTTTTTCCATATAGACAGACTTTGAGACAAAATTGTTTGGAAAATTTCAAGCCCATTCTCTTGTTCATCCAGTAGTGAAGGTAAAGGAAAACTGTACCTTTAATGTTCTTGGTGGCCTCTCTTAGAGCTGCAACCTTTCTATTTTAGGTATTTATTACAGATACTTATATACCACTATCAATGTATGCATCACTGTACATCAACATCTGTCCCTGCCCTTATGGAGCTTACAATCCCAAGGTTCCTAACTCACTTCCATATATACACATACTAGGGCCAATTTACCTATTAGCATGTCTTTGGAGGGTGGGAGGAAACTCACGCAGGTACAGGGAGATCATGCAAACTCCAGGGAAAGTGCTAACCACTTAGCCACTGTGCTGCCTGAAAAGCAGCCTGTTTGTACTGCACATATGCAGTATGGTCCCATTTATTCCTTTGGAAAAGACCTACTCTTTTAGTTTCATTCGTTTTTTTTTTTTTTTTTTTTTTTGTAATAAAACCTTTATTTAATGTACATGTCTCCATTTGCTCATGTTTGTCAGTCTTCTGAGATGTAACATGGTTTTTGAACACTTCACACTGTAATATGTTGACAAATCAGATTGGTCCTCAGTCCCTGTCCTACCTTTGCAGCAGCAAGTTGTTATCATATGGTCAGGCTCTTTCTACATATGTGCATACTGCTTAAAAATAATTTGAAGTGTGCAAACTTTCAAACTGCATGGTATGTACACATTTATGGGGTAGTCAATACTGGAAGAAAAATCTGTGATTTCAGAGAGTAATGGGACTATGTGGTCATGGGACCCAATCATGAACTTACAGTTATTGACCTATTGTGTGCTCATATTATGTTTGTACTGTATAAAGAAGCATTTTCTTTGCTATACATAACTTTTTCAATTCTGTTACCTGCATTCTTTTTTGAAGGCTTAGTAGATTTTTCAGGTCTGAAAACCTAAAGGGGTTGTAAAGTCAGAAGGTTTTTTATCCTAATGCATTCTATGCATTAGGATAAAAAGCCTTCTGTGTGCAGCAGCCCCCCCTCAGCCCCCTCTCTGTCTAGAGTGTCTTAGCGAGATTCTCCCTCTTGATTGGCTGAGACACAGCAGCGGCGCGATTGGCTCCTGCTTCTCTCAGTCAAAGTCAGCTAGCCAATCAGGGAAGAGAGGAGGCGGAGCTAGGTCAGGGCTCCGTGTCTGAATGGACATAGGGAGCTGTGACTTGGCTCGGGTGCCCCATAGCAAGCTGCTTGCAGTGGGGGCACTCAACAGGAGGGAGGGGCCAGGATCACAGAAGAGGAGGATCTGTGCTGCTCTGTGCAAATCCACTGCAACAGAACAGGTAAGTATAACATGTTTGTTATTTTTAAATAAAAAAAGAAAGTCTTTATGATCACTTTAATTTTTTACCCATTTTTACTTAAAGATGGGATTACCAGCGCTGATCAGGGTAGTCAAAGGGTTAAGCACATTCTGTCAGGTCAGATGATACTTGCAAATATGCTCATGTAAATATTTGGCATGTAAACAAACCTAAACTGAAAACGAGTATATACCTGACATTTTATTCTTAGCTCTGTTTGACTGCTTATACAAAGGTGGTGGGGGGGGGGGGGGGTGGAGAACTAATCTCCAAACTTTTTTTCAGACTGGGGCTTTAGAACCAGACACTTGAGGTACTTGTCATCTGGTGTGTATGTGTTGCTCTGTCATCCTGCTAAGTCCTGTCTGAACTTATTAAGTGCACATTGAAATATCTTGTGAAAACCCTTTCATGGCTGTGTGTTCATCTGTACGGAATAACCTATTACTCAGATCCTTTGCCCCTAGGACTGTGTCTGGCATTAGAGCACACGTCATTTTGAATCAGTCTTCTCAGGACATTGATGGAAATGCTACAGTAAATTTGATTTATCACCTCTGGAATCATCTATGTAACACACAAAACAATTTTGATCCAGTTTATTGTGTATTCTTTCTGATACAACAGGATAAGGAAAGCTGTAAAAATATATTTTGAAGGGGTAAAGGACATTTAGCGGTTGTACACCCAAAAACAAAAACCCTATAAAACCTTCCCAATAATTTAAAAAACTCTCTGTGACGTTTAATTCTCTAGTGATACCTTCCTTATATAGAAATGACCTGTTGATGCTCCTTCTGCCTCTGCAGGTTTGCCACAAACAGTGCAGATGCTCCCTTTCTCTAGGAAGTAAACCGTGGTTACATGACTCACTGCGTGGGCGTAATCCTCTCAGTCGCCCATGTAATGCCCCTTTCACACCAGCAGACCAGATTGAACCACCCAATGTTCTCTATGGGGTGGTGGATGTTAGTGGACATGTGTCCATTAGTCACCCGATCCGGTCTGCTAAAAACAGACAGATGGGTATATGTTTGCCATCCGTAGGGCAGGTCAGATTGCATTAAAATCGAATGGAAAGGGACATGCAGTCCATTTCCATCTGACTGCCACATAGAGAACAGCGGGCTGTATCCACGTCCGCTCTGCATAGCGGAGCAGACACAGATCTGTCATCCACCTGCTCAGCAGTTATCGATGGAGAGATCATGTGAAAGGGGCTTTTTTTGCTGCAATAAGCAATGCAACCACCGCACTATTTTCAAATGTGAACATCTCTGTCTCCTGTATTATCCATTGCAGCCTGCTTTACTAGATGTTCGAAGAGTGGCAAAAACGCGCCCTTAAACGCCTGTTTCTAATACTTGTGTGAAAAGGGCCTTACTGTCCATATAATATACTGGACTGATCTAAATTTCACAGCTCATTTAGGTTGCCAGGTGTTTTTCAATGATTTGCAGTTGCTATAGTAAAAGAAAGCCGGATGCGCACTGCGAATGTGCGAGTCGCGCTGCGTGTCGTGACTGTGGCATGTCAGGGGGTCGGGACCACTTAAAGCGGAAGTTCCACTTTTGAGTGGAACTCCGCTTTAAAGTATTAAGTAAAGGCAAAACTTTTTTTTTAGTTTTGGATAGAGTGGAGAGGGATTAGAACACCTGTCAGTTAGAGCTGCACTATTAATCGTTAAAAAATTATGATCTCGATTCACCCCCCCACGATCTTAAAATGGCATGTCCTCGATTCATACAAAGCTGTTCTCTGCTCACTCAGCTGTCAAAAAAAAAAAAAGAGCCTCCGGCAAATGTTTATCAACATTGTTAAGGCTGCTAGATAACTATAAACACAATGCTTTCCAATGTATCATTTCATTCTTTTAAAACAAAGGAATGAACTTCTGTCTATAATGTCAGGGCAGCTTAACCTCTTAGGCCCCTTTCATACAGGGCAGTCCGTCGGCGGACTCCGTTTTTCTCAGCGGGGGATTGATCCGCCGATCCCCCGCTGAGCAGGTGGATGGCAGCTCTGTCTCCGCGCTGTGTACAGAGACAGAGCTGTCAGGTCCCGCTGTTCTCTATGGGGGAATCGGATGGGAATGGACCGTCTGTCCGTTCTCATCCGATCCCATCTGATCCTCTGGACGGATAGAAAATAGGGTTTCCATCCGTCCAGATTTGACGGATCGAATGTCAGCGGACATGTCTCCGCTGACATCCGATGCCCCATGCATGGGGCATCCGTTCAGATCCGCCAAAAAACGGACAGGGGGATCTGAACGGTCCGCCTGTGTGAAAGGAGCCTTAAAGACTAAGCCTTTTTCTGACACTTGTTGCTAACAAGGTAAAATCAGTATTTTTTGCTAGAAAATTACTTAGAACCCCCAAACATTATATAAATATATTTTTTGCAGGGACCCTAGAGAAAAAAAATATTGATGGTTGCAATCTTTTATGTCACACTGTATTTGCGCCGAAGTCTTTCAAACGCAGTTTTTTTGGGAAAAAGTACACTTTAATGAATTTAAAAAAAACTAAACAGTAAAGTTAGCCCAATTTTTTGTACAATGTAAAAGATGATGTTATGCCAAGAATCGTGAGAGAATCATGATCTTTATTCTAAGCAAAAAAGTTGTGATTCTCATTTTATCCACTTTGTTGTGTGTGCCCTGTTATGGAGAGTTACCCTCCCTGTTTGTCCTGTTTACCATTATCATTGAAAGTTAAAGTAAAAAAAAATTCCTCATTTTGGATTGTCCCCACAAAAGTAACAAAGGGAAAATCTTTTAATGGGTACACTAGTTCTGGTCACCTGGGGGTCCCCAAGGAATTCTAATTTTCGAAGATTTCCTCTCACTTCCTGTTTGGCTATGGGACAGGAAGTGAAGAGAAATCTCTGCAATGGGTCACAGAAGGTGAAATAAAATCTGATGGGGATTATAAATCTCCCTTGCTCTATCCAAAATTAAAAATAAAACGTTTTGCCTATAGTTCTACTTTTTTATTACAATTGTAGGCAGTACATAGGTGGGCTAGTTTATTATCAAAGTCTAAGGAATGTGAATACATGATACAAAAGGGCCATCGTGTGCAAAGCATGATTAGTGCTGTGTGCAAAATATGAGCACAGTGTGGAAAACATAAGAAAAAATTACAAAATGGAGTAGTTTTAGACAGAATTTAAAGCGTTTCCCCACTTGGCTAATTCATTTATATAGAAAATCACACAGACATTCCTAACATTGATACACAATGTGAAAATGTATTACACACTGTAAGAGTCATATCACATAAATAATTACTAAGGGACCACTTACCTGTTTTTGTGAAGTTGCATCCTCATTGACCAGGCAAGACCAGTAAGATATTGTTCTCTTTTTGGTAGCATTACAGGCCAGTGAAGGAATATTGCATTAAGGTGATTGATTCTGCTGCTGATGATATGTCTTCTGAATTGCCTGTGGTATTGGCCCAAATCAGACAGGTGAAGAATTGCTGGGATCAGATTACAGCACACTTCAAAAGTTCAGTTTAAGAACATGCTGCTCTTAGCCTTCAGGCTCCATTCACATCTTGGCTTTCTGGATCATGGGCAGAATCCCCACTATTCTGCCAGCGATCCCGAATCACAGAAAAAAAGTACTTTTTGTACATTCTGTTTGTGCGATTTTACGGCGCGTTTGGGGTGCCATTGGAAGTTACAGGAATTGCACGGGCGCCCGTGATTCGCTGTGGTTCGAGAAAGCGGGCAGAATCGCGGGGATTCTGCCCACGATCCGGAATGCCAAGATGTGAATGGAGCCTCAATGTTTTATGTGAAAATCAGGGTGTGTGCCTAGATTAAACTTTATAGCACAACTGATAAGACTTTTCATCTTCAGTTTAGTTTAGGTTCTGTTTCATTCATTTTTCCTAGTGAAGCCTATATTTATTAAATAATTTTTCAATACACTCTTTTGATTGCCTGTTTTATAACTTCAGTGCTAAGGTCACCCGTAATATTTAACCTTAGTATTAAGGTTAGGAAACAAGTCAAATCCTTTATCATAACATGACAAACTGGCCTCTAGCAGCAGGTTTTGTGTAGATGATCAAAGCCTTTTTGACTGCTGGGATTGGATCAGTGAACTGGAAAACGTCAATTTTTTTTGTTTTGTTAGCCACCTGCGATAAAGTGAATGAAAAAAACAACAGTGGTCTTTACCTTTTGTCATTTGTTCTGTCATGTGAATGTAGTTAAAGAGGAGTGGCTGCAAGGAAGTTTAAAAAAAGAAATAAACTGAATTATTTAAAGAGAAGTATTTAAAGAGATGCATAAAATAAATGACAAAGCATGTCTTTTCACTTTGTAATAATAACAAAAAAGGTATTAAAAATAAAAACAGGAGATAAAAATAGTTATTAAAAAAAAACATAAAAGCTTAATTGTGTAATAAACAGTTAGAAAACATCATGAAAGAGAATTTATCTTGGGCCGGAATCCCAAAAAACAATCCAGAACTTTGAGAGTATAAATATGTTAAATTATACTACAGCCTAAATGTGTTTTTCAAAGCCTAAAGCTGGATACACACTATCCAACTTTTGTGGTTAGATTTCCTTCAGATTTACCTTTTCTATGTAGTGCAAGGGCCTGCCAGATTGCATACAAATTGAAAGTGTTTAAGTTTGACCTCATATTATATGGTTTTGGTAAGTCTAAAGGAAAAAGTCTTCAGAAAATCTTATAGTGTGTATGGCCCATTAGCCTAGTAAACACGGTCAGGAAATTGGTTGAAAAGAACCGCTTTCTAAGCGATTGTACAATACTCTGATCATTAGTACACAGATTTTGAGAGCTGATCCTGACTGTTCATCCAAAATTATCTGAAATTGGAAGAATAAGACCACACGTGCTCAGAAACAAAAGAATATATTACAATACCAGTGGTGGCTGGTGCTCAAAATTTTGGGGGGGGGGCGCAAAAAGAAAAATGTAATAGGTATTGCTTCGCGTCAAAAAACGCAGTAAAAAATTGCGTGACTTTGAAGTCATGGTACAGGCATGGCACAGGTGATGGTATAGGCATGGCATAGGTGATGGTACAGGCATGGCACAGGTGATGGTATAGGCATGGCATAGGTGATGGTACAGGCATGGCACAGGTGATGGTATAGGCATGGCACAGATATGGTATAGGCATGTCACAGGTCATGGTACAGGAGATGGTATATGCCCCCTTTCAATGCAGAGACCAGTGTACATGCCCCCTTCAATGCAGAGTTCAGCGTGCGTGCCCCCTTCAATGCAATGAACATTGTGCTGTGCCCCCTTCAATGCAATAAATACTGTGCTATGCCCCCTTCAATGCAATAAACACTGTGCTGTGCTCCCACAATTCAGAGTTCAGCATGCATGCCCCCTTCAATGCAACTGTGCTGTGCCCCCTTCAATGCAATGAACAATGTGCTGTGCCCCCTTCAATGCAATAAACACTGTGCTGTGCCCCCTTCAATGCAATAAACACTGTGCTATGCCCCCTTCAATGCAATGAACACTGTGCTGTGCCCCCTTCAATGCAATAAATACTGTGCTGTGCCCCCACAATGCAATGAACACTGTGCTGTGCCCCCTTCAATGCAATAAACACTGTGCAGAGTTCAGCGTGCGTCACAGCATTGTCCCCAATCACTGCAGAGCGCCACAGCATTGTCCCCAATCACTGCAGAGCGCCACAGCATTGTCCCCAATGATTGCAGAGTGCCACAGCATTGTCCCCAATGATTGCAGAGTGCCACAGCATTGTACCCCAGTGATTGCAGAGCGCCACAGCATTGTCCCCCAATGATTGCAGAGCGCCACAGCATTGTCCCCCAATGATTGCAGAGCGCCACAGCATTGTCCCCCAATGATTGCAGAGCGCCACAGCATTGTCCCCCAATGATTGCAGAGCGCCACAGCATTGTCCCCCAATGATTGCAGAGTGCCCACAGCATTGTCCCCCAATGATTGCAGAGCGCCACAGCATTGTCCCCCAATGATTGCAGAGTGCCAGCATTGTCCCCCAATGATTGCAGAGCGCCACAGCTTTGTCCCCCAATTATTGCAGAGTGCCACAGCATTGTCCCCCAATGATTGCAGAGTGCCAGCATTGTCCCCCAATGATTGCAGAGTGCCACAGCATTGTACCCCAATGATTGCAGAGTGGCCACAGCATTGTACCCCAATGATTGCAGAGTGCCACAGCATTGTACCCCAATGATTGCAGAGTGCCACAGCATTGTCCCCCAATTATTGCAGAGTGCCACAGCATTGTACCCCAATGATTGCAGAGTGCCACAGCATTGTACCCCAATGATTGCAGAGTGGCCACAGCATTGTACCCCAATGATTGCAGAGTGCCACAGCATTGTACCCCAATGATTGCAGAGCGCCACAGCATTGTCCCCCCAATGATTGCAGAGTGCCACAGCATTGTACCCCAATGATTGCAGAGTGCCACAGCATTGTACCCCAATGATTGCAGAGTGCCCACAGCATTGTCCCCCAATGATTGCAGAGCGCCACAGCATTGTCCCCCAATGATTGCAGAGCGCCACAGCATTGTCCCCCAATGATTGCAGAGCGCCACAGCATTGTCCTCCAATGATTGCAGAGTACCAGCATTGTCCCCCAATGATTGCAGAGCGCCACAGCATTGTCCCCCAATGATTGCAGAGCGCCACAGCTTTGTCCCCCAATGATTGCAGAGCGCCACAGCTTTGTCCCCCAATGATTGCAGAGTGCCAGCATTGCCCCCCAATGATTGCAGAGCGCCACAACATTGTCCCCCAATGATTGCAGAGCGCCACAGCATTGTCCCCCAATGATTGCAGAGTGCCAGCATTGTCCCCCAATGATTGCAGAGCGCCACAGCTTTGTCCCCCAATGATTGCAGAGCGCCACAGCTTTGTCCCCTAATGATTGCAGAGTGCCAGCATTGCCCCCCAATGATTGCAGAGCGCCAGCATTGTCCCCCAATGATTGCAGAGCGCCACAGCATTGTCCCCCAATGATTGCAGAGTGCCACAGCATTTTCCCCAAATGATTGCAGAGCGCCAGCATTGTCCCCCAATGATTGCAGAGCGCCAGCATTGTCCCCCAATGATTGCAGAGTGCCAGCATTGTCCCCCAATGATTGCAGAGCGCCAGCATTGTCCCCCAATGATTGCAGAGTGCCAGCATTGTCCCCCAATGATTGCAGAGTGCCAGCATTGTCCCCCAATGATTGCAGAGTGCCAGCATTGTCCCCCAATGATTGCACAGCGCCAGCATTGTCCCCCAATGATTGCAGAGTGCCAGCGTGCGTGCTCCCTTCAAACTTACCTGGCGGCGGGGCGGCTCAGCTTCTTCCTCTTCTGCGGCGGGTCCTTCTCCCTCGTCTCGGCGGCGGGAACCGGCGGGCGGCCTGCTCATTTCAAACTTACCTGGCGGCGGCGCGGCTCAGCTTCTTCCTCCTCTTCTGCGGCGGGTCCTTCTCCCTCGTCTCGGCGGCGGGAACCGGCGGGCGGCCTCTCCTTCTCTCTGAGCGGCGGTGACGGTGAGTGACTGACGCACGCACCGGCACCGCCCCCATTGCGACGTCAGCGATATCCTGGATGATGATTGGTCCAGCCTGTAGACTGGACCAATCACAGCCAGGATATCAGAAAGTGGGGGTGTCCAACCGCAAAGACTTGCGCCCAGGATACCCCCCTACCCCCCAGAAGGCAGCCAATCGGCGCCTCTTCTGGGACGTAACCCCCCCCCAGCCACCAGTTCCTTCAGGCAAGGCCGGCGAACCCATTTTTTTTTTTTTGAACAACTTTATTTGTTCGTTTTGTTTTCTTTTTCTTTTTTTTTTTTCTTTTTTTTTTAGGGGTAGGGGGCGGCGCCCTGGCGCCCCCTATGCACGGGCCGCCACTGTACAATACTTTACAACACATTACATTACTTCCGAAATTGTATTCTCTCGTGCAAGAATTTTTGTAAGTTTAGTAACCTCTTCATTTTCATTCTGAGACTAGCATGCAAAAAAAAAAAAAAAAAAAGACGATCATTTGTCTAATATTCTCATCGTGTGTACGAAGCTGAAGACTGGCCAATAACTGGTTTCCAAATATTATCTCCAGGGTATTGTCCTGGGGATATGTGAAATACGCATTAGTATAAATATTTTTAAGCTTAGCTTTGCTAAATAAAACTAGACCTCTTTTCAAGCTACAGGACAAAAAAAATCGCCACTAACACAATCTGAACAATTCAAACTGTGTTATCGCATGCCCCAAGCTCAGATTAAAAGTTTGGTAAAGGGGAAAAGTTGGCATCTGGATAGCATAAAGTTGGTCATAGACATTAGCCATCCAACATGAAAGTGCCATTCAACATCCAAGACATCTCTCAATGTCTTTAGATGTACTTTGGGGGAAACAGCCCCCACCCCAGGGACATTCAGCTGTTGCCAAAGCACATAAATGAGATTGTCTCTTGATCCACATAAGGGGGGATTAAAAAAAATCTCACTTCTACAGCCACCTTAGAATGTCTAAAAAACACTAGGGAAGAGTTGGACAGGCAAGCCTGATGCCCAGATCAGTGCACCCATGAATACAAGCAACCATTTCAGGCAATTATTTGTGCACATGAAAACAGAAGAGGGAGGCATACTACTGACACTTCCATCTCTGATTTATGATGGGGAAAACACTTGCAATTGACATGACTTTTTGTCCTGTGCATTATTATTCTATTCTTAGTAAACATCTGCCAGCATTCTTAGAAATGGTCAGAATGGGAGACTTCGTCTAATGTCTATGGGCATCATAGTTTGGGTAATGTATAGATAAATATAGCCCTAGCTTTAGAGATTTTTCCATATGTGTCAATGGGAATCCAGACAGATGTGTACATAAGTGCTGCATATATACTGTACATGCAGACAAACACATAGGTTCTTGGTTCTTTTACTGCTTTTTCCACAGACAGTTCTTCACAAAAAAAAAATTAAAATAATGGTAGAAGACCAGATTCATACTAGTGCATCTAGCAGTAGGAGCTCAGCCTTTCATAAGCAGGAATTATGATTTATCAAATCTGTACTGCCATCGCATTTTCAGTTAGGCCTCAGTCACATTAGGCTCTTCCTGACAGAAGAAAAGCAGCATTAAAAACATGCCTATTCTCAAACACATTCAGGGACTGCAAGCATTTGAACTTTTATTTATTTCATTAACCAAAAATATTTATTCTAGCCATTGATATGAATGAACACTCAAACGCTCAATGCACCTAGAGTTTAGGCACATTTACATGCATTTTGGCTTGTTGGGCATTTTTGTGCCCAAACACCCATTTCCTAAATTGTGATTTTGTTGATTTCTGCCTCTAAACACCTGTAGATGCCTATATGAACACATAGGCTAACATAGAGGGGCATTTAGGCACAGAAAAAAACATCAAACACCTGTAAAACGGTCAAACAATCTGTGAAGCTCTGGTGAACTCCATGCTTAAGAGGGTTAAGGCAGTGCTGGAAAATAATTGTGGCAACACAAAATATTGACACTTTGGGCCCAATATGGATATTGTCACTAGGGTGTACTCACTATTGATGCCAGCGGTTTAGACATTAATGGCTGTGTATTGAATTATTTTGAGGGGACAGCAAATTTACACTGTTATACAAGCTGTACACTCACTACTTTACATTGTAGCAAAGTGTCATTTCTTCAGTGTTGTCACATGAAAAGATATAATAAATTATTTACAAAAATGTGAGGGGTGTACTCACTTTTGTGAGATACTGTATATATATATATATATATATATATATATATATATATATATATATATATATATATATATTTATTTTTTGTTTTTCTAGTAATGGTGGCGATCTGCAATTTTTAGTGGGACTGTGACATTGCAGCGGACAGATCGGACCACTAACTGACCTTTTTGACACTTTTGGGGGGACCAGTGACATTACTACATTAATCAGTGATAAAAATATGCACTGTCACTGTAATAATGACACTGGCAGGGAAGAGGTGACCAAAGCGTTAAGTGTGAGCCTAGGGGAGTGTTTACTAACTGTGGGGGGAGGGGCTTGTGAAATGACAATAGAGACCTGTGATCCTATATAGAAGGATCACAGGCGCTCTTTGATCAATTCAGAGAGAAGAACGGTCAGCTGTGTTTAGAACAGCTGACTGTTCTCTCTCAGCAGGGAGCGATTACTAGTGCCCAGCGGCAATTGCACCTGCCGACCCCGTGCATCGGCATCCTGCTGCTTAGTGGGGGCAGGTGTGGGCCGCGGCGGCGCGTGCTCGCCCCCAGCACCACGAGCGCGACTGATGCAGTACTACATAGTTTTGCGCAGCTGAGCTAGCCTGCCGCAGTAAAACTGCGGTCAGCAAGTGGTTAAGCATGAAGCTGATCAAATAAAACAGAGACAGCTTGCACAAGGTTATTCCTTCATATCCCTCACAAAAGCATATAAACGCACATTTCACAAAACCCACCAGGAACTACTATATGGTCAAAAAGAGCATCACAGACGGTGTAATGTCCACTCTATTTAACGGGACATCCTTTAAGGTTTAACAACTGTGAAACTAATGACAAAAACTACTTGTACTCCATAGGCATTTGCATGTATGTATGTACACCCCTATTCAAAGATAATTTTCAGCTAAACGCCATGGCGCCTCATAAGTGGTTCATATAATTCATTATTTCTATCCTACTTTAGTAGTTCTAAAATATACAACATGTGTTTGCTGTGACTCATCAGACCCCAGTGACTCACAGGTCAGACGACTGCCTCTGCTTCCCCCTTGGTGATGTTTGGAGAACAATATACAATGATATCTTCCTACTGTTAATTCTGGTTATTCATCTAAATACCTAGTTATTTCTATACAGATATTATTAGGAATACATAAAATAAATGTGTTTAAAATTGTATTGATGTCATATATGCAATATTTCTAATTGTTATGTTCTTAATTTAGAAAATAACTCCTTTTCCTATTATATTCATGCACCCATGAAGAAGAATAAAAAGAAATCAAATTTCAAAATGTGTTGAGTGTTCACCACTTGAATTTCCTGTTTGGTGATATCAATTGGAAAGCCGAGTGTACCATAGAATTTCTAGGAATTTTGTAATAATCATTTTATTACTGAGTCATCTATATATCTTTTTGTAATAATGATAAAAATTTAGTATCATTTTAATAATCTACACAAAGTTACAATTTTCTGTGCAAAACTATTTGTTACTGTTAAAGATCCCATTATGAGGATTTACGATTCTGTAACGGCTTGGTGTTAAAATTTAGTGAGAAATCTGATTTTGGCCCATAGTGAAAAAACACAGAGAAAATTGAAAAAAGGGTACTTTTACTATTGCCGATTTTTGTCTTTTGGCTGAAATTTAAGTTGTAATGGGGGGGGGGGGGGGGGTATTGCATTTGACATTGAACAAGATATGTTATGTCATAAACATAACCTTTTGGTAACCTTTACATGGTAGTAGCATTTAGCATGATAACATAATGCATTGTTTAAGTACAGATAGAAAATAAAGTGATCTGGCCATGGGTTGGTAACATTAGTGAGACATTTTATAGCAAACATGCACTAGAATGGAGAAAATGGTACTCTAGAATACTCTGATAGAGGAAAAACTACCTATGTTTTCTTAGGAATGCACAGATTAGCTAGCATGTGTACTTCTCTGTTCAGCTAAAATATCCTTTGCTTAATATGAGCACTGCCAAGGAAAGGTCTGGTGACAGTTGGTATGGTTCACACCTCCAGCTATTAATAGGTCACAAGGGGATAATCATTTGACCAGTTTTTTTTCCAACCCTTCACAATTGTCACCTAAATAAGGCCAGCATGTGTATGTTTATTTACATTTGCACAGTGCATAATTGTGCCTGCCAAGTTAATAACATGCTTTTTAAAAAATATTTTTTAATAGTCAGGTCACATCAACATATCTGACAGTCATCTTACATCTGTGGCCAGTGACAGCCCCCATCAGCAAACAGGGTTGATGACAATATGAGAAGCTGGCTAGGGCAGGGCTAAGTAATCTGGTGCATATACATTCTGGGCCATTGTCAGTTTCACACATACAGCCTTGAAGATAGTTCATGATATGCAAGCTTAGGGGATCCTACGCCCAGCAGTCATTCACTCGTCAATATCACTGCCAATGTCACTACTCCTGCCAGCCTTGTAACAGAAGAAAGGAGCCCCCATCCCTATAGTGAATCATTGCTCCTCCCACCCATTCCTTATGCCAGCCCTTATGATCATTGCACATAAGTGTTCAGGTTTTTAATTGTGTGTTTGCTGTATGTGTTCCTGTGGATAGGTCACCTCTGGTCAGTCCTGTTAAATAATGTCACAAATACAGTATCTGTATCTTTTGCACTTTGTCTTATTATTCCTAAGAAATAACAAAGTTTGGTCTTACAAATAGATTAAGAGCCCATTCAGACTAGCGTGACACGACTTTGGGGGGCGACCTGTGAAGTCGCGTGCACCGCGACTTCAGCGCGACTTTCAGAGACTTCACATAATGGAAGTCTCTGCAAGTCGCCTCCAGGTCGCCCCAAAGTAGTACAGGACCCTTTTTCTAAGTCGGAGCGACTTGTATCACTCCTATTAGAAAGGGTCCTGTGCTAATCAATTGACCGCGACCCAGCGCGACTTGTCAGGCTGAAAAGTCGCCTGACAAGTCACGCTAATGTGAATGGGCTCTTAGGCTGCTGTACTTTTAATGTCGTAACTAAAGCCATAACAGACCACATGGGCTGTGGGCTATGAGGGCATACAGTAGATATGAGAGATCTATGTGCATTTGAACATTCATATTTCAAACTCTTTATTTAAAAAGACTTAGGGAAATATACGAATCCCAAAAGTAAGAAGGGCATGGTAAAAGTATTTATCATAAGAGCAATACACGATTAACAATGACCAACATTTTCTGAGCATTGCTAATTGTCATGTCCAGACTCCAGAGGAATATCTCAAGTTACGGAGTGCATGTAAACTCAATGCTGACCCCCTGTTAAATCCCTGGTCCAGGAGAGCAGACACACAGGAAGAGTATTTGGAATTGTTGCTAAACACATCTCTCACTCACTTGCGCAGCAAGCAACATTTATTTAGCCCCAGCAAAGGCTGCTGAGTGCCTTTATAGAGCCATCTCCCCAAGTAGAAGTAGCATTATTACATTAGTAGCTTCTGATACACTCGTGCAAGCACAAACTCTGTATGCATAACGCAGACATCCTGAGATCCTAAAGCTGTAAATTATCCCAGTGTGACTTCTTTGCCATAAAATGGCAATACAGTTGAGGTTTTTAGTTTATCAAAAAAAAAAAAAAAGTTTAACTACTTCTGGACTGGAAGGTTTTACCCCCTTAATGAACAGGCCATTTTTTGTGATCCGGCCCTGCGTTACTTTAACTGACAATTGTGTGGTCGTGCAACGCTATACCCAAATAAAATTGATGTCCTTTTTTTCCCACAAATTTTTACGCTATAAACAAAAAAAGAGTGACAAATCTGAAAAAAAAAAAAATCTATATTTTTTACTTTCTGCTTTATAACATTCCCAATAAACAATTTTTTTAAAAATCTTATTTTTTCATAATGTTAGGCCAATATGTATTCTGCTACATATTTTTGGTAAACAAAATCCCAATAAATGTATATTGATTGGTTTGTGCAAAAGTTATAGCGTCTACAAACTAGAGGAAAGATTTATGTCATTTTTATTTATTTTTTTTTTTTACTAGTAATGGCGGCAATCAGCGATTTTTAGCAGGACTGCGACATTGCGGCAGGCAGATCGGACCCCTAACTGACATTTTTGACACCTTGGGGGGGCCAGTGACATTACTAGAGTAATCAGTGCTAAAAACATGTACTGTTACTGTAATAATGACACTGGCAGGGAAGGAGTTAACACCAGAGGCGATCAAAGGGTAAATGTGTCCCTAGGGATGTTTTCTAACTGTGTGGGGGATGGGCTTGCTGAATGAACACAGAGACCTGTGTTCCTAAATAGTAGGAACACAGGATCCCTGTGTTCATTACTGACAGAACAGTGGTCTGTTGTGTCTCCACAGTGGAACGATCGCTGGGTGGCAAGCGGACATCACGGCCGCCAGGCCTACTGATTGGGCGCCCCTGTGGCCAATCGGCGTGTGCGCCCGCCCCCCACAAAGTGACGTACAGGTATGTAAGATAGAGCCGACCAGCCACTGTAAAACTGGCGGCTGGTCGGCAAGCAGTTAAAGATGATTGTAATTGAGCAATAAACTAAGTATATGTAGAAGCTCTAACAACTATGTCATAATGTAAAACTACATTTTGGTCATTGCTACTAAATTAAAAATGTTATTATGGTTATTATTACTATTATAACTCTTAGGAGAGGTCACTAAGGGCCCTACCAAATATTGCTATAGTGCCCAGTGGTCTGTAGCTATACACCTCTTTGCTTAATATAGTAAGATCATTGTTTAGTTACAGCAGGGCCTTGTTATCAAAATTAGTGTTTACTTTTGGGTCCTAGATTTTTTTACATAGAGTAGAACAATAGGCAAAATTTTTTTTAGTTTTTTTTTTTTTCTTCTTAATTTTGGATAGAGTAGTAGGTTATTAACTCGTCAGAATATTTTTCGTCATGTGTGTCCCACTACGGAGATTTCCCTTCACTTCCTGTCCCATAGCCAAACAGGAAGTGAGAGGTAATCCCTGCTAATTAAGGGAAATCTTTTGGGACCCCCAGGTCTTCAGAACTAGTGTCTCCATTGGAAGATTTCCTCTTTTTCTGTGGACAACCCAAAATGTGTTTTTTTTTTAAACTTTCTCTTTCAATGATAATGGTAAACAAGACAAATAGAGAGGGTGAATCTCCCTAACAGGGGCATAGGTAGCAATAATAACCTGACAGGTATTCTAATCCATCTCCACTCCAACCAAAACTAAAAATGGGGGCATGGACAGTGATGAAAACTGAAAAGCATTCTTTTGCCTCTCCACTCTGTCCAAACCAAATAAATTTTTTTGCCTCTTATTATACTTTAAGTATAAATATCATTTTGGCACAAATATAATATTGGCACCAGTACCTACTAGCTGCCCGCTCACTGTGGTCTGTAGAGTGCCTTGCTGGAGCCCATGTGTGCCAATACAGCTGTTCTTTTTACTGATTTAGCCTATTCCTGTAACTTAATCTTCTGGTAATTTCTTTTCTTTTACAGATGTATTCACATTTGTTTGGTTAAAAATACTCTAGTTTAATTTTTTTGCAGAAATTATGTTATTCTCGCCATTTCATTATCTTGCATCAATAATATCTTTTCTGGTGTACATTGTATGAGGTTCACCTAGCAATCGGACACAGATTTGCACTAAAGATGGCCATACACTAGAAGAATTTATTTCAAAAACTTTTGTTTCAGGAACATATTTTGGTTAGTTATTGGGGTCCAATCAATGTTCATTTTTTGAGCGCAATGACGAGAAATGTCGAAGGAGCAGTATGGAAAGCTTTTCTTGAACAAATTTCTAACAGTAAATATTTTTCTGCTCTGCAAATGACATTCATTCCAAAATCGAATAGTAAAATAAAAGGGAGTTTTGAAATACTTTCAAACAACATTCGTAAAGGCATTGAATGTACCGATGAGAATTTTGGTACAAGTATTCATACAAACATTAATTTGTAAATCTACTAGTGTATGGCCAGCTTCAAGGGTTGGTTCACCTTTGAAGTATGGATAATGAAGTATGAAATAATGCAGTAGGGTCCAAGTAGGTTAAAAATTGTTGTGCATTGCAGACAAATTCATCTTCTCACAAATTTCCTACCCTTAGTTAGACCATGGCTTCCAGTGTGCCCTGCCAGAAAAAGTATTTTTCCCTGTGTCCTGCTCCTTCCTGTATAACATTTAGGATGGGTAGTACTATGATCATTTGAAAACATTCATGTCATTTAGTCATATGTCCTCCATCATGGACCGTTCCGCTATTTCCTCTCTTCTTGCAAGCGTACACTATACAGTTTCACCCCAGCCTCCTGATCACCAGGAGCTGGAGCTGCTTTCACATTCAGCCACAAAGCTGTATATGTGCACTTTTTCCCCTCCAGACACTCTGGGATTCTGGGACATGCAGTTTTCTTTAGCAGGGCACTCAACTACAGTCTATGATGATCTGGGAAGCAGGAAACAAACACAGAATAGCAGAACACAGGAATAAGCTAATTTTTGGCTAAAGCACATGAAGATTGCAATCTATGTTATGTTTAATAGCTGCTGAGATTACATTTACATTTGCCTCAGATGAAACAGTTAGGCTAAGTTATTGACCCAGTTATACAGTTGGGAATAAAGAAGGAAGCCCTGAAAACATCATCTGCTGAAGACTTCAGTTGTGAAACTTAGTGGAAAGAGGGACTTTTTTCAGTTTGTCCCCCCAGGCATTGAAGAGTCCCAGCACAAACTGTCACAGAGTCACCTGTGTAGCCTTGAGCGACAGCAAACTTGTAAAACCTGGGATATCCCACAATGATTCTATTCATCTGTATCTTTTATCTGTTCCTCTCTGCAATCCTCACATTGCCAGTGTCACTTCCTTTTTAAGTCACGGAGTGAAAGACCTGACCAAAAAGACTTGTTAGTTAAGCTTGATTTAATTGATAACTTTTGAGAAGACTATAAATGAGCCGTGACAAGATGAAGAGATTAATTCTGGTGATGCTGAAAAAAATAACTTACAAGGAACCGTGAGATAGCACTTAAATTGCTCTGCATTGTTAAAATTTGAATTTTTGTACAGCATCAGCAGATTTATTTCCTTCAAATATTCCTTTATAGTTTGTTATTTCTTTCAATGCAGTGTTTTCATAACCAGTCCCATTTACTAAGCTAGTCAACGCCTACACTTTTCAGGATTTTCACTTTCTTTTTTTGCCTCATGTATAGAATTGCAGTAGGCAGAATATCTTCTGACCCTTGCTTTACACTCATGCTTTTTTTTTGTGAGTTTTGCAGAAACACACTGCAGTCCAATTAACATGGTTTCCTATGGATCTAGTTCACATCTGTGTGTTTTGAGCTGGTGCTTTTTTTTAAAGGGGCAGGGACTTACTTTTTCCCACAGCAGATTGCATTTTGCGTGTAATAGACTTAAATGGACCCGCACCCAAAACGCAAGTGTTTGCGTTTTTTCTGAGTTTTGTGCTTTTCTCTTTCGTTCATTGACAGACACAGCTCCTGCTATTCTTAACCATTGAGTTACATTGCCCCCTACAGGAGAAAAACACTAGGCAGAAGAAAAGTCTGGTTAAGCCTATGGACCTAGTTCCTTGCTGGGATCTCTGGTCCTGGCAAATTTTTTTCATATAGATAGATTTTTTTCTCCTGGTTTTTCCTGTGAGATCTACAATCAACTGCCGGACTGAGCGACGGGCTGGATTATCTAGATCCAGTGGTCACCCCAGTCTAGCCAGCAAGCGCACGCAGACCTCAGCTCCGCGCTAGGTCAGCCACGATATAGCCCTACAGGATGGGGGTTGGCCTGCGAGTTAAATGCCTCACGAGGTCGCATATGACCGGGTCTTGGCCCGAGTCGCAGAGTTCCTCCTGGCCTACAGCCCCCCATTTTGATGGCGAGGGGTTCTGTCTGGAGTGGTGCCCGTCTGGTTCCTGGTGTGGTGAGTTGCTGTCCCCCCTTTCGCCCTGGAGTGTTTTGTGGTGGATGCGGACCCATCCATGGGACAGTTGGACCCCAGAGTTCCCTTCCCCGTTAGGCACCCCACTCACCTGTCCCATGCTGGAGCTGTGTGGTTGGTCTGGTACACCTCCCAGGGTGGGGAAAGGGTGCTATGCTGGCGATGGGGGCAGGGGGATGCGCTGCCGGAGATCGGCTGTACGCGGGGGGGTTATCTAAGAAAACACCGGCGGCCATGACAGTAGAGCCCTATAGGCAGTGGGAGCCCCTCCTCATCCCCAGGTGCTGACTCCTGGAGCAGAGTGAGATTAAGGAGATTGCTTTCTTGGGATGGGGAGGGACGCTGAGGCAGGGGGGGAGGGTGTACTGCCGAGAGGGACGCTGAGGCAGGGGGGGGCTGAGGCGAGCTTACCATTGGTATTAGTATTATGCAGCATGAGGGGGTTAATGTATTGCCACTGCTGGTCACTGATGCATTAGTGACCGACCAGTGGCAGTTAATTAACCCCTTTGTGCTGCATTGGTGCAACCAGTGTTAATTAACACTGACACTGGTTGCACTAATGCAGCACAAAGGGGTTAATTAACTGCCACTGGTCAGTCACTAATGCATCAGTGACCAGCAGTGGCAATACATTAACCCCCTCATGCTGCATAATACAAATACCATTGGTAATTAAATTAACCTCTTGCCAACCCGTCACAGTACATTTACTTTGACAGGTGTACGTTGCTGCCTGTTTTTGGTGTATGCCCCTCTTCTATCTATTTTAAAATTATTTGGGGTAAAAAGTCATTTTCGGTTTCGGTTTTCGGCCAAGGGCATCCTGCATTTTCGGTTTTGGCCCAGAATTTTCATTTCGGTGCATCCTTAATCCTTTGGCGTGTCTTTTGGCTCAAATGCTGGTCTGCGGATCAGTCTTCTATGAAGCCCTTGATTGATCTTCCCGTTTAAGAAGATCGTCTGTTTGGTACTACCCTGGATGACATCATTAAAGGTCTCACAGGGCGGGGAAGAGTACCCTACATCTACAGGCTAGTAAAGACAAGGACCCTTGTTGTAGATGTGGGCCCTCCTTATCGGCTCAAAGGAAGCGTTTTTCATCCCTCAGGGTCGACTGACAAGGGATCCAAGCCCATCAGGGCCTCCTCTGGAGGATCCAAATGAACTTGGTCTGGCAACCCAAGAGTGGACTTCTCCAGACCCGAGGACGAGGCCCCTTAAGCTCGAAGGTGCGCCCTCACTCGTATCTGGGGTGTGGGGATGTCTTCGCTGGTTCCCAGACCTGTGGACTTCCCCAGTACTAGACAAGTTGGTCCACAAAGTCATACGGTCCGGCTACATTATCGAGTTCCGTTCTTACCCTCCAGAAAGGTTCTTTCATTCCCACTTGCGACTGTTCCCGGTCCGCTTACAGGCTCTCTTTGGGGCGTTGCAGGACCTTTTATTTCAAGGGGTGATTGTCCCAGTTCTGACTTCAGAACATTTTCAGGGGTTTTACTCAAACCTGTTTACAGTCCCCAGAAAGGAACGCAGGGTGCGTCCAATCCTGGACCTCAAGGTGCTGAACTGCTTGTGCAGGTGCAGAAGTTCAGAATGGAGTCTGTTTGCATGGTGGTGGTTTCCCTGCATCAGGGGGATTTTCTTGCCTCTATCGACATCAAGGAGGCTTACCTTCACAATCCAATATTTTGTCATTTGCCAGCGCTTCCTCCGCTTTGCCGTGGGAGAGGAGCATTATCAGTTTGTGGCGTTACCCTTTGGTCTCACCTCCGCTCCTCGAGTCTTCACGAGAGTGTTGACCCAGTGCTAGCATTGTTACGTCTGCAGGGGATCGCGGTCCTGGGCTACTTGGATGACCTTCTTTCATGAGCAGAGTCTCCTTCTGTGCTGGCGGAAAACCTGGAGATCTCCATACAGACTGAGGAAGTTTGGCTGGATTCTGAATCTTCAGAAGTCTTCCTTGGTTCCTTCCTCGGAACTAGACTATCTGGGTGTGACTCTGACTCGGCCTTAGCCAGAGTACTCTTTCCTCTGAACAAACTCCAGAAACTGCAGGCTGCAGTTCACCTCCTGCTGTCCAGCTGGGCCTGATAGGGTCTACCTTCGAGGAGATCCTGTTTGCACGGTTCCATACGGGGTCCCTGCAAGTGAGATTCTGATCAAATGGGACAAGACTCCTCAGCCAAACTGAGCTGAGGGGCAAAAGGGTCGCTGATCTGGTGGTTTCGTTCTCCGGCGCTCCGGCAGGGCAAATCCTTCCTCCCCTTGTATTGGACGGTGGTCACCTTGAATGCCAGCCTGTCAGGGTGGGGAGGCGTTCTCGACAGAAATTCTGCTCAGGGGGTTTGACGCTGGAAGAGTCCTGACTACCGATAACTATCCTGGAGCTCAGAGCGATCAGACTGCTCCTGGAACATTGGACGGACCATTCTCCAAGGATGTCCAGTGCGCATTCAATCAAACCATGCCACAGCTGTGGCTTATGTCAATCACCAGGGGGGGAACAAGAAGTGTCCTGGCAGCTCAGAAGGTAGCCGGCATTCTTAGGTGGGCAAAACATTCTTTCCAGCCCTTTCTGCCGTACACATTCCCGGATTGGAAATCTAGTAGGCAGATTACCTCATTCGGCAGGCATTGGACCAGGGGGGAATGGTCTCTTCATCCGGAGGTGTTTCATCAGTTGTGTCTCCGGTGGGGCACCCCCAAGGTGGATCTGTTGGTGTCTCTGCTCAACAGAAGAGTGCAGAGGTTCGTGGCACTGTCACTGGATCCTCTGGCGGATGCCACAGACTTGCTGGTGGCCCCGTGAGGTCAGTATCGTCTGATTTACACCTTCCCTCCTCTCAAGCTTCTGCCAAGAGTTTTACGCAGGATCGAGGCAGAAGGGATTCTGGTTATCTCAGTGGCTCCGGCCTGGGCTCGCCAGACTTGGTACGCTGATCTGGTGCGGCTGGTCGTCGACGTTCCTTGGAAGCTTCCTCTCAGGGAGGATCTACTGTCCAATCTTCCATCCTGCTTTACAGTTGCTGGCTTTGACAGCTTGGCTGTTGAACGCCATGTGCTGATGGATAGAGGTTTATCTGAGTGGGTGATTCCAACAATGTTAAAAGCTAGGAAATCCACTTCTAGGAAGATCTACCATCATACGTGGAAGACATACATTGCATGGTGTGAGTCCCTTGGGGTTTATCTTTGCTCCTTCTCGGTGGCTCGGATCTTGACCTTCCTTCATGGGAGATGGAAAGAAATTGGCTTTGAGTACCATCAAAGGACAGGTGTTGGCTTTGGTGGTCTTCTTTCAACAAACCTTGGATACACACTCCCTTTATTCAGGGTGTTGGCCATTTGGTTCCTCCAGTGCGGTCTCCGTTGCCACTTTGGGACCTCAGTTTGGTCCTTTCGGTCCTTCTGAACCTTTTTAGATTCTTCGGGAGATTCCCTTGTTAACGCTGTCTCAGAAGGTGGGAAATTCTGGGAATGAAGACATTGTGTTGACTGGCGGCGTTATCCTGTCGTTCACCTTACTTGGTGGTTCACAGGATAAGGTGGTTCTTCGCCCCTCTCCGTCATTCCTTCCAAAGGTTGTCTCTTATTTCCATTTGAATGAAGACATTGTGTTGCCTTCCCTGTGTCCAAGGCCAAAACATCCCAAGGAAATTGTGTTTCATGCCTTGGATGTGGTTCGGGTAATTAGGGTGTACCTGACAGCTATGGAGTCTTTTAGGAAGTCAGACTCAGTGTTTGTGCTTATGGATGGGTCTCAGACAGGTTGTCCGCTTCCTCTGAGACTATTCTCAGATAGGTCAGACAGAAGGTGATTCAGCTCTAAAAAGAAAAAATACAGAGGGCACACCAACCTAGCGCATTGCCTTTGCAACAATTTATTTAAATGAAAACATATACATCATACTCACAAAGGAGATGAATTAAAAGGCAAAATGTAAGTCCACCAGGAGTCTCCACTTTGGCATAGTCCGCTTGGTGAAAAGAGTAGTGAGATGAAAACCTCCAAATATAGCTTACGCCTTTCGGGGGTGTCCCCCCCTTCCTCAGAGCTCTCATATTTACACATTTATACATTTTTACATTTCACCTGTTATTTCATCTCCTTTGTGAGCATGATGTACCGTATATGTTTTCATTGAAGCAAATTGTTGCAAAAGTAATGCGCTAGGTTGGTGCGCCCTCTGTATTTTTTCTTTTTAGAGTTCTATTTGGGTTTTGCCAACCTGTTCAGAGTGGCAGCACAGCCGCAAAAGTGACTAAACCAGTGAAGTTGTGTCCTTAAAAGATCAAGTCGCACAACAACCCATTAGGCGCAGGAGCATAAATCTTCTTTTTCAGAAGGTGATTCAGACTTATTCCATCAGGGGTCAGGTTCCTCCTTTCCTTATCAAGGTGCATTCTACTTGGGCGCACAGTGCCTCCTGAGCCTTCCGTCATCAGGCGTCAGTGACATAGGTTTGCAAAATGACCACCTGGTCGTTGGTGCACACTTTCACACAGTTCTGTAAAGTGGATGTGCTGGCATCTGCGGATGCCTCTTTTGGCCGCAAGGTTTTGCAGGCTGCTGTTTAGAGGACTTGGTCCTCTTTGAGGGTGTATTGTTTTTTCAGGTGGGCTCCATTTGTTTTGGTTGAGCCCCTGTTGCCTGGTTGGTTACTGTTTTTAGCCTTGGGAATTTTTTGCTGTTCCCACCCCTCATGTTTAACACTGCTTTGGGATGTCCCAATGATTAAGAAGATTGGGAGCTATGTCTGTCAATGAACGATAGAGAAAATGGGATTTTGGACTTACTGTAAAATCCATTTCTCTGATGTTCATTGACAGACACAGCACCCACCCCTCTGTGGAGTTGTATTTTCTCTGACACTGCTTGTAACAAAACTGTGTGCCTATAGCAGAGAGAGGGAATATACCCCCTGGGACTGCCCATAGGCTTTGCCAGACTTTTTTTTCTGCCTACTGTCCTACTCCTGTAGGGGTCAGTGTAACCCAATGGTTAAGAATATCAGGACCTGTGTCCATCAATGAACATCAGAGAAATGGATTTTACGGTAAGTCAAAAATCCCATTTTTTTGGGGCTAATAGGAAAGTATGACATGAAGTGCAACTTTGATACAACTTTGATGTGACTTTACACTCTCTGGCAGTCAAGTAGCATCAAAGTCACATCAAAGTCACAGTGTCCAAAGTCAAATGTTAGGATTAAGGGTTAGGTTTAAATGTTAGGGTTAGGGTTAAGCGTAAGGGTTAGCAGTAATTGTTAGGGTTAGAACCCTAGCAATTACGGCTAACCCTAACCCTGATTATTACCGTTAACCCCAACCGTAATGATAACTGCTGACTCTAGCTTTAACCCTAACCCTGACCCTAATTCTTACCCTAACCCCTAACATTGGACTTTGGACACATAAAGGTTTCTGCACTACTTTTTTGTGACTTTGATGCTACTTCAGTGCCAGAGAGTGTAAAGTCACATCAAAGTCACACTCCATGAACAAAACTGTTAGCCCCGGTTCACACTTCTGCGTGTGCGGGGTTCGCATGTAATGTCGGAGCGCACTGCTCCGACATTACATGCGATCGGCTGTGCGGTGCTAGTTTAGCCATACAGTTTGTATGGCTAAATTCGCATCGCACCCGCAGCAAACACGCACAGGAGGCATTTTTGCTGCCGCATCAGGATGGGATCGCACTGCGATATGCGATCAAACTGGGGGTGTCGTTAAGATTACATTGACACCCCCAGCGTATCGCATATGGCAGTGTGAACTGCCGGGGGTGCGTGTGCGATGCGGGAACAGGCTGCGAATTTGCAGCCTTCCCGCATCGCATAAATGTGAACCGAGCCTCATACTTTCCTATTACCAAAAAAAACAAAAAAACAATCAAAAACATGTCAAAAACGCAAAACGCACCGGAAAAGCACATCAACCACAACCTGCATAGATGTGAACCTAGCCTGAATGCTGGAATAAAATAGACTATCAACAAAAAATATTATTTTCAAAACAACCTAAAGGCATAGTTTTTGAATTGTTAAAAGTGTAAAAATGTACTTAAAATGTGAAGTGTCTTTTGTTATGTATGTATTCATTTTGAATATTTACAAAGTGCAATATCATATCCCAAAAGTTTACTGTGTTAAGATCAGTGAAAGATGGGTTATTGGTTGCCTTAATTTAATGCATAATTGAATGTATCTAAAGTAAAGCAGAGGTAGAGTGCTACTACCCAATAAGATTATAAACATTTTTTCAGAGCTACCTCGGTGCGAAAAGACAGTTGCACAGCTGCAATGGCAATGATGAGGAAAGATAGTCTGCAACTTCTTGCTTGCTCTTTAAAATTTTCAAAATTTATTGATGGAGAATAAATACATTTTTAGGATTTTAAAGAGCAAGCAAGGAGTTGCGGACTATCTTTACTCATAATTGAATGCACATTCCTCCCAACTGTCTATCATTTGAAGGGACTGTTCCTGTTTTGGAACAAAATTCTCTATTTTGCTGCTAGAACTTCTTTAATTATTATTATTTATTATTTTGAAAGCCAGTATAAGTGAAAATGATTGGTGACAAAAAAAAACTCTTGGTTTAACCAATAATTTTTGGCATTTTAATTATTTATGGAACGTGTAACTGGGGGCGTGTCAGAGGTGTATTATGTTCCTGCATCCTTTGCATCCTTTTTCCCTGCATCCGTTGTACGGAAAGTTGGGAGTTTTGCAGTAACGTATATTCTGATAGAAATGACTATGTGTCTTTCATACTTTAGTCAGCAATCATGTGTCACATATTTTTTTAATAAAGGAGCTGTACACAGTACACAATACTCAGTTCACCTTATCAGCAAAAACAACACTTTGCATTGCAAAGGAGGCCAGAAACACATGCGTTGAACTTGAATGTACGCTTCATCAGAAAAGTTAAAGTGCCCTTGTCTTAAGTTAAAATTCCCTTATCATGACAGGATTATTGAGACTGCCATTACTGACCTCTCCTTTTAAGAATGTTAGTTGCCCGGCTGTCATGCTGATGCTATTCCTTTAATGCTTTCTAAACCACTGACCTGGAACAAGTATATAGAGATAATAGGATACAATTGTGTTTACAAAGTGTGTTATAGTTATCCATATATTTTTTTTAGGGGAAAATCATATGACATAGAAAAACATATTTTTAATATTTTTAAAGCAGGTATACCCATTATACAAGGCCCTGTAGTATTTTGCAGTTTTCCTTTTAATTCTTTAGCAACAAAGCTTGCCCATTCTTTTAAGTCTTCTTCTTGTTTTTGATTTATAGGCTGACAGCTGGTGTATCAAGTGGGACTTTTTCCTTTCTTTCCAAATTCTTTGTTGGCCGATGGCAGTGTAACCTAAGACTATTTGGTTTATAATCCCACCTGCACAACTCCCTCTTTGTGAGACCTTGAGCTAATTAATCGGCCTCCTGTTGCTTTTCCCCAGTGTCTTCCTGGCTTTGTGCTTCTTTTCTGCTGTTCTCTCTAATAAGTGTAATGATGGCACATGAGTAATTCTCATTTCATGTTGCATTGCAGTGACCTGGTCTTCCTTGATTCCCATCTATTATTATGCGTGTGTGTGCTGATAACATTTCCAGGAGTTCTTTGCAGTTGTTTTTACTTACAAACTGAATAACTGAAGATAGATTATTGTAGTTCATACTATATATATCACCATTGTATCTAGAACATCCTTTCTATAGGGTGGTCATATAAAAGGAATAGAACAATAAAACTGCCATTGTTGACTTGGCTTTTGAAGCCACAAAATTTGAGATTGAACTTTTCACATTTTACTAGATATATACTTGTTCCAGATCAAAGACTTGCTAGGCAGTAAAAACCTGCAAGTCAGAAATGAAAGCTCCCATAGTTCTATCCTCAAGGCTCATTTTAAAGCAGAAAGCTAAGCAGATATTTAACCCCTTTAGGACCACCTAACACCTATGTGTGACAGCAAAAGGGTGAGCTTTAATGCCCACTCACCACACATATGCATTGCTGGCCAGCTGATCTTTAGGTGCAGAGAGCACGCTCACTGCATTCTCCCAGCTACAAGACTGAGCTGTCAAAGACATCTCTTGGTCTGGACTAAAGATCAATAACTGATCATGTGATCACTGTGGCAATGGTCACATAATCACTGGTCCTTCCCGCTCCCTGGGCACTGAAGGGACACTAAGGTGGGTGGTAAGGGGTTTAAAAAACACAATTAGAGAAGGCATGGGGGCTATGCCTATGTTAATGTTTAAGCCAGTATTACACTGTTTACATTTTTATATCTACTGTTTTGAGGGTACTGTATTATTACTTTATTTCATGGCTGTGGCCTCACAGTATATTTTGCACTGTTGTGACCTTTTCATGAAAACTCAATAAAAATATTGAAATATAAAAAAACACAATTAATACAGCTATTTATTAACTAAAAGAATAAAATTTATTTTTCTGATAGTGTGAATTTGACTTGGTATTAGTCCCTTTAATTGCATGCACATGATCATTCATACTGGTAGAAGAACGGGCAGCACTAGAAGCCAATATGATGGGCTGCATTACATATATAGTGTCAAGGTACATGCTTACTGGAAGAGAGATCAGAGTGAGCTCATAAGCTGGGTGCTTCTCCTTCACTGTTCTATCACAGACTTGCGGCAAGGTGGTGACCAGGTTTCATTTCCAAACTGCAGTGAAGAAAAAATCAGGTCACTCGTTTTTTAGTGTTGTCAGGCAGGCCTGTGTATATTTCAGGAATTGGTGGATAAAAATACGAATCGTTTGGCAAGTAAAGCAGCTTCTGTATATGCTCCTCAATTCTGTATTTAGCTGTTAGGCTGAAGCTCCACTGTAAGCTGACAGTATTTAAAGGGCTAGTTCACCTTTACCAAAAACCGCTGTGCAGATAAGAGGTATCTGTAGATAAAAACAAATTAAAGTTGAATGATGTCCTTTCTATAGGTGTAGGCCATTTATGTATCTTCTAAAGCCTAATTGGCATACCCCTAGGATGTTGCTAAGATGTTGCTAAGTGAGGTCTAGCCATTACTGCTCACCTCCTCCATTTCAGGAGTGAGCTGTCAAACGCTGAGCACAGAGCTAATGCATCAGGGGAGAGAGAGTATGTGAGGAGGTTTGAATCTGAGAAAACGCTTACTCCTGTGATGGAGAAGGTAAGCAGTAAATGTCACGTACCTGGTTGGTGAGCCTGACGTGCGGAGGAAGGCCTCTCGTACAGCTCCGGCTCGAGGGCCACCGATGGTGAGACAGTAGCCGCTGGAACCCGGCGGGGTAAGAGCGCCTATGGCCAGTGCAGGTAGTAGTCAGGCAGGAAGCCAGGAGTAGCTGACAGCAGGCAGATGAGACAGCAGGTAGACAGGCCAGCAAGATAGCTGGAAGCAGGCAGACTGGCTTGGCTTGGCTGATGACAGACTGTGGATGCAAAGCAGGATGCAGGTGTCAGAAGATGCTGAGCTTGACTGAAGGAGCTGTAACAGGCTGGAAGAGCTGGGAGCAGGGTCGGGAACAAATGGACAGACTAGCAGGGTCGGGAACAAATGGACAGATCAGGCATATACAGCAGATAGCAGCGTAGTCGGGTCACAGGTAGAGATGGCAACGGATGCAGGATCAACAGGCCCATATGCATACGTGTGCGCCTGGAAACAGCATCTGTACTATGGTGAAGCCTTTCCTGACAGTAAAAACTGGGCCTCAATTAGCAACGTTCTGGGAGTATTCCATACAGGCTTCAGGAGGTATGTACTGTAAATGGCCTGTGTCTATAGGATTATTAAACTTTAGTCAGCTGAATTGTTTGTTTTTATCTATAAACAACACTTACCTGCACAGAGAAGCTTTTTTTTTTCCTAACCCTTTAACCAATTGCCGACCGCCGCAAGTACATATAGTGCAGCGGTCAGCCTCCCCTGGGCAAAGTGACGTATAGGTACGTCACTCGCCTGCGAGCCAATAGGGGGTGAGCGCGCGCTGCCGGAGGCGCGCTCCCATCCCCGCTCGTTCGCTGCCATCCCAGCGCGAGTGACCGGCGGCTCCGATGTCCGCTGGTCACTCGCGATCTCCCGCTGGAGAGGGAGACACGCAGGCGGCTAATGTAAACAAAAAGCCGCCTGTCATTCTCCCTGATGTAAGAACAGAGATCATACGATCCTGCTATGTAGGATCGTATGTCTCTGTGGTTACATCAAAAGCCACGCCCCTTTACAGTTAGAAGCACGCCCCTAGGGACACACTTAACCCCTGGATGTCTAATAAAGTTAACCCCTTCCCTGCCAGTGTCATTTTTACAGTAACAGTGCATATGTATAGCACTGATTACTGTAGTAATGTCACTGGTACCCCCAAAAGTGTCAAAAATGTCAGTCAAGGGTCCGATCTGTCCGCCCCAATGTCGCAGTCCCGCAAAAAAATCGCAGATCACCGCCATTACTAGTTAAAAAAAAAAAATTTAAATGACATAAATCTTTCCCTTAGTTAGTAAACGCAATACCTTTTGCGCAAACCAATCAAAATGATTGCGATTTTTTCTTACCAAAAATATGTAGCAGAAAACAAATTGGCCTAAAATGTTAAAAAATTTATTTTTACATTTTTTTTTGGGGGGGGGGGGGGGGGGATTTCATACAAAAAAATTTGAAAAATATTGTAATTTTTTCAAAATTGTCGCTCTTTTTTTGTTTATAGCGTTAAAAGTAAAAATCGCATAGGTGATCAAATACCACCAAAAGAAAGCTCTGTGTGTGGGAAAAAAAGGACATCAATTTAATTTGGGTACATCGTCGCACGACCGCGCAATTGTCTGTTAAAATCACACAGTGCCGAATCGCAAAATAGGCCCTGGTCTTTGAGCAGCCAAATCCTCCGGGGCTTAAGTGGTTAAAAGTACCAGCCATTTTTTAAAAATATTTTTATTTTCCAGATAAGAAACACTTTCAAATATCCTCTATCAAAAATGTTTTTTTCCCATGCAGTGCATGCAGTGTAAGCTCCAACATGATATCTGACTAGAGTTTACACAGGGCTCTCATTCTTTGCTTTTGAGAGTAGAACAGAGCAGCAGAAGAGTAATGGAAATATGAGTATATGTATTATATATTGCACTGTAAAACACACATTGCTGTAGCTCATCCTGTTATCAAATGGCCTGTTGCTTTGGCTCTCTGTGCATTGATTAAGGATGCCGTAGCAAATCCTTCACATTTACAGAATTTTTTATTTTCATGTGAAAAACATGATTTCATGGATTTGGTTAACTAACACCCTGGTAAACATTTGCCTAATGTATGATTTTAATAATACAACAGCCTGCTGAACAATTAATATGCAAGGGACAATGTAGATGCAATGAGTGCATTCTATTTAAATGCTCTCACCTCCTTTGAAGATGGTAATGCAGCAGGGAAACCACAAGAGAGAAATTGGAGACTAAATAAAAGGCTTTATAGTATATGTATTCCATTACTGACTAGTACATCTGAATGCTAAGTATTTCAGACTGGACAGAAATGTTACATGTGGTAGTGCAGTATTAAATGTTTAATAGCGCATGCAGTTGCCATGGAAACATAGGCTTATGGCAAATATCAATAGATGCTGTGTGCTTTGGCAAGGTCTCAAATGGCTGAAAATAATTGGATGATAGTGTTTTTTCTATTCTGTATTCAGCTTGGTAGGCCTAACTTATCTTATATTGTTATTACAGTCACTATTGTGAACAAAGGGCCTGTGGAATGCTTGGTAATAGCAATCAGTGCAATGTTGCTTTATCAAATCATTGATGTTTTTCTACATGAAGTTATTGTTTCTACTCTATCTGCAAATATACTCAGATTGCTTTTGAATCCACAGCTACCATCTCATTGTAAAATCTTATTATTTTTTTCTTTATAGTACATATTTTATTTCTCTGTGTTTTAAATCTCATAAACCTAAGCTGGGAACCAATCCCATTAACATGTACATTTATCTTACGGGGACAGTAAGATACCAGAAGGTAAGTAGGTGCAACTTAAAGGGTAACTCCACTTTCATGGGGGAAAAAAATAGCAAATAAAGTAATAACCAATATAGCAAATACAATTGCAACACAAATCATATTGTAATTGAATGTTATTAAAAATTACCTTTCCTTTTCAATCTGCAGCTGTTGTAATTTTCTGAAAATGCAATGCAATATGGCGACCTGAAGCTGTTCTGTACACAGAATTTGTACTGACCACACCCCAGAAATATCATTTTCTTCTTGTGTGATTGGCTTATAGATTTTCCAAACACCCTACTCCCAAAATAAGCACCCACCCCGGAGCTTGGAAATTCTACTCGACCCAGAAGTCTAAGACCAAAGGTATCTCCCTATTTTATAGCCTTCTACAGGACAAAACTACCCTCCTCAAATCCCATATGATGCAAAGGTAGGAAAACGACCTTGGCGTATTCCATTCCCTAAAACAATGGCAGTTAGCCTTCAGTTCAATACACCGTTTCTCACACCACGTCAACCATTGGGAGATGACGTTCAAGATTACTCACAGGTGGTACCAGATCCCCTGGAAATTAGCACAATTTTTCCCTACCTCTTCCCCTAAGTGTGGAAACACTGGTAATCTAATGCATATACTGTGGAAATGTCCTAGCCTAACTAGGTTCTGAAGACAAATCTTCCATATGCTATCATCCATCATTGGCATATTGCTACTTCCAAACCCTAGCCTGGTTATCCTCAATCTAGAAATAGATTCATACCCTCACCACATGAGGCCTGTAGTAACACATATTTTTCTAGCAGCCTGTGGCGTACTACTTTATAATGGAAATCCCTAGAATCCCAGAATATCTCGGAAGTAGTGCACTCAGTCCGACTGATCCACCAATACGAGCGCTTACTGGCGATAAATGCCTCAACTTTCACCAAAGTTGAACAACATTGGTCAATATGGATGGCCAAACAACCCCCCTTATGATAAGTGTATCAGTACGGTTGACTAACCGTAAAAACTTTCTCATACAAATTACATTCACTGTACTATAGATATGCTGTGCATCAACCCAAGTTGATACCCCCCCCCATTCTTTAACAAACACAATGGCCATGCGGAAGAGGGAAGCATCTCTTACATCGGAGCCACCAGACCGCTAAAGGGAAGACATGCCTGATATCAGAGCTACCCTTGCACTAGGCCACTCTGGCCAGTGTGAGAGACTAGATGTGGGCTTACAACTTAGATCTCTTATAAGAATAATACATGTTCTTCCTCGTGCACAAACCTCTACCATGGTATAACTATGCACTTTGTTAACTGTGTACTGAGCATGCAATGCTTGTTTGTTATACTTTCTATGAAAACCAATAAAAGGATTGAAACAAACAAAAAAAAAAAGGCAGCAATTCTGTTAGTGTTTCACATCATTGCTAAAAATGGCTCATGTGAACAGGCCTAGTGTTAGAAGCAGTTTTTTTTTTTATATGTCACATGTTAAAGTTTCTGTCCACCCAAAATATTAATATTAAAGCTGGCCATACATTATACAATTTTCTTATTCAATTTCCTTTAGATTTACCTTCAACTATGTGGTGCAAAGGCCTGCCTGATTGCATACAAATTGAAAGTGTTTAGATGTGATCTCATATTATATGGTTTTGGTAAATTTAAAGGAAAACTGTACAAAAAGATTATATAATGTATGGCCAGCCTAATGGCCATTGATGATAGGTTTTTGTTGACGTTAAAACTTCTCCTCTCAGTGGGAATGCAAAAGCACCTTGCACAAATGCTCCCAATGAAACGTGGTATATGACATGACATCAGAATATAAAAATTGTTCCAATGTAAAAATATAAAATATTATTGAAAGATTGGTAGAAAATAATTTCAGCCTGTACCAATAACAGTAATGTGATTCAGTAAAATAGTTAATCATAAAGGTGTGTCTAAAAAACAATAATAAGTTTATAAAAAGGGTTCACAAAAGCAGTCCCATATAAAATCAACTCGGTGATGCATTGTGAATATATGCTGATAAATAATCCAGTTGCTCAAAATGTGAATTAAGGCAGTGGCCGCTTACCAGCAAGCTGCGGGTAAGCAATTCAAAGTTGATGCCTGCCGGAGGGGGAAACGCGTCGGACAGAGTAGCCAGCACCTGTCACTTTACATGGTCCATGTTTGTTCATCTATATTATCTGCTCGTTTTCCAAAGATTTGATGTAAGTGCACCTTTTATTCAATAAATGGTATTTTAGAAGATGCACTTCGAGTCCCTTTTTTCTTCATGCACGCTGTTTGCATATGGAGCTTGTGAGCTGCTGTGTTGAAGATTGCAGTGTGAGCAGAGAGTGGAAGAGGATCAAGACCGTTCTCTGAAGAGCCTGATGGCTCATCTCTAAATCAGCTGTTCCTGTGTAGATGATGTCAGTTTGAGAGTCTAAGTGGACGGGGATTGTGTTACTGCATTGGAAAGTCGGGCAATTCAAAGCTGCTTACTCGCAGCTTGCTGGTAAGCGGCCACTGCCTTAATTCACATTTTGAGCAACTGGATTATTTATCAGCATATATTCACAACTTATCACCGAGTTGATTTTATGTGGAACTGCTTTTGTGAACCCTGTTTATGAACTTATTATTGGTTTTTAGACACACCTTTATGATTGACTATTTCACTGAATCACATTACTGTTATTGGTACAGGTTGAAGTTATTTTTTATCAATATTTCAATAATATTTTATATTTTTTGATTGGAACTATTTTTATATTCTGATGTCATGTCATATACTACATTTTATTGAAGGAATTCGATGATATACATGCACATTTAGGATAGCACACTTTAAACACACTTTTTCCATTATTCTTTTCCATTATTCAGGAACTTTAAGTGCAGCAATCCCCACTTGTAATCAGCGCATCTTTACCAATTTTTCCACAGATGCTCCCAAATCACCCCACCTAGTACATCCCCCCTCCAAAATCACCCCCAGCACAAATCCAACCCACCCCCAATTTCGCCTCCTAAAACAAATATTGTGTCACTGCCACCCCCAATTTCCTTCTCCCAGCACAAATTCTCTCTCCCTCAGTCCCCCCTCCTTGCACATATCCACCCCTCCTAGCACAACCTTCTTCTCTTTCCCTCTCCTAGCTCAAATACACTCATCCCCAAGTGTCCCTCAATTATGTCCCCAGTGCATTGTTCCCCTTACTCAAACACACAGACCTCAGATACAGCGCGGCAAATAGCTATGAGATGTCCTTCCTCCGAGGCTCCTCCTCATCTTGACATGTCAGCATTGAGGAGGAGCTTAGGGGAATCTAGCATAACAGTTTTGACAGGCAGATGGCAGGGAAAGATGTCAGCTACCGCAGGGCTATCGGATTGCAGCGTCAGGGCCCCCCACTGGAGATGTCACTGGCTATCACATCGCCACTGTGCGGTTTGCGCTTACCTGCCCTCTAATCACATTCTTTGCTGGGAGGAGAAGGGGGTGAGTAAACAAACACTGCACAGTGGCGATCCGGTAGTCCTGATCCTGAAGAGCTGCATTGACAGGAGGGAGGAGCTGGAGCAGAGAGAGAGCACCATCAGAACTTCCTCCCAGCTTTCTCCTCCTCTCCATATCTGGCTTGTCTCCTCCTCTAAGTTGACCAGAGTATTGAAGCTGCTGTTACTACTCCTGTCAACCTGTAGGTAGGAACTCTCCACGCAGGGTGTATAGCAGTGTGTGAAAAGGGTAATTCAGAGTCTTATGGCCCATACACACAATCTGAAAATTGTACTAAAAATACAGCTTTTGAAGCGATTGTACCATAATCTGATAATTCGTACACAGCTTTCGATAGCCAATCATGACAGTTAATCAAATATTATCTGATCAGATATGCACAAAAATTTTTCTCATACGATACCAGATTGTACGATTTTAGTTTAATCAGTGCAGTCATCTTCCGAAAATACAATACTAGTACACTACAACACATTACATCACTTCCGAATTTTTGTTCTGTTTTATGAGAATTTTCGTAACTTTAGTAACCTATTCAATTTCTACTTATGATTAGCAAGTGAAAAAAATCGGACAATCTGCCATTCAATTTTTGAATGGTGTAAACGGGGCATTAGTGTGTGGTCCCACCACTGTAGCTTTTTGTATTATATACTGTATACAGAATGTTAGCATTTTGAATTCGGGCAAATGCATATTCGATTTTTATTTAAAGGAGAAGTTCACCTTTGGGAACATGTTACATGTTAGGCTAATTTTAAGGTGAAACATGTAACATGTTCCCAGTGCTGCAGCTGCTGCCCGCTGCCCCCCTCCCTGTGGCAGCAGTGCAGGGAGAAGCTCCCCGTACTAGCTGCCACTGTGGCTCTGCCCACATGGCCACATCACTAAGACACACTGTTGTGTGTCTGAATGAACTACAAGACCCGACATTCTTAGCAGCTGTTAGCTTGTAGTTCTCAGTGAACTACCACAGTTCTGTGAAGTGCCGTGGTAGTTCATTGAATCTTCTTGTTAGGGAGTATCGGCTTACCTGTATGGGATGTGCAGGTAAGGCGATACACTTACAGTGTGCAGGAGACCTGCATGGCATCAGTGATCTGCTGATCGCAGGTGCAATGCTTTCCAGGCTGCTGCAACAAATAATAATAAATTCACATTTTTTTACCTGCAAAAAAAAAGTGCATGTAATATTTTCTTTTAAAAAGTGAAGTTATCCTTTAATGTGCCTTTTCTCTTTTCTTTTTTACTTTAAATGTATACAGAAGTCAAAAGGTATAAAGCTGCAAATATGAATTCATCATGTTTCCTTGGATTCCTAGCAGATTGCACACATTAATTATTTAAACAAATAGGTTCTCCTCGGCAATGAATGTAGTAAAATATATATATTCTGTTTTTGTAGTGATGAACCATGAAGTACAAAAAGGTAGAATTTGTATGTTGCGTGTCAGAAATGCAGATGTACATCACTGGCATTCTAAATGGGTCTGTTCATAAGAAGAAAGGAAGGAGAGCAAAACAGCATTTGCCTGGGCAACATGTTGAGGCAGGGGACGAATTTCTATTGCGATTCCCAGCGTTTGTACACTACAACAGAAGGTGCTTGGAGGCAGAGAGCAAAGAAGCGTGAATCTTGTAATACGAGTCTGCATGAGTGGCTGCTAATAAGACAGAACGAGATTCAGATGCTCATGCTTGCATACCAGTATGTAGATATAAATATCGCAGGAAAACAGTATGCCTGTATGTTTTATGTGTATGTCCACCTTACTGTTTATCTGTTATCTATTTCTCGTTATTTCTACTATCTACTATTATGTTTTGTGAATCAGCTACTAAGAAGAAATGTCCAAATCCTTTGTAGAGGTATAATCGGGGATAACAATTAGAGTAAGGCCCCTTTCACACTAGTGCGACTTGTCCCGCGATTTTGGACCGCAAAATTGCATGACAAGTCGTTTTCCATTATTTTCAATGAGCCCCATTCATATCAGTGCGACTTAAAGTCACACCGACTTCAAAGTAGTCCCTGCACTACTTTGGCACGATTTTGAGGCCAAAGACATTCAAGCCCAGTCAAAATCGCGGCAAAAGTGGTGGCAAAATCGCGGTAAATCGCGCGACTTTGAAGTCGCACAGGTGTGAAAGGGGCCTTATTCAATTCTTACTTAGTTTACAAAATAAATATAAACATTTTGTGGCAGACATGACCTGTGTTCTTGTCATTATGTTATGTGACACGGAAATTGAGTATACAAACTTGGACAATACAAACAATAACAAGAATATGCTGAAACTGTACATAAGCAGAGCTTTCTTTCAGCAAAGAATGATCCATCATTTCAGAGATATAGGCAGCTTAATTTATATATTTTTTATATTTCTTGTAAATGTTGATCTTCACTCCACCTCTCCTCAACTTCTTGCATATCTATTGGTTGATGAAGCCTCCCACCATATGAAAAGACCAATTTGGACCTCGGAAAGCATGAGGGTACAAGGTCAAGATTTACCTATGACTGCAGCTGCCTCTATCTCCTAATCTTATGATCACTTTGACATTGTTTACTCATGATAACTTTAGTTTTTTTAATCATATGCTTTATTTTTTTTTATCTTTAATACATGTTTACATTTTTTCAACACATTCCTATTGTACAGGCACATCAGTCCCCGCCCTCAAGGAGCGTACACTCTGAAGTCCCTATCCCACATAGAAAGCAGTAAATTTGACTTTCACCATAGTAGTATTGTCCTGGTGCATGTATATTAGATTACAGCAATAAAATGGTACATGCTTTATTATAGGTATTTATATAGTGCCAATAATTTACACAGCACTAAATATATTGTACATTCACATCAGTCCTTGCCCTCAAGTACATTACAATCTGAGATCGCTATCACACAGACATACATATGCCAGGTCCAATTTTTACAGGAGCTAATGAACCTACCATCAACTTTTTTAGTGTGGAAGGAAACCCACACAAGCACAGCGAGAACATGCAAACTCCATGCAGGGAGTTGCCTGGTTGGGTTTTTTACCAAGTACCCTAGTGCTTTAAGGGAGAAGTGCTAACCACTAAGCCAATATGCTGCCCAGTAGAACATGCCTTTGTAGAAACATAGCTTTTAAAACATTGACACACATTGAAAAGACTATTAATCAAACTATATGTCAAGCTATTTTTTATATGTTTAGCTGAAAAAAAGTTAAAGTAACATTTTCAGGTCTATAAACCCATGCAATTGGTTTCAGTGGATCTCATTTTTAGGTAGAACTAAAGGAAAAACGTTGTATTTTATTTTACTTAGAGTAAGAGGAGTTATAACCCTTGTCAGTTTTTTTTTTTTTTTGCCATCTGTCTCCCATTGGAGAAGATTTCCCTTCTTTTCCTGCCCCATGGTCAAAACATGAGGTGAGAGAAAACCCCTCCAAAGTGAGCAAATCCCTGGTTGTCACCAGCGTCACCAGAATTGGTGTACTCCTTGAAAGATTTCCCCTCTATTTCTGTTCTGCTTACAACCCAACAATTGGGATTTTACTTTTACTCTTGGTGATGAAGATGACAAATAGGGAAAATCTTTCTAATGGGGACACAGATAGCAAAAAGCTATTTAACCGGTGTACTAATCCCTCTACACTCTATCCTGAAGTAAAAACAATATTTTGCCTTTTAGTTATACTCTTAAGTATTTGAAAGAAACCAATCCAGACATTGTCTGTTTTTTTCTTTTCAAATCAGTAATGAAAACTTGACAGATGAATTATACTGTAATTGACTTGTATGTACAAAGCAGGTATTGCGGTTTTATGGCTTTGAAATATGTTTTATTATTCCAGTTTGTCATAGGACATTTGCATGGGTAAAGTGTGTGGTAATTATTAAATATAACCACACCCGTATTATGCCAATTACTGTCTTTTTCAATCAGTGGCAATTTCTATGCCAGTCAAAGCAGCTAGCCATCACACTGAGAATGTTTTCTTCGGCTTTAGTTATTGATTTAAAGGGCATCTTCAGAACTGGAGGAATGATTATGTTTAGAGTGATTTTAAAGTCTCGTTTAAAAATAAATAAATAAATAACACATGTCATATTTATGTCCTTTGTGCAGTGGTTTTGCACAGGGCAGCCTGTATCCTCCTCTTCTCGGGTCCCTCTTTGGCTCTCCTGGCCCCTCCCAACTGATGAGTGCCCCCACAGAAAGCAGCATTGCCATGCATTATGGATGCCTTATCTACCAACACCAGGGCTGCCCATATAAATTTGAAAAGTCTATTTTGTGCCATTTTCCTTTCTAGTTTCAACTATTGTTTCTTGACCAAATAATTGTACTGGACTGTAGTGCTGTCACGGCCAGGTCTTATGGCTTGACCTTCTAATCTCAGGTTCTAATGCGATTTTGCAATGTATGTTGCATGACCATACTATATTGAGGTTACGATATCATCTTCTACAGTATGTCTATTTTTCCACACACTATTTATGGCACAATGTCAACACAAACCAATACAATCTTAAATGTATGAAAACCTAGCAACTTATCTTATTGATTCCATTTTGAACTGTTAAATATACAAATGAGAACATTTTATTTTATCTGATTTATAAGTCTGAAAAACTTGTTCTTGTCAGACATTTAGAGCTGTGCCTTTGTTATCTCAAATAGTTTGTTTAGGCTTCCCAGTTCTTATCTAAAGTCAATTTGTGCCTATGCTTAAGGCTCTAACACACGATCACACACAATCAGAAAATCGTATGACAAATACTGCTTTTGATGCGATCCTACGATAATCTGTTTGTTAGTACACCGCTTTCGAGAGCCGATCACAACACTTCATCCAAAACTATCCAAAGGGACAAACATGACATTTTTTCTCGTACGATACCAGATTGTACAATTTTTGTTTACTCGTTTTACAGTTTTGTCCGAAAATGCAATACAACACATTACATCACTCCTGAATTTTTATTCTGTTGTACGAGAATTTTCATAACTTTAGTAACCTCTTCATTTTTAATATGAGATTAGCATGCAAAAAAAAAAAACAGATGATCATTCTTCCGATAATCTCATCATGTGTACCAGGCCTTAGGGCTGTTACCTGGATTTTCCTCACTGGATAAACACAGGTAACTGCAATGGCACATATAAAACAATAGTTTTGTGCCATTTTCACACTAGGATGCTGAGTTGATATGCATCCTAGAGATGTGCATAGAAATGCACAGAACTGTCCATAAATTAGCGTGAATGTGCAGAAATGCATGTGACTGCAGGCCAACAGAGATGCATTTTTTTAGCCTTTTATGTGTGATATAGTGTGCATGGGCTCTTATAGATAAAGTGATATGTAAAGTGATAGATAAAGACAGTGGGAGTAGTTCAGCCAAAGCAAACTGGGCTGGATTGACACCACTGAGTCCACAAAAAGACTGTGTAGTCAGCTCACAGGAAATGCAGGGCCAAATGCATTTCTAGAAGATAAACACATATTTTTCTGCACTTTTAATATCTTAAAGGGATAAAAATATACAGTATGCATTTTAGAGATGTTCAGAATATCTTTTTCCCTTGATAAATGAAAATGGTTGGACCTGTAACATTTTCCTAACTTTGACATGTTTTCTTAGGTCTTTTAATGTCTAGAGCAGTGATGTTGAACCTATGGCACGTGTGCCACAGCTGGCATGCAGAGTCCTCTCTGTGGGCACACGAGAGCCGCCACCACTGCCCGCACTGTGACAACAGGAGAAGCGAGCGTGGGCTGTCAATGTATTTCCCCCGCTCATCCCCCTTCTTCTGTCAAGCAGCGCAGGACAGGGACAAAACAGCACTTGGAGGGATCACCGCCCACTCTGATTCCTTCCTCCTTATTGACTGAAGCCAAGGACCAATGAGGAGCCAGGATAAGTGAACCATGGGACATGTAGTCCCTGAATACTATAGCTCCATTTTAGTCAATTAAAGAAAAACTACAGCCCCAGCATGCCCTGAAAAAATAAGAGGAGGAGCAGCCTGGAGCCTGGGAAAAAAAAAGTGCTGAGAGAGAAGGAAGAGCAAGGGTGAGAGGAGTGTGGAGACAAGAGTGAGAGGAGGTTGAGGTGGCTCAGGAGGGAGAGAGAGCCCAAGCCACAACAGCCCCTGGAGTGAAACCAGCCAGGGAGGAGCAAGAGGCCAGTGCTGAGAGAACACGATCAAGAGTGAGGCGGGTGATCAAAGGCACCAACAAAAGGAGAAGCCTCTGCCAGGCACACCGACACTGGACGCCGGAGCCGGGTGAGTGCTGAATTGACTACAATCTCTCTTGGAGTGTGCAATCATCACCTGGGTGGCTGGGCGTTTGCAGTTTAATTGCAGTGTTGGCTTTTTGAAAAAAATAAGTTGTTTTTGTGTTGAAGTTTGGGCACTCGGGCTCAAAAAGGTTCGCCATCATGGGAGTGGCAAATTACCATTACTGGCTTGAGTCCCTATCACTCGCTGTTACCACAGGCACACATGTAGTGTAAAATCATTTTTGCCTAATAAGTGGAAAATCACAAAGAAATTGAGTTAGAAAGAGTACAAGAAGACAAAGGGAAAGAAATGTTTGGAAGGTGGAAAAAGGATAAGAAAGAAGAGAGGAAGTGAAAAATAGGGGTGAGGCTATAGTAGAGATGGAAAACCTGCATTTTTTTGCAGGGGTTTTGTTTAGCAGTCGTGCAGATCAATGACAAGAGTTCAGTTATTTGTTGGTACAACCATCAGGTCCTAAATTTAGCTGAACTCCATCTATATAGGTTCCCACAGATAATGTTTGCCCGAGGCAATACAAAATACGTTGACAGACACTGACCCAATATATCTTTATCTTTGGGAACTTACCTACTGAACAGGTCCTAAAGAACCCACAAGTTGAACAAGCAGAAGCAGTTAGGAGAGGTTTGCCAGGTTTAATTTGGGGGCACCATGTATCCCTGTATAGGTAATTTGGAGTAAGACAGCAGTTGTATTTATTGAGCAATGCATTGTAGTGTACCAATGTAGTTTTTTTTTTTTTTTTAACATTGACTACAGTGAGCAACAACAAACTGATATATATACTGCTCAAAAAAAAAAAAAAAAGGAACAATTTGAAAACACATAAGATCTCAATGGGGAAAAATATCATGCTGGATATCTATACAGATAGGGACTGGGTAATGTGTTAGGAACAAAAGGATGCCACATTGTTTGATGGAAATAAAAATGATCAACCTACAGAGGGCCGAATTCAAAGACACCCAAAAATCAAAATAAAAAAATAATGCAGCAGGCTAGTCCATTTTGCTAAAATTTAATTTTAGCCACTCAAAATGGTACTCAGTAGTTTGTATGACTCACATGTGTTTGTATGCATCCTGACAACATCAGAGCATGCTCCTAATGAGGCGACGTATGGTGACCTCGGGTATTTCCCCCCAGGTCTGGACCAGGGCATCACTGAGCTCCTGAACAGATTGAGGGGCAATCTGGCAGCGTCAGATGGTTTTATTGGATTTAGGTCAGGTGAGCATGGGGGCCATTCAATGGTATCAATTCCTTCATCCTCCGGGAACTAGCTGCATACTGTCGCCACGTGAGGCTGGGCACTGTCATGCACCAGGAGGAACCTAGGACCCACTGCACCAGCATAGAATCTGACATTGGGTCCAAGGATTTCATCCTGATACCGAATGACAGTCAGGGTGCCATTGTCTAGTCTGTAGAGGTCTGTGCATCCCTCCATGGATATGCCTTCCCAGACCATCACTGACCCACCACCAAACCAATCATGCTGAATGATGTTACAGACAGCATAACATTCTCCAGACCGTTTCACATCTGTCACATAGTTACATAGTTAGTGAGGTTGAAAAAAGACATCAGTCCATCCAGTTCAACCCATAATGTGTGTGTGTGTTTGCTGTTAACCTTACATTGTATATCCCTTCATGTTGTGTTCTTTAAGGTGCCCATCTAATTGTTTTTTTATACTAACAATGCTACTTGCTGATACCACTGCTTGTGGAAGAGAATTTCACATCCTTACTGCTCTGACAGTAAAGAACCCCTTACGTAGTTTAAGGTTAGACTGCTTTTCTTCTAGTTTTAGTGAGTGCCCCCGTGTCTTATTGAATTTCCTTTCTCTGAAAAGTTTGTTCCTTATGCTATGGTCACCAGTACAGTATTTGCACATTGATATTGTATCCCCTCTCAAGCATCTCTTCTCCAGAGAGAATAAGTTCAATGCTTGCAGTCTTTCCTCATAGCTGATGTCCTCCATTAACCTAATTATCTTTGTTGCCCTTCTCTGGACTCTCTCCAGTTCCAGCACATCCTTTCTGAGGACCAGAACTGGACGGCATATTCAAGATGTGGCCGGAGTAGAGTCTTGTAATGTGGGAGAATAATCTCTTTATTTCTGAAGTGAATACCCTTTTTTATACATGCCAGTATTCTGTTGGCTTTGCTTGCAGCGGCTTGGCATTGCATGCCACTGCCAAGCCTGTTGTCGACTAGGACCCCCAGGCAGTGGCGTCGGCAGGGGGGGGGCTGACCGGGGCTATAGCCCCGAGTGGGCTCCCCAAAAGCCCCGGGTCTCCTGTTGCTTTTTTAAAATGTTTAGCCCTGAGTCCCAAAGCCTGGGTTTGGCTGAGAACTCGGGGCTACATACCTCAGCAGTGTAAAATAATTAAAGCACATCCAATGATTGGTGGGCAATCCGGGGCAGCCGCAAGGAGAATGATTGCAGCTGTCAAGTTTCAGCATTGATGTCGGGTGTGGGCGGGGCCGGTATGCGGGGCTCCGCCCCTTTGCTCCGTGCATAGAGAAACTGAAGCTGGCTGGGGAGGAAGGTGGCAGGGGGCTGGACCAATTGTAACTGCTGAATGTGCACACACAGCGGTGTATAATTCAGGTTTATTATACACCGCTGTGTGTGCACATTCAGCAGCCTCCTGACACCTTCCTCCCCAGCCAGCTTCTCTTTCTCTATGCACGGAGCAAAGGGGCGGAGCACCGCATACCGGCCCCGCCCACACACCCGAAATAAATGCTTAAACTTGACAGCGGCAATCACTCTCCTTGCGACTGGATGTGCTGTAATACATTTTCTTTGAAGCAGTCCTAAACACTAATACTCTGAATCTTTTTCAAACATTATTATTGTTTCTAAACTTAAAGCGGAGTTCCACCCATTTTTAATAGGTTGGAATACATAGATCTTTGTAATCCCCTTTAAAACGGCTTTTACCAATGGAAACTTTTTTTTTTGCTAGTAAATACCTTAATTTTGGCTTTATTCCTCCTCTCCTCACTTCCTGGTCCGATCGGCGATGACGTCATTCGGCGATCCGCAGTGTCTGCTGGGATGTATTCTACTTGCAGTAGCTGTATCTGTACTGAGCCGTGCCTGCCCCGCCTCCGCCCCGCCTCCTCTCATTGAATTGCATTGTATGAATGTATTAAGGCTGTTCTCTGCCCAGCCTCCGCCCCGCCTCCTCTCATTGAGTTGTATTGAGAGGAGGCGGGGCGGAGGCTGGGCAGAGAACAGCCTTAATACATTCATACAATGCAATTCAATGAGAGGAGGCGGGGCGGAGGCGGGGCAGGCACGGCTCAGTACAGATACAGCTACTGCAAGTAGAATACATCCCAGCAGACACTGCGGATCGCCGAATTACGTCATCGCCGATCGGACCAGGAAGTGAGGAGAGGAGGAATAAAGCCAAAATTAAGGTATTTACTAGCAAAAAAAAAAGTTTCCATTGGTAAAAGCCATTTTAAAGGGGATTACAAAGATCTAAAGTTCCAAAAATGGGTGGAACTCCACTTTAAGAAAGTTAAGAAAGGCGGACGCCACTTAAGAAAGACTTAAGAAAGCATTATAATCTCTCATTGAGCATCTGCAGGTTTCTTTGGCTGCAGCTGCACACAGATCCCACTCTCCTGCACCAGATTATTGAGCTGCCCAAATGAAAGTATTACAGTTGTCTTCATCAATCTGGGTTAGACAGCATCAGAGGGGAATTTAAAATAGATTTAGTGCATATTAGGACTCTGGTAAACTTTAAACTACACTCCAAAGCTCATTGAGCATAGCCACGTTTCCCATGCAAACATGTATGTGCAAGTACTGGATGTTGAGTAAGTGAACATGAAGGGAGATTGAACATTGCTTAACCACTTGCCGACCGCCGCACGACTATTTACTGCGGCGGTCAGCCCCTCACAGGCAAAGCGACGTAGGGCTACGTCGCTAGCCTGTGAGGCTCTAGGGAGCGAGCGCGCGCCCCCAGAGGCGCGCTCCTGCTCCCGCTCCCGCACGGTCACGGACTCTCCCGCGCGTGTGCCCGGCGGACCCGATGTCCACCGGGCACTCGCAATTGTCCGTTACACTGGGAGAAAGGCAGGCGGCTAATGTAAACACAGCCGCCTGTCATTCTCCCCTGAGTAAGAATGGAGAGTATACGGTTCTACTATGTAGGACTGTTGATCTCTGTTCTTACACATAAAGCCACAGCCAATCACAGTTAGAAGCACGCCCCTGGGGACACACATGACCCCTCCCTCTCAAAAAAAGTTAACCCCTTCACTGCCAGTGTCATTTTTACAGTAACAGTGCATATGTATAGCACTGATTACTGTAGTAATGTCACTGGTAACCCCAAAAGTGTCAAAAATATCAGTCAAGGGTCCGATCTGTCCACCCCAATGTCGCAGTCCCGCAAAAAAAAATCGCAGATCACCGCCATTACGAGTTAAAAAAAAACAATGACAAAAATCTTTCCCTTTGTTAGTAAACGCAATAACTTTTGCGCAAACCAATCAAAATACGCTTTTTGCAATTTTTTTTTTTACCAAACATATGGTAAAAAAAAAAAATTGGCCTTAAATGTTAAAAAAAATTTGATTTTTACATTTTTTTTTGGGAATTTCATATAAAAAAATTTGAAAAATATTGTTATTTTTGCAAAATTGACGCTCTTTTTTTATTTATAGCGCATGATCAAAAAATCACACAGGTGATTAAATACCACCAAAAGAAAGCTCTGTTTGTGGGGAAAAAAAAAGGACGTCAAATTCGTACAATTGGTACAGCGTCGCACGACCGCGCAATTGTCCGTTAAAGTCACACAGTGCCGAATCGCAAAATAGGCCCTGGTCAGGAAGGGGGGTAAAATCTTCCGGGGCTTAAGTGGTTAAAATCTCTGGCAGTTTGCCTTTACTAATCACTAGTGGCCCAAAGTCTGACACCTGTGACCTGACGATCATACCTATGGTATATGAGATTGTTGGACATCCCTTTTAAAAACTATGGGCAAGAAATTAGACAATCCCTCTCTGAATGCACTTGGCATCAAGTTATTCCTTTCTCTGGTTTGTTTTCCTTTTTTCATTTTGTACACCCTGTCTTGCGGCTGCCATTCTTGTCTAGGCGAGAATGACGTCTCTAAAGGGCCATACACACTATAAGATTTTCTGAAGACTTTTTCCTTCAGATTTACCTTTTCTATGTAGTGCAAGGGCCTGCCAGATTGCATACAAATTGAAAGTGTTTAGGTTTGACCTCATATTATATGGTTTTGGTAAATCTAAAGGAAAAAGTCTTCAGAAAATCTTATAGTGTGTATGGCCCATTAGACTTTGAAATGTGTTCACCACATATACTGGGATGTTTCGCTTTCCATTCACAGGCCTGTGTAAGAGGTGCTGCAAATCACAGCAGGACAATGCTTGCTGGATCTGTTGGGTTGGGCGGGTGAGTGTTCCCACGTATTACATGTAAGAGGAGGGAAAAAAAATGATGGGACAATGGTTAAGTTCCTCTTTAATATTGAGTTGTCTCACCTTTGCATCTGTAACAGCTTCCACTTTTCTGGTAAGGCTTTCCACAAGATTTTGTATTGAGCTTGTGAGAACTTGTGCATTTTTGAAGTCAGGTACTGATGTTGGAGAAGAAGACCTGGCTGTTAGTATTTACGTTTACGCCAAAGGAGTTTAATAGGATTGAGGTCAGGCTGCATTCATTTCTGTTCCATCTGATGCTGGCAGTACTCCTCTCCATACCACCCCATGTCTGACCCCCTGTACTCCTCTCCATACCACCCCATGTCTGACCCCCTGTACTCCTCTCCATACCACCCCATGACTGACCCCCTGTACTCCTCTCCATATCACCCCATGTCTGACCCCCTGTACTCCTCTCCATACCACCCCATGTCTGACCCCCTGTACTTCTCTCCATACCACCCCATGTCTGACCCCCTGTACTCCTCTCCATACCACCCCATGTCTGACCCCCTGTATTCCTCTCCTCTCCATACTACCCCATGACTGGCCTCCTGTACTCCTCTCCATACTACCCCATGTCTGACCCCCTGTACTCTTCTTCATACCACCCCATGTCTGACCCCCTGTACTCCTCTCCTCTCCATACCACCCCATGACTGACCCCTTGTACTCCTCTCCATACCACCCTATGTCTGCCCCCCTTTACTCCTCTCAATATCACCCCATGTCTGACCCCCTGTACTTCTCTACTCTCCATACCACCCCATGACTGACCTCCTGTACTCCTCTCCTCTCCATACCACCCCATGTCTGACCCCCTGTACTCCTCTTCATACACTCTATGTCTGACCCCCTGTACTCCTCTTCATACCACCCCATGTCTGACCCCCTGTACTCCTCTCCTCTCCATACCACCCCATGACTGACCCCCTGTACTCCTCTCCTCTCCATACCACCCCATGACTGAACCCCTGTACTTCTCTCCTCTCCATACCACCCCCGGTCTGACCCCCTGTACTCCTCTCCATACCACCCCATGTCTGACCCCCTGTACTCCTCTCCATACCACCCCATGTCTGACCCCCTGTACTCCTCTCCATACCACCCCATGACTGACCTCCTGTACTCCTCTCCTCTCCATACCACCACATGACTGACCCCCTTTACTTCTCTCTTCTCCACACCACCCCATGTCTGACCCCCTGTACTCCTCTCCTCTCCATACCACCCCATGTCTGACCCCCTGTACTCCTCTCCTCTCCATACCACCCCATGTCTGACCCCCTGTACTCCTCTCCATACCACCCCATGACTGACCTTCTGTACTCCTCTCCATACCACCCCATGACTGACCTTCTGTACTCCTCTCCATACCACCACATGACTGACCCCCTTTACTTCTCTCTTCTCCACACCACCCCATGTCTGACCCCCTGTACTCCTCGTCATACCATCCCTTGACTGACCCTTGACTGAGGGGGGCATTGGGTGGAGCTTGGGCGGTACTTACTTTTAAATGTGGGAGGGGCTTGGGCAGGACTTTAAAGTGTGGGAGGGGTTATCAAATTTATCTTCGGGCTGAAGCCCCTGGTCTTTTTCCCACCTAGCAACGCCCCTGCCCCCAGGTCCTTTTCCATCTTAGATTCACCCAGAGGTTCCCCCCCTAACGAGTAAATTGCATTCGTATTTCTGACACCCAAGTGCATTACCTTACATTTTTCAACATTAAACCTCATCTGCCATATAGTTGCCCACCCCATTATTTTGTTCAGGTCTGCTTGTAAGGTTACCACGTCCTGCATAGAAGATATTGACCTGCTTAGCTTAGTATCGTCCGCAAATACAGAGATTGTGCTGGATATCCCATCTTCTAGATCGTTTATGGATAAATTAAACATGATTGATCCCAGGACAGATCCTTTGGGGGGGACCCCCACTTTCCACGCCCGCCCAATCCGAGTTCTCCCCATTTATCACCACCCTCTGGACTCGCCCCTGGAGCCAGTTCTCTATCCAGGTATTAACCCTATGGTCCATACCTACGTACCTTAGTTTGTACAGTACATGTGCTCAGAGTGAACCTGCTGTTATCTGTAAAAAAGAACAGGGCGCCAGTAGCGGACCTGCAAATTCTGATGTTCAATAGCAAATGCCAATCGAGCTCCATGGTGCTGGGCAGTGAGAACATGGCCCACTAGAGGATGTAAGGCCCTCGGACCACCCTCATGAAGTCTGTTTCTGATTGTTTGGTCAGAGACATTCACACGAGTGGCCTGCTGAAGGTAATTTTGTAGGGCTCTGACAGTGCATATCCTGTTTCTCCTTGCACAAAGAAGCTAATACCGTTCCTGCTGATACGTTAGGGACCTTCTACGGCTCTGTTCAGCTCTCCTAGAGTAACTGCCTGTCTCCTGGAATCTCCTCAATGCTTTTGTGCTGGCAGAAACAGCAAACCTTCTGGCAATGACACGTACTGATGTGCCATCCTGGAGAAGTTGGACTGCCTGCGCAACCTCTATAGGGTCCAGGTATGCTTCCAGTAGTGACACTGATCCTAGTCAAATGCCAAACTTAGTGAAAAACAGTCAGAAAAGAGGAGTAAGGGAAACCTACTGTGACCTTGACCTGTAAAACCATTCCTGTTTTGGAGGTTGTCTCATTGTTGCCCACCAGAACAGCTGAAATGGATTACCAAAACCCCCTCTGCTACTTAACTGACCAGGTCAGTATCCCAGGAGTTTAATTGGCTTGATGTTAATTTTTTTGAGCAGTGTATGTGTATATACATATATATATATATATATATATATATATATATATGGATTTGGTTACCTATTGTGATTTATTGTGACAGTGCTAGGGCTTGGCCATATTTATTGTCAGCTGAGAAAACTTGTTTTAAGCTTTTCTTTGGGTTATGTAATCCCAGATTGAGGTCTGGAGCTTGGAGACTTTGAATAGATTTGAGTGGGAAGGAGTCTTCTATCCTGTGTCCAAGTCTTAGTGGAGCCCTGCAGATTGTGTGAGTATGGAGGCATACATGCTCATTATAAGCAAAGCCTGACCATAGCTCCAGGCTCCCATTTGGAGTCAAAGCGCCGTCAAGAGGGAGCTGTGTGCACCAGCCAGTAGGGATGTGTGTTCCTGCCAAGAGAGTGCACACCATGTTGGTGGAGGTTCCTTGCCCACAGGACTGGGAGAATTGGGACAGCTACACGAGTCTGGGGAGGCTGAGAAAGCTACAGTATCTCACAAAAGTGAGTACACCCCTCACATTTTTGTAAATATTTTATTATACCTTTTCATGTGACAACACTGAAGAAATAACACTTTGCTACAATGTAAAGTAGTGAGTGTACAGATTGTATAACAGTGAAATTTGCTGTCCCTTCAAAATAACTCCACACACAGCCATTAATGTCTAAACCACTGGCAACAAAAGTGAGTACACCCCTAAGTCAAAATGTCCAAATTGGGCCCAATTAGCCATTTTCCCTCCCTGGTGTCATGTGATTCGTTAGTGTTAAAAGGTCTCAGGTGTGAATGGGGAGCAGGTGTGTTCAATTTGGTGTTATTGCTCTCTATCTCTCATACTGGTCACTGGAAGTTCAAATTGACACCTTATGGCAAAGAACTCTCTGAGGATCTAAAAAAAAAATTGTTTCTCTACATAAAGATATCTTAGGAAATAAGAAGGTTGCCAAGAGCCTGAAACTTAGCTACAGCACAGTGGCCAAGACCATACAGCAGTTTAACAGGACAGGTTCCACTCAGAACAGGCCTCGCCATGGTCAACCAAAGAAGTTGAGTGCACATGCTCAGTGTCATATCCAGAGGCTGTCTTTGGAAATTAGACGTATGAGTGCTGCCAGCATTGCTGCAGAGGTTGAAGGGGTGAGGGGGTCAGCCTGTCAGTGCTTTGACCATACCCTGCACACTACATCAAATTGGTCTGCATGGCTATCGTTCCAGAAGGAAGCTTCTTCTAAAGATGATGCACAAGAAAGCCCACTAACAGTATGCTGAAGACAAGCAGGCTAAGGATATGGATTACTGGAACCATGTCCTGTGGTTTGATAAGACCAAGAAAAACTTACTTGGTTCAGATGGTATCAAGCATGTGTGGCGGCAACTGGGCGAGGAGTACAAAGACAAATGTGTCTTGCCTACAGTCAAGCATGGTGGTGGGAGTGTCATGGTCTGGGGCTGCATGGGTGCTGCCGGCACTGGGGAGCTACAGTTCTTTGAGGAAACCATGAATGCCAACATATACTGTAACATACTAAAGCAGAGCACTTCAGAGACTGGGCCGCAGGGCAGTATTCCAACATAACGACCCCAAACACACCTCCAAGATAACCACTGCCTTGCTAAAAAGCTGAGGGTAAAGGTGATGGACTGGCCAAGCATGTCTCTAGACCTAAACCATATTGAGCATCTGTGGGGGATCCTCAAACGGAAGTTGTAGGAGCGCAAGGTCTCTAACATCCACCAGCTCCCTGATGTCATGGAGGAGTGGAAGAGGACTCGAGTGGCAACCTGTGAAGCTCTGGTGAATTCCATGCCCAAGAGGGTTAAGGCAGTGCTGAAAACAAAATGGTGGCCACACAAAATATTGACACTTGGCCCAATTTGGACAATTTGACTTAGGGGTGTACTCAATTTTGTTGCCAGTGGTTTAGAGATTAATGACTGCGTGTTGAGTTATTTTGAGGGGACAGTAAATTTACACTGTTATACAAGCTGTACACTCACTACTTTACATTGTAGCAAAGTGTCATTTCTTCAGTGTTGTCACATGAAAAGATACAATAAAATATTTACATAAATGTGAGGGGTGTACTCACTTTTGTGAGACACTGTATGGTGACTAGCGAGTCAAGAGTCAAGGGAACTGGAGGGAGTCCATAAGTCTCAGGACAGTGAGAGAGCTCAGGATGTCAGGAGAACCCCCAATGAGAGGCCAGGAGTGGCCCCTTATAGATGGGGGCTGTAAATCAATGCTGAGCGAGCCAGGAAAATCCAGAGAGGTATAAGAGACCAGAGACAAGAGCAGCGGTTCTGCTAGAAAGAGCACCAGTTGGCTTGCCATTTTCATTTACATTTACATTTGCATTTTTTATATGAAACTGAAATCCTCTTTGTGGGCAACCTAGATGTTGAACTTTTCTTTTAACTACAGTTCCCGACTGGCATTGACTTTCTATAAAAGCATCTACCACTAAGCTTAATCACCCCAAAATAATATTTATGTTAATAACCTGCATTAAAAAGATAGTTCTGTGATGATTTCTCTAATTAATTGTTTTAATTCATTTTAATAAAATTAATTGTATTCATTTATTTTATCATTTAATCAGTGGTAGTTTACAGGGGGAGGAGGTTATTGAAACTGCTCATGTCAAATGCTGCATTTTCTGTTTAGACGCACATACATGATCATTAGTGTTTGACAAGAAAATGCTGTCTTTGACCTGCTTTGTCTGCAGTTCAGACACACCTCAGTAGGACATGTTGTGTCCAAAGAAAAGCAACAAAACACAATGCAAAGCAGGTGAGACACAGCCTCTGAACTGCCAGGTGCAATGTTAATTTAAAGTCAATGGAATTTTGATGACTTGTGTTTAAGGTGCGCTCCTAATGCACATAAACTGCAGGGAAACAACACCCATTGACATTAGCCACAACTGTCCATAATAATTTAATTAAATATATTTAAATTCTGTTGAATAATTACTCTTTTGCATTTTCAGGTTCTAACGGAGAGAATTTCAAACATTTGTGTGGATAATTCAGCCAACAAGGTATGTTATCCACTTATTTTCCTTCTTAGTCAAACTTGCTTTGTTATATGCAGTGCACAATATAAAAAAAAGAAAGTTAACAGTGTAAGTCATTGGCCCAAAAGACAGTATGCATGTCTTCCTTTTCTCTACATTATGCTTTGAAAGTAGGGCAGGACGAATCTAGTCTACAGTTAAACATGGTGACTTGAAATTATCACCATGGAATGGGCAGTCGTGCTCATACGATTTCCTACTCAGAGCTAATTGTCAGACAGGTAGCCACTGTGCAGTGCTTGGATAACAGGACATTGCATTCACTGCACTTTTTATCGTCAACTTCTCCTCACATGAGACAGATCACAGGGGGTAGCCAGGCCTTGCTTCCCAATGGTGCAGGTTTTGATTGTCTGACAGGTAGATCTAAGTGTAGAAGCTTTGTTCACTGTTATTACTGCTACACCTAACCACTGCTAGGCATAGCAGTAATCATAAAGATCCCCACTAGACCCAGTGATGGGTATGTGGTGGGGGACTGACAAAAGATTTAGTGTTTCAGTGGTAGGGCTGTATATGTGGTTGTTGTGGTGAGTGGGGAATGAATACATATATGGCTGCTGTGGTGTATATACTGTATGTGTGAATTCTTTATGAAGGTTAGAGGTAAGAGGCATATACTGTCTTTGTATATACTGTATGTATGTGTGTGTATTTAGACTTACCGGCCGCTTTATTAGGTACACCTTGCTAGTAGGACCCCCTTATGCCTTCAGAACTGCCTTAATTCTTCATGGCAAAGATTCAACAGGGTATTGGAAACATTCCTCAGAAATTTAGGTCCATATTGAAGCAATATTATTATGCAGTTGCTGCAGATGTGTCGACTGCACATTCATGATGCGAATCTCCTGTTCCACCACATCCTAAAGGTGCTGTATTAGAATGAAATATGTTGAATGTGAAGGCCATTGGAGTACATTGAACTCATTGTCCTGTTCAAGAAACCAGTTGCCAATGTGTGCCAAAAAAAATATCCCCCACACCATTACACCACCACCAGCCTTAACCGTTGATACAAGGCAGGTTGAATCCATGCTTTCATGTTGTTTACACCGAATTCTGACCCTACCATCTGAATGTCGCAGGTCAAATCGAGAGTTATCAGACCAGGCAACGTTTTTCCAATCTTCTATTGTCCAATTTTGGTGAGCCTGTTCTTAGCTGACAGGAGTGGCATCCGGTGTGGTCTTCTGATACTGTAGCCCATCTTCTTCAAGGTTCGATGTGTTGTGCATTCAGAGATGGTATTCTACATACCTTGGTTGTAACGAGCGGTTATTTGAGTTACGGTTGCCTTTCTATCATCTGGCACCAGCCTACCCTTTCTCCTCTGACCTCTGGCATCAACAAGGCATTTTCGTCCACACAGCTTCTGCTCACTGTATATTTTTTTTTGGACCATTCTCTGTAAATCCTGGAAAACAAGAAGATCAGCGCTAGCCTCAGTGGATATAGGGGAACCACAACCAACATGAACCAATATAGTTTATTGAAAATTGATAGTTGAGAATAAAAATCCAAACCGGTATGTGAAGTCCCTGATGGATGAGGGGTGTACACCAAGCATCGCCGCCGGATGGGGTCCGCTCTCTGGTGGAGAAAGCTTGAGCTTGTTAATTGTGCAGCAAGGGGAGGGGAGCACGGCGAACCGACCGGTGTGCAGTAATAGTTCCTCCTTCTCGTCCTGTGCTGCAGAGCTCAGCGGAGCGGGATGGATGCGTGCAGCCGGAAACCGGAAGGACGTCACAACCAGAAATGATGAAACAGGAATTCAGAGCCAGCTTGACTCGCAAACAATGCCCAGTTGCCGTGAGGACATGTTTTGCGGAAGTACCGCTTTGTCAAAGTCTGTAAATCCTGGTGTGATGGTTGTATGTGAAAATCCACGTAGATCAGCAGTTTTTGAAATACTGTACTTCGACCAGCCCGTCTGGCACCAACAACCATGCAACATTCAGAGTTACTTAAATCCCCTTTCTTCCCCATTCCGATGCTTAATTTGAACTTCAGCAAGTCGTCTTCACCACGTCTAGATGCCTAAATGCATTGAGTTGCGGTCATGTGATTGGCTGATTAGCAATTTCTGTTACCAAGCAATTGAACAAGTGTACCTAATAAAGTGGCCAGTGGGTGTGTGTATATATATATATATATCGTTCATTGACGAACACAGCTCCATATCTTCTTTGACCCTTGGGTTATGCTGCTCTCCATAGGAGTAGGAATAGGCGGAAACAAATTTGACTACACCCCTAGGGCAGTCCTAGGAAGTATACCTCCCACTTCCTGCTATAGGACTTCAGTTTTTTTCTCCCTAGTCAGGAGTAAGGACCTAGTTCCTTGCTGGGATCTCTGGTCCTGGCATTTTTTTCTTCTTTTAATATTTTCTGTTACTGTGAGAACTACAATCAACTGCCGGACTGGGCGACGCACTGGATATCCTAGATCCTTGCAGTCTTCCCAGTCGGGCCAGCGAGTGTGACCCAACTTTAGCTCTGCGCTAGGTTGGCTGCGACGTAGCCCCACTGGACGCAAGGAGGCATAGTCCTGGTCACGACACTGGTCATGAGCGGAGTCGCAGCGTACCTCTGGCCACAGCACCCCTATTCCAAGATGGTGGGGTGAACAGCTCCGAGTGCCCCGTGGACACGAGTCAACCCACTGGGTCTGCGTCCACGTACCCTGAGTGCTCTGACAGTGAGGACGAATCCTCTTCCACTGCAGCCGCGCATGAAAAGATGCTCGTGGAGGCACTGATTGTATCAGTGCGGGAAACTTTAAAATTGTAAGACACAGCTAATGCTGTGTCGGCTGCGTTGGATCAATTTGGCACCCACAGACCATCCAGGGTTTCTAACATGTTCCCTTTTCCTGACTATTTCAAAGAGATTGTCACAAGTCAGTGGGGATCCTCGAAATGCATGGTTAGGATACCGAAGTGTTTCACTTGGAGGTATCCTTTTGAAGAGTCCCTTTTGAAGAAACTGACAGTTCCACCGGTGGTGTATTCTCAGGTTTCCAGATTGAATAAAGCCACCGGTGGAGGATTTCCCGACTTTTAAAGACCCGGAAAAGCTTCTGCGCCAGGATTTTTAAGGGGGTCCACATCCTCCTGAATTCTAAGCTAGTGGATCAGTTGATCCAGGCGTTACAGTATATTTGTGATTCTTCTCTCTTCTTTTTTAGCCTGCAGAATGTCTGTGACAGCTGTGACACTTCGCCGCATGATTTGGCTGAAATACTGGTATGCGGACCAGGCTTCCAAAAAGGTGTTGACTGATCTCCCTTTTGTAGGAGACCGCCTGTTCAGAGCTTCTACGGAAGAGATTATTAAAGGTCTTATGGGAGGTACAATTACTCTGCTTCCACAGGTTGCCAAGAGCAAAGAGCCTCGTCGTAAACGTGGTCCTTTCTTCTCGGCTCACAAACGGCCCTTTCATCCGGTTCCTAGGACAGGGGACAAAAGTCCACCCATAACTTCACGGGAGGTTCCAAGAGGCCCTAAAAAGCGTGTTCCAGTAGTTCTGCAGACAAGCCCTTTTCTGACTGAAGGGGCGTCCTCACCCGTATCTGGGGTGGGGAAACGTCTTCGCTTCTTTCCAAACCTGTGGACCTCTCTCATTCAAGACAAATGGATCCACAAGTTGATTCGGTCCAGTTACAAGATCGAGTTTTGGTCCTTGTCTCTGGCAGGGTTCTTTCCTTCCAGCTTGCACCTGTCCCCTGATCCGTTGCAGGGCTTTTATGGGGCGGTGAAGAATCTGCTATCACAGGGAGTAATTGTCCCGGTTCCAGAGTTGGAACGTTTTCAGGGATTTTATTCAAATCTATTTACTGTTCCCAGGAAGGAAGGCAAGGTCTGTCCAGATTTTTTTACTAGTAATGGTGGCGATCTGCGATTGTTAGCAGGAATGCGACATTGCGACAGACAGATCGGACCCCTAACTGACATTTTTGACACTTTTGGGTAATCAGTGCTAAAAATAGAAGGATCACAGGTGCTCTGTGATCATTTCAGAGAGAACAACGGTCTGCTGTGTTTACAACAGCTGACCATTGTTCTCTCTCAGCAGGGAGCGATCGTGGGTGGCCTGGCAGCAATCGGTGCTGCCAGTCCCTGCATTCCTGCTGCCTAGTAGGGGCGGACACGCACTGCCGGTGGCGCACGCGCTTGCCCCCAGGACCGCTCCCGCTCCTGCCGTACAGGTACGTCGATTCGCGCAGCCAAAGCAGCCTGCCCCTGTATATATGCAGCGGGCGGCCGGCAAGCGGTTAAGAACAAAAAGTCTTTAGGAAAATATTAAAAGTCCACTCTAAAAAGACAATAAAGTCCAATAAACAGAAAAATGAAAAAGAAATGTTGGGGTAACACACAATTTAAGTGGCTGGAGCTGCCAAGTGCTGCATGCAGACAGCCCATTCATGTCTATGGGGATACAATCAGCTGCGCGAACACAGTTGCTCATCCAAATTTGACAGCCACATGTGTGAGCAGCCCCAAAGTTCCCTGTGTTCGGGGCTGCTTACCTGGACCCTCACAACTGTCAAATTAGGATGAGAAGCTGTGTATATGCAGCAGCTGCATCTCCGTAATCGTGAATGGGCTGCCTGCAAGCAGCACCTAGCAGCTCCAACTACTTACAGACACAGCCCATTCACATATTACAGGTGTAAACATCTGTGCGAATGAGGCCTACAGGGAAAGTAAGGGGCCACAATATTAAAATTAAAAATCTGTTGGTTATCCCGCTTTTTGTTACATTTTGTCTTCTTTTTTGTCCACGTTTTTACTTTATGTGATTTTTTAGAGGAATCTGTAAAATTGAATGTATCTCTATGAGTCACAAGCCATAGCTGACATACCAATTTCTGCATGTTTCTCTTACACTTCATCCTGGGGAAATGCTGAAGGGAGAAAAAGGAATGCTGAGATCTTGATTATCATGTTTTTTATGTGTATACTAATCACAGCTCCAAGAAAAGTTATTTGTTGTGAACTTTAGGCATATTTTGTATCTGTCATTTGTTATGGTTTGCATTTGTTTTTTTGAATTTCAGTCCTATGGTGAGAGTGTGGCTTGTGCTGGCAGAGCATTGAGGAATGCAGTAAGAAACTTGTCTCCAGGACTTATCCGTGATCGGATGTATCTTACTTGTATTTGCCGGTAAGATTCCTTTTGTGTTATTACATCATAATTATTTAAATACCTTCTCCAATGTAAAACTGGACTATGGCCAGCCTCATCTGCACCCATCATCAATGCTCAATCTACACAGAGAACTATTTCTAGAGAAAGTGCTCAACAATCTTCTTTTACATTCTTTTTGGCTTCTCTGGCACAATTTGTGAAAACACTAACATCTCTGTTTCAATGGGGGAATTAATAAAAAATGTCTGAGACAAACTTTGTCTTAGCTGTATGACAGTCAATCCACTTTTAAATTAATTTTCTAATCTGCATGGAAAAAAAGATAGAATCTGATTGATTGCTATAGGTAATGGGTAAAAGATAAAACTTTTCTTACACACTTTTTGATATTTCCCCCTATTTGATTATTGACGTTTTGTATGAAAGTGGATAACATAACATTACATGCATTGCCAGTTAATAAACAAGTATACATTGCAGCTATTTCCTCATGAAATACAATAAACAATAGTAAGTAAGTAAATAATATATAAAAATTAATGGAAGTAAATGATAGATTTATAGAATCTGAGAAAGGTAAAACACCAGGATTTAATCAAAGATGTGTTTTAAAGCCTAACTCCAACTTTGCTATCACTTTAAAAGGTTTGTTTGGGACAAGCTGGCCCAAATTAACTTTTTTATTTTCTAATAAATGTGTCCACTGCCAGCACTGTATAAACTGTATGTAGCAAAAGTACATACATACAGTATACAGAAGTGTTTTCCGGCAGTGGTACAGGGTTCCCGAAACGAAATCGAGTCCAGCTGAGCACTGTTTACCCATTCATAGAAAGCTATGTATGTTATTAATAAATACAAGGCTCCCTCTAAATGGGTGAGTTGGGGATTGTGATGCCATCCACCTGCCTCAACCATTCAGAAAAAGCATTGTATTCCATTGATAACAAGTTGTAGGAAAAAACTTACAGCACTGGATACATCCCACTCCCCCCCCTTTCAGACTTTTTCTAAAGAAACTTTAACTTTTCATTTGGAGTAGAAATGAAGCCTCACTAAATAAAAAATAAAAAAAACAGTCCCGCATTCTTTGCAACTTAAAAGAGCTTCATTACTACCATATACCTAAGAACCAACCAGGAGCTAAGAACACAAAACGTTTCAACTAAGGGTCAAAATACATTTTACAGTCTGACTGTACAATCTTTATACAATCAACTTTTGTTTAATATGGTGGACCTATGTAAACCATCCATTTAATTGGAATGCAGTTAGTAGGTCCTTGTAGTATATAGTTGTTGTTAGATCTAAAGGAGGTTATACAATCTGATTGTAATATTTGTGGTGAGCATTGCCAATACTATAGCTTTGAATTTGACCACACTTCATATAAATACGAAAAAGGGGTTATTGGTGCCAAGCTGTCGCCTACCCCCTAAAGACCTATCAAAACCCAGTAAATGGGAGATTTCTAATCACAACAATTTTACCAAAAGACTTTGCTTCTGCCTCCGACATACTGTATTATTTACTTTGGACTCATACTTAACATTTTATTGTACTGTTACCACAGGATATGCTCTGTATGTTATATGCAATCATGTTCTTCAGTGTTTTTAAAATCAAAATGTTAATATACCATATGCAAGGTAGTCTACTGCCTAAAAAAATGTTTAAAAGTAAAGACGTTCTCTAAGAAAGAATTGCCCTCCTATTGCTGACAGAGAGAGATATTTTTTAGTGATTTACAGCCTTCAACTTAAATATGAACTCCAGGCTAACAGCTACATGCACAAATTAAATACAGTTGCCAGTTTTACTTGCCAAGGATTTGTATTTTAGTCCATCTAGTTTGTTGATTTACAGAGCCCTGCCATAGAACATAGCCAGGCAGATGACTACACATTCCGATTTACAGTCATCTCTCCAGACTCTACCTGCTGACTGGACAGTGCAAGAGCAAACACAGACTGAGATGGTGTTCCATCATGGTTTTGGGGTTGTATTCGATATGTGCAAAGAGAGATCACAAAAATACTTAGAAGTATAACATTTATTAAAAGTTATAACAGATAAAGAAAATATTATAAAACGTAACAATAATACTTAACTAAAGATGCTGTTTTCGCCACAGAGTCCCATCTGCATACGCAGCATGGCATACAGGTGATTACAGACGCATGCATAATTTCAAGCTCTGAAGATGAGATTTGTTAATTCCATTTTGGGCTGTTTTTTATACAGGCTAGTATGTGAGTAAATGACCAATAAAAGTTGTTTGGACAGTGATATCATCTTTTAACCGCTTCCCATCCGCGCTACAGCCTATATACGGCTGCAGCGCGGACTTGAATTTTCGGGAGGCCGTTTTTAAACGGCCTCCCAGTGACACGCCCCCCGCGCGCTCCCGCGAGCGCGCATCGGGGAGAATCTGTGTCGGCCGTGTCCCTTGGACACGGCCGATCACAGATCGTGGTGAATGGCCAATCACAGCGGCCATTCACCACGTGATCAAGCCGTCCAATGAGAGATGATCTCATATGTAAACATATGAGATCATCTCTCATCGCCGGTGCTCCTTCCTCACACAGACACTGCACTGTGAGGAAGGAGGGGGAGCCGACAGCCGCTGGGGACACAGAGAAATGTAATCAGGGCACTGATCACCAGTGCCCTGATTACTAAAGGTAAAAAAAACACACACGTTGCCCCCCATCAGTGCCCACAGTGCCCGCCATCAGTGCCCCCATCAATGCCCACAATCAGTGCCCATAGTGCTGCCAGTCAGTGCCCATCAGTGCCTGCTCATCTAGGCACTGATGAGCACTGACTGGCAGCACTATGGGCACTGAGTGTGGGCATGGATGGTGCTGCCCATCAGTGCTCATCAGTGCCGCCCATCAGTGCTCATCAGTGCCACCCGTCAGTGTCCATCAGTGCCCATCAGTGCTGCCTATCAGTGCCCATCAGTGCCGCCTCTCAGTGCCACCTCTCAGTGCCCAGCAGTGCCACCTCTCAGTGCCACCTCTCAGTGCCCAGCAGTGCCGCCTATCAGTGCCGCCTATCAGTGCCGCCTATCAATGCCGCCTATCAGTGCTCATCAGTGGGGCATATTAGTGCCACCTCATCAGTGCCCATAAGTGCCACCTCATCAGTGCCCATAAGTGCCACCTCATCAGTGCCCATCAGTGCAGCCTATCAGTGCCCATCAGTGCCGCCTCATCAGCGCACATCAGTGAGGGAGAAAAATTTATTTTCAAAATTTACTCGCAGAAAATAAGAAAAACTTTTTTTTTTTTTCAAAAATTTGTCTTTTTTCTTTTTTTTTTGTAAAAAATAAAAAACCCAGAGGTGATTACATACCACCAAAAGAAAGCTCTATTTGTGTGAAAAAAATGATAAAAATTTCATATGGGTACAGTGTAGCATGACCGCGCAATTGTCATTCAAAGTGTGCGAGCACTGAAAGCTGAAAATTGGCCTGGATGGGAAGGGTGTTTAAGTGCACAGTAGGCAAGTGGTTAAGGGGGATAGTGGGCTGGTCATCCTGCATTCCAGAAAGCCTTAAAGTAGAAGTCCAACCTAACACTAAAATTTCTAAATCGACATGCATCCACAATCTAAGACTCTATCTACCCCTGTAAAAAATAAATCAGTATACATACCTTTTTGGAAGCTGCTCCAGTTCAGTCTCCAACGGCGGATGCTCTGCAGAGGAGACAGCCGACCCGCTGGGAAATGTATAATTCATTCTTAAATATTTGTGAGACCACTAGACAGCTAAGAAAACATACAATTTCCCTGTCAGATGGTCATCCCTCCTCTTTTCTTATATCAGCATATTCTTTATTAGCACATTTGCATGCATAACACCTGATCCTGTCCTCTCCCAGTCTACTGCTGTAGGGGAGTGCTTATACTAGATGCATTAACATTAATTTAAAATGGTTGTCAAATTCTGACATGAAATGTGAACAAAGCATATCCCTCTATAGTGTGTACTGCTCTCAAGCAAGAGTACTAAATGTAATTTCTGTCTGCAGCCTTACTCCACTGCTGTCTGAATGAGTCACCTCTGATGTTTTCCTGATACAAAGAGCTAAAAAGGTGACAGGGGAGGGAGCTCTAGCACACAATCTGTAATTGAAAGCCTCAACTTGGTTCCTGTGTGCTCGAGGGAGGGGGGTGTCCCATTCTGTTTAGTTTCTGGACTTTTAAGAACTGTAGAGAAGAGTGCAGATAAACAGGTACAACTTATGTGGGCGAATTTGTTTAATCTCTGTGTATCACCAGAGGCCAGTCACTTCAGTGAGTACATGTAGGGGTTTACAACCACTGTCTTTTAAATGTGCTTGATTTTTAGCATTCATTATTTTCAGGGATCAGGCAGAGTGATGCTGGCTACACAGTCAGATTTGGATCTTTTACATTAGCAAAATTTGCCAAAATCTGTGCATGGTGATGGTCTGACTGGAATGGATATATTATGCCTAGATCTTCCCAGTATTGTTAAAGGCTAAGTTTACTTTTTTGAAAAAATAATAAATGCACATATTTTTGCAGGGGAAAAAAATGTTTGCTTGTTATTTTTTTTACAGGAGCCTGGAAAGCATGGCACAACGGGTGCAATGTCAGGCTCCTTCAGATGCATCCTTCAGCCTTTTTGCCCACACCCCTGTATGGGCTTTCTGTTTGAAAGCTGGAGGAAGTGTCAATGGACTACAAGGGCACTCATTAGCGCCCTCACAGTCCATTGAGAATTACAAGCCATTTATTCATTCACAGATTCTTGTGTGTGGACGGAGGAGTGGGGGGGGGGGGGGGGGGGGGGTTTGCGTGAACATGTTACATGTTACACACTTAATTCAGGTGTAAGGTGTAACTTGCTTAAAGGTAAACCTATGTTTTAAAAGCCATTCCAGGCTAGATAAGAAGCATAATCCTTCTAATTCATCTGTCCCAGGGACACCTTTTATTTCATCATGTATTTGTGTAACAAAACAAACTCATCTGGCACCTCTCAATTGCAGAAACAGTAGCTTTGGTTTGAATTGACAGCTTTGATAGCTGTGTGCATTTGCTGAATTAAATACATTTCTAAAAGAAGACAGTACAATGTTAAAAAAACAAAAACGAAAGAGGTTTACAAAAATGTCATTACAAAGTAAAACACATACAGATTTCTTTCACATTTTTTCTAAACATTTATCAGCCTATAGTAATAAATTAGTGCAGAGTATTTATAAAATTGTTGTAACAAATAAAAGCCAACAGTATATGCTCCTAAAAAACTGGTATTGTCATCTATTCTACAGTATCTTACAAAATTAAGTACACCCCTCACATATTTGAAAATATTTTATTATATCTTTTCATGTGACAACACTGAAGAAATTACACTTTGCTACAATGTAAAGTAGTGAGTGTACAGCTTGTACAACAGTGTAAACTTGCAGTCCCCTCAGAATAGCTCAACACACGCCATTTAATATCTAAACCGCTGGCAACAAAAGTGAGTACACCCCCTAAGTGCAAATGTCCAAATTGGGCCCAAAGTGCCAATTTTTTGTGTGGCCACCATTATTTTTCAGCACTCCCTTAACCCTCTTGGTTAGTTCACCAGAACTTCAAAGGTTGCCACTGGAGTATTCTTCCATTGCTCCATGATGACATCACAGACCTGGTGGATGTTAGAGACCTTGTGCTCCTCCACCTCCCGTTTGAGGATGCCCCACAGATGCTCAATAGGGTTTAGGTCTGTAGACATGCTTGGCCAGTCCATCTCCTTTACCATCAGCTTCTTTAGCAAGGCAGTGGTCATCTTGGAGGTGTGTTAGGGGTCGTTATCATGTTAGAATACTGCCCTGCGGCCCAGTCTCTGAAGGAAGGAGATCATGCTCGGCTTCAGTATGGCACAGTACATGTTGACATTCATGTGCCGGCAGCACTCTTGCAGCCCCAGACCATGACACTCCCAGCACCATACTTGACTGTAGGCAAGACACGCTTGTCTTTGCACTCCTCACCTGGTTGCCGCCACACACGCTTGACACCATCTGAGCCAAATAATTTTATCTTGGTCTCATCAGACCACAGGACATGGTTTCAGTAATCCATGTCCTTAGTCTGCTTGTCTTCATCAAACTGTTTGCAGGCTTTTTTGTGCATCATCTTTAGAAGAGGCCTCCTTCTTGGACGACAGCCATGCAGACCAATTTGATGCAGTGTGCGACGTATGGTCTAAGCACTGACAGGCTGACCCCCACCCCCACCCCTCCAACCTCTGCAGCAATGCTGACAGCACTAATACGTCGATTTCCCAAAGACAACCTCTGGATATGACGCTGAGCACATGCACTCAACTCCTTTGGTTGACCATGGCTAGGCCTGTTCTGAGTGGAACCTGTCCTGTTAAATCGCTGTATGGTCTTGGCCACTGTGCTGCAGCTCAGTTTCAGGGTCTTGACAATCTTCTTATAGCCTAGGCTATCTTTATGTAGAGCAACAATTTTTTTTTTCAAATCCTCAGATAGTTTTTTGCCTTAAGGTGCCATGTTGAACTTCCAGTGACCATTATAAGAGAGTGAGAGCGATAACACCAAATTTAACACACCTGAGACCTTGTAACACTAATGAGTCACATGACATGGGAGGGAAAATGACTAATTGGGCCCAATTTGGACATTTTCAGTTAGGGGTGTACTCACTTTTGTTTCCAGCAGTTTAGACATTAATGGCTGTGTTTTGAGTTTTTTTGAGGTGACAGCAAATTTGTGCACTCACTACTTTAGATTGTAGCAACGTGTCATTTCTTCAGTTTTGTCACATGAAAAGATATAATAAAATGTTTACAAAAATGTGAGGGGTGTACTCACTTTTGTGAGATACTGAAAGTAGCAATGGCCATAAAAGGGTTAAAAAGGTATAAGCATTAAAACAGAAAAGTATACCAACCAAACACACATCGATATTTTTCTGTTTATTTGTTCAAAGGCCCAGATCACATGGCTGTCCATGACCATACACTGCCCAGATCATCACATTTCTGTGGTATGTACGGCCAGGTGCTTGTGATAAGCTGCAGACAGGAAGTTTGTACAAATCAATGACAGGCTGAGACTGTCAGTGACAATTTGGATGTAATCGCTCAAGGAACAGTTACAAGCAGGACAGAGGATTTTCTCTGTGTACAGGCTGTTTGCGTCCTGGGCCACTCATCAGTCCTTAAGCACAGGTAATCGTTTCACGTGTGAGTACATATGAATGGATGCCAAGCTTGTCATTAATTTGTAGTGGCTAAGCAAACACAGCTGGCAGTACCCACCACAAAAATGTGCTGATCTGTGCAGTGGGCAGCCCTGGACAGCTGTGTGAATGTACCCTTATTGGAATGACTTTCATTCTACAATAGCTCATAATTATTCCTTTGTGTCAATAATCCTCTTATGTGATCTGTTTTTCAGAAGGAGCTGTGTGGGTTCAGAGCTGGTGGATTGGCTCTTGCAGAATTGTCCATTTGTCCAGTGCAGATACACAGCCGCCGGTATCTGGCAGATCTTGCTGAAGCTCGGAATTCTCCTTTCAGGTCTGTTTAACTAAAACATTTTGGTGATTGCGGAACACTCATTTTCTATGTGCGAGGGCAGAGAGTTCAGCAATCTTCTGCTGTAAAACATCCAGCTGTTCTAAAGAGTTACTGGCGTGAAAATAATTTTGTAGACTGCTGTGTTACTTCCATCCCCTGACTGCACGGTAGCTGTGCCTCTAGGGGAAAGAATTCCACAACTTGATAATGTGCTCTAAACTTTCCATGTACTTCGTATCTGTGTATACATCATTTTTATGTAGTTGCTATTTGGGCATAACTGTTATTTTTATGTATTCCACTGTTAATCTGTCATAGAGTATTCCTGTACCTGGGATTTCTCTTCACATACAGTAATGTGCAAACATTTTAGGCAGGTGTGAAGAAATGCTGTAAAGTAAGAATATACATTTAATTTTTTATTTTTATTTTTTTGTTTTTTTATCTGTTTACACATTACAAAGTGAGCGAACTGAAGAAAAATCCAAAATAAAATCAATATTTGGTGTGATTACCCTTTGGCTTCAAACCAGCATCAATTCTTACACTTGCACATTTCGTACACTTGCATAAATTCAGGGATTATGTAGGATTAGAGGTAGGTGTATGATTAACCAATCAAGTCCTCTTCTCAGGTCCCTCTTCAGTGCTCCTGGCTCCTCTCTCCTGTTGGGTGCCCCCACAGCAAGCCAGGGCCATCTTACAGAATGGGCACACGATCCAGCGCCAGCCAAGCATTAGTTCCGATTCCCACGTGCATCCCGCCGCCGAAATTAGCAGGTGGCAAGCGCCTGTTGGCCCTGCACTGCTGTCAGCCACTTGGGTCGTGGAGGGGGAGCCCACAACTGCAGGAATGCCTGTCCACCTCCATGGGAACAAACTCACACAGGACAGTCGAGTCTGACTCCCATCCGTGTGTGTGTTCACTGGACCCAGCCACTGAACTTGGAAGCTGTCATTAGCCTGGCACTGCTGTACCAATAAATATCACCTTATCGATAATTAGCATTTTTATTTTCGTGGGCGATTGTGTAGGTGGGGCCCCAGTGCACTGCATTGCCCAGGGGCCTATAATTCTCTTAAGATGACACTGCAGCAAGCAGCTTACTGTGGGGGCACCTGAGCTGAGTCACAGCTCCTTGTGTCCATTTAGACATGGAGCTGTGGCCCAGCTACACCCCCTTTCACTTCTCATTGGCTGAGTGACTTTGATTGACAGCAATGGGAGCCAATGATGCCCTGCTGCTGTCTCAGACAATGAGGAGGGGAGTCCCGGGCAGCCAAGACACTGCTGCAACATTGCTGGATCTAGATAGGGCTCAGGTAAGTTTTAGGGGGGCTAAGGGGGGCTGATGCACACAGAAGGTTTTTTTTATCTTAAAGCACAGAATGCATTAAGATAAAAAACATTCTGCCTTTACAATCACTTTAAATGTTTGTTTTCAGGTTTAATACCACTTTTAATAAACTCCCCTCTGTCTACTGAACCATCCATATTACCAACTTACTGACTACAACACTGTTTACAACAGGAACATCTCTGATTATGTTGGTAACTGACATTTTTGCAGTTCTGACCTAATCAGCTGTTACATTCTGAGGCAAAGGAGTGGTTATAAACAAGAACAAATGTTCTAATTATTCCTCATGGTTCTGACAGTTGGTGCCATTGTGGCAGCATGGATATTATAATTTTTCACAGACAGTTGTGTCAACAAATTACTGATACCATAGAAATGAAATGCAAGCTTACACACATTCATGCACTACAAGCCTTTATTTTACATGGTTTGCTGTCCTTAATTGAAAACTCAGTTTTAAAATGTTTTTCTGTTAGATGCTCAGCATTATTTCATATGTTTCTTACATAACTCTGAAACCCATCACATGAAAGCAGTCATACTTATAGTACGTGTATATAGCTAGAAGCACTATGTGCTTGCATTCTTGTGACTCCCATTTAAATTAACAGAGATAATTTCTGATAACACGCTGACAGTTTCCTATCTCTGTTATGCTGAGAGGCTTTTCTTTTCACGCCTGTAAAATAAACTCATTTTTCATCAACATGTTTAATTTCAAAATATGCGCACACAGCGTTATGTTTGCCATAATTTATGATTTGTTTTACAATTATAATTTTTTTTAGATTTAAAGTGGACCAACTGTATACTGAAATGGTAAAGTAGTTTAAAACCCTTACATATACAGTAAAACCTTGAATTGAGAGTAATTTGGTTTCAAAACGTTTTACAAGACAAGCAACATTTTTTTTTTATAAATTTTGACTTGATAAACAAGCGATGATTTGATATACAAGTAGCGGCATGTCACAACTGAGTATAAAAGAGAAGAGAGGTGCCTCAGTGTAGCAATATGGTTATATTTAATGGAGGTACAACATTTAGCAAACACTTGGTTGATGATTAAAATAGGCACATCTAAGTATGCAGGCATCTGGGGTAAAGCTGTCCACATAGACCGCCCTCCTCACCGCCATCAACGTCATCCCTTCCACACTGCACTGCACGAGTGCTTCAAGCTTCACTTTCAGGTCGCTGTACTGCAGGGTAGTCTTCCCGGTCACGATTGCAGACTGACAGCGGTGAGGATGGTCTATGTGGACAGCTTTACCCTGGATGCCTGCATACTGTGCCTCTTTTAATAATCAATCTTGTTAGTTGCTAAATGTTGTACCTTCATTAAATGTAACCACATTTCTACACTTAGAGGCGCCTCTCTTCTATTTTATACTCTGTAGCTCCTGCTGGATTTTGCTTCTAATCCCCTTGTGGAGGCTGCCATTTGTGTATGGACATTTTATGGTTACAAAACAAATCACATTGCTATAATCTTTTTATATGGACTATAAACTGACGGACTTATGATTAAATGGTTGTGGAACTAATCATCTGAGTTTCCATTATTTATTATAGGGAAATTTGTTTTGATATAAAAGTGCTTTGGATTACTAGCATGTTTCCAGAGTGAATTATGCTCGACATCCAAGGTTTTACTGTACCTAGCGAAGTGACTGGCCTTAGGTGATACACAGAGATGAAACAAATCCTCCTACATAAGTTGTCCCTGTTAATCTGCACTCCTACATGTGTTTTAATTACAGACTTTATATAGCTTGCCTAAGCTTCCAGAAAGCAGAGGGCAGGGAGCTGAAGTTGCACTCTTCAGAGCTCATTGAGGAGAGCTGATTGAATAGACAGGACCCACCACCCTTCACACAACACACAGGAACAGATCTGAGGCTGTCAATCACAGGCTGTGTGCTGGAGGTCCCTCCCCTGTCACCTTTTTGGCTCTTGGTGTCAGGAAAACTCTTCAGAAGATAATCATGCAGATAGCGTTGGAACAAAGCAGCAGACAGAAATGACACTTAGTGCTCTAAATAGAGACAAGTACACATTATAGAGGGACAGAGATATATGCTTGGTTCATATTTCATGTCTGAGGTTTACAACTACTTTAACCAGTTCCCGACCACGCTATAGTGGAATGGTGGCCACAGCATGGTCAGACATTGCCGGGGGGGGGCGTCATATGATATCTTGCGATCTGTGATCGCCATGTCCTTAGGACACAGCTGATCACAGATCTGGCTAAAGAGCCAATCACAACGGCTCTTTACCACATGATCAGCTGTGTCCAATCACAGGTGATTACGATGTAAACACAAGCCAGTTATCAGGATTCCTTTCCTCGCACTGACAGCGTAAAAATAGGAGATTAGAGCCGTTAACTGGCTTGTGTGAAAGGGACATGTACACTGATAATCAGGTCACTGATTAGCAGTGTCCTGATTATCAATGCAGTCCCAACAGTGCCCACCAGTGCTGCCAATCAGTGCCTATTAGTGCCCTTTAGGGCAGCCAATCAGTGCCTATTAGTGAACCTTTATCATACCTCATCATTGCCCATCAGTGCCATCTCATTAGTGCCCATCAGTGCAGCCTCATCAACGAACATCAGTGAAATAGAAAAATGACCTGTTTTTCAAATTTTATAACAAACTATGAACATTTTTTTTTTCAAAATGTTCAGTCTTTTTTTATTTATTTAGCAAAAAAATAAAAAGCTCAGTGGTGATTAAATACCCCCAAAAGAAAGCTCTATTTGTTTGATAAAAATGTCATATGGGTACAGTGCTGCAGGACCACGCAATTGTCATTCAAAGTGTAACAGCACTGAAAGCTGAAAATTGGCCTGGGCTGGAAGGTGCCCAGTAGGCAAGTGGTTAACAATCTTTTGGGAAGGATAAATAAAGACTGATAGAAGGGCTTTCTCTGGGAAAATATTAGTGAAGAAAGTATTACCTTCAGGTCCATCCAGATGTGAAGGATAAGTTACACGGCCACTGGAAGTGGAATGAATGCCACCAATTTAACTGTTTCCCAACAAAAAGCTCAGGTTAGAAGAGTTATATAAATTATTTTAAATTAGTAGTGGTCAACCTGCAGCCCATGGGCCGCATGTGGCCCAAGACGGCTATGAATGCAGCCCAGCACAAAATCATAAACTTACCAAAAAATTTAGATTTTTCTGGGAGGGGAATTTTTTTGTAAAAATGCATTTACACTTAGCGACCACATGCAGCCTAAGAAAAAATTGACAGTGTCTTTTTACTGGACTTTTTAAAGTTTTATCTTCTTAAAGAAAAATATCCCACTCTTCACAATCACTCCTCATTCATGTCATCCGTTTTCAGCACCACCTTTATTTGTGAGCAACTATTTTCAAGCATGAAACACACAAAGGGCAAAATTAGAACCAAAATATCTGATGAGCACCTTGAGAATTAATTGAGAATTGCTACTACATCCATCAAATCGGATATTGATGCGTTACTTTATCAAAAATCATGTCAAATATCGCACTAGTTTTATGTTGCCGTCTTTTACTTTCATAATAAAAAATATTACGAAAGAAGGACGTTTTATTACAGATTAGTACATTATATCAGCGATGGTAACTTTTATTCTCCAAGACTTTTCTGCTCATTAGCTATTGTTAAGCCTGGTACACACTATCAGTTTTTTGTTTTTTTTTGTTCAACCCAGCGGGCTGAACGAAAAAAAACCCGAAGAGCTCGGGAGGAGATCCTGTACTAACAATCCAATGTTTGTACAATGATCTCTCCGCTAAGCTATTGTGTTCTGACAGGGGGACAGCCCCCACCAGTACACACCGGTCAGAGCTGAGAGGACTGATCAAATGCAGATTGGCAGACATTTTTTGGTCATGTCTCTTCAACAGAAGCCGGACGTTCGGACGGCTTCTGTTGGACCGACTGCTGTACACACAGGCCGAATGTCGGCTGGTTTCTATTGAACCTGCTGGCATTGCCTGATATTCGGCCCATGTGTATGGCCCTTTAGTGTGTATTATGTGTGGCCCAAGACAATTCTTCTTCTTCTAATGTTGTCCAGGAAGGTCAAAATGATACCACTCTTAATCTTCAATCAAACATACTAATATATTTTCTGCAGTGTTTTACATTCTGTCCACTAGCGCATGTGCAGTGTATGCTATATTCAAAACATGTCTCTGGTGATATCTGTCACAGTTGCCAGCGTACGCATGCCAGCTCTCAACCCACCTTTCAAACCCTCAAATGGCTGGTGTCTGGAGTCTGATAACTGATCACATGTGCAGCATCATGGCAACTTCCGATCTAAATTATGGCTATGCTGGAACCATCGTCTGTGCATAGGAGGCTTTAGTTTCATTTGAATAGGAGAAATGGCCAGTCTGACATCTACTCTTCCCCTTCAGCAGAAATCACATGACCAAGTGCCCAGGAGTTCACACATTTGTACAGCACCAAGAAGTGCCTGGAGCAGTATTTTCTCCAGCCAATACATACATGTAGCTATACCTATATATAAGTCCACAAAGGAATGTTCACAGTGAACACTGTGCAAAAAAAAAAAAAAAAAAACAAGTTTGCGACTATGTGCCAAGTGTTCATTTCTGGCCTTACCAGTAAGGCACTAAAAAAGGCAATGTAATGATCACAAGCAATCAATTAGATTCCCTTTACTGTGGCAGGGCAGTAAAGAAATAGGGTGCTTGAGTTGTTGCTGTGGGTAGGCCTGCTTTGTATAGGACTATAAAACAGCCTTTCTGAATAAACTGCCAAAGATTTTTGCCAATTATGTGATGTTACCAATTAATACATTGCTCTTAGTAATCTGTGGGTGGATAAATGAAAGGTTACAGAAAAATTGTGGCATTGATTAAAGGACCCTTCTGACTTGTTGATAAATGTCCAGCCTTAAAAATTTAAGTGATTGTGAAAAATGGAGGAAATAGCTCTTCCATTCAGATGTACAACCGGCAGCTACTGATATTGGCTAGCAATCTTTCAGGCAACAGACAGAGCTCAGATATTAAATAAATGATCTTCATGTGTATGATCTGCTATAGTGGGTCATTTTGGCTATGGAATTATGAAACAAAGTGTTTTCCTATGCTGCATTCATTCCACAGCAATTCAAAATAAAGAAGTAACTATTGTAACAGTTGGCACAATGTAATGTCAGTGAGATTAAAATGAATCATTTTACTCATTTTCTGTCACTGTCTAGGCTATGTTTGCTTGTTCATTTTGGGCTGTCGACCACAGTTGGGGTTGCTAGTTTGTCTTATTTTGACATCACTTCTGTTAGGTCTTATTAACACAGGGTTTAGTGCACATTCCTAACATCCGCCAAGCTCCTTCCTAATTTTGGAGTAAAAAGATTTAGTACACACTAGCACTCAGACAAGTATTTTCTATTTTGTGCTGTCTGAATGTTGCCTGCTCATTGACTTTAATTTCTCTGTCTGGAAGGTCTCCCTGCTGCGACGTTGGTTGAGGGTAAAGACAAAATACATTTTTTATCTATGTAACCAGACTTTAATTTTATGTGGCATTAAGCCTTTTATGAGTTTTCAATAAAATACATTTTTTATACTAATACAAGTTTGATTTAATACATTGCTGCTAAAAAAAACCCTGGGGGAACTTCTTTTGCCTTGTTCTTTTCCACTGTGTGGGGTGTGCAGCACCATAAGCTCTCTGTATGTGGTACAAACTTTTCTTAAGACAAAATCAAGCAGTTACTGGTTGTTTTTGCATCCAATACCTGTGGTAACAACCCCTTACAACATAGTTATTTCTTTGATAATTGAAGTGCTCTTCAAAGCAAATCTAACCCCCCTTAAAAGGTAATGTAGCATCTTACTAGTTGTCAGATGTGGTTGTAGTTTTCTTTTTTAAGGCAAATATTATTTTCAGCAAGTACAGAAAAACCTGATAAAGTGTCCTTGTAACTTTGTGTAAGTTGAAAAGAAAGTAAAAAGAAAATTCTCTTAATTGTGTACTAAAAAGGAAGAGATTGAAATAGGGTACTTTAAAGGTGCCAAAGGAAACAGACACATTGAATTTTTGTTAAAACTGTAAATCTTTAATTTGATCCAACATGATTAAAAGTGATTCATAAAACACATCATGAGATACAATATCAAGCCATCCCCTGTATGCTAATCTCTGCTACCAAACCCAAATCCCTTATAGATCAATTGCTTTAAATGGATATTGTTAAATTCTAGATGAAAAATGAAGGAATGTGCTTGTTTCAGGGGAGGTTGGATGGTTATGTAATTTGCAGAGGGGTTTCCAGAGGTCCCGGCGCATTTCCCAAATTACTGCTTCTTCAGGTGCCCTGATATATTAGGAGATAGATAGAAATTAAAATACCATAACAGAATACAGAAAAATTACTATATCATTTACAGTAACGTACAGTATATTAGACTACAGGTCATGTACTCTCAACTGCATGATGAGGAAATCTGAAAAAAGTGCTGCGTCCTGATTGGGAACTTCAGGTATCCCAATGGTGTACAGTGCATTCGGAAAATATTCACATCGTTTCACTTTTTTCACATTTTGTTATGTTACAGCCTTATTCCAAAATGAATTAAATGCATTATTCCTCAAAAATCTAAAAGCAATACCCCATAATGAAACATGAAAGAAGTTTGTTTGAAATCTTTGCAAATATATTAAAAATAAAAAACAAAAAAAAATCACCCAAAATCAGCCCAAACCAAGCCATAAAGTCCAAGGAATTGTCTGTAGACCTCCAAGACAGGATTGTAGGGAGGCACAGATCTGGGGAAAGGTACAAAACAATTTGGAACCACAGGACTCTTCCTAGAGCCCAGCCACACTGAGCGATCGGGGGAGAAGGGCCTTAGTCAGGGAGGTGACCAAGAACCCGATGGTCACTCTGACAGAGTTCCAGTGTTTCTATGTGGAAAGAGGAGAACCTTCCAGAAGAACAACCATCTCTGGAGCACTCCACCAATCAGGCCTGTATGGTAGAGTGGCCAGACAGAAGCCACTCCTCAGTAAAAGGCACATGACAGCCCATCTGGAGTTTGCCAAAAGGCACCTGAAGGACTCTCAGACCATGAGAAACAAAATTCTCTGGTCTGATGAAACAAAGACTGAACTCTTTGGCCTGAATGGCAGGCATCATGTCTGGAGGAAACCTGGCACCACTTATCACCTGGCCAATACTATCCCTACAGTGAAGCATAGTGGAGGCAGCATCATGCTGTGCGGATGTTTTTCAGGAACTGGGAAACTAGTCAGGATTGAGGGAAAGATTAATACAGCAATGTACAGAGACATCCTTGATAAAAACCTGTTCCAGAGCGCTCTGGACCTCAGACTGGGGGGAAGGTTCATCTTCCAACAGGACAATGACCCTAAGCACACAGCCAAGATATCAAAGGAGTGGCTACGGGACAACTCTGTGAATGTCCTTGAGTGATCCATCCAGAGCCCAGACTTGAACCCGATTGAACATCTGTAGAGAGACCTGAAAATAGCTGTGCACCGACGCTCCCTATTTAACCTGATGGCACTTGAGAGGTCCTGCAAAGAAGAATGGGAAAAATTGCCCAAAAAAAGGGGTGTCAAGCTTGTAGCATCATACTCAAAAATACTGGAGGCTGTAATTTGTGCCAAAGGTGCTTCAACAAAGTATTGAGCAAAGGCTGTGAATACTTATGTACATGTGATTTTTTTCTTTTAAAAAAAATTTGCAAAGATTTCAAACAAACTTCTTTCAGATTGTCATTATGGGGTATTGTTTGTTTTAATCCATTTTGAAATAAGGCTGTAACATACCAAAATGTGTAAAAAGGGAAGCGCTTTGAATACTTTCCGAATGCACTGTATAGCGGCACAAGGATATGGAATAGTAATAGGATATGGAATATGCAAAGGAGCCCCCTCCAATAACCGCCAGCCTGGCAACTGAAAATATGTACAGTAAATATAGTATCCAATGGATAGTCTCAAAAAACAATGTTCTCCACCATAGTACACTTACGTTGAGTATAGAAAAGAATTACCCCCTTTAAAATTGATAGTAGAAGGTTTACCTTCCAACATGACACCGGCCCATAGCACACAGCAAAAATGACCACAGTAATTGAAGGAGAAAAAGGTGAATGTCATTGCATGTCCTACTCAGAGCACAGACTTAAACCACATTGAAAATCTGAGGAATGACTTGAAGACTGCATTCCACATACAGTCACCATCAAATTTAACTGATCTTGAGCAGTTCTGCCAAGAGTGCTAAAAAAATAAAATTGAGCAAACAGTTACTGATCCACTTCATATTTCAAGAATTAAAACATAGGAATAAAAGACACGAAACAAAGATGGAAAGGGCAAATACATTGGGAGCATCTTGTGATACAGTACATACATGTTAACTATGAGACTCATCAATCCACAAGGTAATGAAGATGGGCAAAGGCTCCCTTTTTTTGAAGCAGAGCCTATGTGACGACCCTAGTTCCTTCTGTACATACAGTACAATGAAGGAAAAAAAAATCAGAGACATGAAGGAACAGAAAGTGTGTTATTCTCAGGATCACTAGGTAAACATAAAAAAAGCCTAAAAAATAAAACTAATGTAGCAGCTAGATACAAATATCGTAGCTGCAAGATATTGCATTAGCTCAATTCCCAAATACTTTTAGCTGAGTCCAGTGAGACTGGGAAGATTACAGCCACATGTGTAAAGTAAGTTGAGCCCTATGCATTATATTATTTCCATAGTTTTTCTTAACATTTCTAAAAGAGTACATAAATGTCGGGATAGGTGATATTTACTTTTATTTTAAATGCAGCTAACTTCTTTTCCAGCAAATCTGTAGAATAAAACTGCCAACTGGCATTTGGGTACCTCTCTTTTACCTAATATTCTCTCCTTTTTTCACAGTTGACAAACAACATTGCTTCCAAGATGGGTTTGTGTTCTACCAGTTTTCTTCTGATGAGTGTGCTGATACGGTCTGTGAATTTGGAAGAGACAGGGGATGGCAGATGGGGGTTCGGCTCTTAAAACAGCTTGCACCACTTGCTCCACTGACCTCCAATATTTGTGATGTGTAAGTATTTTTCTTCTTATCAACAATCTTACAAATGTTTTAAAGTGAATAGACACATGATATCACCAGCATACCCTGTTGCATTGCAATTGTTATAACCTTAAGCATTTAATAGATAGACTGAAATAGAAATAAGCATGACAGCATTTAGTCTTAAAGGACTTGTAAAGGCTAAAGGTTTATTACCTTCATGCTTTCTATGCATGAAGGTAAAACATTTTTCTGTGTGCTGCTCCCCCCCACAGCTACCCCTAATACTTACCTGAGCCCCTTCTCGATCCAGCGATGGGCACAGTAGCCTCAGCCATCCCGGGGTCTCTATCTCCTCATTGACTGAAACACAGCAGCAGGGGCCATTGGCTCCCTTTGCTGTCAATCACAGCCAGTAAGCCAATGAGGAGGGAGTGGGGGATGGGGCAGCGCAGAGGCTCTATGTGTCGCCTTATGGACACATAGAGGGGAGCTCAGGAGCAAGCACGCACCAGTGCCCCCATAGTAAGCATCTTGCTATTGGGGGCACTGCCCAAGATGGAGTAGCCTGGAGCGCTAGCAAGGGACCCGAGAAGGAACGGATTGGGGCTGCTCTGTGCAAAACACTGGACAAATCAGGTAAGTCTAACATGTTTGTTATTTAACCACTTGCCGATGGACCCCCCGCTGCAGATTTACTGTGGCAGGCTGGCTCGGCTGCACGAAACAACGTAGCCCTATGTCAGTCGCGCGCGTGGTGCTATTGGGCGAGTGCGTGCCGCCACCGGCGTGCCCCTTCCTCCCACCAGGCAGCGGGAATGCCGCTGGGCACCCGCGATCGCTCCCCGCTGAGAGAGGACGGTCAGCTGTTGTAAACACAGCTGACTGTTCTTCTCTCTGAAATGATCACAGAGCGCCTGTGATCCTTCTATATAGTATCACAGGTCTCTATGATCATTTCACAACCCTATTTCCCCACAGTTGGAAAACACTCCCCTAGGCTCACACTTAACCCTTTGCTTACTCCTAGGTTAACCCCTTTATTGCCAGTGTCATTATTACAGTAACTAGTCTTACTGTACTAGTCCACCTAAAAGTGTGAAAAATGTAATTTAGGGGTCCGATCTGTGCACCGCAGTCCCGCTAAAAATCGCAGATCGCCGCCATTACTAGTAAAAAAAAAAAAAAAAAAATGACATAAATCTTTCCCCTAGTTTGTAGACGCGATAACTTTTGTGCAAACCAATCAAAATACGCTTATTGCGATTTTTTTTTTTTTTTTACCAAAAATTTGTATTAGAATACAAATTGGCCTAAAAGGATAAAAAATTTTGATTTTTACATTTTTTTGGGAATGTTATATAGCAGAATGTGAAAAATATTGTTTTTTTTTTTTTTTTTAAGAATTGTCGCTCTTTTTTTGTTTATAGCGCAAAACATAAAAATCGCAGAGGTGATAAAATACCACCAAAAGAAAGCTCTATTTGTGGGAAAAAAAGGACATCAATTTAATTTCGGTACATAGCCGCACGACCGCGCAAGTTTTAGTTAAAATAACAGTGCCAAATCACCAAAATTTGCCTGGTCATAAAGGGGGCAAATCCTTCCAGTCCAGAACTGGTTAAAAAAAAAAATATATATATATATATATATATATATATATATATATATATATATATATATATATATAGTGATATTTTTGTTGAGTGCATGTGCTCAGCATCATATCCAGAGGTTGTCTTTGGGAAATAGATGTATGAGTGCTGCTTGCTGCAGAGGTTGAAGGGGTGGGGGGTCAGCCTGTCAGTGCTCAGACCATACGCCGCACACTGCATCAAATTGGTCTGCATGTCTGTCATCCCAGAAGGAAGCCTATTTAAAAGATGGTGCACAACAAAGCCCGCAAACAGTTTGCTGAAGACAAGCAGACTAAGAACATGGATTACTGGAACCATGTCCTGTGGTCTGATGAGACCAAGATAAACTTATTTGGTTCAGATGGTGTCAAGCGTGTGTGGCAGCAACCAGATGAGGAGTACAAAGACAAGTGTGTCTTGTCTACAGTCAAGCATGGTGGTGGGAGTGTAATGGCCCGTGGTTGCATGACTGCTGCCGGAACTGGGGAGCTACAGTTCATTGAGGGAACTATGAATGCCAACATGTACTGTGACATACTGAAGCAGAGCATGATCCCCTCCCTTCGAAGACTGGGCCGCAGGGCAGAATTCCAACATGATAACAGCCCCAAACACACCTCCAAGATGACCATTGGCTTGCTAAAGAAGCTGAGGTTAAAGGTGATGGACTAGCCAAGCATGTCTCCAGACCTAAACCCTATTGAGCATCTGTGGGGCATCCTCAAAGGGAGGGTGGTGGAGTGTAAGGTCTCTAACATCCACCAACTCTGTGATGTCATCATGGAGGAGTGGAAGAGGACTCTAGTGGAAACCTGTGAAGCTCTGGTGAACTCCTCATGCCCAAGAGGGTTAAGGCTGCACTAGAAATAAATGGTAGCCACACAAAAGGTTGACACTTTGGGCTCAATTTTGACATTTTAACTTAGGGGTGTACTCACTTTTGTTGCCAGCAGTTTAGACATTATTGGCTGTGTGTTGAGTTATTTTGAGGGGACAGCAAATTCACACTGTTATACAAGCTGTACACTCACTACTCTACATTGTAGTCAAGTGTAATTTCTTCAATGTTGTGCAGTGGAACCTGTCCTGTTAAACTGCTGTATGGTCTTGCTGCAACTCAATTTCAGGGTCCTTGCAATCTTCTTATAGCCTAGGCCATCTTCATCTAGAGCAACAATTCTTTTTTTCAGATCCTCGGGGAGTTCTTTGCCATGAGGTGCCATGTTAAACTTCCAGTGACCAGAGAGAGTGAGAGCAATAACGCCAAATTTGGCTAATTGGGCCCAATTTGGACATTTCCACTTAGGGGTGTACTGACTTTTGTTTCCAGAAGTTTAGACAATAATGACTGTGTGTTGAGTTATTTTGAGGGGACAGCAAATTTACACTGGTATACAAGCTGTACACTCACTAGATTACATTATTGCAAAGTGTAATTTCTTCAGTGTTGTCACATGAAAAGATATATTAAAATATTTGCAAAAATGTGAGGGATGTACTCCCTTTTGTGAGATACTGTGTGTGTGTGTGTGTGTATATATATATATACAGTGGGTACGGAAAGTATTCACACCCCTTTAAATTTTTCACTCTTTGTTATATTGCAGCCATTTGCTAATGTCATTTAAGTTCATTCTTCTTCCTCATGAATGTACACATAGCACCCCATACTGACAGAAAAACACAGAATTGTTGACATTGTTGCAGATTTATTAAAAAAGAAAAACTGAAATATCACATGGTCCTAAGTATTCAGACCCTTTGCTGTGACACTCATATATTTAACTCAGGTGCTTTCCATTTCTTCTGATCATCCTTGAGATGGTTTTACACCTTCATTTGAGTCCAGCTGTGTTTGATTATACTGATTGGACTTGATTAGGAAAGCCACACACCTGTCTATATAAGACCTTCCAGATCACAATGCATGTCAGAGCAAATGAGAATCATGAGGTCAAAGGAACTGCCTGAAGAGCTCAGAGACAGAATTGTGGCAAGGCACAGATCTGGCCAAGGTTACAAAAAGATTTCTGCTGCACTTAAGGTTCCTAAGAGCACAGTGGCCTCCATAATCCTCAAATGGAAGACGTTTGGGATGACCAGAACCCTTCCTAGAGCTGGCCGTCCGGCCAAACTGAGCTATCGGGGGAGAAGAGCCTTGGTGAGAGAGGTAAAGAAGAACCCAAAGATCACTGTGGCTGAGCTCCAGAGATGCAGTCAGGAGATGGGAGAAAGTTGTAGAAAGTCAACCATCACTGCAGCCCTCCACCAGTCGGGGCTTTATGGCAGAGTGGCCCGACGGAAGCCTCTCCTCAGTGTAAGACACATGAAAGCCCGCATGGAGTTTGCTAAAAAACACCTGAAGGACTCCAAGATGGTGAGAAATAAGATTCTCTGGTCTGATGAGACCAAAATATAACTTTTTGGCCTTAATTCTAAGCGGTATGTGTGGAGAAAACCAGGCACTGCTCATCACCTGTCCAATACAGTCCCAACAGTGAAGCATGCTGGTGGCAGCATCATGCTGTGGGGGTGTTTTTCAGCTGCAGGGACAGGACGACTGGTTGCAATCGAGGGAAAGATGAATGCGGCCAAGTACAGGGATATCCTGGACAAAAACCTTCTCCAGAGTGCTCTGGACCTCAGACTGGGCCGAAGGTTTACCTTCCAACAAGACAATGACCCTAAGCACACAGCTAAAATAACGGAGTGGTTCACAACAACTCCGTGACTGTTCTTGAATGGCCCAGCCAGAGCCCTGACTTAAACCCAATTGAGCATCTCTGGAGAGACCTAAAAATGGCTGTCCACCAACGTTTACCATCCAACCTGACAGAACTGGAGAGGATCTGCAAGGAGGAATGGCAGAGGATCCCCAAATCCAGGTGTGAAAGACTTGTTGCATCTTTCCCAAAAAGACTCCTGGCTGTATTAGATCAAAAGGGGGCTTCTACTAAATACTGAGCAAAGGGTCTGAATACTTAGGACCATGTGATATTTCAGTTTTTCTTTTTTAATAAATATGCAACAATGTCAACAATTCTGTGTTTTTCTGTCAGTATGGGGTGCTATGTGTACATTCATGAGGAAGAAGAATGAACTTAAATGATTTTAGCAAATGGCTGCAATATAACAAAGAGTGAAAAATTTAAGGGGGTCTGAATACTTTCCGTACCCACTGTATATATATATATATATATATATATATGGCAAAATTACAACATATAGCAAATCTGAAATCCACGTGGTCTGGGTGATACAGTATCTCTTGCATCAGCTAGAATGCAGAGTCAGTTTGACTGCTATGTACTTTTAAAACAGTAATACAACTTAGGCCTGATGTACACGGGACAATTGAAAACCTCTCCTAAACGCTGGAACTTGAGAGCTAGTAACTGACGGTTACAACGTTTGCACACTGTTACAAGCATTTGGCGTTTCAAATGCCATCCTGAACGCAATGTTTTGCTTTCAAAAATGCCACTAAATGACTATAAACGACTCACTGTACATGGATCGATAAGATAACATAGTGGAGAGTGGGGGTGCAAGTGAGTTAGTTACAGCCATGACATATATATGAGCATTAAAGGAGAGAGAAAAGCGCCTCTAAGTGCAGTATATTTTATTGTGCAGACAGGCAACAAGTGAAGACTCACATAATAGCTGCTCAATATAGGCTCATCTGGGGGGTACAAGCCCTGGGGTAGATGTCCAACACACGTAGGCTTAGATGGTCTGGAGATGTGGCAATCCGGATGGCTGTGGGAGACGGGAGAGTGATGGCTAGCCTGCGTCTTCCAGTTGCGACTCCTGGTGGACCAACTCTAGACGAAGCGTCGTTAAGCGTGTGACGTCACCAAGGGGCAGAGGAGAACCACAATGCGTTTCAGAGCATGTGCGAGGCTTGAACAGAGTGTGCGCGTTCCTTTGTCATCACTTGACAAAAGAATCATGCATGCTCTGTTCCACAGCCATCCCAACTGCCACATCTCCGGACCATCTAGGCGTATGTGTGTTGGACATCCACCCTGGGGCTTGTACCCCACAGATGAGCCTATATTGAGCAGCTATTATGTGAGTCTTAACTTGTTGCCTGTCTGCATAATAAAATTTCTCTGGCGCTCATTGACAGACGCAGTCCTCTTGATTAATAACACATTGGGTTATACTGCCCTCTACAGGAGTAGGACACTAGACGGAAGGAAAACGTTCTGGCCACACCTTAGGGGCAGTCCCAGAGGGTATATCCTCTCTCTCTCTGCTACAGGAAGTCAGTTTTTTCTGTCTAGTTAGGAGTAAGGACCTAAGTTCCTTGCTGGGATCTTGGTCCTGGCAAGATTTTTTAGAAAACTTTTTTTTTAGGCAGCTTTTTTTTCTCCAGTGTTCCTGTGAGATCTTCAAGCAAGTACGCTGAAACTGGGCGACGGGCTGGATGTTGAGATCCAGTGGTCACCCCAGTCAGCCTGCGAGCGCGTGCAGGCTCTAGCTCCGCGCTGGGTCGGCCGCGACATAGTCCCACTGGACGGGGACTGACCCTGCGAGTTAAACGTCTCACCTGGACGCCAACGACCAGTTGGAAACTGAGTCACGGCGTCCGTATTGGTCGACAGCCCCCCCACCTCGGTGGAGAGGGGTTCTGTCAGGAGTTGGCGCCCGCCTGGTTCCGGTATGGTGAGTAGAATGTTCCCCCTTTACCCCCTGTCGGGTTGGTTGGTGGACGCGGGCCCCTCCTTAGGATGGTCGGACGCTCAGGTTTCTGGGTCCCCTCTCTATCCTGTAACAGGTCACAGATCCCCCAATTGAGTGTGATTGTGTGAAAAAAAAAAAAAAAAAAACGTCAGTGGCATTACTGTGATGATGGCCATGTATATGGGTGATAGCATCCTACCTGATAAGGTTGCAATACAGGCCGATGCCTGTGCCTGGGCTACCGCCATCCGCAGGCCGCCATCCTCCCGCAGACCGCTATCCTCCCACAGGCCGCCATCCTCCCACAGCACCCCGCAGGCCGCACAGGCCGATAGCGATTCCGCAGGCCGCAGCAGGCCGCTGCCATCTTCCACAGGCCGCCGCCGTTTCCCCGCAGGTCGCGCGGGGCCACCATCTTGGCGTAGCCTTGTGTCTCCAGCATGGGGGCGGCCATTTTGGAAGTGAAGAGTTACCTCGTGGAGAAGCATGGGAGGCGCCGGAAGGCGTGTAAAGGGGCGGAGCCGCCTCCTTTAATCGGGAAAAGGGCCAAAAGACTTCCTGTCTGTAAGAAGACAGCGCTGAGGCAGGTTGATAGAAACTTCTGTGCATCAGGTGGTGAGCCTTGGGGTCTCTCTCTCTCTCTGTGTGACGTCACCAAGGGGCAGAGGAGAACCACAATGCGTTTCAGAGCATGTGCGAGGCTTGAACAGAGTGTGCACGCTCCTTTGTCATCACTTGACAAAAGAATCATGCATGCTCTGTTCAACAGCCATCCCAACTGCCACATCTCCGGACCATCTAGGCGTATGTGTGTTGGACATCCACCCTGGGGCTTGTACCCCACAGATGAGCCTATATTGAGCAGCTATTATGTGAGTCTTAACTTGTTGCCTGTCTGCATAATAAAATATTCTGCACTTAAAGGTGCTTTTCTCTCTCCTTTCTTGCATTTATTTAGAAGAGTTATCCTGCCCTTAGTGCTTATTGCGGATCAGACTTCTATATTCACAGGTGTACTCACCTTCTTTAAGGACTTTAATGGACTTTATGGACTGTGTTGAACTAATTTGTTGACACTATACATTAGGCGCTAACCTTAACCCTTTCTTATATATTAGCATTAGTCTGTTACAGATTTACATACAGTGCCTTGCGAAAGTATTCAGCCCCCTTGAACTTTGCGACCTTTTGCCACATTTCAGGCTTCAAAAATAAAGATATAAAACTGTAATTTTTTGTGAAGAATCAACAACAAGTGGGACACAATCATGAAGTGGAACAAAATTTATTGGATATTTCAAACTTTGTTAAAAAATAAAAAACTGAAAAATTGGGCGTGCAAAGTTATTCAGCCCCTTTACTTTCAGTGCAGCAAACTCTCTCCAGAAGTTCAGTGAGGATCTCTGAATGATCCAATGTTGACCTAAATGACTAATGATGATAAATAGAATCCACCTGTGTGTAATCAAGTCTCCGTATAAATGCACCTGCACTGTGATAGTCTCAGAGGTCCGTTTAAAGCGCAGAGAGCATCACGAAGAACAAGGAACACACCAGGCAGGTCCGAGATACTGTTGTGGAGAAGTTTAAAGCCAGATTTGGATACAAAAAGATTCCCAAGCTTTAAACATCCCAAGGAGCACTGTGCAAGTGATAATATTGAAATGGAGTATCAGACCACTGCAAATCTACAAAGACCTGGCCGTCCCTCTAAACTTTCAGCTCATACAAGGAGAAGACTGATCAGAGATGCAGCCAAGAGGCCCATGATCACTCTGGATGAACTGCAGAGATCTACAGCTGAGGTGGGAGACTCTGTCCATAGGAAAACAATCAGTTGTATACTGCACAAATCTGGCCTTTATGGAAGAGTGGCAAGAAGAAAGCCATTTCTTAAAGATATCCATAAAAAGTGACATTTAAAGTTTGCCACAAGCCACCTGGGAGACACACCAAACATGTGGAAGAAGGTGCTCTGGTCAGATGAAACCAAAATCAAACTTTTTGGCAACAATGCAAAACGTTATGTTTGGCGTAAAAGCAACACAGCTCATCACCCTGAGCGGACACACCATCCCCACTGTCAAACATGGTGGTGGCAGCATCATGGTTTGGGCCTGCTTTTCTTCGGCAGGGACAGGGAAGATGGTTAAAATAGATGGGAAGATGGATGGAGCCAAATACAGGACCATTCTGGAAGAAAACCTGATGGAGTCTGCAAAAGACCGGAGACTGGGGCGGAGATTTGTCTTCCAACAAGACAATGATCCAAAACATAAAGCAAAATCTACAATGGAATGGTTCACAAATAAACATATCCAGGTGTTAGAATGGCCAAGTTAAAGTCCAGACCTGAGTCACATCGAGAATCTGTGGAAAGAACTGAAAACTGCTGTTCACAAATGCTCTCCATCCAACCTCACTGAGCTCGAGCTGTTTTGCAAGGAGGAATGGGCAAAAATTTCAGTCTCTCGATGTGGAAAACTGATAGAGACATACCCCAAGAGACTTACAGCTGTAATCGCAGCAAAAGGTGGCGCTACAAAGTATTAACGTAAGGGGGCTAAATAATTTTGCACGCCCAATTTTTCAGTTTTTTATTTGTTAAAAAAGTTTGAAATATCCAATAAATTTCGTTCCACTTCATGATTGTGTCCCACTTGTTGTTGATTCTTCACAAAAAATTACTTTTTATATATTTATGTTTGAAGCCTGAAATGTGGCAAAAGGTCGCAAAGTTCAAGGGGGCCGAAAAAGGCACTGTAGTTGCTAATGTATTACAAACAATTGGCTAAATGGAAATTCAACTCCAATTCCCAAAAAGTAAAGCACAGTAAAATCTACATAAAAAAATGCAATGCTTTGCAAATCTCATAAATCCATATTTTATTGCCAATAGAAAATATTTTAAATGTTTAAATTGAGAAAATGTATCAATTAGATACTTTTAAATTGAATGGCAGCAACTAAAGAAAGTTGGGACAAAGCAACAAAAAGCTGGCAAAGTAAGTGATACTAACGAGGAGGAGCTGGAAGAACATTTTGCAACTAGATAGGTTCATTTGCAACAGGCCAGTAACATGGTTGGGTATAAAAAGACCATCTAACAGCATCTTAGAGAGTCACAGTGTATCAGAAGTAAATGGGCCCTCAGACGGCACTGCATTAAAAACAGGCATGATTCTGTGATGGACATCACTGCATGGGCTCAGGAATACTTCCAACCATTACTGTCTGCCAATACAGTTTGCTGTGCCATCCAAAAATGAAAGGTAAAGCTCTATCATGCAAAAAATAAGCCATATCTGAACATGATCTGAAATTGCCATTGTCTTCTCTGAGCCAAAGCTCATTTTAAATGGTCTGATGCAAAGTGGAAAACTTTTCTGTGGTCAGATGAGTCTAAAATTTCACATTCTTTTTGGCAACTATGGGTGCCACTTCCTCTGAACAAAAGAAGAGAGGGACCTTTCAGCTTATTATCAAAGCTCAATTCAAAAGCCTACATCTCTGATAGTATGGGGGTGCATTATTGTGTATGGAATGAACAGTTTGCACATCTGGAAAGACCATCAATGCTTAAAGATATACAGTATTCGGGTTTAGAGCAGTATATGCCTAGGCAAGAATGGGACAACACTCCTCCCCAAAACTCCAGTAACTGGTCTCCTCAATTCTCAGACTTTCATAGAGTAATGTTAAAAGAAGAGAAGATGCTACACCATGGTAAACATGGCCTTGTTCCAACTTTTTTGAGACATGTTGCTGCAATCATTTTAAAATTACCTTTTTTTTCTTTTTAAAATGGTACATTTTTTCAGTTTAACCACTTGAAGACCAGGTCTTTTTCTGACACTTGTTGCTTACAAGTTAAAATAAGTATTTTCTTGCTAGAAAAGGACTTAGAACCCCCACATATTAGATATATTTTTTTATTAGAGACCCTAGGGAACAAAATGGCGGTCGTTGCAATATTTTATGTCACGCTGTAGTTGTGCAGCAGTCTTTCAAACGCAATTTTGTTTGGAAAAAATACACTTTTATGTGTTAAAAAAAAAAAAAAATAAAACAGTAAAGTTAGCCCAATTTTTTGTATAATGTGACAGATGATATTAGGAATAAATAGATACCTAGCATGTCATGCTTTAAAATTGTGCACATTTGTGGAATGGTGACAAACTACGGTACCTAAAAATCTCTATAGGGAAAGATCTAAAAATGTTTAATGTTACCAGTTCAGAGTTAGAGATGAAGTCTATTTAAAGAACTATTTCTTTGGCTCGAACGATTGTGGCGATACCTCATATGTGTGGTTTGAACACTGTTTACATTTGCGGGTGCGACTCACGTATGCTTTCACTTCTGTGCGTGAGCACGGAGGTATGGGGCGCTTTAAAATGTTTTTTATTTTATTTATTTCTTTACACTGTTCTTTTAATTTTTACTTTTTTTTGATCAATTCTATTGCTGTCACAAGGTATGTAAACACATGTGACAGCAACAGTCGCGTATCAGGTATTTTTTCTTTGAGGGATCTGGGGTCTATAAGACCCCGAATCCCTCCTTAGCACTTAAAAGCATTAAAAACACTAAGTTTGGCTATTTTGAATACTGACATTTTTTTTTAAATCTGGTGCCTTTAAGGCTCGGTAAATCGGAAGTGATGTCATGATGTTACTAGATCCGAGATCCAATCAAAGCCGATTTCAGCTTTGTTTGAGTCTCCGGCCAGCCGGCGGACATGCCAGCTGGTCACTCGGTCCTCCTGGTGGGGCGGGTGAGTCTGAGCCGAGCAGCGGAAGGCCGCGGGGGGGGGAGGGGGGACACCATCCCCTCTCAGCCCACTGCTTAGCCGCATCGGTTGTTATTGCGAGAAAGCCGACCATCGACTCTAAAAAATGGTACTGGGGTGATCACCCTAGTAGGACCACTTGAAGCAGAATGATGTACAGATATGTTATTTTTGCCGCAAGTGGTTAAACATTGGATGTGTTTTCTATTTTCTATTGTGACTAAAATATGGGTTTATGGGATTTGCAAGTCATTGTATTCTGTTTTATGCAGATTTTACACAGCATCCCAGCTGTTTGGGAATTGGGGTTGTACACATTCATGAGACCGCAAGAAGCTCATTGATGAAGGACATGCTTACTTTTCTTCTGAGAGTTATTCTAGTGCAAGGGAAACAACTTCCTTAGTGCTTCTCATAAAAGCTGATAGAGTCAAAATCATACGTTTTTTTTTCTACAGTAGCTCTTACCAAGACATTTGAAAGATAGTGGTGAATTTTGCATAAAAACGGTTCCAGTGAAAGATGTTTTTTTAGTAACAGTATATTGCAATTTATCTTTTACAAACTGTTACTTTTTTATTTATTTATTTATGTTTTTTTTTATTACAAACTGTTACTGTAAGTATAACTAAAGGCAAAACTTTTTTTTGTTTTGGATAGATTGGAGAGGGATTAGAACACCTGCCAGTTTTTATTTTTCTGTGTCCCCATTAGGGACATTCATCATCTCTGTTTGTTCTGTTAACCATTATTATTGAAATTGAGAATAAAAGAGACTCCCATATTTTGGGTTGTCCCCAGAATAGTAAAAGAGGGGAAATATTCCAATGGGGAAACTAGTTCTGGTAACCTGTAGGTCCCCAAAAGATTCCTTTAATTTGCAGGGATTTCCTCTCACTTCCTGTTTGGCTAAGGGACAGGAAGTGAAGAGAAATCTCTCCAATGGGACAAAGATGGCAAAAATAAACCTTACAGAGAATATAAGCCTCCCTTACGGTATCCAAAATGGAAAAAAAACTGTTTTGCCTATAGTTCTACTTTAAAGGCTTTTTACTTTTGTATCATAGGTATTAAACTTTTCAGTTGTGTAGCATAGGTACCTGTGACACCATTAGGGAAAAACAGTGATTCAGCTGGTGCCCAAATGTGTTTTCATTTTCTAAATAACTTCAGAATTATGGATGTGTTTCTGTGCTTTTAAGAAGGTATGGGCTACCTCCAGGCCTGGCACTTGCTCTCAATTTATCCTATGCTTTATGTGTTTCAAGATGGAGGATCTCATAGATTTGTCAGGGACCACACTACTCTGAGGGGTCCTATCAAGGCAACATGGCTTCCATGTATCTTTGCAAATGTTCTTTTTGCTGACTTCCTGGTAAGTGTGCTGAGAAATCGTGGCATTGTGTTTATTCTGTGCAAGGCCATTCCAGAACAGAATTTCGTTTTCAAAATGTTTTCTTGCACACAAATAAAAGGAGTTGTTATGGCAGAAGTTTTTTTTTTTAATTTCAATGCATTCTATGCATTAAGGTAAAAAGCCTTCTGTGTGTATCAGCCCCTCTCAGTCCCCCTAATACTTACCTAAGCACCACCTCTATCAAGCGATGTCTACTAGTCCCTCAGCCGCCCAGGACTCTCCCTTCTGATTGGCTGAGACACAGCTGTGGCGCCATTGGCTCCTGCTGCTGGCAATCAAAGTCAGTTAGCCAATAAGGAGATAGAGGGGGCGGGGCCAAATGGTAGCTTTATGTCTAAATGGACACACGGAGCTGCAGCTTGGCTCGGGTGCCCCCATAGCAAGCTGCCTTCTGTGGGGGCACTTGACAGAAGGGAGGGGCCAGGAGCAGAGAAGAGGGACCCGAGAAGAGAAAGAACCGGGCTGCCCTGTGCAAAACCCCTGCACAGAGGAGGTAAGTATAACATGTTTGTTATTTTAAAAAAACACAAGACTTTACAATCATTTTAATGTACTTTTTAAATTAGAATTGATATAATTATGCTTGGAGGGTGTCAAATAATTTGTCTGTTACCTTTAAAATTAGATGACATACAAGCTTCATTTTGGCACCAAGCAATTGTTAGTTTCTTATGTCACTTTTACTCTTCATTCTGGAAAAAGCCAAGTGGGTGATGCCAGACGATGGTATAGTACAGTGAATGATATCACCAGGGAGGAAAAATGTAGTTAATATGCAACAACAAGTGAGGAATGGAACATTCCTTTTAACGGTTATAAATTGATAGGCGGGGGAAATGAATTAACATGAAGTAAGAGGTTTTTATTTCCATACGATACACTTTCAGAGCATCATGCTAATAAATTCAGCCATCCTGTCAAGTGAATCTGTAAATGTAAAAGCGTGTAAACCAAGTCCGGATCTAACAGCAGTAAAGTGTCTGCAGTAGATCACATTAACGTCAAATATATGAGTACATTAAATAGACTATCTGGATGTTATTTGGCTCATGTGGAAAGAAAATGCAGTAAAAACAAATGGTGATGCCTGTGGAAGGAGCATGCTGTTAGCTCACATTCTTATGACTGGAGAATTATACATACATTAAAATCAGTGCATCTTTTACAGAGGCAGGCTAGCACAATGAGAAGACAGGTTGACTAAATGGTGTACGATTTTATGGACTGCTAAGACCAGAATCTGTGCTCATCTGTTTGCAAACAATGTATGTCTCCTGTCATGTTTGTTTTAAAACATTGCAAGGCCATATGGCACAGATTCAGCAGGTGTTTGTTTGAGGTGTACATATTGCATTTAGGTAGTGTAAACATCAAGTAGCTAAGACTAGACCATATGTATGTATTAATGTTTTGTTTACATGTTATTTCTTGCTTGTATGCATGGATATTCAACATAGACATGTGATGTGTATACCAGCTAGACCATTTTACCATAAAATACATCATACATTTAGTGACTACATAATGTAACACTTGGAAAAAAAGGCCCTACATTGTGATGTATTAAGGCCCGTACACACGTACCGATTGTCGGCCGTAAATATTCGGTCAACGTCCGATCGGCCGATTGTCGGCTTGTTAGTATGATGCTTCCGACAACCGACTGTGACTTTTCGGCCGAACAAAATCTGGTGTGCAGGCTATAAAATTTTTGTTGGCCAACAAAGAACGGCCGATTGTTCGTCAGTCAGTACAGATTTCGGCCGACAAAAGCCAGATGAGCAAGACTGGGCATGCTCAGAGAAGAAAAAACACACGGAAAGTAGACCAGAACATCACATCACTTCTGCAGTTGGTTGTTGTTGGCCGACAAAATTCGTGTGCAGTCTAGAGCACATTTCAACCAACAAAACAACACTGGACAAAATACGGCCGATCGTTCGGCCGACAAGCTGTACGGGGCTTTATAGTCAGTTTTATATTGGCAAGGAGCTAATTAGTCATCAGCTGTCACCTGAACCTATTTCTGTGATCTCTCTTCAGCTCAATACTTGCCTTTTCTGACATGTTTTTCAGCAACCCGTTTCCTTTCGATTTTCTTATGCACTTTGTATTCCAAGAATGATTCTTTTTAGAAGAAAAAAAATTCCATACAGGACTAACCTATACTTTTTACCCTCATGGGCCAACTTGTGCCACACCCACTTACCTCTGTTGTCTGGCTAGCCTTTGTATTACACTAACAAAATCAGACATCTTAGTGGGATGGGCAAAAAAGATGAGAAACAGTGTGCTTGCTATGACAGGATACCTAGAACCAGTAATTAGGAGGGTAGGCAAACTGTATTCCCACTCAGCTAACAGATTGGCTCTAGGTGAATAGACCCAGAGTCAATGAACTGTTGGTAGTGGGCATCCAACGGTTTTCACATCCTAGCAACAAGTCAGGATGTGGGGGTTGCTAAGCAGGGTTTGTGTGGATGGATGGGGAAATTGAGTGCTTTCCGTTTGTCCAGCCCACAACCTAAACAAGAAAGAATTCTGTGCCAGTGGCTAGCATTACTTCAGTGATTCTGCTGTGAATTTGAGGGTTCATTGCTGTATGGTGACTGCAGCTACAGAGGCCAGTGAAGGCTGGTTTTGAAGAAAATGTATTAATAGTTAATAATATAGAAATAATTGAATGTCCACAGCCTGGCCACATTTTCACTTTATTCTATCTACACAAACCGACCCTTCTGTCTGACTTCTAAATTCCAAAAAGGCACCCTTAGTCAACTCTCTTATTGCCTGTTCTATGTATAAGGTACAAACTATATATGTTTGGAAGAAAAATATGTGTTTTGTTTTATGCTTGTGTGCCAAAAGAGTGAAATAATAAGAGTAGTAAGCGACAATGAACACAGAACATTCTGCCATCTCTTGGAACCCGTGGCAGCAGCATGCATGGCTTTTCCACTTCTAGTGTTACTCCAAATCCTCAGAGCCACTTATAGGCTTTTTGACCACAACAGAAGTTTTCTAAATGATTAATCTTCTCCTACCCTTAAGAACAGTCGGTTATGCATCTGTTTACAACTAAAGATCTCTTAAATGTGAAATATCAGTTTTAGGTCAAGGTGGCTTTAAAGACACATTTTTTTTTTTTACACAGCCCCATACATTTTAGTTAAGTGTAATAGTGTGTGTCTCATTACCTGCAGGTGTCTGCTTCTGCTACAAATCTTCCCCTCTGTGGTCTCCTCGAAGCTGCCCATGGCAGCTTGCTTTCAGCATTTCAAAAGTAAACTGCAGGTTCATTACACAGAAAGGTTCCACTTGCCCACCCCTGTATACTCCCACGTCATGCACAGAATTGGACCTACTACACTCCCACAATGATTTGAAATTTGTGAATGGGCAGTAGAGCAGTTGAATGACAGGTCTCCTTTATCCATTCACAGAATGCAATGCATTGTGGGAGTGAAGGAAGACCAGTTCTGTGAATGGTGGAGAGGGCATAAGGGGGAAGACTGAAGGCATAACTTTTTTGTATAATAAAGGCTGCGTATGATTTATTCAGTGCCCCCTCATGTTGAGGGCATGTGGCCAGGTATGGTTCTGACCTGCCGGGCTGACCTGCCAGGCTGCATGCTCGGATAAGGGTCTGGTATAGATTTTGGGGGGAACCCCATGCCATTTTTTCCCCAATTATTTTTTATCGCCGACAGTCCTTTTTATTTACATTCAGCTGACAGCTGGACACATCGGTTGTTAAGGATGCGGCGGCCGGCTTACCTGCCCGCACTTTAACAACCAGCTATTCACAGCTTGTTAAAGAGAAAGAAAAAAAATGCAAAATGCATGAAAACTGCATGCAAAAAGGCATAAAAAAATTGCAAGTTTAATAAGGCACCACAAAATGTGTCGGAAAAACACATTAGCCGCATAGATGTGAACCTAGGGTGAAGCATTTGCTTTTTTCAGTGTTTTCTAATGTTTGCATAAGTGATAACTAAAACAATAGATATTCAACGTCATACTTAATTTCACAGGTCTGCAGAAAAGCTAGAAAATGGGACTGATGCAAACAACAGAATTCTGCAAATACAAGCACTTGCCCGTCTCACTTCTGCAGTAAGTTGACAACAAATAAATGTGTAAATCCATGCGTGTTATCTTCTATATAATGTATTGTATCACCACTTACATATGTAATTATGTTCTTTCACATTTATGATTTAAAAAGGTTTATACCCAGTGAGGTGACTATCCTCTGGTGATACACAGAGATGAAACAAATCCTCCTACGTACCTGTTTATCTGTAGTCTTCTTTACTCTACATATCTACAAGGGGGGGGGGGGGGGGGGGAATTTTCAGTTTAGTTCATTAACTTTTTTGGACTATTTTTATTTATATCATATTTATATACAAATATATTTTTGGTGGCAGTGTTTTTGAATTTTATTGTTCACGTATTTGATTATTTGATTGATCACTTATACACATGTCACTGTTTTGGATGCTATATGTGCGCAGCTAACAGTTTATATCATTTTGTATTGTTATTTTTCAGTAGAGAAATATGCTTTGTTGATATTTCATATCTGAGATTTACAATCACTTTAAAACCACACATCACTATTTGGGCAGGGGGTTGCACCACTATCCAGAATCTGTAGTTACAGCATAGTCATGCAAAACCTTTCCTCCTCTAGTCTGCCGATCAGACAACTAGTGAGTGTACCAGCCCTGTGCTATCTTCCCTCTAGTATTCACTTTTAAACATTACCCTCTCTAGTCCAAAGTGATTTTCTCCCTCCTGCCCACCCTTGGCCAGATTCTTATAAATTGTGTTTTGATGTATGGAATTTTGAGTAACAAAACTGAGAAGTATCTCATTATATTCACATAAGTTAGTGTGTTTGTATGTTTTATATCCAATACTTGTCCATGACTCTGGACCTCTACAGACCCATCAATGTAAATCTCATAAATGTTCTTGGAATAAAACTTCCCATTTCAAAATACTTTTTATGCATTCTCAACAAAAATAAAATAAATATACACCATGGTATCTAAAAACAAACACCAGAATGATGGGTACATATTATCTTGAGGCAGTTCTTACAGTGAAAATCAACATTTACCTAAATGTAACCCCCATTTCAAATCTTCTTTGGAGGAACCACATCCTTATGTAAATAATAAACCATAGGTACTGAACATCATACAGAAGTATAGATCTTAACAGTTATGTATGCCCTCCACTCTAAAATTGTTAAATTGGGGTTCTAATAGCTCCATAAATCGGGGGTCTAATAGCTTCCATTGACCTACAGTGCAATTTTGAGTGAGTCATTTACTACAAAAGTGTGTAAAATTAAATAAAACCTATGTCGGTCTAGTCTGTCCTGTTTCTCTTCATTGGCTAGTTTTTTATAGTTAGGGATGGGCTTCGCGTTCGAGTCGAAGCTAAGTTCGACGCAAACACAGCCCATTCGCTGAATGGCAAACAAATGGGCTTCTTTGCGGGAACTTCGAGTTCCCACATCCATTATGCACTGCGCACTGGCAGTGCATTATGTGATTGGCCAAAGCATGCTTTGGCCAATCAAATTATCTGTGCCATGATTTAGCCAATCATGGCTCAGGGGTGGCTGTTAAACTCACTCTCCCGCTCGCAAACAAAAAATTGAAAAAAAAAAAAAAAAAAAATGAAGCTCCAGCCTCTTCGGACGCTTCCTGCGCTAATGAGCTGTTGAGGGCATGTGGCCTGGTATGGCTCGCTTGCCCCAACCCCCTGAGCTGTGTGCTCAGATAAGAATCTGGTACGGATTTTAGAGGGAACCCCACGCTGTTTTTTTCATTTTCTGTAATGCTGGGAGCCGACAATACATTACACCCGCGAGCAAGTTTAAATGACATTTTTTCCTTTAGAAATGTCAGTATTGGTGCAGCAGGCTACATACATCGCACAAATGCACCACTTTACAGGCACATTAAAGGCCCCCCCCCCTCCTTCCCAGGCACGATATTTAAAGGAATTTTTCATTTTTATTGTTTCACTTCAAGCATTATTAAAATCACTGCTCCTGTAAAAAGGATTGTTTTTTAAAAAAAAAAATGTTTGTATTGTTTCATGTCCCCCAGGGCAGTACCCAGGTCCCCATACTCTTTTTTGGGCAATAACTTGCATTTAAGCCTTTAAAATTAGGACTTTTGATCTTTCATGTTCGTGTCCCATAGACTTTAATGGAGTTTGCATGTTCGCTAGAACATTTCCCCTGTTCGAGATGTTCTGGTGTGAACCGAACGGGGGTGTTCGGCTCATCACTATTTATACTCCTAAAAAAAAAAGATTTGAAATAGGTGGTACATTTAGTGCCGGTTCACACTGTTCCAACTTGTCAGGCGACTTGGACAAGTAGCAGATCGTGCTGTGCAATTGGAACCATTTTAATAGGAGCGACTCAAGTCGCTCCGACTTAGAAAAAGGTTCCTGCACTACTTCGGGGCAATATCGGAGCGACTTGCATTGACTTCCATTATGTGAAGTCGTTGCAAGCCGCGCCGAAGTCACGGTGCACGGGCGACGGCATAACTCGCCCGAAGTCATGTGGCCCTAGTGTGAACCGACACTTATGGAAATGTTGATTCTTATTATACTGTAGAATCAACAACAAATTCCTCAATATAGTATGCACCCATCATTCTGGTGTTTGTTTTTAGATACCATTGGATAGTGTATATGTTTTTTATTTTTGTTGAGTATGAATAAATAAATAGTCTTTCAAATGGGAAATTTTACTCCAAGCATATTTTCTTTCTTTTCCAAGAAAATCATATTTTTGAGATACACATGTACAATCTTATTGGTTGATCCATAGAAGTGCAGAGTTAAGGACTAGTATTGGATATGTGGTATTGATATGTACTAGGGACTTCGGACTGTAGAAAAGAGGTTGTGTCTTTTCCTTTTGGGCAAATGTTTTGCAGTGAATAAAAAAAAAACTTAAATTATATGCCATAGTTCATAGAAATACATATAGTACCCCCTAGTGTGTGCTACTGGTAGTGGCAGTATATTTATGGGCCCTTGGCCAATCCTCAGGAGTGGGCCTGGCAGGGAACTAAGAAAATCCTATAATTAGACATGGGCCAAGCAAGCAGGGAGACCGGGTGGAAGATGGAGAAGCAGCACTGAGGGAGGCTGTCGGTGGCCCTTACCGGGTGGGGGGGTTTACCTCAGGTTGGAGCTCAGGAAAGCTTGCCTGGAAGGATCCCGCCACAGGAGGCAGTTGGAGGGATTCATACTGGAGAGGCAGCGGGAAGGAGCAAGCAGAGACAGTGACTAGATCTGCATGATGCAGGGACAAGACAAGGGGAGAGACCGTCAGCTGTAACAGTGTAGTGTGCCAAGCCTTCATCTAACCTTGCCCTGGGGAATCTCCATGTTTGTGTGCCAGTGGGGAAGGACTGGTGCAGAGAGTCAGTGGGGAGAACTAGGAGGAAGAGCAGCCAGACGTGGCTGGTGACAGCCAGGTGGGCTACCATTCTGCAAGCAAGTGGAACTGGGATTAGTGGCCACAGGAAGGTAGAAAGGAGTGAGTTATGCTGTTCACTCCATTTGTGCTACTTTGCCAAAGGGGCTGAGAGCTCCTGCCTGTAATTGTGTGGATCCGGTGTCCCGCGTCTCTATAAAAGATTGGGATGAGCATTGGGTTAATGGTCCAATCAGCTTCCTAGTTTAGGATCAGCTCGGCCTTTTAATGTGAGGCATAACGTGCAGACTCCACCCCTACCGAGGAAGTCAACGCTGTTGAAGCGCCGACGTAACCCGTATAGGGGGCGGAGCCTGCCTACTGGATACCGTCTCTCTTCCTAGGGTTGTATATGCTGACTGCTATGCGCTATCAAACGCCCGCATTGTGAGTACAGCTGTTTTATGTTTTAATAAATTGCAGAAACATTTGAAGCAGAGAGCACTAGATTTGTGTTTATTTATTCCCCTGTATATGCCACATTGGATCCGGAGGTGAGGGGCGGGACATAGCCCCCTTGGTTCGTGGATCTCTGTGTAAAGAGACAAGCTGATACTGACCCGTGAATGGGTCTTTAGTGGAGGTTAGAGACCACTTCACATGGTGATGGGATTGTATATCACTCACAGAGGTGTATACTAAGAAGCACTGGATCGTTTGTTTGGACACTTTGGAAAGTTTCACTTTTGATTTATTATATATGGACACTCTGGATGGTTGCACCCTTATATGGACACTTATTTAAGAATTATATATTTTTCTGGATTGTGCACTATATATGTTGTGAACATTAGTATTGCTATACACTGTTCCTTTCCGATTTATATCTGGCGCACCACTATTTTTTGGTATATGTGATCCCGTGTGACTCAAGTCACATCAGAAATTGCATCAGTGTGAACCAGCACTAGCTATGTATTTTGCTTCATGTACCAAGTACAAACCAAAAAACCCCCAGAAAGGTAAACTTACTAAAATATTAGAGGATGTTCTCCTTGCATATTGAATTTTAATGAATATGATGAAACTATGTTCACATTGAATACCCAATTATATGCAAGGCCTAATAAAGAGGACATTTTTTTGTTTTTATTTCTTTTAAAAAATGGCAGCTACAAATTCCCCCCTATGCTATCCAAAAAAAACCCCAAAAAACTTTTAGTTCTACTTTTATAAGGGCAACTTCACATCTATGCACATGCAATAATGGGCATTTAAAGTCCCTTTTCAAATGTGCTAAAATATGTTTTTGCCACAAGTTTAAGCACAATTTAAAAAACAAAACAAATGTTATGTTTATTTTGCACGTTAACCACTTGCGGGCGGGCCGCTGCAGATATACTGTGGCAGATGGGCTCGGCTGCGTGCGCCCCCATTAGTCAGCGGGGAAGCTGGTTCACGAGGCCTGTGGCTGCAATTGCCGCCGGGCAACCACGATCACTCTCTGTGGAGAGAGAACAGCAGTCTGCTGTTGTAAACACAGCAGACCGTTGTTCTCTCAAGAATCAGCACAAAGCACCTGTGATCCTCCTATTTAGGATCACAGGTCTTTGTGTTGATTCCACAAGCCCGTCCCCCTCACATTTACAAAACACCCCCTAGGCATACACTTAACCCTTTGATCACCCCTGAGTCAACCCCTTCCATGCCAGTGTCATTATTACAGTAACAGTGCATATTTATAGCACAGATTACTGTAGTAATATCACTGCCCCCCCCCCCCCCCAAAAAAAAATGTCAAAAAGATCAGTTAGGGGTCCGATCTGTCCGCCGCAATGTTACTAAAAATCGCTGATCGCCGCCATTTATAGTATAAAAATGACACATCTTTCCCCTAGTTTGTAGACGCGACAACTTTTGCGCAAACCATTCAATATACGCTTATTGGGATGTTTTTTTTTTACAAAATATATGTAGCAGAAAAAGAATTGGCCTAAAATGATGAAAAAATTTGATTTTACATTTTTTTTATTGGGAATGTTATATAGCAGAATGTGAAAATATTGCTTCTTTTTCAGATCTGTCGTTCTTTTTTTGTTTATAGCGCAAAAAAAAAAAGAAAAAAAAAATTGCATAGGTGATCAAATACCCTCAAAAGAAAGTTCTATTTGAGGGAAAAAAAGAATATTGATTTCATTTGGGTACAGCGTCGCATGGCCGCGCAATTGTCAGTTAAAGTAACGCAGTGCCGAATTGCAAAAAATGGCCTGGTCATTAAGGGGTAAAACCTTCTGCTCCAGAAGTGGGTAATACATGCTTTCCATGTTTTGTGAAAAGTTACATTAGAGGTTACAATTTTACTAAAAAAAAAAAACAGCATTGACTGTTTAATAAAATTACCTGCATTAGTATACATTATTGTGTACTTTCTTTTGGCCCCATGGACCTCCTTAACATGAGATAAAGCAGAAAAGTTAGTGCAGGGATTTTTTTTTTCCCTTGGAGTGTAGCGATTTGAACTTCTTGCACTAATAATATTTTCAACTTCACCTATGTAGTGAATGAGCCCAATGACTAACTATTTCTTGCAGCAATATTATGTTGCTGTTTTAAAACAGCCAAGTATCCATTGTAATTCAGAAGGTTGCCAATCTGTCAGCAATTACTATTTCAATCCAGTTTTTCTACTCTTTTGGCTGACTCCCCGAAAGTTACTTAGGTGGAGTTCTAGACTTGTAGAGCACTTAGTGATAGCTAGCAATAAATGTCATTGCTTTCTTTATCATTGTCATATTAGAATTAATTTATGTAATATACATTGTGAATATTTAACTCATGCTTTGATAAATTGTGCTGATAAGCATTACATTCATTTCCCAAATGTGCTTGGAAAGCAGGAAGAGAGAACAATGGAGGTAGGATTGAAGTCCATGTAACTTCTCATTTTAGAAAGCTTGATACCTGTTTGCGTTTGTCATATTTAAATAGACACACCTTAATTATGTTATAGCTCTTTTGTAGTGTGCTATTAGCACTTCCAATGTTATTGACACTGTCTGGAACCTATTTGCCAGTCAAAATGAGCAGTCTCCTGTCACTTGCTCATAGTTTTTAAATCAACAGAGTAGCCTGAGGAGACAGCAGTGACTTTGGCTCATTATGGCACTCATTGACAGACATCATTAAAATAATATCCCTGCACTGCACTGCACAGCTGAGAGACTTTGTTTTGTCTTGTAAGATTTCAGGCAGATCTGTGATGGGTAAAACTGCGCTTGTCAAAACACAGCCTGGCCAGCTCAGTGAATCCATCCACTCTTGCAATAATTGGTCACAAATGGGTAGCTAACTGACAAAACTAATCATATTAACCCAGGTCACGTGGCCCGTCCTGGCCAAATGGGATATGCCTGAACAAATACGCTTGTATTTTGTATTCATAAACCCGTAACTATTTTAAAAGCCATCAAATACTTATCATGAAAGCTTTCAGGCTTTTGCATGTGATTCACACCGCATTCATGTGCACATCACTTGTGATGTCTGTGCGGTGTGCGATTTCAGCCATACAGTTTGTATGGCTGAAATCCCATTGCATTCGCACCAAAATGGTGCAGAACCCTTCTTTTCCTACTGTGTTTACACTGCGTTCTGTGATCTGTTTTGGGGTGTCGATAAGATAACATTGACCCCCCCCCCCCCCACCCGAGGCAGATCGCATGGACGCCGTGCGATTGATTAGAGTGCAATGCGATGTGGGGAAACAGTGAATCATATGCGTTTGCCCAGATCACACCAGTGTGAACCAAGTTAAGGAGAAAATATAATATAGATTCATTAAATTGTGTTTATAAACTTGGTGATTTTTTTTCAAGGGTTGTACAGGAAGAATAACTTGGTTAGGAAAAAAAGACTATGCATATTTTATATCAAGCGAATGTAGCACCCTCCCTAGGTAGGTGCAAGTGAGAGAGTATAGTTTTTGGCTCTGTCTGCCTATCTGAGGAGCAGCAGGCAAATCTATATTGCTTTCTGTCTGTGAGTTAGGTCTGCTCAGTGTGCTCAGTATGTGATTCATTGGGTCTAGAGAGTGTTTCACACTGGTCCAGTAGGGAGGCATGTTGGACAGTGGGAGGAAACCTGACCAATGGGTACATAGGCTTTGATACAGTCCTGGTGATGGGCAGAGACTGACTGTCTCGGTGCATTCTATGATACTGTATAAAAGCCAGGAGCACATGTGCTGCGGGGTCTTTGACTGGTGAGCAGAGTCCAGGACGGAGGGTGGCGTCTGCCTTCTTCTCTGTAGCAGTGGCACGTGGCATCAGGAGGTCGTCCTGAGGACCAGAGGAATGGAGCTGAACCCAGAGGTTCAGGAAAGCTGACCGAGGGAGAGACACTGGAGACCCAGTATTGTGAGTACAGGGGATCATGTCAAGAGGCCTTACCTGAGGGGGGCCACCCTGGAGTAGGATAGTCAGAGGACGAGTGTCAGTGGTTGAGAAAGAGGATGCTAGGAAAGTGTCCTGAAGAGAATTTAGTTCATCAAGTCATCTGGATAGAGACTTAACCCCAGTGGCGGCCCGTGCATAGGGGGCGCCAGGGCGCCGCCCCCCCCCTAAAAAAAGAAAAAAAAAAGACAAAAAGAACAATAAAGTTCGGAAAAAAAAATCGGTTCGCCGGCCTATGTGGTGGCTAAAGGGGGGGGTGGGGTTACGACCCAGAAGAGGCGCCGATTGGCTGCCTTCTGGGGGCGTAACCTGGGCGCAGGAAAGAGCGCTTGGCCACCCCCACCTTCGTGATATCCTGGCTGTGATTGGTCCAGTCTCCAGCCTGGACCAATCATCATCCAGGACATCGCTGACGTCGCAATGGGGGCGGTGCCGGTGCGTGCGTCAGTCACTCACCTTCACTGCCGCTCAGAGAAGAGGAGAGGCCGCCCGCCGGTTCCCGCCGCAGAGGAGAGGCTGAGACGAGGGAGAAGGACCCGCCGCAGAAGAGGACGAAGTATCGAGGAGGGAAGAAGCCGCCGCTGGGAGCCGAGCCGCCACCAGGTAAGTTTGAAGGGAGCACGCACGCTGGTCTCTGCATTGATTGGGGGACAATGCTGTGGGCACTCTGCAATAATTGGGGTACAATGCTGGCACTCTGCAATAATTGGGGGACAATGCTGTGGCACTCTGCAATCATTGGGGTACAATGCTGGCACTCTGCAATAATTGGGGTACAATGCTGTGGCACTCTGCAATCATTGGGGTACAATGCTGGCACTCTGCAATAATTGGGGTACAATGCTGTGGCGCTCTGCAATCATTGGGGTACAATGCTGGCACTCTGCAATAATTGGGGTACAATGCTGTGGCGCTCTGCAATCATTGGGGGACAATGCTGTGGGCACTCTGCAATCATTGGGGTACAATGCTGGCACTCTGCAATAATTGGGGTACAATGCTGGCACTCTGCAATAATTGGGGTACAATTCTGTGGGCACTCTGCAATAATTGGGGTACAATGCTGTGGCGCTCTGCAATCATTGGGGTACAATGCTGGCACTCTGCAATAATTGGGGTACAATGCTGGCACTCTGCAATAATTGGGGTACAATGCTGTGGGCACTCTGCAATAATTGGGGTACAATGCTGTGGCGCTCTGCAATCATTGGGGGACAATGCTGTGGGCACTCTGCAATCATTGGGGTACAATGCTGGCACTCTGCAATAATTGGGGTACAATGCTGGCACTCTGCAATAATTGGGGTACAATGCTGTGGCACTCTGCAATCATTGGGGTACAATGCTGTGGGCACTCTGCAATCATTGGGGTACAATGCTGTGGCGCTCTGCAATCATTGGGGGACAATGCTGTGGCGCTCTGCAATCATCGGGGGACAATGCTTTGGCACTCTGCAATCATTGGGGTACAATGCTGTGGGCACTCTGCAATCATTGGGGTACAATGCTGTGGCGCTCTGCAGTGATTGGGACAATGCTGTGGCGCGCTGCAATCATTGGGGTACAATGCTGTGGCACTCTGCAATCATTGGGGTACAATGCTGTGGCGCTCTGCAATCATTGGGGGACAATGCTGTGGCACTCTGCAATCATTGGGGTACAATGCTGTGGGCACTCTGCAATCATTGGGGTACAATGCTGTGGCACTCTGCAATCATTGGGGTACAATGTTGTGGCGCACTCTGCAATCATTGAGGACAATGCTGTGGCGCTCTGCAGTGATTGGGGACAATGCTGTGGCGCTCTGCATTGAAAGGGGCTCGCACGCTTAACTCTGCATTGATGGGGGCACGCAACAGTGTTTATTGCATTGAAGGGGGCACAGCACAGTTGCATTGAAGGGGGCATGCACACTGAACTCTGCATTGTGGGGGCACAGCACAGTGTTCATTGCATTGAAGGGGGCACAGCACAGTGTTTGTTGCATTGAAGGGGGCACAGCACAGTGTTCATTGCATTGAAGGGGGCACAGCACAGTTGCATTGAAGGGGGCATGCACGCTGAACTCTGCATTGTGGGGGCACAGCACAGTGTTCATTGCATTGAAGGGGGCACAGCACAGTTGCATTGAAGGGGGCATGCACGCTGAACTCTGCATTGTGGGGGCACAGCACAGTGTTCATTGCATTGAAGGGGGCACAGCACAGTGTTTATTGCATTGAAGGGGGCACAGCACAGTGTTTATTGCATTGAAGGGGGCATAGCACAGTGTTCATTGCATTGTGGGGGCATAGCACAGTGTTTATTGCATTGAAGGGGGCACAGCACAGTGTTTATTGCATTGAAGGGGGCACAGCAAAGTGTTTATTGCATTGAAGGGGGCATAGCACAGTGTTCATTGCATTGAAGGGGGCACAGCACAATGTTCATTGCATTGAAGGGGGCACGCACGCTGAACTCTGCATTAAAGGGGGCACGCACGCTGGTCTCTGCATTGAAAGGGGGCATGTACGCTGGTCTCTGCATTGAAAGGGGGCATGTACACTGGTCTCTGCATTGAAAGGGGGCATGTACGCTGGTCTCTGCATTGAAAGGGGGCATGTACGCTGGTCACTGCATTGAAAGGGGGCATGTACGCTGGTCTCTGCATTGAAAGGGGGCATATACCATCTCCTGTACCATGACCTGTGACATGCCTATACCATATCTGTGCCATGCCTATACCATATCTGTGCCATTCCTATACCATCTCCTGTACCATCACCTATGCCATGCCTATAACATCACCTGTGCCATGCCTGTACCATGACTTTAAAGTCACGCAATTTTTTACTGCGTTTTTTGGCGCGAAGCAATACCTATTACATTTTTCTTTTTGCGCCCCCCCAAAAATTTTGAGCACCAGCCGCCACCGCTTAACCCCAAATTCAGTGGCAGGGTGAATCAAAAGCCTGGCTGTATCAAGAATTAGAAGTCCTCCATCTTGTGAATAGTTAACTTGGAGTATCCCACTATTCCCTTCTCCCATCCCTATTTAAAATAAAATGCCAAAAACAACTACATATCCCTGATCATTGACTGAGCCAAGAAGTAAAGTGTTAAATTGTGAATGCCAGTATTGCTAACGGTAACCCAGGGGGACTCGGAAGTGTAATATCCAGCAGTCCTCAAGGGGGCAGTGCTACATGAGTCTTTTCTACTTTTAACAATATTGTCCTTCTGCCTTAAAGCATAACTAAGCCCAAGACAGAACATATAATATGCTGCAGCTTACCAGTCCTTAAAGCAATACTAAACACACACTGTTTAATTTACATTATCCCTTCTCTTTCTGTATGTGGATGATGGCACTGTAACGTTTTTATTAAAAAAAAACAAAAACATCTAAGCACCTTTTTCCTAATTGATATACAGCTGTCATATGACCCAGCTCTTTCCCAGCCTTCTGCAGTGAAACATAAGGAGGAGGAGCTTCTAGTTTTCTGCTGCTGATCACATGTCCAAAATAAAAAAACACACTCCCCTCCTGCCTGTGTCTTAGAATAAGAGGGAGATGAAGCCTCTATCAATCTACATGTTATATCCCACCCCCCATTGTGTTTAACTGGTTAGTGAGCATAAAAGAGCAGGGAGGGAGTAGGATGTCATTTACCACTGTGTATACACCCACATGTGTGACTCTATAGTCACATGGGCTGCTCAGATGCGATAGGGCAGAAATGCTAAGCATACAAACTGAGCATGTGCAGAGCTGCCAACACTGCTCTGCAAAATCCCTAGCTGAATTGGGGACATGGACAGAAGGGCAGAAGGGAGAGAGAAGGAACAGCAGGATACAGATAAAAGAATCTCATAGTGACTGAGTGAGTGTGAACAGTATGTAATATACACCAGTTTTTGATATGCGTTTAGTGACAGTTGAAATGTAGTGCCAGCATTAGTTTTCTTTGCTTTATTATACAGTACAGGATACAGATGTTCAAACAGAATGGATAGGTTATATGCTGCACCTTCAGGTGATTGGACACTGACACAGCCACTCAAAGCTTTAGACACTCTCTCATAAAACCCCTCCCAACATGTGATTCCCAATTTTGTAGCAAGCAATAAAAGACCAGCAGCATAAAGGTTAGAGTCTTTTGTTCAGCATTGTACTGTGTACTCCAGGAAAAGTATTTTACCGGTACTGTACATAAAAAATCCAGTTTTCTTTACAGTACATTACAAGAGACAGGTCTTTAATCATAATGGATGGGATGTCCCAAAGCAGTAACTAAGGGAAGGGTAACTACCAAGCAACAACAATAAATAGCCAGCAGACCCTCAAGAAAAACCCAAAGCCAAAAGATAGCTAAACTTAGTTTAAACTGGTGTCAGCTGAAGCCTGAACATCCACTCAGTAAAACTTAGAAAAATATGCACATAAGACCAGGTAGGGACCCTGCAAAGCTGAGTAACAGAAGCCTGATGTTGAAAAGCCCAAGTGGCAACAGATCTAGCAGATGTGCCTTAACCCCTTCCGGACCGCCCGCCGCAGATCTACTGCAGCAGGCAGCCCCTCCTGCGCGAACTGACGTAGCTCTACGTCGGTCAAATGCCTGCAGCTAGGGGGCGAGCGCGCAACGCCGCCGGCGTGCTCTCGCCCCCACTCAGAAGCGGGGACTCAGATGCACGGGGCAGGCAGCTCCGATTACCGCCGGGCACTCACGATCGTTCCCCGCTGGGAGAGAAGGATGGTCAGCTGTTGTAAACACAGCTGACCGTTCTTCTCTCTGGAATGATCACAGAGCGCCTGTGAACCTTCTATGTAGGATCATATGTCTCTGTGATCATTTCAGAATTGTCGCTCTTTTTTGTTTGATAAAGCAAGAAATAGAAATTGCACAGGTGATCAAATACCACCAAAGGAAAGCTCTATTTGTGGGGAAAAAAGCACGACCGAGCAATTGTCTGTTAAAATCACGCAGTGCCTAATCGCAAAAAAGGGCCTGTTCATTAAGGGGCAAATCCTTCCGGTCCAGAACTGGTTAAAGTGTTACTAAACGCACAACAGTAAAATCAGTCTGTATATATAGTAAAGCATGCTTGTTATACTCACTGTGGAACCTAAGTGGTTAATCCTCTGCATTCTGTAAAAAGGCTGTTTGATCTTGTATGCACAGATCCTCCTCTTCTTCCACTGACTTCAAAACATGTGCGGATAAGACAGAGCCTTTGGAGTCAGGCTGCACATGCTCAGTTTGGTGTGTATTGCTAGAGAGGTTTTTTTTTTTTTTCTTGGGAGAGTGCATGTGACCAGCACGGGGGTGATCAACACGGGGCCAATCAGCACTGTCCTGACCTGTCCAGACAGAGGGTCTTGAGCCCTGCAGCCCCATAGGACAGCTCAGTGCAGTATGAAAACTCTTCCTACGAACTTCACTAGGAACAGATAGAAGTCACAAGACCGCTATATACTGCTGATGAGAAAAAGTATTTAGCAGTGTATATTTACTAAAATAATTGCATTTCTATCTTCTGTGTACTGTGGGAGACCAGATATAGTGAATGCAATGTCCTGGGTTTAGTACCACTTTAATTAGGAAGGGGAGGCTTCATACTCTTGTGAATAAACTCTGGCTAATCCACCTTGCAGTTGTGGATTGTGATCTCGAAGAACTCCTTTTAGCCCCATTATGCAAGACAAAGAGCAAGTCTGATTTCTGTTTAGGTCAGTAGCCACAATTTAAACCTTCACAGCTTGTACCATGTCCAGACAGTAAGAGCTTTGGACCTTTAGAAGAAGGACATAGGGAGGGTAAAAAAAATATCCTCATTTAAGTGGAAAGGAAACTTTTGGATGCGACACCATACTGTCCTTATGCAACACCAAAAAGGGTTTCCTACATGACAGGGCAGGCCAGCTCTGAAATCCGTCTGGTAGAGGTAATAGGTACCAAAAAACCCACCTTATGGATAAGATACGTCAAAGGGAAAACCCAGATTTGTTCAAAGGGCAGCCTTTGTACGACTGAAAGTACCCAAGGAAGGTTTGATAGTGTCTCTGCGATGTGCAGGAATATGAGTAATCCCTTGAACAAAAGTATTTATCAAAGACTGCAAGTCCATGAGAATTTAGGACATGTGTCCTGTACAGTTCTCCAAGAAAAGGATTTTACAGGTATGTAGAAAATCAATTATTTTGTAAACCAACAGCATTTTCAGCAAGAAAATACGCTAGATCACCATAATATTCCAGCGGTTCGCATAGCGTCCCGGAAGCAGCCGCCAACGAGGGATTCGCGGCCCCTACTGCTTCTTATGCTTGTTTTTGCCACATTTAAATGTGAGTACTATTCTTAATTTCATGCTTACTAAAGAAGTTAAACGGTACATCACTATATGAAGTCTTCCTTTTTACATACTATCTCGGGATATCTCCTTACACTTGAGAGAGGAATATTATGGTGATCAAGTGTATTGGAAACGTCTGACCCCGCTGAGAGGAGACACCCAGGGATATCTTTACCCAAGAGCCCACTACTAGGATCCGTAGGAAAGAGGCTATTACCCTAAAGTTTATTACCCCTGTAGGGGTATATATCTCTGGTGAGTGCGGGATATATTGGAGGGGTGCATGTTTTTCTTCACCCTACACTTACCACCCGGATCACCCTTCGAATATCACTCATCAATACAGGGAGTGCAGAATTATTAGGCAAATTAGTATTTTTGAGGATTAATTTTATTATTGAACAACAACCATGTTCTCAATGAACCCAAAAAACTCATTAATATCAAAGCTGACTATTTTTGGAAGTAGTTTTTAGTTTGTTTTTAGTTTTAGCTATTTTAGGTGGATATCTGTGTGTGCAGGTGACTATTACTGTGCATAATTATTAGGCAACTTAACAAAAATCAAATATACGGTATACCCATTTCAATTATTTTTTTTACCAGTGAAACCAATATAACATTTCAACATTCACAAATATACATTTCTGACATTCAAAAACAAAACAAAAACAAATCAGTGACCAATATAGCCACCTTTCTTTGCAAGGACACTCAAAAGCCTGCTATCCATGGATTCTGTCAGTGTTTTGATCTGTTCACCATCAACATTGCGTGCAGCAGCAACCACAGCCTCCCAGACACTGTTCAGAGAGGTGTACTGTTTTCCCTCCTGGTAAATCTCACATTTGATGATGGACCACAGGTTCTCAATGGGGTTCAGATCAGGTGAACAAGGAGGCCATGTCATTAGCTTTTCTTCTTTTATACCCTTTCTTGCCAGCCACGCTGTGGAGTACTTGGACGCGTGTGATGGAGCATTGTCCTGCATGAAAATCATGTTTTTCTTGAAGGATGCAGACTTCTTCCTGTACCACTGCTTGAAGAAGGTGTCTTCCAGAAACTGGCAGTAGGACTGGGAGTTGAGCTTGACTCCATCCTCAACCCGAAAAGGCCCCACAAGCTCATCTTTGATGATACCAGCCCAAACCAGTACTCCACCTCCACCTTGCTGGCGCCTGAGTCGGACTGGAGCTCTCTGCCCTTTACCAATCCAGCCACGGGCCCATCCATCTGGCCCATCAAGACTCACTCTCATTTCATCAGTCCATAAAACCTTTGAAAAATCAGTCTTGAGATATTTCTTGGCCCAGTCTTGACGTTTCAGCTTGTGTGTCTTGTTCAGTGGTGGTCGTCTTTCAGCCTTTCTTACCTTGGCCATGTCTCTGAGTATTGCACACCTTGTGCTTTTGGGCACTCCAGTGATGTTGCAGCTCTGAAATATGGCCAAACTGGTGGCAAGTGGCATCTTGGCAGCTGCACGCTTGACTTTTCTCAGTTCATGGGCTGTTATTTTGCGCCTTGGTTTTTCCGCACGGTTCTTGCGACCCTGTTGACTATTTTGAATGAAATGCTTGATTGTTCGATGATCACGCTTCAGAAGCTTTGCAATTTTAAGAGTGCTGCATCCCTCTGCAAGATATCTCACTATTTTTGACTTTTCTGAGCCTGTCAAGTCCTTCTTTTGACCCATTTTGCCCAAGGAAAGGAAGTTGCCTAATAATTATGCACACCTGATATAGGGTGTTGATGTCATTAGACCACACCCCTTCTCATTACAGAGATGCACATCACCTAATATGCTTAATTGGTAGTAGGCTTTTGAGCCTATACAGCTTGGATTAAGACAACATGCATAAAGAGGATGATGTGGTCAAAATACTCATTTGCCTAATAATTCTGCACTCCCTGTAATATTGAAGCACTATTGTTTTGTGAAGCACCTTTTTTGCAAGCACCTTATGGGCTGAATTTGGACTTTTTTGATTTAATATATATATTTAATATTTTTGGTGTTTTCACTGTATAACTTGCACTGGCACTTTATTTATTGCCGTCTTTATTGATTGCACATATCACTTTATGTTCACAATTTATGTGTATATTTTTATTTTTTTCAAAATAATGTTTGAATACTTTTTTATATAGGTTTATTTATAGTGTTTCGCATATAATTGCACATTAGCATTTTACTGCACATTATTTTAACCCCTTCCATAAAAGTATATATACACTTTTAAACAGGCAGCACCATTTTACCTCGCTACCCTGTTGTGGGTTGGTGGCTGACGCCTGGCAGTGTGGGTTGCTTGCTGTCACCTTGTTGTGGGTTGGTGGCTGATGCCTAGCAGTGTGGGTTGCTTGCTGGCACCCTGTTGTGGGTTGGTGGCTGACGCCTGGCAGTGTGGGTTGCTTGCTGGCACCCTGTTGTGGATTGGTGGCTGACGCCTGGCAATGTGGGTGGCTTGCTTGCTGGCACCCTGTTGTGGGGTGGCTGGCTGCTGTCACCCTGTTGTGGGTCGGTGGCTGATGCCTGGCAGTGTGGGTGGCTTGCTGAGTTGCTGGCACCCTTATGGGTCGGTGGCTGATGCCTGGCAGTTTGGGTGGCTGGCTTGCACCCTGTTGTGGGTCGGTGGCTGACGCCTAGCAGTGTGGGTGGCTTGATGTCACCCTGATAAAGGAAAAGGAATTGGCAGCACTCCAGGTTGAGTGAAAATCCATAAATTCATTAATGATTAAGCACACAGTCAGTGTGTGAAACGCGTCTACCTTGTCACGATTGTCATAATTTGGATGTCCAGTCAATAAATCTGGATTTTGACGCAACCTGGAGTGCTGCCAATTCCTTTTCCTTTATCAAGTTTTCACGGAGGCGAGCCGGGGCATGCACCGGTGTGAGTCATCAGGCAATTACACCACCTTGAGCAGTGAGTCCTTGTCTCTTCAATTGGTGTCACCCTACTGTGGATGGCTGGCTGGCTTGCTGGAACACTGTAGTGGGTGGCTGGCTTGGTGTCACCCTGTTGTGGGTGACTGGCTTGCAGGAACACTGTGGTGGGTGGGTGGCTGGCTTGGTGTCACCCTGTTGTGAGTGGCTGGCTTGCTGGAACACTGTGATGGGTGGCTGGCTTGGTGTCACCCTGTTGTGGGTGGCTGGCTTGCAGGAACACTGTGGTGGGTGGCTGGCTTGGTGTCACCCTGTTGTGGGTGGCTGGCTTGCTGGAACACTGTGGTGGGTGGCTGGCTTGGTGTCAGCCTGTTGTGGGTGGCTTGCTTGCTGAAACACTGTGGTGGGTGGCTGGCTTGGTGTCACCCTGTTGTGGGTGGCTGGCTTGCAGGAACACTGTGGTGGGTGGCTGGCTTGGGGTCACCCTGTTGTGGGTGGCTGGCTTGCTGGAAAACTGTGGTGGGTGGCTGGCTTGGAGTCACCCTGTTGTGTGGGTGGCTGGCTTAGTATCACTCACCCTGGCCTGTTGTGGGTGGTTGGCTTTCTGGAACACTGTGTGGTCACTGGTCACGGTGGCAGGTGGCTGGCTTGGTATCATCTTGGTGGCTGGTTTGCTTGCTCGATGGAACCCTGTTGTGGGGTGGGCGACTGGATGCTCGCCGGCTGGCACCCTGTTCTGTTGTGGGTCGGATAGCTGGCGGCTGGCACACTGTGGTGGATGGCTGGCACCATGAGCACCGTGACCGGACTGGACTGCAGCTGGCTGCACACGAGGCTGTCTGAGGCATAGGAGGCGGTCTTAAGGCAAAGAACGTGTGCTGCGCGCAGTGAGATTACGTCACGTATGGGCCGCGCAGGCGTGGGAGGTGGTGTTAGAAGGCAGAACGTGTGCGCGCAACATACGCAATGACGTCACGAAAATATCGGCAATATCGGTAAATACATAGGCCGTTTCCGATATATCGGGAAAAGTGCATATCGGCTCTCAATATATCGGTGTTGCCGATAATCAGTCGATCTCTACTTTATACACACACTGAAATATATGCGTGCACTCAAATACATACAAACATGCATACATACATTGAGCACAACATACTATCAGATGAATATATACATAATCAGTCTGGTAATGCCCAGCCAGCTTCTCTCTTCCCCTCTCTGTCCCCTTACTGCCCGTGCAGTAAGGGGACTTTTCTTCTTCCCGCCCACACACACTCACAGCTCCTCTCAACTAGATCGGTCTGCCAGAGTGAGCAGTCCTGATAGGTCTCCAGTAGCTGGAACTAGAAGCTAAGCATCGGAAAATGCGGCCAGAAGAATCTGTATCCCTCCACAGAAAGAAACATGTCCCTTATAACTAGTGCTATTTGCATCCAGACAATTACAAACATGTGAAGACAGGTGAAATTCTGAGACATGTTATGGATGCTAGATTCTAATTATGCTTTTATGGGGGTGCTAGAAGAATTTTTTGGGGTGCTTCGGCACACCCAAGCACCCACCTAGCGCCACCCCTGAGCCTATCACATTTGTCTGTAATCAGATCAGGCTAGATGAATTATAATTGCTTGCTATGTGACTGAACTTTATCCTTTTTAAATCGGACAATTTGTGTGTTAATATAGGATGGTCATGGAGTGTAAGATCTTCAATGGAAGATGAGAGAACTACGTTTTTGTAATGTACTGATATAGACTGTTGCCACATTTAGGTCTACATAATTAGTTCAGGTCAGTGACTAAAAAGAGATTAAAGACAGGAGGTAAACTTCATAGCCAGGAAACAAGCATTTTCTGAAGAGCAGCTCAACATTATTTTTCTCACAGCACAGTTTTCTTTGAATTATCTAATTCAGCCTTTCTCAACCTTTTTAAGGAGGAACCCTTGATTATTATTTTTACAGCTCAAAACACATTAGTGTGATGTTAAGTGTAAAGAATGCTCCTTACATTTGTGGTCATTGAGAAGAATTACCCTCTTACAGATAGAAAGATCTTTGGTGTCAGTGGTTACTCATCTCAGAGGTAGAAATCACATATTACTCAAGGAACTCCTAGCAACCTCTGGAGGAACCCTGGTTAAGAAACCCTGCTTCAATTCATAAGCTTTTTTCTGCTTTAGCCCTAGTTTTGAATGGCTTTGACTGTAATGTAATGGGAATATTTTGGCCCTACATAATTTAAGAAAATATTAAAATGGTGCTTGTGGATGCTTAGTCGTACCTAGGAATCCATCTTTGTGAAGGCCCATGCACACCCATTTTTATTAAATATGATGACACAAGTTGCTTAGTGTGTCTTTGCGTGTTGTAATTCACGCACCATGAAACATACCTTATCCTTTTTTCTCAATGCCTGTGTTTTTGGGTTTATCATACCTCCAAACTTTCTAAGAAGAGCAACAAAAACATGTTTTATCTTTGTTTTTTTTAGCACAACGCAAATTGGCAAAGCACACACCCCTGGCACCCCCCCCCCCCCCATTATGCGGACCATGACAAATGAGTATTCAAAATTGGTTGGTTACACTCAAAATTACTCAGGGTCCCAGCAGCATGCTGAGAGGCTGAGCCAGCTATCGATCAAGCATCTAGGTGGATCCCGACACTATATTCAGGATCCTTCCAGAGCCTGGAGCTGCTCTGTGACGTCAGCTGACAGCAGGCTTTAGATCACTGTAGGCTGATTTTGGGTCAGAGGAGAGCACAAGAATACAGTATGTCCTCTTATGGCCCACAAGAGAAGTATGACCAAAAATAATTGACCTTACGTCTCTTTTAAATAGTGCATTTTTTAATTAGAGGTCCTTATATCAATGGACAACTAAGTAGGAAAGGACAGGAACAAGGGTGTAAGTGTTGTGGTGCGTTGAGGGTCAGGTGCATTGTTTACAAGGTAGGTGTTTGTTGGAGTTCTATTGGAAATAAATAGGAGCATCAATGCATACACCAAAGTATGAATCTGGAGCTTCTTGGGCTTGGTCGATTATTCTGTTATTTTGCATAAATGTTGATAACATGCATCTTGCAGTGTTACTGTGTTGTGAGAAAGGTTGTCAGGGCTGCCAAAGCATAGTGAGCACTGTTGATATGTGCATAGTAAAAAAAGGTTTCATCTTTCATAAGCTATCACTGAAGTATAAAACATATTATTTAATTGGTAAATTGTGCAATGTCTTTACTTTATTGTCATTGCAAATAAAACAAACAGACTGTGTGATAAGTGATTAGCCCACACACCACATTATCCAATAACAATTAAGGAGGTAAATGATTTCCTATTAAATCCACAAGCCTGCAAATGATTACTCTTTTAGGAAGGAAGTTCTGCACAGCAGGCGGGGGAGGCAATACAGTGCATTTGAAATCTAGTTCAAAGCAAAATGCGTTAGTTACCTGTAGCCATTTTTTTTGGTTAAAGTTAGTAAATGATCGATTGTTTAGACCCCCTTTTTTTTTTACCAGGGTGCCACGAGGATTCTTCCTGGGTGTCTTGGCAAAATGCCAAAAAGTTGCCCAAAAATTGTATGCAAGCAGTGGGTAGATGAAGCCTGTCTTCTAGTTACACAAAACCACAGGTTTTCATTGTATATCATTGCTATCTTTCAGCCGCTGGTGTCTTAACAACCAATGACTTCTTAGATGCTAGATAAGGGGGGCATCAGACGCCTGCACACCATCCTTGTTTGCCCCTCCCCTTCCCCTCTCCATCAGCACTGGGGTCTTATTAGCTGAGTGAGGGAGAGAAATACTGGAATACCATGCAGTACCATTGTGCAAAGGTGTTTTTGCTTTGGAGGAATAAATCACCTAACATTGGGTGTCCTACATGTGTGGATGTTGCTGCGATATGTAATGGGCCATACACACTATAAGATTTTCTGAAGACTTTTTCCTTTAGATTTACCAAAACCATATAATATGAGGTCAAACCTAAACACTTTCAATTTGTATGCAATCTGGCAGGGCCTTGCACTACATAGAAAAGGTAAATCTGAAGGAAAAAGTCTTCAGAAAATCTTATAGTGTGTATGGCCCTTAAGACTATTAGTTTAGTTTAGTTTTTTTACATTTTAGAATGGGGTGCCTCAAGTATGTGCATAGTCTTAAAGGATGCCTTGACTGAAAAAAAGGTTTAGAAACACTGCTTTAGACAATGCTGATACTTTAACATTTTTTTCTAGAGCAACAGTTTCTTTCCTGTGAGTTTCTAGTTTAGGTTTTAAAATGAAACAGTATATATTGACATATGCATATTGTCCTTCGCATTAATTAGGTTATCTCAGTCTGCTTGGGAAAAAAAAGAAAATATTTACATATTTACAAAGTGCTATTGCGTTTTTGCTTTTTGTACAGAACTTTACATAAAACAAGAACCATTCTTGGTGGGAATCAAACCCCAAACCTCGGTGCTGCAATGTAAGAGTACTTGTTTGCTACCAGGACTCTATGCTGCAGCTCATTGTTTTGTTTTGTTTTTAGACACTGTTATGCATGAGTCCCAATATGATTGGTAGGAATGGACAACACAGACAGTGGGATCTGAATTTTTTGTATTGTCCTGACAGCATTTGAATAGTAACAAACACTCAAAATTAGACTATAACATGTACATGTAATAGCTGTATGATTGGCACTGTATGATGCATGGATAAAAAGACAGTTATATTTTCCTTTTTGCAGTTTGGATATTCAAAAGAAATTGCAGGTTCAATTATGTGCAAAGGTGCAGTCTGTCTTTTATACATCAAAAGCAGCAGATAATCTTCTTACTTTTCCTGTGCAAGTCTGCCCTCTAGTGGTGAAAACTACTAAATGCTTCAATTTCATAGAAATGTCAGCATTTACCAGATTTGTTCCCTGTAAGTACTACCAAAAGCTAGAATATCTGTTTTGTAAATATACGGTAATCCTTCTAAAATTGCAGTTCTTAAGTGCTGTACGTTAAAGGTAACTAAACTGCATTGATTGCCTCCGTGTTGATCAGTTTAAAATTTAAAGTGTTTTGTTATATCGTATAAGTTCTAAGATTACTGTTGATATTACTGAAAATGATGTAAACTTCACCTTCTGCCACTGCTGATTGTTATTTGTTCCCAACTAGCTCTGTGAATTATAGAGCCCCTCCTATTTGTTGTGTAGTCCAAACACACGTTCTATCGTAGAGTGACAGTGCTGCTCTTCCATGGATACAGTACTGTACAGTGAGCAAGTGCAGTTTCTCTAGGATAGGAAATGTGTTATTATAAGTATTATATTATTTAACCACGTTATAGATCATTTAGTGAAAAACAAAGTAGTATAGTATTGTACTAATGCTTGAGGAATGGACATAAGGAAGGACATTCTAATAAGCCTGAGGAAGAGACATAAGAAATGTTCTCTCCTTGCATCTTTAATAACTTACTTTAGCCAATAAAAGGTATCGCTTAAACTCTAAACTTTCAGCAAGTATCAACATGGAGAGGGTAACATATGAGTGTTATGTAATGATCAATTATCATAATAATAAATAATGATCAAGAATCAAAAATAAATGGGGAAAAAAAAAATCCTAAGCCTATTTACTGTTCTTTAGTAATATTCATGTTTACCTCTGTAAAAGGGTTACTGGGCCCCAATTCTGTTTCTGAATTATATTTAAAGAAATGGCACACAAATGTGGGAATGAAGTGCTCTAGAATTTCGTGGTAGAGGGCTGCGCTGACTTTGGACTTGATAAAACATAGTGGACCAACACCAGCAAATGACATGGCTCCTCAAATCATTATTGACTGTGGAAACTTCACACTGGACCTCTTGCAACTTGGATTCTGTGCCTCTCCACTCTTCCTCCAGACTCTGGGACCTTGATTTCCAAATAAAATGCAAACTTTTCCACAGTCTGTGATTATTTGGGGAGCAATGTCATCTACTGGTGTTGGTCCACTATGTTTTATCAAGTCCAAAGTCAGCGCAGCCCTTTACCAGGATATTCTAGAGCACTTCATGCTTCTCTCTGCTGACCAGCTTTATGGAAATGCTGATTTCATTTTCCAGCAGGACTTGGTACTTGCCCACACTGCCAAAAGTACCAATACCTGGTTTAATGATAATTCTAATGCTTGATTGGCCAGCAAACTTGCCTGACTTAAACTCTATGGGGTATTGTCAAGAGGAAGATGAGAGACACCAGATCCAACAATGCAGATGAGCTGAAAGATTCAGGGATCTTGATTTCTAATTGAAATGCAAGATTAATTTTAACCCAAAAAGAGTACTTTGGACCACTGACAAACAGTCTAGTCCTTTTTCTCCTTATCCCAGGTAAGACACTTCTGATGTTATCTCTGGTTCAGAAGTGGCCTGATACAAGGAATATGACAGTTGTAGCCCATGTCCTGGATAATTCTGTGTGTGGTGGCTCCTGAAGCACTGACACCAGCTGTAGTCTACTCCTTCTAAATCTCCTGCAAATTTTTGAATGGCCTTTGCTTCACAATCCTCTCAAGGCTGCGGTTATCCCTGTTGCTTGTGCACCTTTTTCTGCCACACATTTTCCTTACACTCAACTTTCCATTAATATACTTGGATACAGCACTTTGTGAACAGCTAGCTTCTTTAGCAATGACCTTTTTCAGTGACTTGTGGAGGGTATCAATGTCTTCTTGACAACTGTCAAGTCAGCAGTCTTCCCCATGATTGTGTAACATACTTAACTAGACTGAGAGACCTTCTCGGCCTTTTGGCTAAGATCAAGTGTAGTATCTGTTCTTATCAGTTGGTATGGGCCTTAGCTAGTACCAGTATGACCGAAACCCGGAGCGCTCTGAGTATTGAGGTATGGGGAGTAGGTCATCTGGGAAAGCATGTGGGGCCCGCCGCCTTCTGATTTGAATGGGTTGAACTGTCCTAACCAGTTTGAAGGGGGCAGGAAAGCCGGTTCAGGGGGCCGGTGGAACTGCTCCTGGATGTAATGGGCTGAGGAACAGGATGGCGAGGGGAGGGCTTTCTCTCCTGGGTTTTGATCTGGCCTTGCAAAAGGCCTGTCCCCAGTGGTAGGCAAGCTCTCTCTAAGCTGTCCAGGTTCCGATGTCTGCTGGTGGGGATGGGCTACACTCGGTCTGGCCGGGGGCTGAGATTGAAAAAGCCCGTAGTGTAAGTGCCCCTGGGGTGGCAGCCCAGGGGTGCCTTAATTTCTCACTGGTGAGGGGCAGCTCGCTGTGAGTTCTTTTGGCACCTTGGTCAATGCACACCTTTTTCACACCTGCCTCTTGGGACAGGCCTTTTGGCTTGCACCAGAGGAATTTTTTATTCCGGCTGGAAGGCCTGCCTTGGTTCTTCACATGGCACCAAAGCACTTTCCCCACTCCCCTTCCCCACCTTTTTGTTTGTCTGTCTTTTTATTTGGAGTCCGTCACCTGCACTTTCACCTTTTTTCTTTATTTGCACAGACTGGAGTGTGTGGGTCCTCGGGCCCAGCCTTAAGTCTTGGGAGGGGGTGGTTATGGCCTTTTGGCTTAGTTCGCCCTCTCCCATGGGGTCTCCCTTCGGGGGAGCCCTACTTAGTACTCGGTGGGGGCTGTTTCGGCAGTCCCCCTTAAGAACGGGGTCGGTCTGGTCTTGGCCAGACAGACCATGAGTACCTTATGTCCCTGTCAGGAGCCTTGCGCCCCGGGGGATTGAGGTTTCGGGTCCTACCTCTTCGGAGGGAAGACCATTCGATTTCGCACACCCTGTGCTTTTTTGTGTTCTCACCTTGTGTGTGTGCACTTTTTTATGCACCGGGTGGAGTCTTTTGAGTGTGTTGCACACGCTACGGGCTTAAAAAAAAAAAAAAAACTATACTGAGAGACCATTTAAAGGCTCAGGAAACCTTGACAGGTGTTTTGAGTTAATTAGCTGATTAAAGTGTGACACAATGAGTCTACAATATTGAACTTTTTCACAATTTTCTGAGATACCGAATTTTGGGTTTTCACCAGCTTTAAGCCATAATCACCAAAATTAAAAGAAAGAAAAGCTTGGTATCTATCACTCTGTGTGTAATGAATCAATATAATATATTTTTATCACTTTTTTTAATGAAATGCTAAAATAAATTAGGTTTTGAAGATATTCTATTTCTTTTAAATGTACATAACACACACAGTGGGGAAAATTACTTTTTGATCCCCTGCAAATTTTGTAAGTTTGCCCACTTACAAATAAATGAAGGGTCTATAATTTTTATCATGGGTGTATTTTAAATGATAGAGTCAGAATATCAACCAAAAATCTATTAAAACACATGAAGCAAATATTATAAAGTTGCAGTTCAATGAGTAAAATAAATATTTGAGCCCCAAGCAAAACATGACAAGCACAGAGGTAAGATGTTTCTTGTAGTTGGTTACCAGGTTTGCACACATCTCAGGAGGGATTTAGGTCCACTCTTATCTTTACAGATCTTCTCTAAATCCTTTTGGTTTCTTGGCTGTCGCTTGGCAGCTCGAAGTTTCAGCTCCCTTTATAAATTTTCTTTAGGAATAAGGTGTGGAGACTGGCTAGGCCACTCCATAACCTTAATGTGCTTCTTTTTAAACCACTCCTTAGTTGCCTTGTCAGAATGTTTTGGGTCCTTGTCATGCTGGAAGATCCATCCTCGACCCATTTTCAGTTCTGTCTGAGGGAAGAAGGTTCTCATTCAAAATTTTACAATACATGGCTCTGTCCATTGGCCCCTCAAGCGGCAATGTCGGCCTGTACCTTTAGCAGAGAAACAGCCCCAAAACATAATGTTTCCATCTGCGTGCTTGACTGTAGGGATGGTGTTCTTAGGGTCATAGTCAGCATTTTTCTTCCTCCAAACACGGAGAGTCAAGTTAATGCCAAAGAGCTAAATTTTGGTCTTATCTGATAACAGCACTTTCTCCTAATCCTTCTCTGAATCATTTAGATGTTCATTGGCAAACTTCAGACGGGCCTGTACATGTGCCTTCTTGAAGAGGGGGACCTTAGCTCTGCAAGATTCCAGTCCATGGTGGCTTATTGTGTTACCAATGGTTTGTTTGGGGACTGTGGTCCCAACTGCCTTGAGAGCATTCATAAGCTCCTCCTGTGTAGTTCTGAGCTGATCCCTCACTTTCCTTATGATTATCCTTACCCCATGGGTCGAAATCTTGCATGGAGCTCCAGGCGGAGGGCGATTGATGGTTATTTTACAATTTCTATCATTTGCGAATAGTCGCTCCAGCAGTTGTCTCCTTCTCACCAAGCTTCTTGCTGATGGTCTTGTTTCCGATTCCAGCCTTGTGCAGGTCTTCAATCTTGAATCCCTGATGTCCTTTGGCAGCTTTTTTGTCTTTTTCATAATGGTGAGTTTTAATGGAAGAAAGAGATTCTGTGGACAGGTGTCTTTTATACACATAACAAGCTGTCATTAGGAGCACCTTATTATATCAACAGGACTAATCTGTGTAGGAAATTAGCACATACTGTAGCCAATCTGTGGGAGCCAGAATTATTGTTGGTTGGCAGGGGATCAAATACTTATTTTAACTCCCTGAACTGCAACTCAATATATAACACTTGCATCCCTATTGTATGTGTTTTTTTCTGACTTTTTGGTTGACAGTCTGTCTCTATCTTTTAAAATACACCTATGATAAAAATTATAGACCCTTCATGTGTTTATAAATAGGCAAACTCACAAAATTTGCAGGGGGTCAAATCATTATTTTCCCCACTGTATATATACACTGCTCAAAAAAATTAAAAGAACACTTTGAAAACACATCAGATCTCAATGGGGAAAAATATCATGCTGGATATCTATACTGATATAGACTGGGTAATGTGTAAGGAATGAAAGGATGTCACATGGTTTGATGGAAATGAAAATTATCAGCCTAGAGAAGGCTGAATTCAAGCACACCCTGAAAATCAAAGGGAAAAAATGATGCAACAGGCTAGTCCGTTTTGCTAAAATTTCATTGCAGCAACTCAAATGATACTATGCTACTATAGTCTATTGGATTTAGGTCAGGTGAGTGTGGGGGCCATTCAATGGTATGAACTCCTTCATCCTCCAGGAACTGGCTGCATACTCTCGCCATATGAGGCCGTGCATTGTCATGCACCAGGAGAAACCCAGGACCCACTGCAGCAGCGTAGGGTTTCACAATAGGTCCAAGGATTTCATCCCGATGCCTAAGGGCAGTCAGGGTGCCATTGTCTAGCCTGTAGAAGTCCATGGATATGCCTCCTCAGACCATCACTGACCCACCACCAAACCGGTCATGCTGAACGATGTTACAGGCAGCATAATTTTCTCCACGGCTTCTCCAGACCCTTTCACGTCTGTCACTTGTGTTTAGGGTGAACCTCCTCTCATCTGTGAAAACCACAGGATGCCATTGGTGGACCTGCCAATTCTGGTGTTCAATGGCAAATGCCGATTGAGCTCCACGGTGTTGGGCAGTGAGCATGGGGCCCACTAGAGGATGTTAGGCCCTCAGGCCACTTTCATGAAGTCTGTTCCTGATTGTTTGGTCTAGGGATCGATGGACTATCAGTTTGGCCGATATTCACTATTTTGCAAGTATCCGCCACAAACTTGGCCAATATGACCGATATTTCTGCCTCCGGAGGGGAGGGGGTTGGATTAGAGCGCCGCCTGATAACACAAAAAGCAGGGTTCTTCTGCTTATCCGGCGCGGGCACTGTCATGCGAAGTCACACCTCCTGGACCAGCTCCTACCTATGATAGACAGCACACTGGTGACGTCTATCATAGGAGCCGGGTAGGCAGAAGAACCCTGCTCTGCGTAATCAGGTGGCGCTCTAAACCCCATGCACTTGTCACTCTGCATTGGATGGGGGGGCACTGGTCACTCTGCATTGGATGGGGGCACTGGTCACACTGCATTGATGGGGGCACTGTTCACTTTGCATTGATAGGGGCACTGGTCACTCTGCATTGATGGGGGCACTGGTCACTCTGCATTGGATTGGGGCACTGGTCACTCTGCATTGTAAGGGGGCACTGGTCACTCTGCATTGTTGGGGGCACTGGTGACTCTGCATTGGGTGGTGGAACTGGTCACTCTGCATTGTTGGGGGCACTGGTCACTCTGCATTGATGGGGGCACTCATCCCAGTAAGTACATAAACAAGGATAGCCTCCCACATTGCCGGACTATTATAGGCATTACGGACAAACACTGCATTGATGGGGGCACTCGTCACTTTGCATTGATGGGGGCACTGGTCACTCTGCATTGATGGGGGCACTGGTCACTCTGCATTGGATTGGGGCACTGGTCACTCTGCATTGGAAGAGGGCACTGGTCACTCTGCATTGTTGGGGGCACTGGTGGCTCTGCATTGGATGGTGGAACTGGTCACTCTGCATTGTTGGGGGCACTGGTCACTCTGCATTGATGGGGGCACTCATCCCAGTAAGTACATAAACAAGGATAGCCTCCCACATTGCCAGACTATTTGTAGGCATTACGGACAAACACCATAGAAACACAGAGTATATAAAAAAGTACAAATTTTATTAATATAATAAAATTGATTGCAGAAAAATAAAGAAAATAGAAATAAATGGGCTGCAGGCAAAATACCAACAGACAAGTCAGCTAGATATAATGCATGAAGAAATGAGACATCCAACATGTTTCGAGAGGTCAGGTTTTCACTCTTCTTCAAGGATGCTCATATGTGTGCATAAAATTTCTATAACACAAAAACCACAATGAATCCAAAATATACAATTACAATATCCAATATCCATGCTAATATGCCTGTACATTCAATTTCATACTGACCAAGCCAGCCAGGCTGCTCCAAAAGCACCAAATCAGATGAAAATCATCAATGCATCAAAGAAAAGAATAGAAAGATTTCCGTCTGTAAATGCTCAAACCAGAGATTATAACCAGAAAGGAGGGAAAGAAGTCCGTCAACAGTCCTTGGCAACCACTGGGGGCAGCAAAGCAAAGCTGGACCCAACCATTTGAAACCCTGATAAATTATTTAGAACAATTGGGTAAAAAGAAAAAAAAAGAGGGGTGTGACTATAAATGGGCAAAAAATATATGGCTGGAAAATGAGAAATGAAAATAAAATAAAAAAAAAAATGAAATAAGAATAGAGCTAAAAAAATAACCAGCATATTAGTGTAAACGTATTTGTTAACAATATTTATTCTCAAAAGAGTAAAGGTTAAGCAGAGATGATTAAGGTATAGCCAGTAGGCTGCAAAAATGCACAGATCTCCAGCTGGTATGGACACTTTTCAGATATTTATTTGTAAAACATTTTGTCATTTTCCTTCCACTTCACAATTATGTGACACTTTGTGTTGGTCTATCACATAAAATCCTAATAAAATACATTTAGTTTTTGGTTGTAATATGACAAAATGTGGAAACGTTCAAGGGGTATGAATACTTTTTCAAGGCATTGTAATACAAGCTTTCTATAACAAACGATTATTAATAGTACATACATCCAATGTACAAACAGGTATTATCAGCAAAGGGTACAACCTGCACATATACCCAGGTATACTATTTATAGTTATTATTAAAGTGGTTCTAAAGGCATAAGTTTTTTTTTTTCCTTAATGCATTCTATGCATTAAGGAGGACGTAAACATCCTTTACTGCCCTTTACCTATAGGTGAGCCTATAAGGCTTACCTATAGGTAATGTAAATATCTCCTAAAATGGCACAGTTTTGTAGATACTTACATTACATGCAGCCAGTGACATCACCGGTGCCTGCGTTCTTAAGTAATGGCCACCCGTGCTGTTCCTTTCCGAGTCCTGAGCCGTAAACGGCCGCTCCTGCGCGCATGCTCGGGAATGATGTAATTGCGGCTTTGGCCAGTCACAGAGCCGGAGTCCCCTAACCTTGGAAGCAGGACGGGTGAAGATGGAAGTGGCTGCAGAGCTGACATCTCGGCACTGGAACAGATTTGTTTTAAGGTACGTTTCACATAATGTGCTAGTATGTGATGCATATTGGCACATTATGACTTTACCTTGCAGGGGAAAAAAAAAAAAATGTCCAGCGGTATACAATACTTTAGGGTAAAGAACCTTCTTTGTGCATCCCCCCAGCCGCTCCATATACTTACCTGAGCCTGATGTTGATTCAGTGCTGTGAATAAGAGCATCATCCCTCTCCTCACTGTCTCACGGACAGCAGCAGAAGTGAATCACAGCTAGTGAGGAGGAGGGGGGGGGCAAGCGCGGCTCGGGAGTGAGCCTGCATGAGTGCACCCAGTGCAAGTGGTTTGCTATGGGGACACTCAGCAGGGGGAAGGAGCCAGGAGCGCCAGCGGGGGGACCCAGGAAACCATTGCACAAACCTGGTAAGTACAACATGTTTGATATTAAAAAAAAAAATACCTTTTACAAACACTTTAAAATACCTCCAAGAAAATGTTGTTAAAGAGTTCAGTTGCATGAGCCCCTGGGGAGTCTCTGTGTCAGAGACCTAAAGGCAAGATAAGCAGTGATGAAGAGATCCTCCAACCATTGTCCAACCAGCCTAGAGTGCAGATTCTCACTAGCAGAAACCATCATTTGGCACTGAATCTCAGAGTCACTCTACCTTCTCTGCATCTTAGTTCCTAGTTCTAAACTGTCATACCAGAAGAGGCAGTCAGATGCCTAATGCTGCATTTCTTTTCTTTTTTTTTTTTAAATGTCACCAGAGCAGTACAGAATCATCATAAACCTGGTGTGGTGGTGATCAAGGACACTGACTGGTGACCGTGTTTGAAAAAACAAAACAAAAAAAAAACATTTTATATTTATGGTACCAGAGCCAACCCAGTACAACGATCTGTGTCCCGCTGTGTCCGGTGGACACTGCCACAGATCGCCCCACTGTGCAGCCTGCAACTGGGAAAACGACATATGGGTTGCACAATTTGTTTCCATGTTGTTTATGCCAATATTGGTTATGGTAATATTGTAGAAGCACTACATTATTTACTGCTAAAGTTTAAATAGTGCATTCTGCACCAGCTACCTTACTCCTTAGTCTTGATTCTAAACAAAGCCATCCTGCAGTGTCATGGATCAAAGTCACAGTTTCCTCTATTTCCTCATTTTCCTGCCCTGGGGAATAGACCTTTTTCCCTGCTTGTTATCTTCTTGGGCACTGGTCCCCTCACTGCCCCCATGAATTCTTCTGTCTCTGGAACTTATGAGAGAGGAGGCAGGCACTAAAATTGTTGCCTCCATCAATAGGAGGTGTGCAAATTAAGCAGGTAGTGAAGGACACCTGAAGAAGGACCTTAGGAAGTAGAGAGAAGAAGAGTGAAGGTTCATCATGTGACTGTTGCTTCAGTTAAAGTGGTTGTAAACTCCCATAGATGAATTGTACCTATAGGTAAGCCTATAATAAGGCCTTATAATAATAGACACTGTAAATATCTCCTAAACATGCACTGTTTAGGAGATATTTACTGTATATGCAGCTGATGAGCATGCGCTCTGAAGTAACGGCCACCCATGCTGTTCCTTCAGAGCTCTGTGCAGTGACTTGTGGCTCCCATGCGTGACATCACACGGCTCTGGCCAGTCAAACAGCCACGGACCCAGAAGGAAGATGAGTGAAGATGGATGCGGCCTCCAGGAGTGCATCGGTGGAGGGCTTCCTTTGCATGTAAGTTTCACATAATGTGCTAGTATGCAAATCATACTAGCACATTATGCCTTTACTTTGCAGGTCAGAAAAAAAATAAAATAACCCTGCAGTTTACTTCCTCTTTAAATAAAATGTTAATTTAGATAGCTGTTTTCTCTTTTCATACCAGCGATTAGTTAGGGGAGGGTGGGGTCTAATATCCGGGAACTGAGCTTTAAAGTGATTCTAAAGGAAATATATATATATGTTTTAATAACAAACATGTTATACTTACCTGCTCTGTGCACAAAGCAGCCACAATTTTATTTGCTGCATACTTGTGTTGGGTCAGAGATTAAAGAGGAACTGAAGTCTGCTCACATAATTTGTAATAAAAACGTATTTGCCATTCTTAAGCTTCCCTCCAACCACTTTGCATATTATTTTAGATATACACTGTGATTATGTATTTTCCAAATATGCTGCAGAAATCTCCCTCCACCAAGTCTGGCAGCAGCCATTTTAACACTGTTGGCAGCTGAAGCTGCTGCCTGTTCACTTCCTGGATTTACACAGACACACAGAGGTACATAGACACACATGGTTATGAGTAAGCGGCTGTGTGCGCCGTGAAACGCGTTAACCTGGATTACCTGTTCCCTGCACTGTCTGTTCATATTTTGATTTAAAGAATAAAGTACTTTAATTGGTTTCATCTACCTGGGTGCGGTTCCAACACTTTTCTTTTACATAGACACACACACACATACACATATATATATATATATACACATACAAATATACAGACACACATACACATACATACAGACAGACACACTCACACCACTGCTTGCCTGCACATTTCTCCTATCTTGATGAATACTCTTGGATCTTTGCAGTCTCCGCTCTCATCCAGCCCCTCCAGCTCTGCAGCGCTCATTGGCTTTCCTATGACTCATCCCTCCTCCCTTGCTGGCAAACTCTTAGGAGAGTGTGTGAGAGAGAGAGAGAGAGAGCTGTGCACGATTTCCTTAGCCTAGGCCAGTGATGGCAAACCTTGGCACCCCAGATGTTTTGGAACTACATTTCCCATGATACTCCACTACACTGCAGAGTGCATGAGCATCATGGGAAATGTAGTTCCAAAACATCTGGGGTTCCAATGTTCGCCATCACTGGCCTAGGCTAATACCCAGACAAGAAAGAGGAAGTGGGCTGTATACGATATTTACTGGCAGAAAAAAAATGTTCTACTATACAAAGTTAAAACAACAAGGGCAGAAGTTTTAATAGATGGAAAAATTAAAAAAATGACTGAAGATCCACTTTAAGGCCAGGACAGTCAAGCAACTGGTTGCTTTAGGACAGCAAAATAGTTATTTACTACTTATTGAGTCATAGTCACAGAAGTATACCACACATCAGGTTTCCCAGCACCATTCTGGCTTAATGGTTCAAGTTTGTAATAGCATCTCTCACATTTTCTTTGAAAGGAAAATGCTTGCCTTCTTCAAAAAATCCTTTTTGGCTGGCTTGAATACCCTTCAAGTTACTGACACTGAGCAAGCATGCAACAATCTAAGTCAAATATTTTGATCTGCCTATCTTTTCCAGGTCAGTGACTCCTAGAGTTCCCAAGCCATGGAATCAAACAGCCAGGTAACTGGCATTTTGTAAGGAGCCATCATATACTCTAATATCTATATGGATATTATGTAACATCTAAGAGTAGTGATTTATTGCATCAAAAATTGCTCACTATTGTTTAAGATAAACAAGCAGCATTTAACAGTGATAAATTAGTGGAACATTGTGCAGTCATAGCATTTAACAGTGATAAATTAGTGGAACATTACAATATTAAACCTAAACTCTAGGCAGATATAAACACAAACTTTAGCAGCTCTTCTTGCATTCATTACTGCACTCTTACATACAGTATATTTTTCCAATTGCAACTAATGCAAGTACCTGAATTTGATTTGGTAGCATCATCTTGCAATCCCCTATACAGTATCACTTAGACTGGAAGAAGCAGGGTTAGAACTGGTCCCAATCAAGAAAAACTAGCGTGAGCAAAAGTCTGTTTCTGCTTTTTCCTCTTAATAGTTAGAAATATTCACAGATTTATAGTTATCAAAGATATATATCATCCACCTGGCTTTACTTCTTAAGGGGTGTTTATACATCTCAGGAATGAATGGACAGAAATACAAATCACTTGGGAGGTAAAACAGCTTCAATTTGTGCATTTTATTGGTGAATTTATCTGTTTTCCTTGATTTCACACATAAGAGAGGCATTTGGTCCAGCTGATTGTTTGATCAATCGCTAGCAGTTTTAGTAATATGAGTGAGCTACTAAAATCGGCCATGTAACTCTTTAAGATCATAAGTCATAATCTTCCACCATGGTGTATGATTCATATAAAGGTGCAAAAACAGTTTTCACTGATGAACACACTGACACTTACTGCATGTTATGGACCACTATTTCCATAATGGTCTAGTGCACATTGGGTGATTTAATGAGGATCACACAGCCTCAGATCCAGGTAGATCCTAATCGCCAAACCGCTTATCCACATCAAAAGATTAGGCATATAAGAGTCAGGAGAAGTCAGCAGGAGAGTCTCATAGTAGAGTAAGTTTGACTCAAAGTTCATTAAAATAGCGGAATAACACTCACCAAACAGAAAGCAGAATTACGCCTGTAAGCTGCGATGTAATGGAAGTGTTTCAAACCAGCAAAATTGCATTCCTCCGTGCGTGACAACGTTTGCGCGGAACCGACTCCTTCCAACGCGTTTCGTCATATAGACGTCAAAAGGGGCGTGGTTCCGAATTCTAAACCATAGAAGCTTGATGGCAAACTGCCCAAGAGGCACCTACTCTTCTTTTTTTTTAATCACGGACAATTTTATTGAGATGCCAACAACAATACATTTATAACAGATGCATACATTCCTAATGTTACAAAAATACTATTCATTATACCAAGTTACAAACATATAGCTCCTATCCATGTAAAAATTATAAATATAAGTGGTAAAGTGCTCGTGCTGAAAAGTGCTACATATATACATGAATCAGATAAATAAATATACCAAATAAATAATTCATGTGCAATTGTGCAATATGTGCAAATCATGCGGCAAATGATAAATATTTAATAATATACAATATATACCAAATAAAGTGCAAATGTGTGACACTAGCGGTCCAAATTTTATGACTCAATAGTGACAAAAAAGTGAATCACTCAAATGAGATATTTTGAAGTGCAAAAAATGTGCTCTCATGAACAATAGTCCATATAGTGATTGTAAAGGTGGACAAGAAATATCTTGTAAGTGACCAATATTCATCCAGTGTACTCAATATGTGATCCAGTGATCCAGTGAGCAGACGGTGGATAATATATATATATATATATATATATATATATATATATATATACGCTCACCAGAAAGAAGTGGGTCTCACAGACCCTGCGGGCATTAGATAATAGGTAAACTACTCTTATTCCTCCTTCATCAATCACTTTCCATGGGTAATAGAGTATGGACTTCACAAGACTCCAGGGGATGATAAACACCACCTATCTCTCAGCAAGTATTACTCCAGAAACCGATTTAGGATCTATAAACAGCAGTCTCAGTGGAGGAATGCAGGAGACAGGAAGCCAGGGATAGTGTAATACCGTTTAATGAATTAAAAGCAAGTAATAATAGTAAAAGGGCTGCTTACATTATAAGGTGCTTTCCTAGCACCAGAAAGAAGGCTCTTGGTAAGTCTGAAACGCAGCTGTTCCTGTCTTACGGCAGGTAAAACTTCAGGGCAGTTCAGGAGTAGATGGCGGTGATGGCGTGCGTTCCGCAGTGCTCTCCACCGCTGGGAAGTGACATTTACGGGTCAAAAGTTCAAGCTTAGACCACAATGCATTTTGCAGTATGTGCATATTCCACCGCCGGGAAGTGACGTTTACGGGTCAATAGTTCAAGCTTAGACCACAATGCATTTCGCACTATGTGCATCTTCAGGACTTCCTATGTTGATATATAAGTTTTTTAATGCGCAATGTATTACCCAACTGTTCAAGCCACATCTCATGCGTGGAAGGTTCAGATGCAGTCCAGTTTACTAACAAAAGTCTACGTGCCTGAAACAAGCCTCCCGCTGCCGCCTCCCCAAAACATCTGTCCTGTGTGTATCAAGCATGCCCAAAAAGCATTGTCTAGGATCCAAAGGGACGACTACACCTAAAGCAGTGTTTACTGTGGTCACAACCTTTGACCAATATCGGTGCCATCTGGGACATCTCTACAACAAATGAATAAGGGTACCCGTCTCCCCCCTGCATTTACCACATAATGCATCTGGCCTCACACTCATCAGATGTAATTTAAGCAGGGTATAGTGAACTCTGAGAAGGATATATAGTTGGGAGACTCTCTGAGAGGCATTCAATGAGCAAGTCATGACAGCCTCCAATGCCCCCTCCCATTGTTCCCCGGATATTTCTCCCACATCTCTCGCCCATTTTTCACGGGCATTTCTAGGAAATTTCTCTAAGTACATCCCCAAAAGAAGCGCATAGCAGCCCAAAATAAATCCTTTAGTTATAGCCGTGTGTTGCATAAGGGAAAATACAGGAGTTGGGGAGAGCTCAATACCCTCCAGTGCTGTCTGGGCTCTTATAGCATGCTGTAATTGAAGATAAGGTAATTTCATATTTAGTGAAATATTAAATTCAGCCTGCAATTGAGCAAATTACAAAAATTTGCCGCCTTCAAAAATATGATAGAGGTTTGTCACCCCCACAGCCCTCCACTGGGCCGCACATTGTAATTGTAAAAGTTCAGGGTAGGAATAATTTTTCCATATCGGGCTATATTTCGTGAACCCAGACACACTTTGTAACTGTTTTTATCCCATATTTTTTGAACCAGTCTATACGAGGGAAAGGATTTATTAGACTTGGCAAATAATTGCGCCTCCAGGCCCTCCGTCAAAGACTTCGCACCACTTTATTGAAGCATAACGCGTAATGATGAGGCCATCGGTCCATCCGCCAGTCCCCCCACCAGATGCTGTAACTGTGATGCTATATAATACAGCCAGGGATTCGGGAGGGAGAGCCCTCCACCCTCCTTAGGCTTCTGAAGTTGTTCCAGCCTTATCCTGGCATTGCTTCCCTTCCAAATTAGATCCCTAAAAATTGAATTTATCATCCAAAAAGTCTGCAGTGGAATCACCACCAGGGAATTATTCAGACAATAAAGTAATTGAGGCATGAGAATCATTTTAACCAGACTAACACGTCCAGCAACAGATAGCCATAACTTCCTCCAGATCTTAGCCTGATCTTTGAGTTTTACCAGTAATGGTAGTACATTAAGTCTACAAAAATCCAAAAGGGCCGGCAAAATCACCAGCCCTAGGTACTTAAATGAGGCCACTACTGGAACCAGACAAAAACTACTCACCAACTGATCCACCGCATCATCTAGGGGCATCAGAGCAGATTTTGTCCAATTGATAGTAAGCCCAGAGTACCTCCCAAATTCAGTAAAAGTCGAAAATTGTTTCCCTGAGCGAGGAATCAGAGTCCCCCAGAAGCAGAAGCATATCATCCGCATGTAGTAGGATCTTTTCCTGTAAAGAACCGTACTTAAACCCCACAATATGCTCATTATTTTGAATACACACCACCAATGGCTCGATTGCCAGGGCAAATAACAATGGGGAGAGGGGACACCCCTGTCTGGTTCCCCTCTCCAATTGGAACCCAGCAGATTGCCTTCCCCCTTCACCAATAGATGCACGAGGGGCATTATACAGTAACCTTATCCAGGAAATAAACCCAGGACCAAACCCAAATCCCCGCAGGACGGCCCACAGATATTCCCACTCCACACTGTCAAATGCCTTGTTGGCATCTAATGACAGTAATACTCTCACCGGTTTATCCGGCTTAAGTATCAATACTACGCTGGCTTTAGTCATGGATTCGGGCAACCTCTGTCTAACCCTTGCCTCATTGAATACCTCTAACATAAGTAGTTTTGATATACCTCTATCGGTAACCCGTCATCCCCCGGGGCCTTGGATTTGGGAAACAGACCTACCGTCTCCCGCAGTTCTTCCAATGAAAGCGGGGCCTCGATTGCGACCTTTGAGTATCCGTAAGCTGAGGGAGGGTACTATTTTGTAGATAAGTATGTAATTCTTCGGAAGAATAAGTCACCCGAGATGCATACAAATCTTTATAAAATCTAACCAATTCCTGCATAATCCCCTCCTGGGAATTAACCATTTTACCATTCTGAAGTGTCAAAGGTCCAATAGCTGGAACCGAAGGGCGCACATTAACAATTTTTGCCAAGAGGCAGCCGGTCTGCTCCCCCTCCTCATAGAATGTTACCCTAGAAAAAAAGTGTTTCCTCTCCGCCTTTAAATTAATTTCCTTAGTCAATATATCTTGAGCTGCAAGCCAGGTTGCCCTAGTGGCGTCCCCAGGGTCAGCCACATACTCCAACTCCCGCACCCACCGTGTCAACTCCTCCTCCAACTCCCTCGTGCAGGATTTAATTTGATTTATAACAGAAATAAAGATACCTTTAAGAAAGCTTTTAAAGGCATCCCATCTAATTAATGCATCCTCACAGGAGGCATTATCTAGTAAAATGTGCTCTTACAGGAAATACGGAACCTTCCCTTTCAAACCATACGCCTGGATAATAACCTGGCGAATCCAATGAGAAACGACCTTTCCAAGTAAATCTTAGGTGCACGTACTACATAATGAGAATGTAGTAAATTTTCCACCTCTGTTTGAGGATCTCGAAAATAGGAAGGGAGTATAATGTCCTGATTCAAATGAAAAGCGGACACCACCTTGGGCAAAAAAACCTGGGTGTGGACGTAAAACCACTCTATCTTGATGTTAAGTCAAGAATGGCTCTTTACAAGAACGAGCTGCTAGTTCCGATTTTCTTCTGGCTGAAGTTATCACATTTAAAAAGACCATTTTTTTTGGTCAGAAGAACAAGGGGAATATGCCCCATAGGCTCAAAAGATTGTTTTTGAAAAACTGCCAACACCAAATTAAGATCCCAAGGACACAATGGTGGCTTCTCAGAAGGAAGCATACGTAAACATCCCTTTGACGAAGGTCTGAACAAAGGAATGCGAAGCGATCGGTTTCTGGAAAAAAACGACAAGGTTTAAATTTGACCTTTAATAGTGCTCAAGGCTAATTTCATATATACAGATAAAATGGGAGGGACCAATGCGCTACCAATGAGGTAGATAAATAGCAGAAGAAGATGAGTGGAGCACCAAAATCAGCTGCTAATTGTAGTAGTGTCACCACTTACTGTTAAAAAGTGAAGGAAAGGGGAATCAGCGCTCAATTTCTAAAATGGTGGTCCACAAAACACAAAGTGGATGAAAGGTGTTCACAAGAAATATATGATGAATAAACGATATATATAATATGAAATATACAACGAAAGATCATAAAATTAGCTAAATAGCTGATAGGTGATAAATATTCAAAAATATGCAAATGAGCAAAAAGTGCTCAAGTGCTTAGTGAAGTGATCAATAAGTATTCATAAAAGTGCAAAAGATGCAATAAATCAACACATAAAAGTGACTGACAATACTGAACAGCAAATAAATAAAAGTGCAAGTGATGCAATAAAGTAACATACAAAAACACTGTGAGGATGCTAACAGCATAAATAGTCCATGTGTCACTGGATGGTGTGCACAAAATAGATATGCATAAATAAATAAATGCAAAATGGGGTGAAAGAGTTCAGGGGGGTGTTCCAGTGTATAATACAAAGAATCTCATCCAGTGATATACGTGTGCAATTAATTAGTGAGCTCTAATCCTAGATTAAGTGCAATGGCCGCTCACCTCCATTAACACTCAAAAGAGCGTTTTTGGTGTGTTAGATCACCATCAAGGACATCAGGGGGTTTTCCAACGAAGTATAGCTGGGAATGGACAGTGGATATCTCCTCAGATCATAGAATAGTTGTCTGTAGTGGAAATTCCTCTCCTAAAGGGGACTTTTATCCTGATGTATTCATATGCCACTCAATCATCAAAATGACAAGAGGGGGCGTTCATAGTGTAGTAGGTAAATACTTTAATAAAGCAAGCAATAAAAACACTTACAGTTGAAGTAAGGGTAAGCAAGCAGGAACAAGCAGCAAAACAAACCGCCGATGCGGTGTCCACAGATGCTTCTGGTCTCGGCCGTAGATCGGAAGTGACGTCACCCGGATTCTCCCGACGCGAAAAGGTTTGAGTAAAAACCCCAGAATCTTTTGTCCTCCGGAATCTCTGTATTCACTCTTTGGGACCTTATCTGGTCCAGAGCCAGAAAGAGAGATCTTCTTTTTAGAGGATTTTCAGGTATGTTTGATTTTACAAACCGAGGAGGAGGGAAACACCAGAAATTCCAGTTTGTATCCCTGCATGGTGGAAATAACCCAGTTATCCTGAATTATTTCCAACCAGACATGAGAACTGTAGCAGCCTTCCCCCCCACCCGACTGAGTGTGGGGGCCCCTTCACAAGGTAGGCTTAGATATAGACTTGGTAGATCTCTGGGCCCAGGGTTTCTTCTATCCATGGTCTGAAGGCTTGGCTCTAGATCCAGACAGCTGGGGCCGTTGCAACTGCCTAGGAATAGAAGCACAAGGAGTGAGAGTGCTGGGAATCTAAAAAGGATGTTTGCTTTTCCTCTTAACAGGTAGCAACGCACTCTTCCCCCTCAAAATCTTTTGGATATACTTATCCAGATAATCACCAAATTGGCGTTCTCCATGAAAGGGAAAGCCAGCCAGCCAGCAACTTCTTACATGGTAATCCTGCAGACCAGCTTTTTAGCCAAAGGATTCTGCCCATATGCACTGTTATATGAGCAAACCGTGACATCTGCTGTATGGAGTCTTTAAGAGCATCCACTGAAAAACATAAAGTGAGGGAGATCTGTCAAATCTTCCACAGACTCTCCTTAAGAAGGAACTATCCTAGACACTTGCTTAACACAGTCTTTTAAAGACTGACAAACTCCTATAGCTGCCACTGCTGGTGGTATTGCAGATCATGCAACAGCAAAGGAAGCTTTTAGTAAAGATTCCAACTTCTTATCAGCTGGATCTTTAAAAACCTGGGCAATACCCCACAGGACAAGGTAAACTTTTGTTAACTGGCAGCATCCACAGTAGGTATATTCCAATTTTTTTGTGAATTTTTCCTCCATAGGATAAAATAGTGAAAACCTTTTAGGAGGAACAATAATCCTATCAGGACGATCCCAATCAGCATGCATTACCTGCTTCAAGAGCGGATGTAAGGGAAAAGCCTGAGGACTATGAGGAGGGCGCAATGAGCCTAGAGAGGAAAATTAGATGTCTCTAAGGAAGGTAATTTATATCCAAACCGGACCATTTCAGTGAGAGACTAAATTACCAATCTCTGGGTTTGAGAGGCCGAGTATGTTTTCCTGACTCCCCAGAAGTGGACTCAGCTTGACCTTCTATAGGGTCCTCCACAGCTGCTTCTTCAACATCCTCTGCCCAATCCTGAACTGATTCAGGTGGTGGCTCAGGTGAGGGGGATCAATCACGTTTCCTCCCTCCTTGCGATGCTGCATTCATGCCAGCAATCTTACTCTCAAGGCTGGCTAAAGCTGATGCCAAATCATCCTTAGTGACCTAGGTTGCGACAGAAGCACTAGGAGAAGCTACTATGCCTGACAACCGTAATAGCTCAGATTGGCTTATCGCATCTGGCTCTTCAGGGGAGTAGACACAGAGGAACCATGGCTAGCACCTTTAATGCCTGATGGTTGTATCACAGTGCCCCTTCCAGCTGCGCCACCCCGGCCCTTTTTCGGGTGGACATTGCTCTTAGGCAAAACAAACTTGAGGTACTCCCTCCAGCCTCTGACAGAGGCTTCTGCGCTGGAAATCCTGTTTAAGAATCACGCCGCTTGTGGTTGTACTGTGAATGTGCGGCATGCTACGTGGCGTCCATATGCACTCCAGTCGTGTCGAGACACGCCCCTCTTGCTCCAAGCATACGCTTGTGTATAAATGGTGAAGATTCACACACACGCAAACGATCCTTTGCTACAGACATGCCACTGAAAGCGTTGCTTGACCATAGCTTTCCGAGGAGACAAATGCGTAGGCGCTTTCACGCCAAGGCAAAAGCATCATGCCAACAACATGGGGTGAGAGCAGCTTAGGCAGACAGGTGCTTTGTCACAGCTAATGAAAAAAGCACAGGGTGAAAACAGAGTGTTTAAACAAACAAGGTATGCCTTAACATAGCTGATACCCCTGCTGTTTTGCACATGGAGAGCAAACATATGTTTAAACAAACAAGGTGTAGTATGACACTGCTGATACACCCACTGCTTTGCACATGAAAAGCAAAATATTTTTAAACAAACAAGATGTGCTTTAACATAGCTAATACACCCAATGTCTTTTGCAGAGACCAACATGGCACCCGGTATCTGTTATCTTTTAAAGGGAACAGTGCATAAAAATATTTTTTAAAGTGGACTTACCAATCCCACTGCAGGATTCTGTCTTGTAACAAGAATCTAATCTTCACCCTTAACGGTGAGCTTTGTTACTTGCCAACCTTCAAGGACTGGGTCCCCTTGTTTTTGAGGGGGGACTCCCTTGGAACTGTAGAGCACCCTGCCGGTGGGCCTTTGAGATTTATTTTACCAGGGGCCTGGATCCCAGGGTCCAGTGCCTACAAAGGACAACGTTACAGGCAAAACCTTGTATCTGCTTTCCCGAGGCCCAGGTCCCATCCTTTTAGTCTTTGCCTTTTTTGGATGGATCTGATTGCTAAACCCTTCGATTCAGAGATCTTTGATTCGAGTATATAGCATAATCTTCTTTCTTCTTTGAAAAAAAAAACATCCAAAATATTTGGAGAGTCTCTCCACTGTGACTATCACCTTTTAGACACTGGTGAAAAACTGAGGTACTTCCTGTGTAGGAGGGGTTATATAGGGGGACTTCCTGTCTGATTGGTTGCAAGTGTCCATTTACCTGTAAGTGGTGTATAACCCATTTAGTAATAAATATGGCTCTGTGTCCCGTGATGTACGAAAAATAAAAGATTTTTAACAAAGTGGTGTTGAGTGGAATAAGAGGTAAAAAAGGAAAACTGAGGAGAGAACTTAGATGATTCACTTGTTGACTGATTCACATTTGGATGTTTTCTCTCTTGATTATGAATGAGGTTCCTATCCATATTCCCTACCTCCTAAATGGTAGCATCTAGTTCAATAGAGTTGTAACCTTTAGCTATAAACCGATCTTTCGAAAGGTTAGCCTCCCTAACATAATCTTGTACTAGAGTGCAATTTCTCCTTAGTCGCCTAAATTGGCTCTTTGGCACAGCTTTTAGCCAGGCTTTATGATGGCAGCTGTTAGTACTGATGAAATAATTTCTATCTGTCTCCTTAACCACTTCTGGACCAGAACATTTTCCCCCTTAATGACCAGGCCACTGCGTTACTTTAACGAACAATTACTCGGTCGTGCGGTGCTGTACCAAAATAAAATTGATGTCCTTTTTTTCCCACAAATACAGCTTTCTTTTGGTAGTATTTGATCACCTGTGCAATTTTTTATTTTTTTGCGCTATAAATAAAAAAAAAAACAACAAATCTGAAAAAAAAAAAAAAAATATATATATATATATATATTTCACTTTCTGCTATAAAACATTCCCAAAAAAAATGTAAAAATCTAATTTTTTTCATCATTTTAGGCCAATTTATATTCTGCTACATATTTTTGGAAAAAGAATTCCCAATAAGCGTATTTTGATTGGTTTACGCAAAAGTTATCGCATCTACAAACTAGGGGAAACATTTATGTATTATTTATTTATTTATTTTTTACTAGTAATGGCGGCAATCAGCGATTTTTAGCGGGACTGCGACATTGCAGCAGACAGGTCAGACTCCTGACTGACATTTTCTTACACTTTTGGAGGGAGCAGTGACATTACTACAATAATCATTGCTAAAAATATGCACTGTTACTGTACTAATGACACTGGCAGGGAAGAGGTTAACCCAGCGAGATCAAAGCGTTAAATGTGAGCCTAGGGGGTGTTTTCTAACTGAGGGGGATAGGCTTGTAAAATCAATCAATACAGAGACCTGTGTTTCTAAGTATTGATTCCTGAGAGAAAAAGAGCCTGAGAGAACAGCAGACTGCTGTTCTCTCTTCTGATGTAGAGCGATCGCGGGTGCTCGGCGGCAATCGCGGCCACCTCCCCTCTGCATCGGCTTCTCTGCTAGCGAGCGGGTGCGCACCCCCAGGATCGCTCCCGTAAACCGGCGTACAGGTATGGCGATTCGCGGGAACCTGCCAACCTGCTGCCATACATTAACTATCTGCCGGCAGCTGGTCGGCAAGTGGTTAAAAAAAGTGGAAGTCACCACCCTATTTTGTTGGATTCTGATTCTCAAGTCAAGGAAATGGATTTCCTTGCTGCTAGCTTCATATTGTAGAGTTATTCCTCAGTTATTATTGTTAAGTTGAAAGATAAAATTGTCCAATATGTCCATGTTACCCTTCCAAAGGAGGAGGATGTCATCTATGTACCATTTCCAGAGTATCAACTCAGGTCTCGGCTCACCACAGACAACGTCCTCCTCCCATTTGGCCATGAATAAGTTAGCCATAGAGGGTGTAAATTTCGCACACATGGCCACCACACGACACTGGAGAAACTCACGCATGGAGGTTGGCCATTTTGCTGGTTTGAAACACTTCCATTACATTGCAGCTTACAGGCATAATTCTGCTTTCTGTTTGGTGAGTGTTATTCTGCTATTTTAATAAACTTTGAGTCAAACATACTACACTATGAGACTCTCCTGCTGATTTCTCCTCACTCTTATGTGCCTAATCTATGGATGTGGATGAGCAGTTTGGCGATTAGGATCTATCTGGATCTGAGGCTGTGTGATCCACATTAAAACACCCAATGTGCACTAGACCATTATGGAAATAGTGGTCCATACCATGCAGTAAGAGTCAGTGTGTTCATCGGTGAAGGTGGAGGATTATGTTTTTGCACCTTTATATAAATCATACACCATGGTGGAAAAATATGGCATGAATTTTACCTTTGGGACTTTTTTCGTACCTGTTATTTTACTGAACCTTGTTTGGAGCGTTGCATTTTGTTTTATATTGTCATTTACTACAACCAGTGTATTGTGCTAGCTGCTGTCCTTACCTACCTATAGAAGCGTGGGTTAAGTGAGTTTTTTAACTCTTTAAGATAAGTAAATGCAGAATCAATTTTTGTTTGTTTTTATCATAATTTAAAAACTGTAACTTGCTACATTTCGTTAATTTTCTTAAATATAATCCAAAGCTCCTTCAGGGACCAACATAATGTATGCAATTGTAGTGTAACGATGTGAAACCATCAGAATAATTGTATGAGAAACACATAAATCATTTTTGTAATGAATCCTAACCAAGCTAGGCTTAGATTTTGGTTATTGTTAATAAGTAACACTTGAGCTTGTCCAGAGACCTCGAACTTCCGATGCTTTGCCAAGATGTTTATTTTCTAAGCAGTATGCAGCACTATAGGTAATCTTAATTTTCAGTATCTTATATATTGCTGACAGGCTGTTTTTAATATCCTTATTGAATAGAAGTAGGAAATGATTAACAGCTCCATGGGAACATGCTGGTGTGGCCTAATTTATTAATTTACAGTTTGCACAAAGACTGCAAATAAGTATTCTGGCCCCTTAAAAGCCAGTGTCAGGAATGATTAATGCATCATTGATGGTGCGCTTCTCTCGGGATATGCAGAGCAGATTATTTCCTTTATAAAGTGTGATGTTCGTAATATTTAAATTAATTGAATTAGGATCTTGGATTTAAGCATCATTGTGCTGCTGGTTTATTGAGATAGCGACAAAAAGGTCTGCTAGCCAGACAAAAAATTAGTATGTTAATTTGTTATATGTAGAAATCGTGAGTTTCCAAATTTGTGGAAAGAAAGACAGAATAAGAAAGCAGGACAGAGAAAAATATGGGAAAAAGAATAAATTATTATGTGGAGAAAATGCATGGGAGATACAAACATTAAAACAAGCTCTTTAAAAGTGCCTTAAGTACCCTATAGCAACCAGTCAGGTTCTCCTGTTTATTTCTAACTTGGGCTCTGTCAGTGCAGGTTATGAAACTAGGTAGAGAATGTAATTTGTTGCCACAATCAACAGTGACAATCCTTTCAGATTGTATTTGTAGGCCTGGAGAGAGGAGAGGGAGAGCGATATGGAATCGACAAAGGGAATGAGAAGAAGCGATAGAGGAAATTAAAGAAATAAATGAATTAAGTAAAATATAATGCTGTAAAATGTCTTATTTATTGTCTCACTCAACCCAAAAGATTTGTTTCAGTTTTTTTAACCTGATTGTACCTGAGTATCATGAATAGTCTAACCCAGTGCAGGTCACAAAATCCTCAGGAGAAAAGTAGCTATATTTTTCAATAAACCTATATACATGAAAAGTGAATCAGATTAAAGTCTTATAGTGATTTTAAAGGCAAAAGGTGTTTTTATTTAAGTGCATTCTATGCATTAGGATAAAAACCTTATGTGTGCAACAGCCCCCCACAGCCCCCCAATGCTTACCTGATCCCACCTCTATCCAGCGATGTTGTAAGAGAGATTCGGCTGCCCAGACTCTCCCTCCTCATTGGCTGAGACAGCAATGCTAACGGCATTGGCATTGGCTCCCGCTGCTGTCAATCAAAGTCAGTGAGCCAATGAGAAGAGAGAGGGGCTGAGGCCTAGCCAGGGCTCTGTGTGTGAATGGGCACACAGAGCTGCGGCTCGGCTCGCGTGCCCCCATAGCAAGCTGCTTGCTATGGGGGCACTCGTCAGATGGCAGGGGTCAGAAGTGCCGGCTGGGGACCCGAGAAAAGGAGGATCTGAGCTGCTCTGTGCACAACCACTACACAGAGGAGGGGAGTATGACATGTTTGTAATTTTAAGCAAAAGAAAGAAAAATTAGACTTTAGTATCACTTTAAGTATCGAGGCATATGTTATTATATAGTATAAACATCAAGGATATATATACCGTATTTATTGGCATATAACACGCACCGGCGTATAACACGCACCTCAATTTTAGGAGAGAAATTTCAGGAAAAAAGCTTAAATTTAAAATAAACGGCTTTGAACTCAGAACATTTTTTTTAAATCAAATGACGTCTCACCAGTGCCCATGAATGCAGTGTCCAGCAATGCAGCCTCATCAGCACAGTGTCCAGCAATGCAGCCTCATCAGCGCAGTGTCTGGCAATGCAGCTTTATCAGCATAGTGTCCAGCAATGCAGCCTCGCCAGCACAGTGTCCATATATACAGCCTCGCCAACGCAGTGTCCAAATATGCAGCCTTGCCAGTGCAGTGGCATGTCATGGGGTCAGGAGGCTTTAAAGCAGATGTTCAGTTTTTGGGCAGAACTCCACTTTAAGTAGAGGAGGGGGTTGGTAATCAGTTTCAGCTGCTTTGGTGTTAATGAATTTAACAACAGGTGCACTAGATGGGCAACAATGAGACAACCCCTAAAACAGGAATGGTTTTACAGGTAGAGACCACTGAATTTTTTTTCCCTACTAATTTTTTCTGACTGTTTTTCACTAGTTTTGCATTTGGCTAGGGTCAGTGTCACTACTGATAGCATGGGGTGATACCTGGACCTATAGAGGTTGCACAGGCATTCCAACTCCTCCAGGATGGCACATCAATACATGCCATTGCCAGAAGGTTTGCTGTGTCTCCCAGCACAGTCTCAAGAGCATGGAGGATATTCCAGGAGACAGGCAGTTACTCTAGGAGAGCTGGACTGGGCCGTATAAAGTTCTTAACCTATCAGCAGGACTGGTATCTGTCAGAGCCCTACAAAATGACCTTCAGCAGTTTGATCGGACATGATTTGGAAAGGCACACACCTGTTTAAATAAGGTCCCACAGTTAACAATGCATGCATGTCAAAGCCCAAACCCAGCCATGAAGTCCAAGGAATTGTCTGTAGACCTCTGACACTGGATTTTATGGAGGCACAGATCTGGGGAAAGGTACAGAAAAATGTCTGCACCATTGAAGGTCCCAATGAGCACAGTGGCCTCCATCATCTGTAAATGGAAGAAGTTTGGAACCACCAGGACTCTTCCTAGAGTGGGCTGCCTGGCCAAACTGAGTGATCAGGGGAGAAGAGCCTTAGTCAGGGAGGTGACCAAGAACCTGATGGTCACTCTGACAGAGTTCCAGTGTTTCTATGTGGAGAGAGGAGAACCTTCCAGAAGAACAACCTCCTCTGCAGCACTCCACCAATCAGGCCTGTATGGTAGAGTGACAGAAGCCACTCCTCAGTAAATGGCACATGACCGCTCGTCTGGAGTTGGCCAAAAGGCACTTGAAGGACTCTCAGACCATGAGAAACAAAATTCTCTGGTCTGATAAAACAAAGATTGAAATCTTTGGCGTGAATAGCAAGCGTCATGTCTGGAGGAAACCAGGCACTGCTCATCACCTGGCCAATACCATCCCTACAGTGAAGTATGGTGGTGGCAGCATCATGCTGTGTCTGATGTTTTTCAGCGGCAGAAACTGGGAGACTTAGTCAGGATCCAGAGAAAGATGAATGCAGCAATGTACAGAGACTGGACCTCAGACTGGGTCAAAGGTTTATCCTCTAACAGGACAACAGCCCTAAGCACACAGCCAAGATAACAAAGAAGTGGCTATGGGACCGCTCTGTGAATGTCCCTGAGTGGCCCAGCCAGAGCCCAGACTTGAACCCAATTGAACATCTCTAGAGAGATCTGAAAATGTCTGTGCACCTACGCTCCCCATCCAACCTGATGGAGCTTAATAGGTCCTGAAAAACATACTTATTATGTACATGGGATTTTTTTCGTTTTTTATTTTTAATAAATTTGCAAAGATTTCAAGCAAACTACTTTCACATTGTCATTATGGGGTATTGTTTGTAGAATTTTGAGGAAAATAATGAATTTATTAAATTTTGGAATAAGGCTGTAACATAACAAAATGTGGAAAAAATTTAAGCGCTGTGAATACTTTCCGGATGCACTGTATATTTGTACACAGGCACAATTTTAGTTTTTTTAAGCTTTTTACCAAAACATATTCAAGCTATAGTGATATAATGGATGTGTGCTAAAGCGCACACTCCTAGGTTTAATTTGAGGGTATGTACATCCAAATCGGAGGAAGGGTTTAGGAATTACAGCTCTTAAGAATAGCCACCCCCCCCTTTTTCATTGGACCAAAAGTAATTGAACAATTGAATCAAAAGCTGTTTCATGGTCAGGTGTTGGCTACTCCTTCATCAATTAAGCAGATAAAAGGTCTGGAGTTGATTCTAAGTGTGGGATTTGCATTTGGAATCTATTGCTGTGACCTAATGCTTTCAAAGGAGCTGTCCATGTGAGTGAAACAGGTCATTGTAAGACTTCAAAAACAAAACAAATCCATCAGAGAGATAGCAGCAACATTAGGAGTGGCCAAATCAACAGTTTGTTACATTCTGAGGAAAGAATGCACTGGTGAGCTCAGCAACATAAAAAGGCCTGGACATCCACGGAAGACAACAGTGGTGAATGAACGCAGGATCCTCTCTTTAGTAAAAAACCCATTCACAACGTCCAAACAAGTGAAGGACACTCTCCAGGAGGTGGGCGTATCATTGTCAAAGTCTACAATCAAGAGAAGACTTTACAAGAGCAAGTACAGATGTTCGCCACAAGGCGTAAACCATTCATAAGCCTGAAGAATAGAAAAGCCAGATTAGACTTTGCCAAAAAACATCTAAAAAAACAAGACCATTTCTGGAAAAGCGTCCTTTGTACAAATTAAACTAAGATTAATCTGAACCAGAATGACGGGAAGAAAAAAGTGTGGAGAAGGCTTGGAACAACTCATGATCCAAAGCACACAACGTCATATGTAAAACATGGTGGAGGCAGTGTGATGGCATGGGCATGCATGGCTTCCAGTGGAACTGGGCCATTGGTGTTTATTGATGATGTGACAGAAGACAGAAGCAGCCGGATGAATTCTGCAGTGTCTAGAGATATACTGTATGCCCAGATTCAGCCAAATTCAGCAAAGTTGATTGGACGGTGCTTCACAGTGCAGATGAACAATGATCCAAAACACACTGTAAAAGCAACCCAGGAGCTTTTGAAGGAAAAGAAGTGGAATATTCTGCAATGGCCGAATCAATCACCTGATCTCAACTCAATTGAGCATGCATTTCACTTGCAGAAGGCAATACTAAAGGCAGAAAGACCCACAAACAAAGAACTAAAGACAGCTGCAGTTAGAGCCTGGCAAAGCATCAGAAAGGAGGAAACCCAGTCTTTGGTAATGGCCATGGGTTTCAGACTTCAGGCAGTCATTGCCAGTAAAGGATTCACAACAAAAATATTAAAAATTAACATTTTATTTATGATTATATTAATTTGTCCAAGTACATTTGAGCCCCTGAAAATGACTGTGTTGCAGTTCCAAAAATGTGTACTTGATATTTATGTTCAATCCCTTGAATTAAAGCTGAAAGCCTGCGCTTCAAATTAATTTCAATTGTTTAGTTTTAACTTTATTCTGGTGGCATACACAGCCAAAGTATGACAATCATGCTTGTATCAAAATATATATGGACCTAACTGTGTATGTATGTACTTTATGTATATGTGTGTGTGTGTATATATATATATATATATATATATATATATATATATATGTGTATATATATATATATATATATATATATATATATATATATATATACAGTATCTCACAAAAATTAGTTCACCCCTCACATTTTTGTAAATATTTTATTATATCTTTCAATGTGACAACGTGGAAGAAATTACACTTTGCTACAATGTAAAGTAGTGAGTGTACAGCTTCATTGAGGGAACTGTGAATGCCAACATGTACTGTGACATACTGAAGCAGAGCATGATCCCCTCCCTTCAGAGAAAGGGCTGCAGGGCAGTATTCCAACATGATAATGACCCCAAACACACCTCCAAGATGGCCACTGCCTTGCCAAAGAAGCTTAGGGTAAAGGTGAAGGACTGGCAAAGAATGTCTACAGACCTAAACCTTATTGAGCATCTGTGGGGCATCCTCAAACAGAAGGTGGAGGAGCGCAAGGTCTCTATCATCAACAAGCTCCGTGATGTCATCATGGAGGAGTGGAAAAGGACTCCAGTGGCAACCTGTGAAGCTTCAGTGAACTCCAAGCCCAACAGGGTTAAGTCAGTGCTAGAAAAAATGGTGGCCATACAAAATATTGACACTTTGGGCCCAATTTGGACAATTTCACTTAGAGGTGTACTCACTTTTGTTGTCAGTGGTTTACTTTAGATATTAATGGCTATGTGTTGAGTTATTTTAAGGGGACAGCAAATTTACATTGTTATTAAAGCTGTACACTCACTACTTTACATTGTAGCAAAGTGTAATTTCTTCCACGTTTTCACATTGAAAGATATAATAAAATATTTACAAAAATGTGAGGGGTGTAAACACTTATGTGAGATACTGTGTATATATATATATATATATATATATATATATATATATATATATATATATGTGTGTGTGTGTGTGTGTAAATATATAAAACTATCAATGCTTTTGACTTTTTCATTGGGGGAGGTAAAAAAAATTCCACTTTACAGTACGCAATGTAAGCCAGGGAAATATTTTTTGGACGTTCCAACAGGATGGCATATTGTGAAAGTCACATCCCTATGAAAAGCGTGTGACTTAAATGACGTTTACTGTTCAGCAAAGACAATTAAAAACTTCCTCTTCTGTTTCGTTGTCCTGTCTATCAGCTCTGTAAATGTTGCTAGAGGAAACAACTGTCGGTACTGTTTCCTGCATGGGACCCTCTGCAAACTGTTCTGTAGCACTTCTCATAGTGATATTGGCGGATACAATTTGCTCACAAATCAACCCCTTGTAGAGCAAAGTTATTCCAGAAAGTCTGCTTTACCTCATACAAGCTAGAAGAAGGCATGTCACAACAGTTAAAGGAGGACTCAAAGCAAAAGTCTTATTTTTGGGTTCTCGGGTACATACCTTACATACAGGGGTTGGAAAAAATTATGGGAACAAGTATGGTAAAAGAACAAAATACTTATCCAATATGATGTTGGACCACCTTTGGCATCCAAGATGACCTGAACTCTCCTGGGAGTTGACATATATAGGTCTTGGATAGTGGATAATGAAATCTGATACCACTCTTAAGCAAAAATCCAGGTCACAATCCTACACAATGTCCTTTTATCTCTTTCAGTCAGTTGACCATTTTGACTGTGCTTATGCTTATCAGTGGTTTTCCCTGAAACTGTATATGCCATCATAACCTTTGATAGTGTACCTCGCAAAACCGCAAATAAATTGGCAACTTCAGTCACAGAGACAATATCTAAGCGGACACCAACAATTTGAAAACTAACTAATTTGCTAACCCATCTGACGGGTGACTGTAGGAAAAAAATGGCTGCTAAATTTCTGTCTCCTCAGTTATTCATTTAGCCATATGATTGGGCAATGGAGCAACAGCAGCACAGGTCAACCCTGTGCTCTTTTCTCCTGTGCAAAACATAGGAACCTTTCTTGAGTCAGAATGTCAACATTCCTTCTCCCAGTTAAAGGCTTGCTGTGTAGTTTACTACTGGGAGCTAGCATAAACAGAAATTCAAGTAGCTGTATATAGAAAACACATTTAGTGATTTTAATGAATTCATAACTGAACTGGTTTTTGGTCTGCCATTTTATTTCAAAGCAGAATTACCGCCATATTGAAATTCTGACACCTCTACGCCCACCCCTAGTACCCAGTAATACTCGTCTGTATCCAGAGCCCTGTTCTCTAGCAGCACTTGCTTTCCTTATAGATATAGACACTGATGATCTTTCACTGATTACAGTGCAGGTGAGATAAAGTTGACAAGTACGCCAGCAAGAAGACCAGTCGGATACCAGCATGCAGAACAGCTTCAGCAGTTTGGTGGTCACAGGGGGGACCAGTGGAGTGGAAGATTGCTTGACAACAGCTTTAGGACCTTTAATAAATTGGAGATTGCTGAAGGAGAGAGTCAGGGGGTTATTGTGTGTGTGTGTTTTTTTGTTTGTTTTTTGTGTCTAGAATTCCGCATTAGGGGTATTGCACACTGCATCTCAAAGAAGCTGCTCCCATAAGGCTTTTGAGCTTTTTTGAGCTCAAATTGTTTCTGCCTGGAAACTTCCCTCCATATTAGCCAATGTGTCCATGCATAAGGAAAGTATTATAGCTTATCATTCAACCTCTCAGACCATTTGTCCTTTGTGGAAACGGGGTGGGGGTCCCCCTTTTTATTTTAGCTGCTGGAGTGAGGAATTTATGATAATCTAAAATAACTCAGTACTGATTTTTAGAAATATTTTTCATTTTCTTTTTTTTTTTTTTTTTTACTGTGGTAAGAAATACTTATTGTAAAGGAGATTTTGTAAGCTGCCCTGGTTCTTCACTCTTTTAGATAAAAAGTGTAATGACAAAATTGAAGAAGAAAGTACTCTGTTTGCATGAATTGGACCACTAACATTTCATGGCAGGTCCTATTACTCCTATGATTTATTCTGCCCATCTATGTCCACCCTTATTTTGAAAAAAAAAAAAAAGTGACATGCAACTGTATATCTATGGAGGGTGCATCCATATCACTGGTGACACTACAGAAGCTCTGACAATAGCAGAAACTGTTTACTTGCAAACTCGGGCTGATTGAATCTACAGGTGGAAGTCATTGAACAGATAGAGAGGGAGGAGTCATCTTCTGTTTGTTACCTATGTGTGTAAATCTCAGCTTGAGCTATTAAGTTTGGTAAACAGACTTTTTTTTTTTTTTTAACAAAGGGGTTAGCATGGCCTAAAAAACATGAAAAGGCACATACAGCTCCATTTGCTAGCTAAAAAAAGAGAATACCAAATATTAATTTTCAATATTAAAATTGTAAAATACAAAAATGTTTACAAAATGCTGCTCTTTAGTCCTTAGCACAATGAATACACAAGAAACGGGGATACAAACAATATATTTTCGTAAAGCGGTAGTTTGGAATACTGATAAGTGATATTTTCTAGGCAGTAAGTGCATATTATATAGTTTACTTATATTTCTATTCTATTTTATTATTTTTTTTATCAAAAATAATCTGGTTATTTACATTTAATAATTCTGAGACCTGCATATTGCAAAGTGTCAACTCAGACATAATCAAGTAAGACTGAGTAGAAAAATTAGTTATATGTGAATAGGCACAATTTTATGCATAATTACCTCTCAGAAATTAACCTTTTTTTTTTTCCTTGTTGTTTATTAGGTGCAGCGGGAACTTGCAGCTGTTATTGCCTTGAAAGCACGAAAATCTGGTGAGTATTCATGAACTTTTGGAAGATGTCACCTAAGCAGTATTTTCACATCTGACTTACATACTATTGATGCTATGGATCTCAGAATTCCTCCTGCTCAGTATTTATCTATAGAACATGTTCTGTGATTATTCATCCAGTAATAGTAGTTCCCTGAAATTTAAAGCGGACCTGTCACAGACACAAAGTACTGGTCTTGGGCTAAAAGTTAAGCTCTGACGTAAAAAGCGTAGCACATAAATCTTTCCTAATAATATGCCAGAGCCATGTTTGCATTTTGTTTTGCACACATGTTAAAAAAATAATTTTAGGCCTGAAGACATGGGCGTCCGCAATTAGGGGAATCTCAGCTTCCCCTTTAAAGTGGTTGTTAAGCCACTTTATACCATCCTGTCTGGTCTGTTTAATAATTCTTTGTGCCCCTGTGTCTGTGTATGTGTTTTAAAAAAAATAAGGAGTTCTTTACCAGTTTTCAGAGCGCTGCATACGTGACCCGTCGGCTCTCTCCTCCCTTTTGACCGTGGCCTGCAGCGGGTGGGGCCGAGGATTCTTTGCTGTCATCAGTCGGGAGGGAAGGAGGAGGGGAGGGGGAGAGGAGGGGAGAGGCGGCCAGTCACATAAGCGGTGATTAGCGCTCTGAAAACTATTAAAGTTTTTGACAGTGAAAGGGGTAAAGTCCTGTTCTCCTGCATGTTTTATGTACTAGCTACTGCGCCAACACTGCAATGGTCTATGCTGGCATAGCTGAGTTAAGTGGGGTACACACTAGTAGAAAATCTGCCGAAAATTCCCATCCGAGGTAAAATCGTACGATTTTCGGCTAGTGTGTACACAACTTTCAGCAGCCGATGCCGACATTTTCAACGAAAAAAAACGGAGGGACAAACACCAAACTTTTTATCATCCGTCCCCAGACGACCAATTTTTGTGTATGCAGTACGTCCGCAAAAAATTGATACGAAAGACCGCGCATGATTTGAAGTTGCTGACAACCCGGAAGTCTAGGAACAAATGTCCCAAAAAAAAAAAAAAATTGGACAAGAAATTTCATGAATTTATGCACTGTCAACTAAAAACGGTAATGAACGCTGAGCAAGAGAGAAAAATCGGAGGATATTTCGTCAGATTTCCGTCAAGTGTGTACGGGCCTTAACAGCCACACTATTCATGCTTCCTCGCACAGACTTGTATTGCAGAAGAAGAGAGGGAAATGTCACACTAGTACTTTGCCTATGAATAATGAATTGACTATTTTTAACTGTGGTGCTTTTTGGACTGTGCATCAATATTTAAACACCCTACAAAACTGCTGTAACAGGAGGATTGGGCTAGACTATAAAAAAAGAAGGTTTATACAATTTGACTTTGTTTCTACTTCTATTACTTCAATTGGGTTTTGAACACTTTGGACTTGAAGAGCAAGCCACACACATGGGTCCACACATGCTGTGGGTGCAGTGCTTTGCATCACAGCGTGAGAAAAATAATCTTCTTGTCGTGTTTGCCAGGCAGTGGTACTGAAAGCGACTCATTCAAGCACCTGAGTGGTATGGGGGTGCTGGGTTTTAGGAGTTACAGGTGGTGAGAAGGCAAATAACACCTCCTCACCATCTGTTTTAACCCCTAAATGCCTGCACCACCTTTCTGAAACAGTTGAAATGGCTTCATTTTTGTTACACCACAGTACAAAGTTCTGCAGCCGTGGGATGTGTATACCTCCTATACAGCTGGGGGGGATAATCCCCCCCCTTCCTCCAACAAGCAGTTTTGGTGCGTTTTATGAAAGCGTATCAAAACCACCTGATGCGGTAGAAGTCTATGGCAAAGTGCAGGTAACTCATGCAAAACCAGTGGGTAAATTGTGCTGCACATGCTGTATGGGAAAACTGCACCACATCAATTTGATCAGCATGCTAAAACATGTTTACGCTTGTGTGCATTGTGTAGGGGTGGTATGATAAACAAACATAGAAGATTGATCTCAAAAAAAAGATCAAGTAGTTCATCAAGTCTGCCAATTTTTTTAAAGTTTATACTTAACATTTTTTTGTTTTTTGTTAACTTTTTTTGAGTATAGATCTATGTTTATCCCAAGCTAGTTTGATTTTACTTACTGTTGACTGACTCACTACCTCTGCTAGAAGTCTATTCCAAGCACCAACTACTCTTTTGTTAAAAAAATACTTTCTGGGATTGGTTTTGAACTTTCCTCCATTCAATTTGAGGTCATGTCCCAATGTTCTTAATCATAGCTTCCTATTAAATATACTGCCCTCCTGACCCTTATTTACCCTCTTTGATATATTTGAAAATTTCAGTCATGTCTTATCTTTCCCTTCTTTCCTCCAGACTGTTCATATTAAGTTCCTGAAGTCTTTCCTGATATGTTTGTTTTTTCCCCAGACCTTTCATCGTTTTTTTTGTTACCCATCTCTGGCCTTGTACTATCTTATCAATATCTTTGTGTAAGCCATGTCTCCAGAACTGGTCACAGTATTCTAAATGAGGAGGTCTCACTTTCTTCTGCTGGTGACCCCTCTAGTGATGCACCCTAGAATTTGTTTAGCTTTTCCCACTGCCTGGCCACTCTATTTGCTCATTTTGCAGTCACCCAAAAATAAGTACCCCCAAATCTCTTTCCTCTGTAGTGCTGGCCAATATTGTCCCCAATATTGTACTCTGTCTTCCTCTCTAGTTGCATTATTTTACATTTTGAAACATTTAACTTCAGTTTTCACTACTTTGACAAATCTTTGTGTCATCAGCAAAAAGACATACTTAACCCACGAACCCTCTAGTTATATACAGTGGTGATCGAAAGTTTGGGCACCCCATGTAAAAATTTGTATTAATGTGCATAAAGAAGCCAAGGCATCAAATTACAGATTAGACATTCTTATAATATAGAAATTGAAATCCCAAAATATTGGGATTTATAGCGCTTGCTACTACTAACCAGGAATAAACAATTGCTTGTCAATATCCTGGATAGAACATATTGGGCAAAATAAAGAGGTGAGGATGATAAATAGATAAACTTAATAAACTCTGAAGACGTAATACGCTCTGACGAAACGCGCGTCAGGTGGAACGCACGCTGCATATTTTGGGAGCCTGGTGGAACGCAAGTCGGTAGTTAACGCTCTCCACTCGCAGGCACCATTTTCGGCAGACGTAACCTCCAGATTTTATACTTTTTATGTACTGTGCATCCAGCAATACTTATTAAAGGATTTTTTAACAGTACTGCACCATTTGGAGCTTTTTTATTCTTTACCCTGACCGGACCCTAAGGATCCAGGCTATCCAGGAGAGGGACCCCGGATCGTATGGGACTACAAAGCCCAGCAGTTACCTTATCGGCCTAGGAGGCCATAAGGCTCAATAGGTCTTTCTACCGTACGGTATTTAAGACCCACAACTTCTGGGGAGTGCACACCCCCCATTACTCCATAAGGCCAAACACTACAAATACCAGCAGTTGGACTACTGGAGGACCCAGCACAAAAGCACCTGCACTTGTGCACTCAAGTTTTTTTCATGCACTAAAGTCACTTATGAACTTTTACTTGGACTTTTTTGGCACTATTTTGCACTTTATGGCACATATATGGTTTTTATTGTGACATATTTATGAATTTTTTATTGTGACATATTTATGAATTTTTACATTATTGTGATTTATCACTATTCAGTCACATGCAATAGACACCTATCTAGTTTATATTAAGTTTATCTATTTATCATCCTCACCACTTTATTTTGCCCAATATGTTCTATCCAGGATATTGACAAGCAATTGTTTATTCCTGGTTAGTAGTAGCAAGCGCTATAAATCCCAATATTTTGGGATTTCAATTTCTGTATCTACCTCATATCCTATAGCATCTGCTATCACAACCCCCTCCCCTCACATTATTTATTTTCATTTATAAACCTCCCCCTCCCAATAGGATATCCATAGGCGCGAGGAATAAACACCATTCGGAGTATATTTTTTTTACCACTAATTCTTATAATATGTCAACAAAAGTTAGATTTTTTTTTTCCATCATTTACACTTTCAAAATAACAGAAAACAAAAAAATGGCGTCTGCAAGGCTGAGACCTGCCAGTGTCATGGATTGTTCTCAATCATCGTCTGGGAAGACCAGGTGATGTCAATCTCAAAGGTTTTAAATGCCCAGACTCATCTAACCTTGCCCCAACAATCAGCACCATGGGATCTTCTAAGCAGTTGTCTAGAAAACTGAAACTGAAAATAGTTGACGCTCACAAAGCTGGAGAAGGCTATAAGAAGATAGCAAAGCGTTTTCAGATGTCAATATCCTCTATTCGGAATGTAATTAAGAAATGACAGTCATCAGGAACAGTGGAAGTTAAAGCAAGATCTGGAAGACCAAGAAAAATATCAGACAGAACAGCTTGCAGGATTGTGAGAAAAACAATTCAAAACCCACGTTTGACTGCACAATCCCTCCAGAAAGATCTGGCAGACACTGGAGTTGTGGTACACTATTCCACTATAAAGAGATACTTGTAAAAATATGGTCTTCATGGAACAGTCATCAGAAGAAAACCTCTTCTACGTCCTGACCACAAAAATTAGCGTTTGAACTTTGCAAATGAGCATATAGACAAGCCTGATGCATTTTGGAAACAAGTTCTGTGGACCGATGAGGTTAAAATCAAGCTTTTTTGCCGGAATGAGCAAAGCTACGTTTGGAGAAGAAGGGGTACAGAATTTAATGAAAAGAACCTCTGTCCAACTGTTAAGCATGGGGGTGGATCAATCATGCTTTGGGGTTGTATTGCAGCCAATGGCACAGGGAACATCTCACGAGTAGAAGGAAAAATGGATTCAATAAAATTTCAGCAAATTTTGGATGGTAACTTGATGCCATCTGTGAAAAGCTGAAGTTAAAGAGAGGATGGCTTTTACAAATGGATAATGATCCTAAACACACCTCGAAATCCACGGGGGATTACATCAAGAGGCATAAACTGAAGGTTCTGCCATGGCCTTCACAATCTCCTGACCTCAACATAATTGAAAATCTATGGATAGACCGAGCAGTGCGTGACAGACAGCCCAGAAATCTCAAGAACTGGAGACTTTTGTAAGGAAGAATGGGCAAAGATACCTCAAACAAGAATTGAAAGACTCTTGGCTGGCTACAAAAAGCGTTTACAAGCTGTGATACTTGCCAAAGGGGGCAGTACAAGATGTTAACTCTGCAGGGTGCCCAAACTTTTGCAGACACCATTTTTTTGTTTTCTGTTATTTTGAAAGTGTAAATGATGTAAATAAAATCTAACTTTTGTTGACATATTATACGAATGTCTAATCTGTAATTTGATGCCTTTTGGAGATTTTTTCATCTTTCCTTGGCTTCTTTATGCACATTAATACAAATTTTTACCTGGGGTGCCCAAACTTTCGATCACCACTGTATTCCTTCCTAATAAATCTAGCCATTTCCTCCTCTTTGTGTGCTTTGGCAGCACTGATAATGCATTTGGCCTTCTTTTGTCTATTTTTATATGTTGTTACAGTGCATTGCTTGGTTTACGTTTTTTTTTTTCTGAATAAAAAATTATACTTCTTTCAACACTTTGCACTAGAGTGTATTGTGGCACACTATGGTGTGAACACACCTAAACACAAAGAACTTAAATGCAGCATAATAGTATATACTAGACACATAGAAAACAATTGTTTTCTGGGTGTCATTGCACTGACCCTGTGTTGATCTGTGCAGCTCACTGTAGCTCAATTGAGCCCATGAATGAGCCAGTTTTACGGATGCAGAGGTTAATGTCATTTGAGTTTGCAACTATGACGATAAACACAAAGCAAGGACATATTTTACTGTGCAAAAAAAGCCATTCTGTCTCTCATGAGTTTTTGTAAAGGCAGTTTTGCTCACCTGCTCTGTGCAGTGGTTTTGCACAGAGCAGCCCTGATCCTCCTCTTCCCAGGTCTCCCAGCAGCGCTCTGGCCCCCCCTGTCGAGTGCCTTGCTATGGGTGCACTCATGCTTGCTTGCTCCTAAGCCCGCTCACTGTGTCCATAAAACACAGAAAGCATGGCTCAGCCCCGCTTCCTGGTCCTTTCTCACTGGCTTTAACTGAAAGCGAGCTAATGGCTCCTGCTGCTGCATATCAGCCAATGAGGAGGGAGAGACCCGGGAAAGCGTTGGCTACCATGCACATTGTTGGATCGAGATCAGGCTTAGGTAAGTATTGGAGGACTGAGAGGGGAGCTGCACACTGAAGGTTTTTTACCGTGTTTAGGTGCTATTGCCATTGCGTGCTGCATTTTTCAACTTTGTAGTGAGATTTAGAAAAGGTTCACATTGCTGCTATCAGATTTTGATCTAACTTTCAGTGCAAATATGCAGTGCAACTTGGATGCAACATTGAAAGGTTTGTATATTCTATGGGGCCAAAATTCTCACTGGAATTGCACCAAAGTAGTACAGGAACCTTTTTTAAAATCTAGCCATGCTGAGTTGTATTTATGTGAACGGAGCACCGTTGAAAGCAATGTGATTTCCATTATCATGTGAGGCTATGTGACTTAAGTCGCATCTGAAATCGCACTAGTGTGAACAAAGCCTAAACAGCAGCCAAAAACTGCACAGATGAGAGGATTTGCATGATTGTGACATTTTTGAGTCTGCATCTCAGTCCAGAAGGTAGGTGCTGGCTCTTTATAATGTGTAATCAATGATTGTACAATCCTGGTGATAAAAAGAAATAAGGATTTTGTAACGATGATTACTATGATATTTGTGAGAGGTAATAAATATCTGAAAGTGTTACATTTACACATTATTCAGCATAAATGCACTTAAAGAGGACCTTTAAGTGTATTTACAAGCCTGCATGAGTAAATTTCTGACCACATATTTTTTGACTAATAAATTGCCTTCTGGACCGGAAGGATTTGTCCCCTTATGACCAGGCCATTTTTTGCGATTCGGCACTGCGTTATTTTAACTGACAACTGTGCGGTTGTGTGACGCTGTCCCCAAATCAAATTGACATCCTTTATGTTCCCACAAACAGGGCTTTCTTTTGGTGGTATTTGATCACCTCTGCAGTTTTTGATTATGCGCTATAAACAAAAAAAGAGTGACAATTTTGAAAAAAAAAAAAAAAAAAGCAGTATTTTTCACTTACTGCTATATAACATTCCCAATAAAAAAATTTAAAAATCAAATTTTTTCATCCTTTTAGGCCAATTTGTATTCTGCTACATATTTTTAGTTTAAAAAAAATCCCAATAAGTGTATTTTGACTGGTTTGCAGTTGCACAAAAGTTATCGCTTCTACAAACTAGGGGAAAGATTTATGACATTTTTCATTTATTTATTTTTTCTACTAGTAATAGCGGCGATCTGCGATTTTTAGCGTCAGACAGATCGGACCCCTAACTTACATTTTTGACACTTTTGGGGGGACCAGTGACATTACTACAGTAATCAGTGCTAAAAATATGCACTGTTACTGTAATAATGACACTGGCAGGGAAGGGGTTAACACCAGGGGCGATCAAAAGGTTAAATGTGTACCTAGGGGATGATTTTAACTGGGGCCAGACTTGGATGGAAACAGGGCTCCTGTGTTCCGAAATATCCAAGCCTTGTTTCAATCAGTGACAGATGAGTGCTGTACCGTATTTACAATGGCACACCGCCTTCTGTCAGTCCCCGGCCATCGGGGCCGCGGACCCGTTGCTTAGCTGCAGGGCTAGAGAGCGCGCGCCCGAGACCCGCTCCCATGTGCCGCTGTACCGGTTTGCGCAGGAGAGCCAGCCTGCCGCAGTATATCTGCGGCGGCTGATCTTTAAATGGTAAATAACCAGGCCATTTTTTGCGATTCGGCACTGTGTTCGTTTGAACTAACAATTCGCTCGGTCGTGCGACGCTGTACAGAAATAACATTGATGTCCTTTTTTTCTCACAAATAGAGCTTTCTTTTGGTGGTATTTGATCACCTGTGCATCTTTTATTTTTTGCGCTATAAACAAAAAAAGAGCAAAAATTCTGGAAAAAACACTATATTTTTCACATTCTGCTATATAACATTCCCCCCCCTAAAAGTTAAAAATCAAAATTTTTCATCCTTGTAGGGTAATTTGTATTCTGCTACATATTTTTGGTAAAAAAAAAAATCGCAATACGTATATTTTGATTGGTTTGCCCAGGTTATCACTTCTACAAACTAGGGGAAAGATTTATGTCATTTTTATTTATTTATTTATTTATTTATTACTAGTAATGACGGCGATCTGAAATTTTTAGCGGGACTGCAACATTGCGGTGGACAGATCGGACCCCTAACTGATATTTTTGACACTTTTGGGGGGACCAGTGACATTACTACAGTAATCAGTGGTAAAAATATGCACTGTTACTGCACTGGCAGAGAAGGAGTTAACCTAGGGGTGATCAAAGGGTTAATTGTGAGCCTAGGGTAGTGTTTACTAACTGTAGGAGGAACTTGTGAAATGATCATAGAGACCTGTCATTCTATATAGAACGATCACAGGCGCTCTGTAATCATTTCAGAGAGAAGAAGGGTCAGCTGTGTTTACAACAGCTGACCATACTTCTCTCTCAGCCCGGCGGCCCCATGGATCGCATCCCTGCTGCCTAGTGGGGATGGGAGCGCACTGCCAGCGGCACATGCTCGCCCCCCCAGCACCACTCCCTCGAACTGATTTGCACAGCCAAGCCAGCCTGCCGCGGCAGGCGTTCGGCAAGTGGTTAAAGTAGCTCTTGATGTGCCCGTGATTGCACGATACCTGAATACTTAACCTGTCACAAAATATACAGCAACAGTATACGGTTTCAGAAAATCCTTGCCTTTGATCATTTAAAACAGTTGCTAATTTCCAGACAAATGACTGCTTAGATTGAGATGATGTCAAAAGTGTGCTGCAGACAGGAGGAAGCATTTTCTTAGTCTCTTCATGGGAGCGAGAAGACTAAAACACTGTAGCTTTATACCAAGTTACAAGGCACAAGGCAGGGACTCATCTGTTTGGGACATCCGTGACCAGAGCCAAGAGCTGTATGGGTACCAGTTTTATAATCCTGTCAAAATCACAGTCCAGGAAGTAAATGCCTTAACTAATATGGCCACTAGAAATGGGCCAAAAACCCTCCTGTTTGGTTCACAGCAGAACTCCCAAATAGGGGAAAAGTTTGGGCCAGAACTACAAACTCCATTGAAGTCTATTGGTGGGAGCATCAGAAATCAAAAGTCCCCATTTTGAAGGCTTATATGCAAGTTAAAAGGGAATTGGGGTCTGGGTACTGCCCTGGGGGACATGTATGAATGCAAAACTGTTTGTTAAAAATGATTGTTTTTAAAGTAGCAGTTGTTTTAATGATGCTTAATTTGAAACAATAAAAATGAAAAACTCCTTTAAAAAATAGTGCCTGGGGGTTCCCCTTAGTCTGCCTTTAAATTTGCACATTTGTAGCATGTATAGGACATGTTACAGAAAAAATTAAATTTCTAAAGGGAAAAAAAGAGTCAAATCACATTTAAATTGACGTTTGCAGTTGCCAGCACCTGACAAGGAGGCCCCAAGATCCCGCCCTCCCTCCTTACGTGAATCCACCATTCACCAAAAAAAAAAAACTGTCAAAAATAAATAAAAACACTAAAAAGGTTTTTGACAAATCCTTTTTGAAAAAAAAAATGTAAACCCCCCCCCAAAAAACAATGTCTTCCAATGTAGATCCATCGTCAATCACATCGCCCCCCGCAAAACAAAAAAAAAAAAAACTCTGCCCGCGACGAAGGCAGATTGCTGAATGCCTCCTCCATTTTCTGACAGTGGCATCACCTGTAAATGCTGGGTCAGTGACGTCACGAGGGGCGAGGTCACCAGGTGGCCCTGCCCTTACCTATTTAGGAATTGTCAGACAGCAGAGGATGCATTCAGCTGTCTGGCTTCGTCGAGTGCATATTGTTTTTTCTTTTTTTCAGGTCCGGTGGGGCAGCGGGTTTCATGATTGACGATGGATTTACATCAGGGGACTGTTTTTTTAAAATATTTTTAATAAATGACTTCTCAAAAACCCTTGTAGTGTTTTTATTTTTTTTTGACAGAGCTACTCATTCACATGGTGATGGTTGGGATCCAAAGATCCCCTTGTTAAAGAGGGCTTCCAGATTCCGATAAGCCTCCTGCCAGCAGACCCTCACAATCACCGCCCAGGGTTGTCAGGAAGAGGCCCTTGTCCCCATCAACATGGGGACAAGGTGCTTTGGGGTGGGGGAGGGGGGCCAGAGCTTCCCCATGCCCCAAAGCACCCACCCCCCATGTTGAGAGCCTGTGGCTTGGTATGGTTCAGGAGGGGGGCAGGATGCACTCGTTCACCCCCCCCCCTTTCCTGGCATGCAAGGCTGCATGCTCAAATGAGGGTGCGGGATGGATTTTGGAGGTTTTTTGATTTTATATTTCCGGCAATCATTTTTTTTTCTTTTAGCTGTCAGCAGGGAAGTACGCTGACAGCTGATGACTCATTTGTTGTTAAGGATGCATCTGCACGCACTCTGTCCCTGTTCCTTAACATCATATTGATTGTGTGCTCGATGGGCGAACATTCCATAAAACACACAGGAAATTTGGGTGTTAGATGAACACCCGAACAGGCAATATTCGGGCCAAACTTTTGCTTGGCCCGAAGAGTTCGCTCAAAACTAATGGCCACTTCCTTCTGAAGAGAAATAGCATATGAAGGCATTGTTAGGGAAAGTACGCTAAACTCTGGTAATACACACCTAAAAGTGTTACACTGTATTGTCAGAAGTATTGGGACGCCTGCCTTTACCAGCACATGAACTTTAATGGCATCCCAGTCCTAGTCCAAAGGGTTCAATATTGAGTTGGCCCAGCCTTTGCAGCAAGTTCAACTCTTCAGGGATAGTTGTCCACAAGGTTTAGAAGTGTGTTCATGGGAATGTTTGACCATTCTTTCTGAAGCCCATTTGTAAGGTCAGGCACTGATGTTGGGCAAGAAGGCCTGGCTCGCAGTCTGCGCTCTAAATTATCCCAAAGGTGTTCTATCGGGTTTAGGTCAGGACTCTGTGCAGTCCAGTCAAGTTCCTCCACCCAGAACTCACTCATCCATGTCTTTATAGACCTTGCTTTGCGCACTGGTCCAAATCATTTGGTTGAGGGGGGATTATGGTGTGTGGTTATTTTTCAGGGGTTGGGCTTGGCCCCTTAGTTCCAGTAAAGGGAACTCTTAATGCGTCAGCATACCAAAACATTTTGGACAATTTCATGCTCCCAACTTTGTGGGAACAGTTTGGAGATGGCCCCTTCCTGTTCCAACATGACTTCACACCAGTGCACAAAGCAAAGTACTTTTGACAGTATAATGTATATCTGATAGTAGAGCTGATATTACGTCACACCTACTAATTCATGCTGTGATGTTTTAATAGCAAAACAAAGAGTAGAAGAATAAATGTATTTATTTTTCATATTAATTTCCACATTGCCCTTTCTGCAGTAGAACAGTTTTTTCATGCTGTACTGTATATACAGAACGTGATGCGCATCAGCACAGATCAGACAACAAGCAGTGAGGTTTCATAAAATGTATCTCCTATTTACACTATGGTTCCTTTTTCAGGATTTTAAGTGTTTTGTTGCCAATTTATCACACATGTACATTTGTATAGGGATCTAAAATAATGATAATGGAAAACTGACCATTGTGCTTCTTAGTTTGCCACTGGTGAGTAAACAAACATCCATTAAGAATAAGATCATTGTTTCTCCTTCTCTTCATTTATATGCAACCCAGTGACACCATATGAGGAGCATCTTAGCCCAGCACCAAAAGGAAAAAACAACTTTTGTACACTGTGTTCTATTGTTTCTAATGCATTGCAAGAGTTATATGAGTTTAGAAAATTGTTCTATCAATGACTGTGCTGTAGTTCAGTTTGTGATTATGGACCCAAAGCCTATAACTGGCTCTAAATGAAAAGATTGTTGAGATATAAACAAATAATCTCTTGAACAGTCCTGTTAACAATAACATCAGCTTTTCAATGCTTCCCATTACTTCCTATAGGTCAGTAATGGCAATGATGGACATACTGACATATGTTGCTGAAAGAGGACAGGATGACAATTTAGAGCTGCCATTATGGAAGTTAAGGAGGATCAGCAGTAGGAGGAAGCCTCAGCCAGACTTCACCATAGCATTGCTGTCCCTGACTTTCCTGAGCGGGCAAAGCTTTTGCGCCAGGATCTGGAGAGGAAAGAGCTTCCTCTTGCCTTTGCGGAGCTGGCGGACTAGTTGGTCCAGGGGTTGCAGTTTGTCTGTGATGCCTCTCTGGATATGGCTTCCTTAGTCTCTGGGTTGTCCTTCACAGCAATGATCCTTCAGCGCATGATATGGAAAAAATGCTGGTATGTGCACCAGACTTTCCAGAAGGCCTTATGAGATCTTCCCTTTGTGGGTAATCCCCTGTTCAGAGCCTCCCTGGAAAGACCTCCTCCAGAGGTTCCATGAGGACCTTGTCTGGAGGTTCCATGAGGCCCCCGAGAGCGGGTCCTTCCAGACCTGCAGACAAACACCTCTTCTGCCTTAAGGGGCGCCCTCACCCGCATCTGGGGCGGGGGAGGACGTCTTCGCTTCTTTCCAGACCCGTGTTCCTCTCTGATTTAAGACAAGTGGGTCCACGAGCTGATTCGGTCTGGCTACAAGATTGAGTTTTTGGTCTTCTCCTCCAGAGAGGTTCTTACCTATTCTTTATCCCCAGACCGCCTGCGAGGTCTCTTCAGGGCAGTGCAAGACTTGCTACTACAAGGGGTGATTGTTCCGGTCTCAGAATCGGAACGTTTGTTTCAAGGGTTTTATTCAAACATGTTTGCAGGTCGCAGGAAGTAAAGCGAGGTACGTCCAATATTGGACCTCAAGCTCTGAACGGCCTTGTGCAGGTACAGATGTTTCAAATGGAGCCCATTAGTATGGTAGTGGCATCCCTACATCAGAGGGATCTTCTGCCTCTATCGATATTAAGGACACTTACCTTCATATTCTGATATATGTCGGTCAGCCGCACTTCCTCCGCTTGCCGTGGGCGAGGGGCATTATCAAGAAGTCTCCCCTCAACCCCTTGGGTTTTTGCAGGTGTTGGCCCCAGTATTGGCATTGTTGCACCAGCGGGGGATTGCGGTACTGTAGTACCTGGATGATCTTCTTTTGCGGGCAGAGTCTCTGACTGCTTTGAAGGACAACCAGGAGATTACTGTGTGGAGTTTGTTTGGAAATTCAATTTCCAGGGATTGGCTCTGGTTCCGTCCACCTAGTTAGACTATCTGGGTCTGTTCTGGACTTGGCCTCAGCCAGTGTGGGGCAAAAATCCACAGTCCCTAGACAATCTGATCCTGTTGAGCCGGGGTACGAGAGGGTCCCTGATCGGTGGCTTCGCTCTCCGGCGCTTCGACAGGGTAAATCTTCCTTCTCTTGTACTGGATGGTGGATCCTCCTGGTGAACTACAAGGGACAGCTAGCTGAGGTTTCGCACTGGACAATGTAGATCCTTATGGTCACCCAGCCTGGCCAACGAGCGTGAGCAGGTTATAGTCCCGCACTATGCCTCGCCACAACAGAGCCCCTGTGGATGGGGACTAGCCTGCGAGTGGATGTCTCGCTGAGACGCATCGACCTGGAACGCCCTGAGTCACAGCGTACCCCTCGGCTGGCAGCACCCCCACTCAGAGCGGAGCCCACCCTGTCCATGGTATGGTGAGCAAACTGAGCCCCCCATGTCCCTAGTGACCTCTAGGGGGGATATGGGCCCACTCCTGGGGATAATAAAACCCCGTTTTCCTAAAAGATAACACTGGCCTTTCAGGATCCTAGCCCTGCCCTCCCTGCACCCGCATGGGGGTGCTATATTAGACAACTGGTGCCCGAGGGGGGAGGTATACAGCGGTATCTTATCCTGTGGGGTCTGTTTAGGTAGTGGCCTTGTATCTGGGTCCTGACCGCATGGCAGCGTTCAGCCGCCATCTTAGGTGTGGGCACTTTCTGTGACATCACTTCCTGTGCTCAGTTCTCCATGCCGCAGATGTTGCTGGTTCCTTTGTGAAGTAATACAGTATAAGAGTCGTTTCTGGGCATTCCCTATGCACTCTGCTACCTGCTGCTGTTAAAGGGTAACTCAGAGTACAGCGCGATCAGGCGGTGCGGACCGCGATCGCAAATTTAAAGGGGTTGTGCACTTTTTTTTGTCACATTGCAAAATGGAGTCCCAGGTTGTAAATTCTCCATCAGACCCCCTCAGTGGGACTGCTTGTACGTCCAGCTCGCAGTCCATAGTGTCTTTTTCTGCAGCATTGGAAATTCTGGCATCAAAGGATGCTCTTTTCATGAAACATGTTGCAAACCAAAAACGGCCGTTGCCTTCTCTGTCTTCTGACTCAGAGACTAATATGGACAACCCCTTCCCTGAGGGATTCCTGTCCTCGTATTTGGATGGCGAAGAGGACCTGTCCTCCTCAGCCTCAGCTATGGTGGAAGCACTGATTTGTTCAGTAAGGGAAACTTAACAATTGACTGATGAGCCCACACAGTCAGGAACATGGGTAGTTTTGGCTCCCGCATAGCCCAGAAATCGGGTCAGGTGTTTCCTTATCTCGAGGAATTTTACAATATTGTGAATGAACAATGGCGGGGTGCCTAAGCGCTTTAAATGCTGTTATCCCTTTGCTGACTCGGTCTTGAACTGCTGGACGGTGCCACGTAGGGTGGAGAACCCTGTTTCCAGGTTTAACAAATCTACTGTGGTACCCTTGAAAGATTCCCTGGCCTTCAAGGACCCGGGGGACAGACGGGTGGAATCCCTTTCCTGCCACCTCCATGTTTTGGCGGGTTCGATACAAAAACCGATCTTGGTGTCCGTTTTGGTTTCACAGACGGTAACGGTATGGGTTAAAGTGCTTAGGGGTAACTTGAACGCTGAGATAGTTCCCCTGACCTTAATTGGACTCATGGACCAGATGGCCCAGGCCCTGGTGTTTCTGTGTGATGCGTCCATGGATGCGGCCCCTCTGGTTGCCAGAGGGTCAGCTGTAGGGATTGCCATATGCCGCATGGTGTGATTTAAGAGCTGGTCGGCTGACCAGGCTTCCAGAAGGCCTTAACAGATCTCCCCTTTCTGGGCGAGGGATTGTTTGGAGATTCCTTGGATGAGTTGATAAAAGGCTTAACGGGATGGGTAAGAGTACTCTTCTTCCCCTATCCTCCAAAGGCGTTATTTTCGTGTCTCAGGGACACAAGAGAAAAGTAAACCATTCATGGCCTTTGGAGGGAGCAAAAAGGTTTGGCCTGGTAAGCCCAAGGGAGCAAACTCCCACCCAGCCTTGTTGGGCGATCTGTCGATCACAGTTCAGACCCTTCAAGTGTTCGGGTGAATCATCAACTTCAAATAATCTGCACTGACACCGTCGGTGCGACTGGATTACCTGGGACTAACTCTGGACTCCTCCGTGGCGAGGGTCTTTCTTCCTGGAACAAACTTCAGAAGTTGCAGGGAGAGATCTGATTGTTGCTGGAAAGTGATCTCTCTTCTCTAAGGATATGCATGAGAGCCCTGAGTTTGATGGTGTTGACCTTCGAGGCGGTCCCATTTGCTCAGTTTTATTACAAGCCTCTGCAAAAGTAAATCCTTGTCAAGTCGAACAAGGATCTACAGTCCTTGGACAGAATAATATGTTTTGAGCCGGCTCACGAGGTCAACGCTCTGTTGGTGGCTTCAGTCGCCTGCCATGAGTCAGGGCAAGTCCTTTTTACCGCTGCTGTGGATGGTGGTCACCACGGATGCCAGCCTGTCGGGCTGGGGCAGGGTGCTGGATGACCCCTGTGCCTAGGGAGTCTGGTCGACAGAGGAGTCTTCTTTACCGATCAATGTTTTGGTACTCAGAGCAATCGAGATTTGTCTGATCTATGGACAAATCGACTGCTCGGCCTCCTGGTTTGGATCCAATCAGACAATGCCATGGCTGTGGCCTACATCAATCATCAAAGGGGCACAAAGAGTGCCCGGGCGGCCCAGGAGGTGGCCGAGATTCTGACGTGGGCAGAAGGATAGGTTCTGGCTCTCTCCGCAGTTCACATTCCGGGAGTGGAGAATTGGCAAGCGGATTACCTGAGTCGTCAGGTTCTGGATCAAGGGGAATGGTCCCTTCATCCAGAGGTATTTTGTCTCCTGTGTGTCCGTTGGGGGACCAACCTGTTTGCATCTCAGGTAAACAAAGAGGTGCAAAGGTTCGTGGCCAGAATTCTTGATCCTCTGGCCGATGCCACAGATGCTTTGGTAGCTCCTTGGAGCCAGTATTGGCTGATTTATGCCTTCCCTCTGATACAGCTGTTGTCAAGGTTTCTCAGCAGGATGGCGGGGGAGAATGTTCCGGTGGCTCCAGACTGGCTTCATCGGTCTTGGTACGCAGACCTAGTAAAGATGGTCGTCGTGCCTCTCTGACGGTTGCCTTTGAGGGAGGACCTGCTTTCTCAGGGGCTGATCCTCCATCCTGCTTTATGGTCACAGTTTTTAACGGCATGGCTGTTGAAAGCCAGGTGCTGAGAGATAGCAGTTTCTCTGAGTCTGTGCTTCCTACCCTGCTGAGGGATAGAACAGCAACTTCAAGAAACATTTAACTTCGCACATGGAAAATGTATATTTCATGGTGTGAATCGCAATAATTGCACACTTGCCTTTTTTTGGTGGCGAGGGTCTTGGCTTTCTCGCAGAAAGGAGTTTAGCAATGGTTGGCCTTGGGCATGATCAAGGGCCAAGTGTCGGCTTTGGCGTTGTACTTCCAACGCCCGTTGGCTGTTAATACCTTGATTCGCACCTTTCTTCAAGGGGTGTGTCATATGGCTCCTCCGAGACAATCCCCCTTGCTTCTGTGGGATTTGACTTTGGTTTTGTCTATTCTTCAAAATCCTCTTTTTGAGAATATAGGGACATATCTCTGCCTTTGTGAGCAGAAGTAATAGCCACCAAAATGCAACCTTCTGATATAACAGAGTGTCTGACTTGGCGGCGATTTCCTGTTGTTCGCCTTATTTGGTCGTCCACAGAGATAAAGTGGTTCTCCGACCTAATCTGTTTTTTCTTCCTGCGGTGGTGTCTGATTTCTATTTAAATAAAGACATTGTTTTGCCTTCACTCTGTCCTAAGCCTAAGCATCCCAAGGAAATTGCCTTGCACTCTCTGGATGTGGTTCGGGTGATCCCATGGTTTACCGGCTGGCCATGGAGTCCTTTAGGAAATCAGACTCTTTTTTTGTCCTTACTGAGGGATCTCGTAAGGGTTTGGCTGCGTCTGCTGCGACTACAGTATATCCAGATGGATTAGGCAGACAGTTGTACAGGCTTATTCATTGACGGGTCAGGTTCCTCCTTTCCCTGTGAAAGCGCATCCTACCAGAGCGCTGAGTGCCTTTTGGGCTTTTCCTCATCAGGGCTCTGTTACTCAAGTGTGTAAGGCGGCGACTTGGTCGTCCATGCATACTTTTACAAAATTCTACAAGGTAGATTTCTTGGCTTCTTCGGATGCATCATTTGGCTGCAAAGTTTTGCAGGCTGCTGTTTAAAGAGACTTGTGTTTCAGGGGTTTATATTTGATTTCTATGGGTAAGCTCCTGTGGCTCCTGGTTGAGATTTTTTACCCAGTTGGCTATGTTTAGCCTTTGGGAAAACATTACCTGTTGTTTTTTCTTCCCACCCCTCATGCCTACACTGCTTTGGGACGTCCCTATGGTATAAGAAGCATAAGAGCTGCATCTGTGAATGGACGATAGAGAAAATAAGAACTTACCATATAATAGTTTTCTCTGGAGTCCATTGACAGACGCAGCACCCGTCCCTCTGTTATGGGGATGGTTTGTGTCTTCTTTTTCACTGCTTGCTACAAAACTGGCTTGTGGCAGAGTGTGTGTGGGGTTATGCCGTGAAGGACAGCCTCTGCAGGCGTGTCAGTGATCTTTTCCTGCCTAGTACTACTCCTGTAGGGGGCAGCAGATATACTGTGGCAGGCTGGCTCTCCTGCCCAAACCTCCGTATGGGTATGTCGGCTCGCGGGAGCGGGTCTCAGGCGCACGTGCGTGCTTCCGGGGGCACAATTGCGCACCCGCTCACTAGCCCTGCAGCTAAGCAATGGGTCCGGTGGCCGCAATGGCCTCCGGGAACCCGGCGATCATTGCAGGGACTGACAGAAGACTGTATGCTGTTGTAAACACGGCACACCGCTCATCTGTCACTGATTGAAACAGGGCTCCTGTGTTCCTGTTATTTCGGAACACAGGAGCCCTGTTTCCATCCACCAAGTCTAGCCCCCACACAGTTAGAATCACCCCTAGGTACACATTATTTTAATGAGGCCAGCTGGTGAAGTACTTCCTCATTCTACTAACAGTTTGAACGTCCTATAGGACGTATATCAGGAAGTCATGGAGGAGTTTTCTATACAAGAAACTGGAAACTAAGTTAATGCCTGCCCTAGAATAAAGAGAAAGCTCTTTCTTTTCTGCAACAGAGTTACAGTAATGATTTATTGGTAGGCATTAAGATAGTGGAAATTGCTGCAGTTGCTTGAATAGAATAGCCAGCAGTGCAGATTGATCTATCCACACTGTTTAACGTGGATTGAGGAAAGTATTGATTTTTTTCACATTCAAGCCTTGTACACACAAGCCGAATGCCGGCCGACAACAGCCGCTTTGATAAAAATCTTTCGACATTAGGCCCGTGTGTAAATTACTTGGTCCAACAGAAGCTGGCCTGTACAGTGGTTTCGACCGGAACTGAGCATTATCAAGAAGTCTCACGTCAACCCCTTGGGTTTTCGCAGGTGTTGGCCCCAGTATTGGCATTGTTGCGCCAGCGGGGTATTGCGGTACTGGAGTACCTGGATGATCTTCTTCTGCGGGCAGAGTCTCCGACTGCTCTGAAGGACAACCGGGAGATTACTGTGTGGACTCTGCAGGAGTTCGGTTGGAAATGAAATTTCCAGATATTGACTCTGGTTCTGTCCAACTAGTTGGACTATCTGGGTCTGTTCTGGACTCGGCCTCAGCCAGGGTGTTCCTCCCATGGGACAAGTGTGAACTGACAGTTTTTTTTTTTTGGTTCAGCAACAAAAACGAATAGTGTGTACCAGGCTTTAGCCTGTAGACTCAACATGCAAAATCTTGGTAGCTTTGCTTTATAATATCTCAAAAGTGTGTAAGCGTAAACTTAAACCCATGCTAAAAATTATATTATATAAAATAGTGCTTAAAATAGTGCTACCTGAAGCTGCTGCCCACTTAGGTAAAAGACCAAGATAGAATGAAATATTATAAAACAGCGCTAACAGGAAAAAATAAAATGAATAAATACAATCCTTCAATGATAAACAATATAAAGTGCACTTGGTGATAAAAATAATATATATAAAAGATATGCAAAAATGCAATAATCAAAAATACTTTGGTGCTAAAGTGAATTGGTGCAAAGTAAAGTGCAGTCCAAAATTATGAGTCCATTAAAATAGTCGTATAAAGTGCTGGACAGAAAGTGCTTGATGTGCTCCACGCAGTGATATAAGTGCTCCAAACGGCCCCTTTTGGGGATCCACTCACCAGATGCTAAAGAGTAATCAAGCCTCAAGAAGCAGTAACTCTCCAAAACAATCCTGGGAATGGATGGATCTGTATCCCACCAGACGAGCCTCCAAACTTTGCTAATGGTCTCTCTCAAAATAAAGAGGGGGAGCCAGACATAGTGAAGCCCGTAACGACTTTTATTAAATATATATAGGCAAAAAGAACTACTCACAAATGTAGATAAAAATGACAGCGTTTAGATTAACCACATAGGAACGTATCGTGCGTCCACTTCCGGGATTGCCAGCGATTTTGGAAGTGGACGCACGATACATTCCTATGTGGTTAATCTAAACGCTGTCATTTTTATCTATATTTGTGAGTAGTTCTTTTTGCCTATATATATTTAATAAAAAACGTTACGGGCTTCACTATGTCTGGCTCCCCCTCTTTATTTTGAGAGAGACCATTAGCAAAGTTTGGAGGCTCGTCTGGTGGGATACAGATCCATCCATTCCCAGGATTGTTTTGGAGAGTTACTGCTTCTTGAGGCTTGATTACTCTTTAGCATCTGGTGAGTGGATCCCCAGAAGGGGCCGTTTGGAGCACTTATATCACTGCGTGGAGCACATCAAGCACTTTCTGTCCAGCACTTTATACGAATATTTTAATGGACTCATAATTTTGGACTGCACTTTACTTTGCACCAATTCACTTTAGCACCAAAGTATTTTTGATTATTGCATTTTTACATATCTTTTATATATATTACTTTTATCACCAAGTGCACTTTATATTGTTTATTATTGAAGGATTGTATTTATTCATTTTATTTTTTCCTGTTAGCGCTGTTTTATAATATTTCAATATCTCAAAAGTGTTCATATTTGGCTGTTCAAACCTGATAGGAAGATTGTCGCAGGACTTTGCTGTAAATGTGTATATCATGCACTAGTTGTATTGCCACAGTAAATGTAGGGCATTATACTCAGTCACCTCGTGCCAGCTTTCTTTCTGGAAATATGTTTACATGTGAATTTTTTTGCTATGGTCATTCAGATAGTGAAGAGAGATAGTGTGTACAATGATCAGGAGAAACAATAACTGCCCACTGCAGCACATTTATTTCATTGTTATGTTGCACCTGATAAGAACAATCAATATCTCCATACCAAGTATGTATTTGATTTGTTCTTTGAAGATGGCACTTATAGTTTCCTCAAAGAATAGCACCATTTTAAAAAAATTGGATAGTGTAATTTGGCATGAATTTGAAGTGAAAAGCTCATCTGACAAATTACCTCCCTTCAAATGTCTGTGGTTAAGGTGAAGGAATATATCTGCATCCTTCTATCAAATAATAACATTGTCAATATGGGAAAATCACTTTTGTTGTATTCCTGTGGTGGGAGCAGTCACTGTGCTTTTCTTATCTCTGTTCTTTCTGCAAGATTACTTTGTAAGTGAAGGGAAATGTTTCTGTTTATCTTTCTTACTTTTAGTTTCCTTTTTTTTTTGTCTCTGTTTCCCAACACTCGGAACATAAATATAACTGCCTAAAATTTAGATCAGTGTAAAGATCATTACATGTATTATATACAGTTAGGTTTACATATATACTGTATTTGGACACAGGCACAATTTTCATACTTTTGGCTCTGTATGCCACAAGAATAAAATTAAAAGGAAACAATCCAAATTAATTTGAAGTGCAGACTTTCAGTTTTAATTCAAGGGGTTGAACATAAATATCAAGTACAAATTATAGGAACTGCAACCATTTCTATACACAGTCTCCCCATTTTCAGGGGCTCAAATGTAATTGGACAAATGAATATAATCATAAATAAAATGTTCAACTTTGTTGAGAATCCTTTACTGGCAATGACTGTCTGAAGTCTGGAACTCATGGACATCAGGTTTCCTCCTTTCTTATGCTTTGCCAGGCTCTAACTACAGCTGTCATCAGTTGTTCTTTGTTTGTGGGTCTTTCTGCCTTTAGTTTTGCCTTCAGCAAGTGAAATGCATGCTCAATTGGGTTGAGATCGGGTGATTGACTCAGCCATTGCCGAATATTCCACTTCTTTTCCTTCAAAAGCTTCTGGGTTGCTTTTGCAGTGTGTTTTGGATCATTGTCCATCTGTACTGTGAAGTGCTGTCCAATCAACTTTGCTGCATGTGGCTGGACCTGGGGTGACAGTATATCTCTAAATACTGCAGAATTCATCTAGCTGCTTCTGTCTTCTGTTACATCATCAATAAACACTAATGACCCAGGGCCACAGGAAGCCATGCATGCCCATGCCATCACACTGCCTCCATCATGTTTTACAGATGACATTGCTTTTGATCATGAGCTGCTCCAAGCCTTCTCCACACTTTTCTCTTCCTGTCATTCTGGTACAGATTATTCTTAGTTTCATCCATCCAAAAAATGCTTTTCCAGAACTAGTCTGGTTTTTTAGATGTTTTTTGGCAACGTCTAATCTGGCTTTTCTATTCTTCAGGCCTATAAATGGTTTGCACCTTGTGGTGAACCCTCTGTATTTGCTTTTGTGAAGTCTTCTCTTGATTGTAGACTTTGATAATGATACGTTCCCCTCCTGGGGAGTGTCCTTCACTTGTCTGGAGGTTGTGAATGGGTTTTTCTTTACCATAGAGAGGATCCTTTGATCATCCACTACTATTGTTTTCCATGGACGTCCTGGCCTGTTTATGATGCTGAGCTCACCAGTGCATTCTTCTTTCCTCAGAATGTACCAAACTGTTGATTTGGCCACTTCTAATGTTGCTACTATCTCTCTGATGGATTTGTTTCATTTTTGAAGTCTTACAATGGCTCTTTTGAACGCATGATGTAGGTTCACAGCAATAGATTCCAAATTCAAATACCACACTTAGGGCCGGTTCACACTGGTGCAATGCAAATCTACTGCGGGTTTCCACATCGCACCCGACTTGCAGGTAGTTCACACTGCCTAATGCAAACTGCTGGGAGTGTCAATACAAAGTTAATGACACCCCCAGATTAGTTCGCATATCGCAGTGCGAACTATCAATTCGGACAGGAATCAGATCGCATAGGTGTGAACACCCATGCCATCAGATTCTGGTGCGGACCAAAAAAAGGGTCCTGCACGACTTTGGTCTGAATGCAATGCGAATTCAGCCATATAATCTTTATGACTGAATTTACATTGCAAAGACATCGCATGTGATTTGCACAGCAGTGCGGTGCGAATCACATGCAATGTCTTTCATCGCACCAGTGTGAACCGGCCCTTAAGATCAACTCCAGACCTTTTACCTGCTTTAGGCCCCTTTCAAACTTGCGGACCATTCAGATCCGCATGTCAGTTTTTCAGGTGGATCTGAATGGATGCCCCATGCATCTCTATGGGGCATCAGATGTCAGCGGAGACATGTCCGCTGACATCCAATCCGATCCTGTCCGTCAAATCCAGACGGATGGAAACCCTATTTTCCATCCGTCGATTGAATCGGATGGGGTCGGATGACAATGGAAAGGCGGTCCGTTCTCATCCGATTATCCCATAGAGAACAGTGGGGACCTGACAGCTCTGTCTCCGCACACAGCGCGGAGACAGAGCTTCCATCCGCCTGCTCAGCAGGGGATCAGCGGATCGATCCGCCGCTGAGAAAAATGGAGTTCGCCGACAGGGCAGCATGTCTGAAAGGGGTCTAATTGTTGGAGAAATAACAAAGGGGTAGCCCACACCTGACCATGAAACAGCGTATGATTCAATTGACCAATTTGATCCCTTGAAAAAAGGATGATGGCTATTTTTAAGAGCTGTAGTTCATAAACCCTTCCTCCCATTTGAATGTACATACTATCAAATTGAACCTGAAAGTGTGTACTTTCAGACCATATTCATTATAAGACTATAGCTTGATTATGTTTTGGTAAGTACCTGAAAAAATCTTAAATTGTGCCTAAGTCCAAATACACTGAACAAAATTATAAACGCAACACTTTTGTTTTTGCCCCCATTTTTCATGAGCTGAACTCAAAGATCTAAGGCTTTTTCTATGTACACAAAAGGCCTATTTCTCTCAAATATTGTTCACAAATCTGGCTAAATCTGTGCTAGTGAGCACTTCTCCTTTGCCAAGATAATCCATGCACCTCACAGATGTGGCATATCAAGATGCTTATTAGACAGCATGATTATTGCACAGGTGTGCTTTAGGCTGGCCCCAATAAAGACCACTCTAAAATGTGCAGTTTTATTGTATTTGGGGGGTCCGAGGGGGGGGGGGTCGGAAAATCAGTCAGTATCTGGTGTGACCACCATTTGCCTCACATCTCCTTCGCATAGAGTTGAACAGGTTGTTGATTGTGGCTTGTGGAATGTTGGTCCACTCCTCTTCAATGGCTGTGCGAAGTTGCTGGATATTGGCAGGACCTGGAACACGCTGTCGTATATGTTGATCCAGAGCATCCCAAACATCCTCAATGGGTGACATCACCGCTGAGTATGCTGACCATGCATGAACTGGGGTGTTTTCAGCTTCCAGGAATTGTGTACAGATCCTTGCAACATGGGGCCATGCGTTATTATGCTGCAACATGAGGTGATGGTCGTGGATGAATGGCACAACAATGGGCCTCAGGATCTCGTTACGGTATCTTTGTGCATTCAAAATTCAATAAAATTCACCTGTGTTCGTTGTCTATAACATACGCCTGCCCATACCATAACCCCTTTGCCACCATGGGCACTCGATCCACAATGTTGACATCAGCAAACCGCTCACCCACACGACGCCATGCATGCTGTCTGCCATCTGCCCTGTAAAGTGAAAACTGGGATTCATCCATGAAGAGAACACCTCTCCATAGTGCCAGACGCCATCGAATGTAAGCATTTTCCCACTCAAGTCGGTTACGATGACGAACTGCAGTCAGGTTGAGACTCAGATGAGGAGGACGAGCATGCAGATGAGCTTCCCTGAGAAGGTTTCTGGCAGTTTATTCTTTAGTTATGCAAACCGATTGTTGCAGCAGCTGTCCATGTGGCTGGTCTCAGATGATCTTGAAGGTGAAGATGCTGGATGTGGAGGTCCTGGGCTGGTGTGGTTACACGTGGTCTGTGGTTGTGAGGTTGGTTGGATGTACTGCCAAATTCTCTGAAACGCCTTTGGAGATGGCTTATGGTAGAGAAATTAAGTTCACGTGCAATAGCTCTGGTGGACATTCCTGCAGTCAGCATGCCAATTGCATGCTCCCTCAAATGTTGCGACATCTGTGGCATTGTGCTGTGGGATAAAACCGCACATTTTAGAGTGGCCTTTTATTGTCAGCCTAGGGCACACCTGTGCAATAATCATGCTGTCTTATTAGCATCTTGATATGCCACACCTTTGAGGTGGATGATAACTTGCCTGTACAGTGTTTGTCAGCACAGCTACTTATAGTTTCAATCAGAATTACATTTGACAGGAGACAATGCAGGAGAAAGACTGGAATACAGTTACCCATAAGGTACACACTGAGCCTTTAACCCCAGTGCATGAGGCTCTGTTTCTAGGTGCCAGCAGAAGGCACCGGTGCACCATCCAGTCCTACTGCCAGCAGCCTGTTAAACTCTATAAGAGGCTGACAGCTACATTGGCTGGGCAGTGTATCGAACGGTACTAACATATAGGGCAGTAGATGCTCAGGGATAAATGCCCAGAATTCAGACTTCTTGTGTTCTGGTAATTTGTTCCTGTGTGTATAATGCCCTAATTTTTAATACTGCTTAGTGTACTATGACGTCCCCAGGAAGACGTCATCTATGACGTAACGTGTCGGGAAGGCGTGCTGACGTCACCACGTGATACCCGGAAGTCGGACGGCTGCGTCCTGTGGATTCTGCTGACATTAGCGCTTTTTATTATCTGTTTACATGTGAGTTTTTTACCTTACCATAATAACCCTTTTGCTACTTACTTTACCATTGTGGCCTCTATCTCTATATTGTTAATGCTGGAGAGTTTTGGGCTCGGGCTGTCTGCATTGCTGTGCTGTTTCATGATCGCGGTTCACCGCCTGGTCTGACTGGCAGGAGAAATTAGAGGGATGCCCGTTGGAGCTAATTGGAGCCATACCTGTTGAGTGCACTGAAGGGCTTGTTTACACCTACCTTCTGGTAAGCGCATAGCGTGAATCTGTCACTTGTCACCGTTGAGGAAGAAGTCACAGTATTGCGGTGGAGGATTTCTGTTTCTTGCACATTTGCACATCTCATTTGGACTTTATCTTTATTTTTATTTACGTTTTTCACTGTGTTTCCTTTGATGATTTTGACTAATCATGAACACTGTAGTATTAATTTATGGACACTGTGAAATTGAAATTTGAACAAGATTGTTCACCTTTTTATTCTCAATTCACATTCATGTATATGTTGTAATAACATTCATTTCAATTTAGCGCAGCTTTACTTTTGCAGGTATTATTATATAATGAAAGCTGCAAATTTAACATTATTAAAAATAACATTTCAAATGAGATTAAATTGTATATATTGCACCTTACAAATCCTCAGGTGTGGTGGCTGCATCAGTTTTATTTTTCAGGCTTTTAAGTAGCTGTATTTAGATCTACTTTTGTTTCCTAGATTTTGTTAAAATGCTTGTATACACAGTTACTAAGATCTCCTATAATCTTCTACACGTTACTGTAATATCCAAATTAAATTTTTAATTTACAGCTTTCATTAAAATAACTAGAAAGCCTATATTGAGGCAATTCCTTTTATGAAGTGACAGTGTTTGTCCCGGTCTCCCAAATGTGTTGTCACCCTGTCACCTGTGTCAATGCTCATTACTCACACATGACCCACCATTGTCTCTCTCAGGAAGGCCAACATGAGCAATGATATGTAGCTACTGTTAGAGTTAGTTCATGTAGACGGAAGATTCACAGACACTATGGGGGATCAGAAGAACTGAGTTATTAAAAAAAAAAAAAATTAAAAAGGGAAAACCATTTCTTATTAAAATAAAAAAAAAAAAAAAAAGCATTTGGTTGTAACACACGGTGCTCTATTGAAATGCTATCCAGTTAATGTTTATAGCTACTTTAATCTTTGTCTGAAAACTGAAAAGCATGAAGTGACTCTGTAATGTTATAGGAAAAATCATCCATATGAAATACATACAGTAATGTAATAAAACAATCTCTATTGTAGATTTTACCGGCTTCTTTTCTGTAGGTAGTGAGACTATGCTCACGTCAGTTGCTGAAACTGTGTGGTAATTATGTGTGCCTACTAACTGTAGTTACATAATGGGTCCAAATGTTGTAATAGCATGCCTTCGCACATTCAGAACTTCTTTTAAGTATCCTTTTAAAGATTAATTTCCTCAAGTTCTGTGCAAACCTTTGCAAAAAGTAGCTGACCAGTTACAGGAGCAGGGGTACGAGAATTCTGCACAATTTTGAAACCGAAAACATGTTGGATAAAAAGTGTTATAGAGTGTAATAGAGCCTGATTGGTTCATACTGCAGTCCACCCACTCTCAGCCTTATTTTATGTGTAAGGGCCCTTTCACACGAGCGATCCGTATGTCCGCAAATCATCCTATTTTTTTTGCGGATGATTTGCGGACATAATGTAAGTCAATGGCATTGCGGATGTCAGCGGAATACCATCCGCTGACATCCGATTTTCTTCCTTTCAGAACCCTATTTTTCCTCCGTTCAAAAAACAGAAAGGAAGGAAAATCGGATGTCAACGGTGTCATCCGCTGACATCCGCAATGCCCATAGACTTACATTATGTCCGCATATCATCCGCAAACGGATGGGATGATATGCGGACATACGGAGCGGATGACACAAATGTCATCCGCTCCGTGAAAAAAAAAAAGTCCCGCAGCGGAGAAAAACAGCAGAGCGGCCGTGTGAAAGAGCCCTAAAGGAGTTATGGAAAGGTAACATAAAAATAAAACATTCCAAGTAAATATTCTAGCAGTATTTAAAATATATTTTATGGTCTCTGAATGAATAAATATCTGGACTAAAAGAAGTATTTTTATATTTGCGTGGAGTTTCATTTTGAGGATGCTGGGCTAATTATTTTTCTAATCTCTCTAGTATTTTGAAATTAAAAAGTCAGGAAGATAACAGCTCAGTCGGAAGATAAGTCCAGTTTTTTGTTAATAACATCCTGTGTTTATATTCCAGGGAATGCATGGTACTTTTCCACAGGGTAACTGTAATGAAAGAAATCCCCCTTTATCAGTGGCGTCACTGAATATTCATAGTCCTAATTAGTTTCCTTTTTGTAATTTAACTGATTTACTTAGTAAAGTGTACCTCTTAGCACTTGTTATCTTGGTTGCCTTTTTTCCTCAGGGCTTGTAGTGTATTCCTGAATTAATGAGGAGTTTTCACTATATATTTGTGGAGAGAGAAAAAGCTGCAGCAGAAACTGTAATTGTGTAAGTTGCTGCCTTAGAAGATGATTGTCACTTAAAAATGTGTCCGTGTCATGCATTATCACTAAAGAGACCTTGTCGCCTGACCATTTATTTCAACAAATATATATTCCCATATATATCTGCATATATGGATCATATCTGCGTTTAACTTATTTGACTCCCCCCCCCCCCGGAAAAGCACAGTGGCTCCATGTTGATGATGAGAAGGGTCTCTTCTCCACAACCCTTACTCAGTGGTTGTGGGTATGCGGAGGGTGACTTATCAAAATCTAGAAGCCCCCCCTACGTCATTTTATTAATAAAAAAGAAAAATTGAAAATGTCCCCCGGTATACAGTCATACTCAGTCACAATAAATGCCACCCTCACGGAATAAAAAAAAGGCCATGCCCGATGCTTGGCTTCCACCAACTGACACGCCACTTCCTTCCACTCTATAAGTAAACAAGGGAGTGTGGTCAATGACATCAGAAGCTGTGGGGACACCCTGTGGCGCAATGACCAAACATGGATGTGTTATGATAAAAGAAAAGGAATTGGCAGCACTCCAGGTTGAGTCAAAATCCAGATTTATTGACTGGACATCCAAATATGACAATCGTGACAAGGTAGACGCGTTTCACACACTGACTGTGTGCTTAATCATTACAAAGAAAAATGGATACAACATCTCAATATATACACACACAAAAATCCAATCATCAATTAAAAAACAGGTGATACAAATAAGGGGTAAACCATTTTCCTAATTACCGAGGACACTGATAGACCCATAAAACGTCTATGTGAAACCACTGAAGAATCAAATGTGAATGCTGTGACACAATTGTGTATGAAAAAATATATAAATGCAAAAAATCTGATAAAATCTAAATATGTATAAACTATGTATGAGAATTAAATGTATTGTGATTAAAGATATGGATAAAATTACCATTGTTTAATAATATGTGTCAATTATAAAATGAGAATAAAAGCGCAAAAAAATGCACAAAAAATATACAAAAATACAAGGAATAGTGAATGTATATATTGATATCTGTACAATCCGATTATGTGAATATAAAACTATGAAATAGTTTGTTATTAAATTTTCAATTTTAAAAATGTTTTTTGTCAAATATATAAATCTATTCGTGCATATTAGTTGTATGGGTCAGAAGAAAATCGATCGTATAACATACACAGACCAAACGATATATGTACAATAAAAACAATTTCGAACAATATGGTTTTTAGAACAAAATAAACACATACCTCTTACCATGTATGGATCCCTTATCCCTCCATATATCCTTCCATATATGGATTCTCTACAATTAGATCTTACCATGTATGGATCCCCTATCCCACCATATATCCTTCCAATTATGGATTCTCTACAATTAGATCTTACCATGTATGGATCCTCTATCTTGTTCAGTATCTAATGTTATAATCTGATGTATGTAGCCTTGATCTCCTCGAACTATATATCTCTCTCCGGTCACCCCGATATGATTGTAATTGTTTTTATGGGTGACCGGTTGATGCATATATACACAGGATCATATGTGTTTATTTTGTTCTAAAAACCATATTGTTCGAAATTGTTTTTATTGTACATATATCGTTTGGACTGTGTATGTTATACGATCGATTTTCTTCTGACCCATACAACTAATATGCCCGAATAGATTTATATATTTGACAAAAAATATTTTTAAAATTGAAAATTTAATAACAAACTATTTCATAGTTTTATATTCACATAATCGGATTGTACAGATATCAATATATATATATTCACTATTCCTTGTATTTTTGTATATTTTTTGTGCATTTATTTGCGCTTTTATTCTCATTTTATAATTGACACATATTATTAAACAATGGTAATTTTATCCATATCTTTAATCACAATACATTTAATTCTCATACATAGTTTATACATATTTAGATTTTATCAGATTTTTTGCATTTATATATTTTTTCATACACAATTGTGTAACAGCATTCACATCTGATTTTTCACTGGTTTCACATAGACGTTTTATGGGTCTATCAGTGTCCTCGGTAATTAGGAAATGGTTTACCCCTTATTTGTATCACCTGTTTTTTAATTGATGGATTTTTGTGTGTGTATATATTGAGATGTTATATCCATTTTTCTTTGTAATGATTAAGCACACAGTCAGTGTGTGAAACGCGTCTACCTTGTCACGATTGTCATATTTGGATGTCCAGTCAATAAATCTGGATTTTGACTCAACCTGGAGTGCTGCCAATTCCTTTTCTTTTATCAAGTTTTCACGGAGGCGAGCCGGGGCATGCACCTGTGTGAGTCATCAGGCAATTACACCACCTTGAGCAGTGAGTCCTTGTCTGTTCAATGGATGTGTCATGTATGGACAATGATGTCACTGAGTCGCCTCGCCCCATTGTGATGTCATTAACCCCACCCCCTGTTTACTTAACCACTTGCCGACCGCCGCATGACTATATACGGTCAGCCCCTCCTGGGCAAAGTGACGTAGGGGTACGTCACTCGCCCACGAGCCTCTAAGGGGCAAGCACGCACCGCCGGAGGCGCGCTCCCGCCCCCGCTCGTTCCCTGACATCCCCACGCGTGTGACCGGTGGCTCCGATGTCCGCCGGTCACTCGCGATCTCCCGCAAGAGAGGGAGAAAGGCAGACGGCTGATGTAAACACAGCCATCTGTCATTCTCCCTTAGATCGTGACAGAGGCTATGCGATCCTGCTATGTAGGATCGTATGTCTCTGCTATGATCTAACAAGCCACGCCCCTTGACAGTTACAATCACGCCCCTAGGGACACACTTAACCTCTTGATCACTAATAAAATTAACCTCTTCCCTGCCAGTGTCATTTTTACAGTAACAGTGCATATCGATAGCACTGATTGCTGTAATAATGTCACTGGTACCCCCAAAAGTGTCAAAAAGGTCAGTCAAGGGTCCGATCTGTCCGCCTGCAATGTCGCAGTCCCGCAAAAAAAATCGCAGATCGCCGCCATTACTAATTAAAAAAAAACAATAAAAATGACATAAATCTTTCCCGTAGTTAGTAAACGCAATAACTTTTGCGCAAACCAATCAAAATATGCTTATTGCGATTTTTTTTTTACCAAAAATATGTAGCAGAAAACAAATTGGCCTAAAATTTTTAAAATTAAGATTTTTACTTTTTTTTTTTGAGAATTTCATATAAAAAAATGTGAAAAATATTGTTATTTTTTCAAAATTGTCGCTATTTTTTTGTTTATAGCACAAAAAGTAAAAATTGCACAGGTGATCAAATACCACCAAAAGAAAGCTCTGTTTGTGTGAAAAAAAGGACGTCAATTTCATTTGGGTACAGCGTGGCACGATCGCGCAATTGTCCGTTAAAATCACGCAGTGCCGAATCGCAAAATTGGGCCTGGTCTTTGAGCAGCCAAATCCTCCGTGGCTTAAGTGGTTAAAGAGAGACTCTAGCTAACCCCCCCCCCCCCCTCAAACTTACTTGATGGTGAAATCTGCACATTTCAGATACTCGCCCATCCAGTGGATCCAGCATTGACCCACTGAGATCATCTCTGCCCGGCCACAGCTCAGTCCTTCGCCGCAATGTTCTATCTGACGCCATCAAGAGTGCTGCCGGCTCTTCCGGGTTCAGCGAGTGGACCTCTCAATGACGTGCCATTAGGCCCACCCCCTCCTCCTGTTCTTCAATGAAGCCTCTGTCTCCTGGGATATGTGATGTAAATATCCCGGGAGGCACGTGGGCAGTGTATGCGTCATTCACCCAAGGCGAGTGACGTGCATGGGAGAGCTGGGCGGATTTTCAATAGAACAAAGATGTAAACAAAAGAAGCAAAAAATTGCCCTATTCCCCCAGAGCAAGGGAGGAGGGGTGGAAAGGTGGGATCTTCTTCGGGAGGGTGAATGTCCGCTGTAAGGGGAAGCAGCATGTCAGTGGGTAGGAATCAAGCGTCAAAAGCAGTCATGTTGGTGGGCGACGTTCTTTTATTACTGTGCGGGCAGTGGGAGGCAATAGTTGTGATTGACGATTGATGTACATTGGCCCATCTTTTAACCACTTCAATACTGCTACATACACTACCGTTCAAAAGTTTGGGGTCACTTAGAAATGTCCTTATTTTTTAAAGAAAAGCACAGTTTTTTTCAATAAATATAACATTAAATTAATCAGAAATACAGTCTAGACATTGCTAATGGGGTAAATGACTATTTTAGCTGGAATAGCTACATAGCTGTACCGAGGCCCATTTCCAGCAACCATCACTCCTGTGTTCTAATGGTACAAGGCTAGCTAATCATGTTAAAAGGCTAATTGATGATTACAAAACCCTTGTGCAATTATGTTAGCACAGCTGAAAACTGTTGTGCTGATTAGAGAAGCTATAAAACTGGCCTTCCTTTGAGCTAGTTGAGTATCTAGAGCATTAGCATTTGTGGGTTCGATTATACTCTCAAAATGGCCAGAAAAAGAGAACTTTCTTCTGAAACTCAACAGTCTATTCTTGTTCTGAGAAATTAAGGCTATTCCATGTGAGAAATTGCCAAGACACTGAAGATTTCCTACAATGGTGTGTATTACTCCCTGCAGAGAACAACCAAGCAAGAGGACAAGTACATTACTGTCTCTAGTTTGAGAACTAGACGCCTCACAGGTCCTCAACTGGCAGCTTCATTAAATGGTACCTGCAAAACACCAGTCGCAACGTCCTCAGTTTAGAGGCGACTCCGGGATGCTTGCCCTCTAGGCAGAGTGGCAAAGAAAAAGCCATATCTGAGACTGGCCAATAAAAGGAAAAGATTAAGATGGGCAAAATACAGACATTGGACAGAGGAAGATTGGAAAAAAGTGATATGGACAGATGAATCTAAGTTTGAGGTGTTAGGATTACACAGAAGAACATTTGTGAGATGCAGAACAAGTGAATAGATGCTGGAGGAGTGCCTGACGCCATCTGTCAAGAATGGTGGAGGTAATGTCATGGTCTGGGGCTGCTTTGGTGCTGGTAAAGTGGGAGATTTGTACAAGGTAAAAGGGATTTTGAATAAGGAAAGCTATCACTCCATTTTGCAACGCCATGCCATACCCTGTGGACAGCGCTTGATTGGAGCCAATTTCCTCATACAACAGGACAATGACCCAAAGCACACCTCCAAACTATGCAAGAACTATTTAGGGAAGAAGCAGTCAGCTGGTATTCTGTCTGTAATGTAGTGGCCAGCGCAGTCACCAGATCTCAACCTTATTGAGCTGTTGTGGGAGCAGCTTGACTGTATGGTACGTAAGAAGTGCCCATCAAACCAATCCAACCTGTGGAAGGTGCTTCAGGAAGCGTGGGGTGAAATTTCTTCAGATTACCTCAACAAATTGACAGCTAGAATGCAAAAGGTCTGCAAGGCTGTAATTGCTGCAAATATAGAATTCTTTGATGAAAGCAAAGTTTGAAGGACAAAATTATTATTTCAAATAAAAATCATTATTTCTAACCTCGTTAATGTCTTGACTATATATTCTATTCATTTTGCAACTCATTTGATGAATAAAAGTGTGAGTTTTCATGGAAAACATGAAATTGTCTGGGTGACCCCAAACGTTTGAACGATAGTGTATATATTGCCTTGTCTTGAGGTAGTTTTTCCGGGATCATGGTTGCAGCCTAAGAAAGTTTACCACATCATGCAGTACCTGAATGCAGGTAGCCGTCGTCCCTAATAATCAAGCATTGACACAATCCCACTAGAGGATAGGACTATATAGGCAACCGACCATTCAGAATAAAAAGTAGAATATATAGATGAAGAAAATTGCTTTTATTATATAAATATTAAAAAAAGGTTGTGTATATATACATCACACAACTATACATAAAAATAGACCAATGCGGCTCACAACAGCAAAGGATCTTGGGTGTAATTGGCGATACAAGGAGGTATATATTCCAAGAGGTCCGACGCGTTTTGGGTAAAAATACCCTTCTTCAGGGGTCTGTCATTTGGAAATTAGATACTTCCTACATAAGTTGAGAAGTAAATACTTTATTATAACATCATTTCATTTTATATTGTAACTCCCTTGTGGGAGTTACCCAGGTCACCACACTACAGCAATTTTTCTTCTCTTTTGGCATCTCTTCTGTGCTCCTTTTTTGCTTCAATTCCGGCATCCTAACTTCCTGGTGTGCAAACTTTTGTGTTTTTACATTCGGCTCCTTGGTCCAGACAGGCGATATATATGGTATGTAAAGGTATATCTATTTGTTACTAATTTTCAAAGAAACCTAAGATCAAAATACACAAAATATTACAATATAAAATGAAATGATTTTATAATAAATTATTTACTTCTCAATTTATGTAGGAAGTATCTAATTTCCAAATAACATATCCCTGAAGAAGGGTATTTTTACCCGAAACGCGTTGGACTTCTTGAAATATATACCTTGCTGTATCGCCAGTTACACCCAAGATCCTTTGCTGTTCTGAGCCGCATTGGTCTATTTTTATGTATAATTGTGTGATGTATATATACAACCTTTTTTTAATACTTATATAATAAAAGCAATTTTCTTCATCTATATATTCTACTTTTAATTTTGAATGGTCGGTTGCCTATATAGTCCCATCCTCTAGGGGGATTGTGTCTATAAATGGGGTGTGAAAAGTGCGCTAATTATGGACTGCGTGAAGCTGCAACTATAGATCCAAAATGTGGAATAACGTGTAGAGAAAAAAAAAATCAAGTGCGCTAAACACGTGAAATGGTGTTCTACAAGATGAGAAACACTTATTAATACTTAATACAAAAAAGCATATGATCTGATTATGCGGTGAACAGTAGAATATAAAACCAGGCAATATATGCTTATACTGGAAAATAATATGGCAGTGCACAAAAACACAAAAGTGTACAAAAAATGAAAGTTAAAATTAAAGTCCACGTGAGGCAGCAATGTCCGTGATAAATATAACACTAAGGTGCACAAAAACACTAAAGAGTACAAAGGTACAAAAATAAATAGCAAAGTCCAAGCAGAAGTGAAATGTCTGTGTTGAGTAAATCATACAAAACAGGTGATGTTCAAGGTGACAGCCAGAAAACAGCTTAGATGTGCCTGATGTCCCACCACCACTGTAGATTTACTTCGTACCAGAATTCAATAGAAAAAGGGCATGTGTGCAACCAGATCCAATAAACAAAACACGTGCTGGAGAGAGGGATAGATGAATATCCTCTCACACCTTCCTATACAAGGGGGGGTGGGCAAGCCTCTTACCAGATAATCAAATAGTAAGGACCTTAGGGTATTCCTGGCTGGAAGTGTGTTTCTTTCTCTTATCCAGATGTTATAATGGACCGGTGCTCCCTGGTAGTCTTTAGCTACTCTTGGCCCTCGGTGTGCAGCATGAGAGACAAAGTAGCCAATAGTGCATTATCCTCAGACTCTTCTGCTGCCACTTCCAGCTACGTCTCCTCTCTAATTCCTCCCAAGAGCACAAGCCCTCTCCCATAGCGCCCCCCCTCAGTACAAAGCCCCCTTCATCAGTGCAGACCCCCCTCTGTATTGACCCCCCTTAATCAGAATAGACCCCCCCTTCCATCAGTATATACCCCTCTCCATCAGTACAGACCCCCCCCTTAGTGCAGACCCCCTTTAATCAGTATAGTCCCCCCTCAGTGCAGATCCCCCTCTCCACTTGTGCTAGTAGGGAGGTGAGGGTTTGGATATGTGCTTGGGGGGGCGCTATGGGCGAGGGCTTGTGCTCTTCTAGCATATGAGCTTCCTCTCCCCTCCCATAGTGTCCCCCAGCACATCTCCTCTTAACCCCCCCCCCCCAATCCCTCCCCATCTTTTGTTTTTTTTTAACTTGCTGGTCACTGTCCCCCTCCCCTGTCCATTTACATTACAATGTACATACCTCAGATCAGCGCGGAACATGCACAGCGGTGTCTCTCCTCCTGTGTAGATGTAAACGCCAGGAGGGGGAGGCGGCTCAAGTTTTAGTAAATCAACCCCAAACGGTTTTCTTATTCAGCTAAAAATGCAGGGCCATATGTACAGTTTTAACTGAGCCCTTTAATATATTATATTTAGCAAGCTTGTGTTGCTGAGCAGTTTGAGAATTCTCCAATCTCTAACAATATCTTAGAACAAATGTAATATTCTCATTTTCTTCCAGAAGCTTCTGTCCTTCAATAACCAAAAAAAAAAATCAGTTTAAATTATTCAGTGTAAAGACCCATTGGATTATTTCATCTTTTAACAATTTGATTTGCTAATCAGTTGTCTTCCTCTAATAAAATACACCTATTGCTGTAATAGTCCTCCACCTGTAAGAACTGCCAGGCAAGAGCGCATTTTTTGTTTTAGAGAATGGAGAGATTGTTGTGTTGGGATTGAGCCATATCTGTCTGCAGACATCTGGCAACCAAGTTATCCTTGTCTAAAGAGCCTGATGTACATAAAAGGGAAAGATATTATAATAAACTAATTATAATTAGCAACAATGAGGCAATTGCGTCTGAGACTTCCCTGTGGACCACACAGGAAGTAGACACTGGTCTGGAGAGTAACGTGCATGCAATGAAGCAGTGCCTTTAATCACTACTTTACCTTTGCTTAAAATACGCTATTCCCTAAACAACTAGTCTGTCATACAAAGACTGAAATAGCTGTGAAAAAAATATCTTGCATAAGACTATTAAATAATTAGCAAAGGATGGGCCATGAGGCAGCTGTAGAACACGTGGGTCAATACACATTAAAGTTAGATGTATGAAAAATACTGGCCATACACATTAAATATGTTCGATTGACCCATTGATCCAAGTACACACACCTGTCTACCCTTATTTATCCCCCCCCCCCCCGAAGCTCAGGTAAAATCACTTATTTTCCATACTTAGACCATAAGTAGAACTATAAGCAAAATTATTTTTACCATTTTGGATAAAGTGATGTAGGGTCATAACCCCTTACAGTTTCTTTTTTTGCATTTGTGTCCCGTTAGGGAGAGTTCCCTTAACTTCCTGACAGGAAGTGAGAGGAAATCCCTTGGGGACCCCAGGTCCCACGAATTAGTGTCCCTATTGGAAGATTTCTCCTCTAATACTTTTCTGGGGACAATCCAAAATTAGGGATTTTCTTTTACTTTCATTTTCAATTATAATAGTAGAAAGGAGAAATAGAGAGGCTGAGGTGGAATAGGTGTTCCAATCCCTCTCTACTCTATCCAAAACTAAAAAAAAAAGGTTTTGCCTTTAGTTGTATTTTAAAGGGGAAGTATGCCCAAAGCTTTTTTGGCCATACTTCTATGGATCACAGGACTGCAGTTTGTTCTGCACTCCTGTGATCCTTTTTCAGCTGACAGTGGACTGAAGCCTGCTGTTGGCTGATGTCACAGAGCCCATCCAAGCTCTAAAAAGATCCTGACCATATGGTCGGTATCTGCCCAGAATACTAACTAAACCCCTGTATTTAACGCATATGGTTGGACATTTTAATTCGGTTGGTAAGCAGACTGGTTGGTGAGTTGAGCTGGGAATTTTCACTGGTTTTGTCTTTCATATGGTCGGTATCTGACCAGAAGCCTGAAGTGGCACTTGGCTCAGCCTCTCAGCGATCGGCTGAGAGCCTGAGCCAGCCTCTCCACAGCCCAGTGCTCCAGTGAGTGAGGGAGGAGAGAGCAGAGAGCCAGTGACTGACAGCCACGGCTCTCTGCTCAGAGCGGAGGGGGAGAACTGAGCGATCAGCAGTGTTTGATCGCTCAGTTCTCAGTACAGAGCCGACTCATGAAAATTGCAGCATTAGATCAATTCTCTTTTAAATTGATACAACCAGAATTTGGGTCCATATTTTTCACAGTACAAGATTGTATAGCTATGCCTATAAAATACTATTAATGCATGTACACTTATCATGTATGCAGTAAAAGCCCAGAGCAAAAGTATATAATATACAATTAGTATTTTTGACAGATCATTTCCAATAAAGAAAATACATGGGAAATCTTGCTGTTTAAGAGCGATCTGTGTATCTTTCTGTGTCTCTTTGTAGAGCTAAGAAAAATATGTGAAATGTAAACCTTTGTATGTAATTTATGTCCATCTGTGACGGCATTTGCTTAGTGCCTTTGCATCAAGACAATCTGGCTCTGGATTTCTCCCAGGCTGGAAGCTAGAAAAGACTAGTAGACAGTTTATATTGGCATAGGTTTAAGCACACAACTCATGGCTGCTCTCCAAACACTACTGTTTTTATGTCCATGTTACAGTATAAAGTAAAATTTCCCAGGAAAATTAGGTTTGAAAATATTGCTGCACCTGTAACCTGTATTGTCTTTTAAAACTAAGTGTTGTTGATTTAGAGGGGCTAATTTGAGAGTGTATTTCATTTTAATTCAGTCCCACCTGAAAACACTTACAAAGCATCTATTCTGTATCTCAGTGCACACTGTCATCGCTGCTTTCTGAAAATGGGAGAACAAATCCAATCACTACAAAAGTTGCTCCATAAACAAAGTTTTTTTACTAAAGTAGTCAGCATGTTTACTTTCAAAGTGAAAGTTGACTTTTGACTTATGTTAGTAAATGTATTGAAAAAAAGTGAAAATATACTTTGCAAAGAAAAGCGAATAATGTGCTTGGAAAAAAAACAGGTTGTTTTGCCAGCACATGATTGAATAATTGAAGCGAATACACCACCACCTCATTCACTAAGCTAAGTGAATTTTCTCTTTGTGACCTAACTTTTCACCTATCTTAGGGCCCAATCGCACCAGAAAATGCACATTACTGCGTGTTTTTGACTGCATGTTTACATGCATTTGAAGCGTGCTTGATGCACGCTTGACATGCACTTGACGTGTGCTTGAATGCATTTTGCATGCGTTTTGCACTGTGTTTAGTACTGCATCTGTAGTGCATTTAGCTATATGGTTTGGGCTTGGCTTTCTTGGCTTAACGTGCAGTGCAATATAAGTGCATTTTTAGCTCATTCCCTGCATTTGCGGTGCTGAAAAATGCAGCATGTTCTACTTTTTTTTTAACTGCACAGAACTTCACTGCAGAGATGTAAACTATGCCCATAGGATTACCTTGATTTTGGGCTGTCTATGCAGTTGGAGTGCAGTACAAAAAGCATCCAACTGCAGCCAACTGCATTCAACTGTGTTTGGTGTGAAAGGACCCTTAAGCCCCGTACACACGTACCCATCGTCGGCCGAACGATCGGCCGTCTTTTGTCCCCGGGCTGTCGTGTCCGCTGAAAAGTGCAAAAGACTGCACACAAATTTTGTCCGCCGACTGCAGAAGTGATGTCATGTGATGGTTAACTTTCCCTGTGTTTTTTCTTTTCTGAGCATGCCCAGTCTTGCAAATCTGCTGTCTGTCGGCCGAATTCTGTACTGACTGGCGAACAATCGGCCGTTCTGGTGTCGGCATACAAAAATTTTAATGCTTGCACGACAGATTCTGTTCGGCCGAAAGTGCGCTGTCGGCTGTCGGAAGCATCATACTAACAAGCCGAAAATCGGCCGATCGGTCGTCGGCCGAATCTTTTCGGCCGACAATCGGTACGTGTGTACAGGCCTTTAGTGAATAAAGTGAAGTTGTGCTGACTTCAGTCAGCCAATAATGTGCTAGCAAAAATCATATTTTTTCTTGCATATGATTGGTATTCATTGCAAAGTGAAATTGCCCTTTTTTCCTTAATTCATTAGGATATGTGAACAATCACTTTGTAGAGCTCTACTGCTTTAGTAATCAGGGTAAAGGCTTTAATAAGTATCCTACCATATAGCTCCCGATATAAATTGTATACACAGTATGGGGCTAATTTATTTATGCATGTGAACAAACATTGGTACTGGGCTAACAAAAACTTTTTTTTCATTTTGAATAGAGGAAGGGAGGGTTATAAAACTCCTGTCAATTTTTTTTCTGCCATTAGTGCTCCATTGGGGACATTTTCCTTCACTTCCTGTCCCAGAAAGGAAGTTAAAGGAAATCCCTGTTAATTAGGGACATTTCTTGGGGACCCCCAGGTTGCCAACACTAGCACCCCATTAGAAGATTTCCCCTCTTACTTTGTAGGAGCTAACTGGAACTTTGGGATTTTCTTTTACTTTCACTTTCAATGATAATGGTGAACAGGACAAATAGAGAGCGTGAATCTCCTTAGCAGGGGCACAGACAGCAATAAAAACTAACAAGCGTTCTAATCCCTCTTCCCTCTATCCCAAACTAAAAAAAAATTTCCTTTAGTTATACTTTAAACCCACATACCATATAAATATAAACCTGCAACATATTGGTATTGCACTAAAAAGCAAATCCTGTGTTCACAGACTGTATTATTGGTCTGCAGTGCATCCATTTATACATGAGATAAGCCATGGCATGCCTAAAAAAATGAGATTTTGTCTATAGATTTTGGTTCTATCTAAGCACTATTAGTATATTTTACAATATAAGAAAGATGGTGGCCCCGTGGGGTCAGTTTTGTCTGATTTACGCCTTCCCTCCCCTCAAGCTTCTGCCAAGACTTCTTGAGGCAGAAGGGATTCCGGTCATCTTAGTGGCCACGGACTGGCCTCGCCGAGCTTGGTACGCCAATCTGGAGCGGCTGGTTGCTGACATTCTTTGGAGGGCTTCCTCTCAGGGAGGATATGCTGACCAAAGGACCAATCTTCCATTCTGCTTTACAGTCGCTGACTTTGACAGTTTGCCTGTTGAACGCCAGGTGCTGATGGATAGAGGTTTGTCTAAGTCGTGATTCCAACGCGTTTAAAAGCTAGGAAATCTAATTTCAGGAAGATCTACCATCGTACGTGGAAGTCGTACATTGCGTGGTATGGGTCTCTTGGGGGTCATCCTTGCTTTTTTTCGGTGGCTCGGATCTTGACCTTGCTTCAACGGGAGGTTGAGCAGAAACTGGCCTTGAGTACTATCAAGGGTCAGGTATCAGCCTTAGCAGCCTTCTTTCAATGGCCCTTGGCCACATACTCCCTGGTGCATACTTTTAGTTAGGTTAGGCACTTGACCCCTCCAATGCGGTCTCTGTTGCCACCTTGGGACCTCAATTTGGTGCTCTCAGTCCTCCAGAAGCCTCCTTTTGAGAATCTTCGGGAGATTCCCTTGCTTACGCTGTCCCAGAAGGTGGCCTTTTTGGTGGCTTTCACTTCTGTGTCGGAATTGGAGGCGTTATCCTGTCGTTCACCTTACTTGGTGGTTCACAGTGATAGGGTGGTTCATTACCCCAGTCCGTCGTTCCTTCCTCAGGTTGTCTCTGATTTTCATTTGAATGAAAGCATTGTGTTGCCTTCCCTGTGTCCCAGGCCAAAGCATCTGAAGGAAATTGCTTTGCATACCTTGGATGTGGTCCAGGCAATTAGGGTGTACCTGGTAGTTACAGAGTCTTTTAGAAAGTCAGACTCACTATTTGTGCTCACGGATGGGCCTCAGAAAGGGTTGTCCGCTTCCTCTGCGACCATTTCCAAATGGATCAGAAAGACTGTGGCCTATTCCATCAGGGGTCAGGATCCTCCTTCCCCTGTCAAGGCGCACTCTACTCGGGCACTCAGTTCCTACTGGGCCTTCCATCATCAGGCATTAGTGGTGCAGGTTTGCAAGGTGGCCATCTGGCCTTAGGAGTTTCTTTTCACTGTTTCCACCCCTCATGTTTAACACTGCTTTGGGATGTCTCAATGGTTAAGAAGATCAGGAGCTGTGTCCGTCAATGAACGAAAGAGGAAATGGGATTTTTGACTTACCGTAAAATCCATTTCTCTGATGTTCATTGATGGACACAGCACCCACCCCTCTGTGGAGTTGTAATTTTTCTTACACTGCTTGTAACAAAACTGAGCACCTATAGCAGAGAGAGGGGGTATACCCCCTGGGCCTACCCATAGGCATAGCCAGACTTTTTTTTCTGCCTAGTGTCCTACTCCTGTAGGGGGCAGTATAACCCAATAGTTAAGAAGATTTGGAACTGTGTCAGTCAATGAATATCAGAGAAATAGATTTTACGGTAAGTCTAAAATCCCATTTTTTTGATGTAGCCAAGACTAATAAGTGCAGAAACGTAACAGTATTTATTAACATCATCTATAACTTAGTACATTTATGGAGGTTGAATATACAGATTGTATAAAGACTGCAGTATATTTTGATTGTGCATGGCTGGTTAAAGCAGTTAAGGCCTTGGGCACGCTGGATGTTTAGCCTGTGTGCATGAGATTCTGTTCCATTTGTTCCTGGGTGCATACTGCCCAAAACGTTTGTGCCAACACCGCCAATCCACAACAGCTTTCAACCTCTCATGGACTTTTACAGGCTGGCAGCAGTAGGGCTAAAAAGTGCATGTTCCCCCACTGCCAGTGTGAAAGCACTGGAATCTCATGCATGGGGACTAAATGACCAGTGTGCATGAGGCCCAAGACCTTATTCAAACTTGTGAATGTAGTCATTACCGGTTATGTGGGAGACCCAGCATGGATTCCCAAAAAACTACATTTTGTTCCGATCATCGCAGGCAATTGCGCCATGAGCCATTACATTCGAGCGTATGCAGTTGGCTGCATGAGTGATCAGCCTCCCATTACTGTCAATGGGGCTGTCGCTCACAGGTAAACACCAGTAACCCCCTCTGGGTCTTCTGCATGTGATTGCTAGCGGCCCAATGTGAATGGGGCCTAGGGCTTAAGACAGCACAAAAGCAGCTGTTTTTTTGTTGTGCATTCGACATTTTGTTTGCAATTACCTTTGTTTGTTTTACAGTCAGCGATGAAGAGGAGTTAAGCTGCCAAGATGAATCCAGCCCAACGAATTCAGAACACACCTCAGACACAGAGGTAATACATGCAAATTTATTACACAATGAGGACTTAGGCACACGAGAATTTAAAAAACGCTGCTATTACAAGTGTCCTGTTTTTTTTTTCTGCCTGTATAGAACCTCTGTGTTATCCTATGTGTCGAAACACACAAAGACATGTACAGGAATATTAGAAGCAGAGTGTAAGACTGCGTCCCCGTTCACTGTTTCAGGTCCGAATTAGGTCTGAATTTGTGCCTGAATTTGGACCTGAAACGGAGCCAAAGAGGCACAGGACCCTTCTGCAGTGCACTTCGTGGCCTCCCTGGAGATATGTGAAATGGCACCATTGAGAACCTGTCACACTCTCCTGTCATGCAAATTGGATGCGGGGAAAGTAAGTGTGAACCATAAATGTGAACCAAGCCTTAACAGGTAGAAAGAAAACATCACCAGTGAGTTCAGGAGAGAAACATTTAAAGCAGAAAAAACACAGAATGTGCATAACCGCCAACGCATTTAGGTGCGTTCGCATGTTAATGCATTCTAATGGCCAATATTGTATTGGCCAGAACAGAGTTTCTCAATCATTTTTCAGTCAAGGCACCCTCTAAAATTAGGGACAATCTCGAGGCACCTTCCAAAATTATGGACAGTCTTAAGGCACTCCATTCTAAGCTGTAAAAACTATGCTAATAGTTTTACATAATGCAGCAACATCAATACATGTAGGACACCCAACATTAGAGGTGATTTATTCTTCCAAAGCAAATACACATTTGCAAAATGTTACTGACTAGTTATGACAAAACTCAGTCAATGAGTGCCATACCCACATGTGGCCACCCACTTGTCTAGTCACAGTGGACCCCAAGGACTTGGACTTGGGGGGTCCAACCAACTTACTGCAGGCCCGTCATGGGTCTGGACACAGGTCTGTCTATTTCTATGGGGGGAGATATGGGATGGGTAACCTGATTTGTTTGGTGTGGGCCACAAGCTTGCAGTGCCATTTTTGTGACTGTTTTGCATGTGTCTATTAGGGGCACAGGGTGACCGAGAAAATGATGGACAGCTACTTAATGGACACTGAGAATATGATTTGGAATACTTCCAATGGGACAGTAATATTTATCCGCAATATCCGTCAAGAAATCTATGATACATTAATCTGTATCAGAAGGATAGACTATTGTAGACCGTTGCCATGAAGTCTGTGAATAATCAAAGCATTGCTTAGATGTGGATTGCAAGTACTTCAATTTAGGAGATGGACAGTCTGCTACTGGGGTCTTCTTATATTGTCTGTTTATTAGGTGCTCTGTGTTTATACTTAGGATAATGTGTAATGTACTTTAGCCTTGTTGCAGTGCTGAGTTAATTAGCATGTTAAATATAACATTGTCTAGATGTGGATTCCCATTCACTTATTGTTTCCGTCCAGATGGCTAGTTAATTAGCTCAGGTTAATTATGTTTCTATATACAATTTCATCTGCATATGATAATGTAATCAGGCTCCCCTGACCTGGTGGGGTATATATTCTGTATGAGTTTGTCCAATAGACAGTCTTTCCTGTTATCCCCTTCATCAAGCCTTGGTTGATGTTTGGGTAACCAAGGGCTCTGATCACTGATTTACTTGGGAGTTGGGAGACTTATAACGGATATACTCAGTCGGAGTAAAGGAAATTTGTTACACCAGTATTCCAATGTTTCTCATCGCCCTCAGTTTTTCTCCATTATAAGCTAATGAGACCCCAAAGCTGATGGAGAGAGGTAAGGAAGGGTCAAATGAAGATGATATGCAGGAAACTGACATCCTTCTTATCAACGGATGATGTCATTAGTCATTAGGAGGTTGGCAGCTAGAAGGTTGTAATGGTATACAATGAAAATCTGTGGCTTTGTGTAACTAAACGGCAGGTTTCATCCACCCACTGGCATGTGTACAATTTTGGGGTAATTTTTAGGCATTTTGCCAAGGCACTGCTAGAGAGATCTCAAGGCACCCCAGGGTGCCTTGGAACCCTGGTTGAAAAAGGCTGGGCCAGAATATATTAATACTCTGGCCAATAGAATGTGTTTACACATGAATGCACATATTCATACGTTCAATATGTGGCTTTTACCGCATTTTTAAAATTGCTTTCCTCCTACCTGGAGAAAAGAAGTTCTGAAAGGACAAGCAGACGCCCTGTGTGCATGAGGCCTTAAAAGTGTTTCTTTAGTAACTGTGTTTAATTATGTAGTTAAAGAGCACAGCTATTGCCATTCATTGCAAGCAGTCTGAAGAAAAAAAAATTAACAGATTATTTCATCTACACAAACAGGGTGGATGGGGGAATATGCACTCCCATCTGTCCGTTCTCATCCGATTCGATAAACGGATGGAAAATAGGGTTTCCATCCGTCCGGTTTTGACGGATCGGATGTCAGCGGACATGTCTCCACTGACATCCGATGCCCCACAGGGATGTATAGGGCGTACGTTCAGATCCGCCAAGAAAACTGACAGGCAGATCTGAACAGACTCCATGTGTGAAAGGGGCCTCACTTTTTCTTTTAGTGTAAAACTGACCTGGCCTAAAGTGTGTTTAAAGGATAACTCCACTTTTGTGGGAAATATTATTAGCCAAAAAAAAAAAGGTTATATAGCGTATACAATTGACATACAAGTCCTATTGTAATTGATTTGCAATTTTGCAATTTGGCAACTTGGAGCCATTCAGTACATAGAGGGTGTGCAGAACACACACACACCCCCCCCCCCACCCCCCAGAAATGTAATTTCCTGCTTGTGTGATTGGCTCACTGATTTTCCCAGAGGTATGCTCTAAGATACGTATCAGATTTTGAGCACCCCCTGCAACAAACATTTCATTTTTAGTGAGATACTCTCAAAGGGAAATCACATCTAAAGAGGTGGAGACCCTGCCACTTTCCTTATTAGAGCCCTGCAGGTGCAGCAGCTGATTGATAATTGTATAACCATTCCTATACAGATTCACTGTGCACATGGACACAGACAAACAAACAGCTATTTCTTCATAATAACAAAAGGTAGGAATCTGCAACAAAGTTTGTTAAAATTATTGCAATGTACATAGATCACCTAGAGGGGAATGTTTTTTTACTCAGAGTTACTCTTTAAGGTAAACGTTTTGCTGAGGTGTGCCACTATGTGATAATGCAAGTACCTGTGTTAGGCTAGCCATAGGTGCCTCATTTTCTTTTGTTTGATTAGCCAGGGGGCCTCATCAGCCGCTGCGCGGGAGAGCGCATTGGTGGAAGCACTTATAGTTTCAGTTTGAGAAACTTTAAAAATAGCAGATGAGTCTACAGTGTCAGGAACGCAGGTGTCTTTTTGGTCGCCGATGCTCCTTGGAGATTTCCTCTCAGGGAAGATCTGCTGTCTCAAGGGCCGATCTTCCATCCTGCTTTACAGTCGCTGGCTTTACCAGCGTGGCTGTTGAAAGCCAGGTATTGATGGATAGAGGTCTTTCTGACTCTGTGATTCCTACGCTATTGAAGGCCAGGAAGTCTACTTCCAGGAAGATCTATCATTGTACGTGGAAATGGTACATTTCATGGTGTGAATCGTTAAAAAGTGCACCCTCGTTTGTTTTCGGTAACTAGGGTTTTGACTTTTCTTCAAAAAGGGGTTGAACAGCATTTGGCTTTGGGCCAAGTGTTGGCTTTGGCTGTGTTTTTCCAACGTCCTTTAGCTACACATGCCCTGATTTGCACTTTTATTCACAGGGTGCGTCATATGGCGCCTCCGAGTCGATCACTGTTACCTCTGTGGTATCTGAATTTGGTGTTGTCAGTTTTTCAAAAACCTCCTCTTGAGAACATTAGGGAGATTCCCCTGCTTACATTATCTCAGAAGGTTGCCTGTTTGGTGGCTATCACTTCTGCCCACAGGGTGTCCGAATTGGCGGCGTTGTCTTGCCGTTCACCTTATCTGGTGGTCCACAGAGATAAAGTGGTACTTAGACCTAATCAGTCGTTTCTTCCTAAGATGGTTTCTGATTTCCATTTTAATGAAGACATTGTGCTGCCTTCACTCTGTCCTAATCCCAAGCATCCCAAGGAAATTGCTTTGTATTCTTTGGATGTGGTTCAGGCAGTTAGAGTTTACCTGGCGGCTACTGAATCTTTCAGGAAATCGGGCTCTCTTTTTGTCCTTACTGAAGCACCTCGTAAAGGAATGGCTGCGTCTGCTGCGACTATATCCAGATGGATCAGGCAGATGGTGGTTCAGACTTATTCACTAAAGGGTCAGGTTCCTCCTTTCCCGGTGAAGGCACATTCTGCTGGAGCGCCAAATGCCTCTTGGGCTTTTCGCCATCAGGCGTCAGTGATTCAAGTTTTCAAAGTGGCAACTTGGTCGTCACACGTTTACAAAATTATACAGGGTAGATGTATTGGCATCTTTGGATGCCTCTTTTGGCCGCAGGGTTTTGCAGGCTGCTGTCTAAAGAGAACTTTGTTTCTCTTTGAGGGTGCATGTTTTTTCTAGGTGAGCTCCAGTTGTACCTGGTTGAGCTCCTTGTTAGCTGGTTGGCTATATTTAGCCTTGGGATATTGCGTTCTTCTTTGCGTTATATTTTCCCACCCCTCATGCTAATACTGCTTTGGGAAGTCCCAATGGTTTGGAAGATATGAAGCTACGTTTGTCAATGAACGAAAGAGAAAACTGGATTTTTTTACTTATCGTAAAATCCTTTTCTCTGAAGTTCCTAGACAGACTTAGCACCCACCCCTTTAATTATGAGTGGAATGGGGTTGTTGTCTTCTAAACACTGCTTGCAACTAAACTGAGGGCTTTAGCAGAGTGTGTGGGGTTATGCCTGCAGGGACAGCCCCATAGGCGTTGTGAAAGTTTTTTCCTGCCTAGTGTCCTACTCTACGGCTCCCTTTACACAGCATGAACCAGGTGGCATACTCTGAACACAACTATAGACTTGTTTAGCAGGGATATTTTCTAACTAGAAACGTGGATATATATCCCCTTTTTTTTTCCTTTTTCCTGAATACCGTATCGTGGCTGTTGGTCTTTAAGTCCGGTCCAGTGCTTACCTTTTGTAAAGTTCTCAGCCAAGTGTCAGTGCTTCACCCTTGCCGTACCATTGCCACATGTCACTGTTTGCTATGGGGTTTTGTCATGCTCATTGGATATAATCTTTCGCTAAAACAAATAAATCAGTAAAAAGGTCACAAACAGTTTCGGTCCCTGAAGAAGCCAAAATCTCAGCGAAACATGTAGGACCTCTGTGATCTGCTGTATTATTATTGAGTCATTTTGTTTTCATCCGAAATGTTTATAAGTCATGTCTGTATTCTCGCTTTTATATCTTATGTGATGTCTTTTTTAACCTTACTTTTGTAATAAAATTTAAATCATTTTATACATTGTGGTCCTTTATGCCAACTATTATCACCACCATATAATCATTGCCTTAAAGTCCCATGCTTCTGGTGAGGCAGAGTCCAGACACTTCTCTCGCCTTCGGCTTGAGTAGATGCGGAACCAGTCCCTCAAACCAATCTGTTTTTTCTAATATGTTTTAGGGATGTGGCAATGATTGGTGGTGTCTTGTGAACTAGTGCTCCTTCTCCTTTTCTCTAGTGTCCTACTTCTGTAGGGGGCAGCATAACCCAATGGTCAAAAAGATATGAAGCTGCGTCTGTCAATGAACTTCAGAGAAAAGGATTTTACGATAAGTAAAAAATCCAGTTTTTGGCTGCAACTGTATGTTGCTATTGCCTTGGGATTCCCTTTGCTGACATACACACAGAAAGCATGCAACCACTGTTTATGTCAGTCAGGTTTAAAAATCCAAATATCCTCTACACATGTACAGTGGGTATAGAAAATAATCACATTTTGTTGCTTTGCAGCCTGAAATAAAGACAGACAGTTTTTGTTTTATCCAGCTGTATTTACAAATGCAACTTATAACATAAACTTAAACACAACTTAAAAACGTAATTACTGAGTTGGAAAAAGGATCATCCATTATGTCAGTGTTTTGTTAGACCATGTTTTGCTTTAATTACAGCCTTTGGGGTTTTTTCTCTGCAGCAGGGACAGGAGCAGGACAGAAGAAAAATGGATGGGGTTATACCTCTGCTACCTCTGCTTATCTAGACTTTGCAACATTTGCCCACTCTTTTGCAGAACTGCTCAAGTTCAGTTAAATTTGATGGTGCCCATTTGTGGACTTCTGTCTTCAAGTCATTCCACAGATTTTTAATTGTGTTTAAGTCTGGGCTCTGACTAAGCCATGCAAGGACATTCACCTTTTTCACATTCAACCACTGTGTGGTCATTTTTGCTTTGTGCTTTGGATCATTGTCATGTTATAAGGTAAACTTTCCTCCCATTGACAACTTTCTGGCAGAGGGCAGAAGATTTTCGTCAAGAATTTGATGGTATTTTGCCCCATTCATTTCTAGCCTGACAAGTGCTCCAGTCCCTGCTGCAGAGATACACCCACATAACAGGATATTACCACGTCCATGCTTTACTGTAGGAACGGTGTTATTTGGATGGTGAGCTGTATTAGATTTCCACCAGACATATCATTTGGTGTTAAGGCCAAACAATTCAGTTTTAGTCTCATCTGACAACCTTAAAGTAATTGTAAAGTCTCGTTTAAAAAAAAAAAAGAAAAACATGTTATACTTACCTCTTTTGTGCACTTGGTTTTGCACAGAGCAGCCTGGATCCTCCTCTTCTCTGGTCTCTCATTCCTGCTCCTGCCCCTCCCTCTTATCGAGTGCCACCACAGCAAGAATCTTGAAGCATTGAAGCACCCTGTGTCCATTCAGACATGGAGCTGCCGTTCCGCCTGTCCCCTGTCTCTCCTGATTTGCTCACTGACTTTGATTGACAGCTGCAGGAGCCAATGAGGCCACGTCTGTATCTCAGCCAGTCAGGAAGGAAAGTCCCAGGATAGCTGAGGGGCTCGTGGACATCGCTGGACAGAGAGGGGGCACAGCTAAGTATTAGGGGTGCTGCTACACACAGAAGGCTTTTTATCTTAATGCATAGACTGCATTAAGAAAAAAACCTTCCTGACAACTCCTTGAAACGCACCTTGAAGATTCTGAGGCCACATAGAAAAATGTGTTATGGTGAGAAGAGACTAAAATGTAATTATTTGGCCTCAACATCAAACTAAAATGTCTGGCGGAAATCCAATACAGCTCAGCATCCAAATAACACCATTCCTACAGTAAGGCATGAAGGTGGTAATATCCTGTTATGGGGGGTTTTTCTCTGCAGCAGGGACAGGAGCAGGACAGAAGAAAAATGGATGGGGTAAAATACCAACAAATTCTTGAGAAAAATCTGCTTCCCTCTGCCAGAAAGTTGCCAATGAGAAGAAGGTTTACCTTCCAACATGACAATGACCCAAGGCACACAGCAAAAATGACCACACAGTGAAAGTCCTTGCATGGCCTAGTCAGAGCCCAGACTTAAACTAAATTGAAAATCTGTGGAATGACTTGAAGCCTGCAGTCCACAAGGGGGCAGCATCCAATTTAACTGAACTTGAGCAGTTCTGCAAAGAAGAGTGGGAAAATATTGCAAAGTCTAGATGTGCAAAGTTAGTAGAGACATATCTCAAGAAATTAAAGGCTGTAATTAAAGCAAAATGTGGTCCAACAAAATACTGACATCGGGGGGGGGGGGGGGGGGTGATCCTTTGTCCAACTCAGTGAATCTGTTTTTGAATTTTTTTTTTCTGACATGTTGATGTTATATCCTTCACTTGGATGTTATAAGTTGCACTAGTAAATACGGCTGGATAAAACAAAACCTGTGTCTGTCTCCATTTCAGGCTGCAAAGCAACAAGATGTGATTATTTTAAAGGAGGGTGATTCTTCCCTCTACCCACTGTACGATCTTCTTTACACCAGTGTTAAGGTTGGGTTCCCACCACATGCAGTCCAATGTGGTTTTAATCTGCATCAAAACGCATGTACAGTAGTTAACATTGATTCCAATGGCATAGTTCACACCAGTGCAGAGCTTTCCAGTTCAGTCAACAAAAGTACAATATGCTGCATTTTTTCTGCATGGAACGCATCTGAAATACAACAAAACGCATCAAAAACACATCGGGATACATCAAAAATGCTCAGGAACACATTAGAGCACAAAAACACACTGAGAAGAAAAACACACTGAAATGCATTAAAAATGCATCAAAAATGCGCATACAGAAACGCATCTAGATCACAAAATTAGTGTGAACGAATCTTCAAAAATAAGAATTGCTTTTTTTTTTTTTTTTGCTGTAGTATAGCTGGATATATATTTATATATATATATATATATATATATATATATATATATATATATATATATATTGTAGTGCTTGGCTAGCAGCCTGTTATAGAACAAATATGTCACTAATAATAAGCATGAAAATATAGTATTACACAATTTCTCTTCTGTCATGTACTGACGGGTTTTTATTATACTGTATAGGGCAAAAGTAAATCAATGATGTTTTACTTAAAAGTTCAATTTATGCGTAATATCCAACTGTTTGTGTTTGAAGCTTTATCTATTTGCCCCATGTAATTGTCATTTCCCTTCCTCTTGGCGGAGTGTAATTCACTCATGACAGAGCACTGGGGGTTTCCCCTGGGATTGTGGATATCCATTGAATGATCTGTCTTTTTACACTGAGCACTGGCCATACCTCTTGTCTTCTGTGCGTTCCAGAAAAAAACTCATTTCATGTTGTATTACAGATAATAAACACAATCTCTATAATCCATCATCCACCATGCCCTGCTGATCAGCTGCTTTCAGTGATTTCTGAAACTAATACTAGCATCGGAGCCTTTTCTGTATACAATTACTACTAATGCAGTTACATTCATGTTGCTGTGTACTTACATGTGTATATTATCACTTACAGAATTAAGCTGATCGGGTAATTTATATTATTACAGTATCATATCTACAATAATTAAGTCTATGTTTCTTAGCTGCAAGTGGTATACCCAAGGAGATACATCAATGTTTGAGACTGTATATAACAGTAGAGGGGGAGTAGATAGAAAATCAATACTTGGGTGACATTACCTGATAAAGTAACAGGATTTGACCTGAATGGGTGTCACATAAGCACACAGTTTAATCAGTTTGTATGTCTGATACTTTAGGGTCATCTATCAACATAAGCCTCGGTTTGTTCCCATGATAAAGTTTTCATGTGACTACTACACAATAAAAATTGTGGAAAGTTAAAATTTGATGAATTATAACACGGCTGTTCTGAACTTCAGAATAGTGCCCCCTGTCCAGGACCTTAGCCACTCATGATTATTGGTCCAAAATTGGTCTTAACCAGAAGGAATATCTTTTGCAGTTTTTTTTTTTTTGCAGTAAAATAAAGAGAAGTTCATGTTATTTATTACATAAGAATCAAAATATATAGCCTATATGTAGAGTACTAGGAATAGGAAAATTATATGATAATGATATATGAGGAATGCTCATCCTCTCGGTCTAATGCTTTTTGAAACAGTGACCTAAAGAATGTTTGGAGACAAGAACTTCAGAATTTTTTTTATGTGCATTTGTGCTTCAGGTCAGCAAATCAAAACATTAGAGCCAGTAGGACAGCATAACAATCCACTAGCATATTTAGAAGGAGTTGACTAATGAGAGCCTCAATGCCTATATTTCTTCTATGCCAGGTTTATCTTAAAGAATAAGTCCAGGATAAAACCTAACTAACGTTAAATCTGCTCTTTGCTACATTCTAAGACTATTCTATCAAATCCTGTAAAGCAAAAATCACTGTACTTACCTTTTCTACACCCGATCCAGTCTCCAGCGAGGGAAGCTCTGTGCAGGAGAGGACCGACAACGGCTGTAAAATGAATGGTAAGTGACGTCACCCATAGACTTACTATGGGGCTTCCATTGTCCATTGCCTTTCCTGCACCCACCTCCATACTGAAGCCACAGCCAACAGCTCAGCGTGGGACTGGACCGGATCACGTGTAGAATAGGTAAGTGCAGTGATTTTTGCTTTACAGGGTTAGATAGAATAGTCTTAGAATGTGGCACAGAACAGGTTTAGCGTTCGGTGTCTCTACCCTCCAATCAGCTTTCAGAGCTCTCCACACTGAGCTCTGCAGTGTATACATCAGTTGTGTAACTATCTCAATCCATATTGATATCAATCCTCAATTTAGATACTGAAAACCCTCAAAAGGGAGAAAAATATATGAAGAATGTATATAATGCTAAAATAAAATAAAATATTTATTAGAATGCCATTAAAAATGACCCCATATAAACTGGAGGACAATATACAAAATACCACAAATATGTAAAAGCTATAGCATATCACTTGAACACTGAGTGGCAATTGACAATGAAATGAAATGTGATGATCCCAGATGTATGGGTCCAGAGCCCCGACCCGTTTCGATTTTTTAGGCATTCCCCAAGGGGATGGCAACTGGTAGCATGATAAGGGATCTCTAGGGTACATACACAAGTAAGTATATCAAAATGAAACACAACAAGAGTCTGCAATATATATTCAGGGTACAAGCATTAAATTAGAATACTGATATAATGCACTTACATAATAAAATCCAAAAAACACATCAAACTATGCTGGAGGTCCACAGGGGCAAAAGACAGCAGTACCATAGTTATATTCCATATCTCCAAAGCACAAAGGATATGTAGAGACCACCCTGGATGGTTATTAGGTCCCTGGTATTAAAACACAGGTATGCTCTGTAAGAAACAGTAACTATAGTAAAGGTCCACTATGGCCAAAAGGAAGGTCTAGTGAAATAATACCTGGAGTTCTATGTTTGTATCTCCCATATATGTTGGATGGAAAGAACTTAAACCCCAGACTGGAAGGCCATCCTGTTTTGCCACAGCAGGAAAATAGACCTTCACTGGCCCGAAGAAATCTACAAAAAAAATAAAAGTTTGAACTACTCAAATTCATGGATTGAGTGAGTAAGACAATACTCCCAAAAACAGTAAAAATTATAATGTAGAATATAATGTAGAATATTGTGCTAACAGTATGGCACATAAGGTATACAATTCTCATAAATATGAGAGCATGCTAGTAACTGTTCACATAGACATCCCAACATGTTTTCGGAATTTCGGATAATTCCTTCTTCAAGGGAAAGAGCGAAGCACAAAAATGTTTCTTCTATAACTACAATATAGTAGCATTAGTATCATACACTATATATATATATATATATATATATATATATACAGTATATTTACAAAAAACACATTTATTCATATGTGAGTTATACAAATAGGCCAACCATACTTACAGCATTAGGATGTGTCTTTGAAAATATAAATCACTGAAATTCAGATAACAGCCCTTGTAGAGGGGTCCACAATGTCTATGGGACGGGAGAGGGTTATTTTGTATTAACAGTTAGTATTATATCTCCAGGGCCGATCAATCAAGATGCCAAGAATTTATTGGGATAATAGAACCTGCATAAAGCAGTCTTGGATCAGAACAACACTACCACCGATAGATGTTATAGACAGCCATGTAGGTCTGCTGGAATAGACCCCCAACGCTGCTCACTAGGATTGCCTTAAAAGAGGAGGGAGCCACTCTAAACATAAGGAAAAGAAAGAAAATTGGAAAAGTATATAGGGTTATATAAATGGTGGAGTGTATGTCCATATACTGTAGTTTCGACATATAAATGTGGCAGTAACCCTTTACCTTTAGATAGCGTATCAGTCAGTCAAACCAAGTTGATCCCTCCACTGCCTGATGGGAATTGTCAGCCAGCGGGGAGAATCCAAAATGGTTCCTTAAATGTAAGTCCTGTAAATAGAAAATAACCCCCTCCCGCCCCATAGACATTCCGGACCCCTCTACAAAGGCCTGTTATCTGAATTTCAGTGGTTTATACTTTCAATGACACATCCTAATGCTGTAAGCATGGTTGGCCTATTTGTATAACTCACATATGGATAAATGTTCTTTGTAGATATACTGTGTGTATATATATATATATATATATATATATATATATATTAGGGATGCACCGAAGTCATAATTCTGTGCCGAATCCGAAACCGAAAAATGCAGGATGCCCTTTACCGAAACCGAAAAATACTTTTTTCCCCCAAATAATTTTAAAATAGATAGAATACACTTTGTAAATACAGACAGCATAGTTTTCTTTCACTTGAATTTTTTTCGTTTTTTCAAATGACAAAAAAATAGACAGTTGCATAGCCAAAAATACTATGCCAGCATATTAGTATAAAGAACTAATGCACTACCAAAAAGGATCTAAAAAAACACAATAGCTTAAAAATATATATTAAGGTATATCAAGATAAAATCAAGCATAAGCAGCCAATCCCTGTAATTTTACTACATACAATACTAGTAAAAGGTAAAAATAATAGATCAGCACTATAAACATACAAATCCAATTCCACAATAAAATGCAATGAAAATATAAAGCTCAAATAAATAAAGACATAATGATATATAAAATAGTGCAAAGCATGCTAAAAAATATAAATAGAAGTGATAAAATCATCCCACATGTGATCTCCCATATACAAAAGTGAAAACACCAAGCCTACAATGATATATATAATAAAATTCCAAAATTCCATGCAGTATATGATGTGAATCAAACTTGTGCAGAAAATGGAAGAAAAAAAGTCTTAAAGAGGAAGTAAACCCTCCTCAGGAAGTTGTACCTATAGGTAAGCCTATGATAAGGCTTACCTATAGGTAATGTAAATATCTCCTAAACATGTACGGTTTAGGAGATATTTACCTTTAATGCAGCCAGTGACGTCACTGGCGCATGCGCTCTGAAGGAATGGCTGATCGTGCCGTTCCTTCAGAGCCCCGTGCCGTGACCGTCGGCTCCCGCACGCGTGCGCGGGAGTGACGTCACGGCGGCTCCGGCCAATCAGATGGCCGGATGCCGCGATCCCGGAAGACGGGCGACTGAACATGTCGCTCGTCATACAGGTAAGAGAGCGGCACGGCGGGGGCTCGTTCTAAGGTAAGTATTTCATAATGAGCTAGTATGCGATGCATACTAGCTCATTATGTCTTTCTCTTGCAGGTTGTAAAAAAAAAAAATTTTTTTTGAACGAGTTTACAACCTCTTTAATTTCTTAAAAAAACATCCAAAACATGAATAATAACGTCCAGTGTTGAAGGTGCCACCAGTGTAGAGTCACAGCAAACCACTATCCACCATCAAGTGCAATGGCCCCCACCTTAATAAATATAAAATAATGTGATTTCATATATGGCACTCTTAATCAAGAGGTTCACTCCATGGCGAATGGTAATCAGCTTGGATAAATATACAGATGCGTGATGTTCTTAAGAGGCAATCCTGATAGAGGGATAACTCCGCAGCAGATAATAATCAGCTTATGAAAAAATATATGGGGTTTCCACAGTGTAGTAAGTAAAAGTAGTGCTTTAATAAGAAATAAAATAACTTGCATATAAGTAAGGAAATGCAGATGTAGAGTTAAAAATAGGACTGAGTGGTCCCCGTGGAAGTAATAGCATGTATAACAACGAACTTCTGGTCTCGACCATAGACCAGAAGTGACATCACCTGGCTCCTAATAACGCGTTGCGTGACCCTTGATAAAGTCACGTATGTGTGTCACAACATGTTGGGAGGAGCCGGGGGATGTCACTTCCAGTCTATGGGCCAAGACCAGAAGTTCGGTGTTATACACTCTATTACTTCCACGGGACCCCTCTGTCCTATTTTTAACTCTACACCTGCATTTCCTTACTTATATGTAAGTTATTTTATTTCATATTTAAGCACTACTTTTACTTACTACACTATGGAGACCCCTATTTATTTTTTCATGAGCTGATTATTATCTGCTGCGGAGTTATCTCTCTATCAGGATTGCCTCTTAAGAATATCATGCATCTGTATATTGATCCAAGCTGATTATCATTCGCCATGGAGTGAACCTCTTTATTAAGAGTGCCATATATGAAAACGCATTATTTTCTATTTATTAAGGTGGGGGCCATTGCACTTGATGGTCGACAGTGGTTTGCTGTGATTCTACAATGGTGGCACCTTCAAAACTGGACGTCATTATTCATGTTTTGGAAGTTCTTTTAAGAAATTAAGAATTTTTTCCTTCCATTTTCTGCACAAGTTTGATTCACATCATATACTGACTTTTGGAATTTTATTATATATATTATTGTAGGTTTTGTGTTTTCACTTTTGTATATGGGAGATCACATGTGGGGTGATTTTATCAATTATATTTATATTTTTAGCAAGCTTTGCACTATTTTATATATCATGTCTTTATTTATTTGAGCTTTACATTTTCATTGCATTTTATTGTGGTATTGGATTTGTATGCTATAGCGCTGATCTATTATTTTTACCTTTTACTATGTCAGCATAGTTTTCAAAGCAAGGTATTTCAGTGCAACCAGCACCCCTATGAATATTCTGCGTTTTTTAACCTGGCAAGGGGGGGAAACCTGATTGGCAACTATGGGTCATCACACATTGCACTCATCATTGCCTTTTGTGCTGCCTTAATAAGTTTAATAAAGCAACAGACAAACAGAACTATGCTTTCACCTTCATCCATGTTGTAAAGTGTAAATCCTGTATAATAATGATAATAAATATAGATAGGCCACTAGTCCCTTTTTCTTCCAAACACTAATATTAAGTCGAGGTTATGCCCAGTGCAGCCTGCTGGAGGGTGTGATTGAGTAAATCGATTATTTATTGATTTGTTGCCAACTAGGGTAGTTGGAGGTTAATAACTGTGCTTCAACAATGATAGCCAGTTTTTCTGGGTCAAGGTACCCTTTTCATGTGCAATTGCTTTTATAGTGAATCATTTGTCTTGTCTTTTTTTTCTATATTTTAACAGTTTTATTTACAGAAAAGCTTCCAATTAACTCTTTGTTCTAAGTTTTAGAACCAAATTCTGCCTGCCTCTCTTTTTTTTCACAAGTGACTCTCTTTAAATGCTGCTGTAAGGAAAGAAATAGAAATGACCCCCAGCATTAGTGTCAGTGCCTACAATAATAAACCCAAAAATTAGTGTCAGTGGACTTAATAGTCAGCATTGGTTTTAAAGGCCCAAAAAGTAGCCCCAGCCTTGGTGTCAGCAGCCTCAATAATAGACTCCAGCATTGGTGTTACTAGATGCAGCATTTTTAATTGTATCTTGTTATTTTTGGCTGGAGTTCTGCTCCAAAATGTACATACTGTGACCACATTTTTTGTTATTATTATCTTTCCTTCTGCTGACCACCTCTAGACATTTGGGGCTTAACTGCAACAATGAACTCTAGGGGAAAGCATCAGGAGTCTCACTATAGTTCAAAGATAATTAACTTTCTCTTTTGTCTTGTTTGATGGTCTGCAAATGTAAAAGCTTTGAGTAGACCTCCTTGCCCAAGATCTTGTTGAGGATCTACTGTAGTTCCCACTGTAGATAAAAGGATATTCCTTGATCTTTTGTTGTTTTATGCCAGGAAGGCCATAACTATAAGTAGGAAAAAGCTATCTCACCCCTCTATCCAATTCTATAGCAACTAGTAAACTCAAATCTACCATTGTATGACACCTACAGCAAAAGGGGATGTCCTAAGAAGATGACTAAAGTCTGGGAAAGGTGGCTTGGGGATGCCTTCACAGCAACAGTGCCTACTCTCTAACATTATTTGATGCTCTGCTGACAGGATAGCAAGAGGGATTTCTGACTCTTCATCTACGTAAAATTTTTTGCTATTTCCGACTAGGGGACCTTACTCTGATTGGGGTATTTTTTTCTTTTCTCTCTCCTAATATTATCCTCTTTTTTTTGTTCATGGGACACAGACACCCTGTTGTATTTTATTGTTATTTTCTATTTTGTGTTTTTTTGTTAAATAGCCAGGTGACATGCCCCTGCGTGGGCTAAGCCGCCTTTTATAAACTAATAAAACATCCCTAAAAATAGAGCTTGAGTATATGCAGACATCATGCTTCATCAAGCATGCACATTCTAGCCTCAATTTTTACTAAAATACCTGCATGATACAAGGTTTGTTATTCAGGTGTGCCTAAAGAAGTAGAATGTCTAAATACAGGTCTGCTAAAAGGTATCCCTTTTTCCCATCTCAGAAAGTGGCAGGGTAAGAAAGAGTAGAAGTGCCAACTACATAATATTTTTTTCCAGTTAGCGTATTTCTTTCCTAATCCTAAAGTCATGGTCGTCTTTAATATGACTCTGTATGAAAAAGTATTTCCTGTGCGGTGCTTCACCATAAATAGTGTTTGTTCAGTAAGTGTATCCTGGCTGTGGATATTTCCTTTAGTCCCTGGACTTCGTATCCTGCTGTACTTGCTGACCTTTTTCACTTTGTGATCATTTACACTGGAAATGTACACCACCCCCAAATGCACATGCATAAAGGGCCTGAACAGTGCACATTTTATTTGGATGTAGATAGAATAAAGATCTGAATTGCTTTTATATTGGTTTAATAAAGCACTTACTTATGGTGGCAGGATAAGTCTCTCAGTTGGCTATTATTCGATTGAAATCACCAGTTAACTGTAATATGTAAATCAGCATTGCCTCTCACACCACCTAAGATTGACCCTTATATTCGCAGATCTTAACGTTGTTCATAGTAGCCGATAATTAGCAGTGGTAAGGGACATATTGGGAAAATTATTTTTTCAGCTACAACAAATATATTTGTTAACAAAATACTGTGATATTTAGTTTTTTTGCAGTAAAAAACACTCAGGTTTATTATTCAGTATCCACCCAAATTGTCCTTGCTGTGTGTATCTATATGACTGCGGTAACGATAGAGCCCAAAATAAGTGTGGGAACCTTGGTTTAAGCTGAAGTGTACCTAGTCTAAATTTGTTGTTGGCAGTTAGGCTGTAGCCAGTCTGAGCTCTGTATGTTTATGTTATTTGGATTTGTTTGATTTCTTCTAAGACAAGGACATCATTTGCTTCTGCCTGCTTCTGCTTCCTTCCTCTGTATTTGGAGGAAATGCTACTGGATCTTTTCTGGTACTGCTCAACCTCCTAGCCCCTTTCAACCCATCCCTGTATTCCCAGCTATTGCTTCGATCTACACTTAGCCCCATTATTCTCTTTTAGTACATGAGCACAGGGGATTCATCTAATACTCTGAACCAGAGAAGCTGCAGCCATCTATAAGAGTAACTTTTTTACATTGGACTATCATTTTAACATTTTTCACCCCCATTTTCTCTTTATCTTATTAAGCCTTGCACCATATAATCATTATATATTTAAACGCAAAAACAGACAATTTCCATCCTAAAGCTAGATATAGTTTTGACATGTTTAGATTAGCCTGCAAGCAAACAGAAAATATCCAACAAATTTCTGTATAAATCTCTGCTGCCATCTGTCAGAATACCTGAACAGCAGTTGCAGCTGCTGTTCAGCCAAGTTTTCTGTCTGACTTCTTTGATCTATCATTTAAAGAATGTTGGACAGTAGGGGGCAGACAGAGCCATCCACGTGAATTATGACCAGTTGATCAAGAATCGGGACCCATCACCTCCTCTGATTTCTGCAAAAAAAAATCTCAATCTGAATGCTTGTTTTACTTTAAGCCACAGTCACATGATGCCACAGCCCAGAGTCTTCTCCTCTTCTGTTTACTTCCAGTTTGGGTCCTTCTTCTGGTATCTATGTTATTGTCTGCATGACATAGGCACTTCCTGCTAGATGTCCAGTGGGGAGGTCCTCTCATGATACAGAAAAGGATGACACAATCACAGGGGGATAGCACGGTACAAGCTGTCCTAGGCTCCATATGTATCGCTGGATTCATGGGTCCCCCAGAACTGGCAGTGACAGGGACCTGGAGGGGATACTTAGGTGAGTATATCTTGGTTTGAAAGAAAAGTGGGAACAAATGCCAATTAGGATGATTTAGAGGGGTGTGGGAAAGTAATTTTAGCCAGGAATGGGGATTTAAGTTCAAGCCACCAATTATAAATGTTAGAAGCAGCACAAATTGTTTTCTGTCCTTCTTTGTTCAAGACAATATTTATTAGTTAGTACTCATTTCTGTATATGAGGGAAAGTTGCTTTTGAAAATAGTGTTAATGTTTCTTTAAATAGTGTTTTCTATTAGGATGGAACTAAACTGTAAAGTCTGGTCTGCTTAAAGGGAAACACATCAGCTGCCATTGCTGACCTCTCTTGAAAATCTTAAGAGATCAGGAATACATATTTTTTCTATTTTTTAGTTATTATAATTAATAGAATGGTCAAATATAATATGACATGCTCTGAAAACAAAAAGGTGGAAGAAAATTAAAAAAAAAAAAAAAAACGGACTTGCTGTATATTTGTTCTAGGTCAGTGACTCAGTAAGCAATGTAGCTGCTAGATTAGGAATTTATACTTAGGAAAGTATGTAGACTTCCATTGCTTTTCTCCATACGAAAATACTAGTTATCTAGCTGTCAGGCTGATCCAATGGCATTAAAACCTTGAGTTACAGACAGCACCCATAATGTAGAAAGTCTACATTTTCAGATCAAATGACCGTTAATCCTGCTTTTTTGCAGCTCTTCGGTAGTTTTATGCTTCTTTTTACATCATTGCCTGTTTAATGCTTATATGTATAAATAGTTTTGGCAATACATTGTAATATAATTTTTTTAGGAAATGGGTAAGATATATCGTTCAGCTTATAAAAATAAGACATTGCAGACTGGTATTGTGTTCTGTATATCGTAAGTCTCTGAGAATACATCTCAGTATTTTTGTGCTCCATGCATGCCCTCAGGTGACTCTGAATGTCTATTATGAAGGTGAATTCATGTTAAAATGAAGTAGAGATGGTTATCTGTTGTCATTTATTGGAAAACGTGAGTGTACTGGTAGGAAGCAGCTTAGGCTCAGAGATGTATTGATTGTACAGTGTTCTGCTGCGGCAATAGCTCTGCCTGCTTACAGATTACTTTTTCCTTAGTCTTTCTTTTTTTTGATGCATTTTACAGTCCTTACTAAATCTAAAAAGGTACATTTATAAACATTCTGGTATTCACGGGGTTAAAATAAGCTCATGGCTGCCACTCTTCAAGGGACAGCAATAAAATACCCCAACATTGAGAGTAGGGTGGAGCTCAGGGAACATCTCCACTCTCATCTGTGACTAATGAACCTGAAAGCGGTGTGTATTACGCCACTTCTTAGTTCAGAGCTGTTATTTTCTCGGTTCCTGTTGCTGTGAAAGCAGCTAATCAAACACCATATGTGCTTTATTAGCTACAGTCAGGGACAGGGGAGACATTGGAGGTGTAATAGACCCCTGATGTCTTCATAAACCCCCAAAGACCTGCCACCTGCCCGTGCTATTACATGGGGGGCTTTTTAGCTCCCTTGTGATAGCAATAAAATTAAATGAATAAAAAATACACAGCCAAATGCAACAAACACTTAGACCATGTATGTATACATAAATTCCTCAGTTGCAAAAATATCACGCGACATATAAAATTTAAACTGACATTATTTTTCAGAGCCTTTACTTTCAGAAAATATGTATGATAATTGTTTAGGGGTTTAAAATAGTTTATAGCAGATTATACCATGTTTGTGAAAAATATTTGGTTCTCCACCTGAATAATGCCATACTCATCATTATATACCTTGAACAGACTGTCTTCATGCCTGGCAAGTCAACAGCCATCAACCTTCACTGGGTTTTCCTTAATTTGCAGACACCTTCCGAGAATTTTTGGGCTTGGGCCCTACTGTCACTCAATGCGAATAAAGCATTCAATAGCGTTAAATGGCGTTAATCTGTGAGCAATAATGGAACTCTTCGGATTTGGAGAGAGATTCGTCTCCTGGGTGCGGCTTCTCTATCACACCCCACAGCCTGCCATCTGTTTGGGCAGTGTAGCACACGGCAGGGGTGCACGCTTTCACGCCTGTTGTTTGCCCTAGCTATTGAACCACTGGCGGTTCGCATTCTGGCATCAGAGGACATAGTGGGTTTCCGGTATGGCATGCTGCATGAGAAACTTATGCTCTAAGCAGGCGACATGCTGGTGCTGCTGGGGGACACACATGCCTCGTTGAGAGCAGTTACAGCAGTGATCACTTACTTTGGTACCTATTTTGGCTTAACCATCAATTGGTCCCAGTCTGCTTTGTTACCCGTAGAGGGCATAGTTAACCCTTCTCTGCCCACATTCTGCCCCGTTCTGGTGGTTGAGTTATTTAGGGTTCTCTTTCGTTCATTGACGGACACAGCTCCTGATTCTTCTCAACCATTGTTTATACTGCCACCTACAGGAGTAGGACACTTGGCAGGAAAAAGCTTGACTACGCCTATGAGCAGTCCCAGAAAAGTAATTTTACTAGAAAGTGGTTGGTTCCTCAAGCCAAAAGAAATAGTGGGATTGTGAGGGCAAAAGTATTATAAATAAAACAAAATGTATTATATCATAGAAAGTATACATATACAAGGAAGCAGTATTTTTTTCACATGGGTGCTGTACATATCAAACAATGTCGGCTGTGCCGCATAGTTGCATATTACTTATAAGCAGGTATGGTGATTCCCGATGTAGAGAAACATGGGGTTCCGACGCGTTTTGGCATAAATTCAAACAGTTGCCTTTTTCAAGGTTAATCACCAAACTCTAAAAAGTGAAGAGTGAAAATACATGAAATTAGTGACATTGTGTTGGTTTATCATTTTCTCATATAAGACCTATTTATCAGCAATGTTATTTAAAGTGGCCTTATTATTTAAATCTAGAAAAAATATTTCATGGGTGTGTGGGACTTTTAAGGCACCAAATATAACACAAAACCATATATATAAAAAGTTTTTTTTTTTACATCTTTATTGTTTAAACATTAAAACAACAAGCAATTACATTAATATTTAAACCTACAGGGTTAATCCATATTTCCTTAAGTGCCCCAGCCTGAGTGCAGGAAATCTCTTTGGATACAGGTACTAGACTTTATTGGTGCTGGTATAGATTGGAAGAATTATCCTCCTGTTCAACCCAATAACAACCTGCGCCTCCTGATCTAGGCTGATGTGTGCTTAGCCTGCTTTAGATGGCAGCACTATTGATTTCATACAATTGATCAATTACTCCTGAAGCAGTTGGGAAGTATAATTATTAAAAGCAGTCTCTATGCACCTCTTTATAAACATACAATACAGTATTTCAGTCTTTAATGCCAATTATATGTACTATCCTAAGATAAAAACATCATTGACTACCCTACAAAGATGTGTGTTTGCTATGCAATATAATGTACAATAAAAGATGTATAAACATTTGCCACTGAATCTTTAGGCCTGATTTCTAAATTATAGTAAGTGAGGCTTACTGCCTTTTTTAATCACAGACCATTGTTGTTATGGGAAACAATGCATTTATTTTCCTACGCCATTCATGCTCTTCTTCACTCCCCTCTTACCCTTCCCCTGCCCCCCCCCCCCTTTTTTGTTTTTCCCGCTTCCTCCTTACCACTAGAGGTCGGTGAATGGTTCGGGCCAAGCAAAAGTTTGGGCTCAAGGTCCTGGTTTGGACTGAGAGGGGAGACTCCACACTGTTTTTTTAAACATTTTTCTATTGCAGGCGATGGTATTGTAATGCCAGCAATTTAAATGCAAATTCATTCATTTTTTTTTTTCCTTTCAAATTGTAATTTTTGCTGCAGCATGTTCTATGCATGCTAGAGATGCGCCACTTTACAGGCAGACTAAGGGGACTCCCTAGGTACTATATTTAAAATAGTTTTTCACTTTTATTGTTGCACTTTAAGCATCATTAAAATCACTGCTTCTGTAAAAACTATCCTTTTCAAAAAAAAAATGCATTTTGATTTTTCAAGTTCAGGTCCCAAAGACTTTATTAGGGTTCGCTGTTCGGGTCAGAACTTTTTCTCTGTTTGGGAGTTCTGGTGTGAACCGAACAAGGGAATGTTCAGCCCAACTCTACTTACCACTGCTTTTGTACACCCTTGCCTCCCTGTGCGCCTGCACCTGGATTCCGCCTGGAAACACCTCATTCGCTAGTCAACACAGGTAATCCTCTTTAACACCACTCTCCCACAATGCCTCTCTGCAAGTTTGTTACCTTGAATGTTCATAGACGCAATAGTCATGAGAATGATCTACTGTACTGTGAGAACTATGCCACCTCAGAAGCCACATTGCCCTTATACAAGAAACTCACTTTCAGACAAATCCCCAAGGTTTCAGACTATTGATTCCCCTTGGCGTACCACAGTACACATTCTCAATCCATATCGAGAGGGGTGAGTGTCCTGATATCCTGGTCTGTGGGCTTGAAGCTCGTTGACCAACGATCTGACCCAAATAGCCAATTTTTGTTTCTGAGGTGGGACCTGGAGGACCATCAGTTCAACCTGGCCTCTCTCTACATCCCCTCTGCTCTCCAGCACTATGTAGACAGGGCACTAGTCATTGGAGATCTCAGTCTCACCCTGGACCAACTGCTGGATTTACCGCTTCCAGACTGCCTCATGCACATATCTCAATATTGGTGTCACTGGTCCCCAAGAAGTGTCACTTAGTGTCAGCTTTGTCCGCTGCAATGTTGCAGTCCCGCTAAAAATCGCTGATCGCTTGCCATTACTAGTAAAAAAAAAAACAATTCTATAAATATATCACATAGTTTGTTGACGCTATAACTTTTGCGCAAACCAATCAATATACGCTTATTGCGATTTTTTTTTATCAAAAACATGTAGCAGATTACATATTGGCCTAAACTGATGAAGAAATTTGATTAGAAGTTTGAAGAGATTTGAATTTTTTTAATGGGTATGTTTTATAGTAGAAAGTAAAAAAAATATTGCTTTTTTTTTTCACAATTTCTGGGAATGACCCTGGAAGGCTGTTTTCTTGGAGCGTGCCACTGGAAACTAAACAAATTCGTTCCTACAGGAGGGTACATTGCATTTGGAATTCTCCTCCCTACTCTCTGTGTTTATTAGGTCGGCCATAGACAATTAAATTTAACCAACCTAGTACATTCAGCCTGCCCATACATGATTCGAATCTTGACCTGCTGAACCAGCCAGGATTCGGACCATGTATGGGCAGGCTGATTGTTTCAAGTTGATCGATTGATCAACTTGGGTACAACCAGCCTGCCAGATTTTACTTGTGATTATCACTAGCAGCTTCTATAGCCACTAGCACTAATCAAAGTCTTCTCCCAGCTAGGACAGCTTCCCCTTCCGGGAGAAGACAGTGGGTTGGCAGGAGGGATTCCCTCATCAACTCTGTTCATGGGGGACTCTAGCTAATTTCTTTCCTGCAGCCCATGGTTTCAAGAAAGAAATTTGCTCTGTGTATGGCTTGCCTTAGACATTACCACTCCAGATTCTTCCCTGTCTATCCAGTGGGAAGGCCATAAATGGGTCATGTTTCTCTTACTGCTCCACTGACAGCCGAATAATTTCTGTCAAGTGTCAAGACACGGAGCCCTTTAAGACGCCTAGGCCCAGACGTGTTCTCTAGCAGGCATTGTATGGTATTTGCTCCTCTTCTATCTCAGCATCTTTACCACAGGATCATATCCTTCCTCCAGACTCCCCACAGGCACATATTTCTGTGATAACTAAGAAAGACAAGGACCTTTCCAATTGTGCCAACTATCGCCCAATATTGCTTCTGAATACAAACCTTAAAATCTTTGCAATGATCTTATCATCTCGCCACATGCCTCTCATTTAATCCATCATGCACCCTGTTAAAGTAGGGTTTGTACCTTCGAGAGAGGCTGCAGATAAAAGCTTATGTGTCCTCAACATCATGCACTTGGCACAACCTCGCAAAATCCCACTCTGCCTGCTGTCCACCAATGCCGAAAAGACATTTAATCTGGTAGACTGGCACTTCTTGAAGGCAACCTTAGCTTATACTGGTTTGGAAAACACATTTCCTGATGGATATCCACTCTTTACTCTACTACTACTGCAGCAGTACGAGCTGACAAAGCCACTGATCAAGGGCAAAGATGGCTATCATCAGCCTTCATATTTATTTTTTAATGCTAGAGCCCTTTCTATGTCATGTCCGGCAGAACCCAGATATTAAGCACTCCCCTACAAGACAGATGTATAATAAAGTAGCCGCTTATGCGGGCGAGCTTATGCTTTTTGTCACCTCCCCTGATACAATTTTCCCAAATATCATATTCAAGCAGATGCTAAGATATTTGATATGTAACTTTACTGTACAGCCTGTTCCGTGTTAGCTGCCATTTTTAGTACAGAGGCTTTAAAAGTGATATTCCCTTATTCTTTTGTGAGATTACTGGACATGAATTAAGATGTTTGCAGGATATTCCTTAGTGATAAAAGTATGTAACAGACTTGGCAATTTATTTGCAAGTATTATTTTGAACTGTTTAAATGTGTTTTCTGGCTTTTGCTGCATAAACTCTGTTATATAACTGAAGTGTGCTCTTAACAAGGTTGAAAAGCAATGATTATTACACGCTACACTGTTCCTTCTGAATAATTCAAAAGTACACCTTAATCCCTTGCATTTTATTGTGTAGCAGGTCTGTATAGCTTTCAGATGCTGGTTATCTAGTCTAGGGCCAACCTGCATATTTTTTACAAGGTGGTTTTGCTCTCAGTTTATACATCTCTACTGGCCTAGAGCACATAAGCAAATGTTAATAAATGTGGATGCTAATAATAAAAAATGTTTTTGTCATGTAAAATAATACATTTTAGCTGTTTAAAAACTACAAGCTTAGTTACCTAGTTTTGGATAATGTTGGGACCACTGACCCTAGGAAATATATAGTGTGAAAGTCTAAAATTTTAATTTGACATCAAAATAGTAATTGAGGGAAAATTTCACAGTTGGGGTACCTGTTTCGGTGGAAGCAGATGTCTGTATGACATATAAATTAGGTTTGATTTCCACCCACTTTGGAGAGATTTCATCTCACTTTCTGTTGATTTACCAGGACAGGAAGAAAAGTTAAATCTCCCCAGCAGAAACACTTTCAGAAAGAAATAACCAAATATACAGATCAGTATGCAACATGATTTTAAAATCTTACAGTTAAGAGATAATATATATATATATATATATATATATATATATATATATATATATATATATATATATATATGCCATAGTTTAGCAAACGTGACAGTGATACAGCCCAAGTACCCAGTGGAGCCTAAAAAATAAAATATAAGCAAAACTACTTTGAGTAAGTATAGAGATTAGTGAGATGGGAGAACAAGACTAGCCAAGAATGCCTCATGCTTATTATGGTATCCACTGCTTCATCAAGAGCCTAGCCTAATGACAGACACTGTGCCACAGTTTTACAAACTTTAAGACAATACCACTCTAGATCTTGATGTTTCCTGATAACCGGCATGGAAAATGCTCAGTTTTTGTTTCATGGAAAAATCTCAGTCACTTATAGGAGAGCTGGCGTGGGGAGTAATTGGTCTATAATATTAACCAAGATTTCTTCTTTTGGCTTTTCATCAGTATGGCCAGGTGACTTGACTATGCAGGAGTCCGGCTTTGGTCTACCATACCACCTACTGATGTGCCAGCTTGGGCACATTGCATGCCTACCATCACCCTGGTCCAGCACTCCATAGCATTATCATAGGCGTTTAGAGAAATAAAGATATGCATAAAGTGAGCAAAGAAAGTACATATGGATAATATGAATATGGAAAATCTAGACATTACTGAAACATGTGTTTCAAGGAAATCTCACTTAAAGTTGATCTATAGGTGAAGCTGATCTTCTGTTAACATGTACCATATATGCTACCTTCTTATCCTGTTCCATCTGATTCATGCCTATCTGCTGCAATCCTCAGAAATCATCTCTCAAATTCCACATTCAAATGCCTTTTTTTTCTTATTTTCTGTTCAAAGGACCAGACACCTTATCCTTCTGCATGTTCTGCCTGGTTACCGGTCCCCTCTACACCCCAGTTTAGTCTCTGCACTATTTGTGCCAATGGAATCACATCAATGAGATCCCGACTGTGGGATAGTCTTTTAAAATACATTTTCTTTCCTCCTTCCCCTGCTCAGCTACACCCATCTAGATCTGCCTAAATCTGCCCAGTTTTTTGAGGCTACAGAGGGTTGGCTACAGAGGAAAGTAGAACTCCCCAGACACCTCCCACAGAACCACACAATTCCAAAGATTGGTGGGATATGTTGTTCAGACTGTGAATCAGACTGTGATTTCATGCTATGTCTGGGCCAAGTGGGAGGGTATTCTGTGGCGCTACACATCACAGTCTGATTTATGATCCACAGGGAGTTTAAAACATGTTTATTACCAAAATCTGACATGTTATGATAAAAGCAATATCAACTATAGGATTTACTTGAACAAAATGTCATCTGTCTATTCATAACCAAGAAATCTATTTAGGTTAAACGTTCCTTTTAAGGAAAATTTTTGGAAATTAGTCATTCAGAAGAGAAATTTCAGGAGATTGTTCACATGGTGTGTACACATTATTGTAAAGATCATGGCTTGATAAGCCATTACAGTATATGAATGAAAATGGTTTCCTAACTTTCTCAATATATTGCCTTTTTGTTACAGGGAAGTGCTGGTTCTTTAGAATTTCAGAACAATTTAAACATCATAATGACTTCCCATCTTAGTAACATTTTGCCTTGTATCCATTTTGATTTTTAGCATAATGAATATGATATATGTTTCTAATCTGAAAGCCTTACTTTTGTTTGTTATTGGACAACTGTACTTTCCTGTTTTTTTCAGGAGCCCCATTTGTGTTCATTCTATTTCAGAATTTTTAGTTTTTACTACTTGTTTAATGCAGTATGTCTAAATCTAAATGGATAGTATTGCTTACTGATGATTTAATTTATTTTTAAAAAAGGTAACGCTAAAGGCAATGGCAACTGGCACACAACCAGTAAGTGGCCATAATGGCTAAGAAAATGGAAGAAAAAATAAAAAGCATATCCTTTTTCTATGATGTCTAGATGTGCCTGTTCTGACAAGTGTTTTCTCAATTAGCCAGAGAGAAATCACAAGGGGCTGGAAGTTAAGCACTGAGAAGAAGCCATCTGAATAAATGTCAGGACAGTGCTAACTTCTGCTATGCTTGAAAGACTAAACAGCATCTCTGCCATCATTTAAGACTAGCACACATGCTTGCTTCTATTACAATTTATTACAAGCGTTTCATTAAAACAGTGAAGAAAATATGCTCAGAAGTGGATTTGTTGCCAATAGCAACCTTTAAGGTTGTATTTGTCATTTAATGGCAAAATAAATAAACAAACTAATCTGACTGGTCTCTATAATTTTCTTTTTTATAGAATTATAAAATCAGTCCCATAATGTCCAAAAGATAGATAGCAATATCAGATGTCATTGACAGGTGCAACAAAAGCTCTTTGACACTGGTCTTTTAAGTGCTGCAAACAGTCAACTGAGCTCCTAACGTTTCCATAGTGAGCTGACTGTTTTTGCTGCACTGACATCCCAGTGTTGTCAGCTGTGCCTGAATTCTCCCCTGCTGCACTACAGAACATCTCACCCTTATGTTAAAGAGATGAGGAGAGGTGTTGCTGTTCAGTGAACACTATCTTCTTTTAGAATTGCTAAGGCACATTTAAATAGGAAATATTCACGGCAAGGACCACACTCTACCTCAGAACTACCGACCGATCTCACTTTTGAATACAGATCTAAAGCTCTTTACCAAGATCCTGGCTAATAGACTGAGGTCCCTGGTCCCCGGGCTTGTGCACCCAGATCAGACGGGGTTTGTCATGGGACGGGAGGTTAGGGACAATTCTGTCCGTGCCCTCCATCTCATTCACTGGGCCCGCTCACAGACCCCGCGGTCCCCTTATCTGTTGCTCTCGACGGACGCTAAGAAGGCTTTCGACCGGGTGGATTGGGGCTTTCTCACCGCCGTCCTGCAGCGCTTAGAGATGGGTCCCTGTATGTTAAGATGGATCTCTGCCCTCTACCAGTCCCCTTTGGCACAGGTTAGGGTTAATGGTTGCCTCTCCGATCCATTCCCCATCAGAAATGGCACGCGACAGGGCTGCCCCCTGTCGCCTCTCCTTTTTGCTCTGGCCTTGGAGCCCCTGCTCTGTAAGGTTCGTGTGAATGTGAACATTAAGGGGGGTCACCGTAGGCTCCACGGAGCACAAACTCTCCACGTATGCGGACGACGTTCTGTTCCACATAGTGGACCCAGTCACTTTGCTGCCCAATCTGATAGTGGAACTCTCGGAGTATGGCAATGTGTCCAACTTCCAAATCAATTATTCCAAATCTGAAATCCTGCCTATCACCATACCCCCTCCTATGGCGGCCTCTCTGCGGGCCTCCTTCCCTTTCACATGGACGATGTCCTCCATGAAATACTTAAAAACAAAAAGCAGAGCGCCTCTAAGTGTTATCAGTTTAATTAAAAGGGTAATGCAGGTACAGGAAAACTGCTCACATTTAAAACAGTATAAAATAGCTCATCTGTTAGGTGGTCTGCAGGAACACAGGGGTCCACGGCTGGATGTTAGTAGCTCCAAGAGATGGTGCAGGGGATGCTGAAGGAGGGAGATGTCTGGAGAGCCAAGAGACCAGATAGTAGGATGGTCAGCAGCTTCAGGAAGGTGTTCTGTTCCTCAGGGAGACACCTGGTGAGCCGAGAGACCGTTAGGTAGAATGGCTGTCGGCTTCAGAAGGGCGCCCTGCTCCTCAGTACATCCGGCGCCAACAGATAGGGGAGCCCAGCGTGACAGATCCAGCAGCCAAACGCACAACGCGTTTCCGAGCGTGCGCAGTAGCCTCACAGGGCGTGCGCGCTCCTTTCTCAAGTGCAGTGGCATGACACAGAAGAGCTGAACAAGTTTATAGGAAGCCAGCACTCAAGCTGGGTGGATACAGATGGACTTAAAGTGGCCATTGTAAATGAGCTGGACAGTGGGACCACAATACTTAAAGCGGCAATAAGAAAATAAACACAAAACAAAAAAAAAAAAATGGTTATTTAACAAGGTAAAAAGACATACATCGGCTCTAATCATAATATGGTGTTAACATCTAGCTCTTCGTTTAAACCCTTGGGTGAAAGTGAATCCAGGGTATAGATCCAAAATGTCTCTCGTTGGCATAATTTGGCAAATCGTTCGGCCTCAGATGGAAGTTTGGGGATAGACTCTATTACCCAAACCTCCAATCCTGATGTGGACTTGTTGTGGAACTCGAGGAAATGGCGTGGTACGCTATGTTGGTCACAACCCTCCTCCACAAACCTGCGATGGCGACCAAATCGTTGCCGTAGTGGGCGGATGGTGCGACCAACATAGAGTAGTCCACAGGGACAGGTCAGGCAGTAGATCACGTAATCAGTAGAACAGTTGTAGAAAATTTAAAAAATTTACCGACAATACAGATTTGGTCATTAAACCGGCCGACAAGGGTGGAGCTATAGTCATTCAGGACAGGGCCGATTACATCAGGGAAGCCCTCAGACTCTTGTCTGACACAAACACCTACGTCAAGCTGACCAAGGATCCACTCCCCACCTTTAGATTAGAGGCGGAGTCTTTGATCTGTAACGCAGTTAGAGATAAAGTCCTTGATACCAAAGAAGCCGCTTTTCTTAAAAAGGAATACTACCATACACCTTATTTCTATCACCTTCCCAAGGTACATAAAGACCCCCTCTGCCCACCTGGTAGACCTATCGTGGCTGCCATGGATAGCATCACCAGCGGATTGTCACAGTACATTGATGTATTTTTGCAGCCACTCGCCCAGTCCCTGCAGTCTTATATCAGAGACTCTATCCACCTATTGGAGCTCTTAGCCCCATACTCTTGGGCGGATAGCTATCTTTGGTTGTCCCTGGACGTTAATTCCCTTTATACGTCCATCCCCCATGACATAGGTCTGCGGGCGACACAACACTTTTTATTAAAAGATCCTATGCTCAATAACCAACAAGCCACCTTTATCCTTGATGCCACCGATTTTTGTCTTAGGCATAACTACTTCTGTTTTAATGGCGACTTCTACCTTCAGACCCATGGTACCGCAATGGGCGCTAACTTCGCACCCTCCTACGCTAACCTGACCATGGGTTTCTGGGAAGAATCCTTCATTTGGCACAACAACCCCTTTGCTCAATATTTAGTTTTTTACGGCCGTTACATAGACGATATCATCATCATCTGGGACGGTCCTCCATCCTCGATTGATGATTTTGTCATCCACTGCAACACCAATGATTTCGGTCTCACCTTTACTTCTGTTTGTGATGCGGTTCATCTAGCCTTCCTGGACCTCGAGCTGGGTAGTGAAGGAACTTCCATTTTTGCCCGGAACTACACCAAGCCCACCGCTGGCAACTCGTACCTACACTATAGTAGTTGTCATCATCCCCAGTGGGTAAACAATATACCTAAAGGGCAGTTCTGTCGCCTTAGACAGAACTGTACCAGGGATATAGATTACATCACACAGAGTGATGCTTTGAGAGCCAAGTTTAGGGATAAGGGTTACCCTGACCAATTGGTCAATCAAGCTTATACCACCTTCCTGCCTGGTAAACCCCCCAAAAATACAGCTAAATATGATGAATCCACTCCGAGGTTCATCACCAGATTCCACTGCCGCTACAGGAAAATGGAATCCATACTACAGAAACACTGGAACATTTTATTACAGGACCCCCATCTTTTACCCAGTTTAGGTCACAAACCTAGAGTTACTTACCGTAGGGCTCCCACCCTAAAAAACAAAATTGCACCCAGTCGTCTCAAAACTAAAAAAGTCCATAATCCACTATGCCTCATTCCCTAAAAGGGCATGTATCGATGTAACAAGCCTTTATGCAAAACATGTGCCTTTGTGCGACATGGTAAAAAACAGTTCACCCATGAGAATAAGACTTACCGTTTGGAAGAATTCTACAACTGTTCTACTGATTACGTGATCTACTGCCTGACCTGACCTGACCAACTGTTCTACTGATTACGTGATCTACTGCCTGACCTGTCCCTGTGGACTACTCTATGTTGGTCGCACCATCCGCCCACTACGGCAACGATTTGGTCGCCATCGCAGGTTTGTGGAGGAGGGTTGTGACCAACATAGCGTACCACGCCATTTCCTCGAGTTCCACAACAAGTCCACATCAGGATTGGAGGTTTGGGTAATAGAGTCTATCCCCAAACTTCCATCTGAGGCCGAACGATTTGCCAAATTATGCCAACGAGAGACATTTTGGATCTATACCCGGGATTCACTTTCACCCAAGGGTTTAAACGAAGAGCTAGATGTTAACACCATATTATGATTAGAGCCGATGTATGTCTTTTTACCTTGTTAAATAACCATTTTTTTTTTTTTTTGTTTTGTGTTTATTTTCTTATTGCCGCTTTAAGTATTGTGGTCCCACTGTCCAGCTCATTTACAATGGCCACTTTAAGTCCATCTGCATCCACCCAGCTTGAGTGCTGGCTTCCTATAAACTTGTTCAGCTCTTCTGTGTCATGCCACTGCACTTGAGAAAGGAGCGCGCACGCCCTGTGAGGCTACTGCGCACGCTCGGAAACGCGTTGTGCGTTTGGCTGCTGGATCTGTCACGCTGGGCTCCCCTATCTGTTGGCGCCGGATGTACTGAGGAGCAGGGCGCCCTTCTGAAGCCGACAGCCATTCTACCTAACGGTCTCTCGGCTCACCAGGTGTCTCCCTGAGGAACAGAACACCTTCCTGAAGCTGCTGACCATCCTACTATCTGGTCTCTTGGCTCTCCAGACATCTCCCTCCTTCAGCATCCCCTGCACCATCTCTTGGAGCTACTAACATCCAGCCGTGGACCCCTGTGTTCCTGCAGACCACCTAACAGATGAGCTATTTTATACTGTTTTAAATGTGAGCATTTATCCTGTACCTGCATTACCCTTTTAATTAAACTGATAACACTTAGAGGCGCTCTGCTTTTTGTTTTTATTTTCACTTTCAGAGCTGACTTCTCTCTGCAGCTGAGCTGGCCCTGAGTGTAATCTATTTCAGCCATCAACTACACCAGATTAATGACTATACATGAACTGCATACCCCTTGATGCTATATAGGTATGTGTGATGCGCCAACCCTTATCCTGCTTGTCCATGAAATACTTAGGTGTTCATCTCACTCCATCTCTGGACTCCCTGTACGCTACTAACTATGCCCCTCTTCTCAGACGGATTCGTGTAGGCCTCGAATCCTGGGACAGATCCTCTTTCACGTGGGTCGGTCGCACTAACATCCTCAAAATGACTGTTCTCCCCCGGGTGCTATTTATCCTGTAGATGCTCCCTGTGCCGCTACCTAGACGCTTCTTTGCAGAACTTAAGAGCCTCTTTATTGCCTATGTGTGGGGGGGGGGGGTAAGAGGCCCTGGATAGCTGTTGCCTTATTGCAGAGGAATGAACGCAAAGGGGGTCTTGGCCTGCCAAATATTCTGCAGTACTATAGAGCTATAGCCCTCCAACGCCTGCTAGACTGGCGGTTTCAGACTTCGTCTAAGATGTGGGTCTCACTAGAGAAAACGGTCGCGGGCCGCAACCTGGCATATGCCCTGTGGGTGCCTGCAGAGAATAGGGGGTCTGTCGCACTGGGCGTCCCCTTTGACGGTCCACTCACTACGAGTGTGGGATAAGTTGAACGGCCTTCTGGATGTGGCCCCTCCCATGTCTCCGCTGGCTCCATTGGGGGATTTTCCTTGGTTCCCCCCTGGGGAGCGACTGTCATCACTGGGCTCCTGGGCTAGAGATGGGGAGGTCAGTCTGGCTCGCTTTTGGTCTGCTGGGAAGTTAATCTCACTAGCTACGCTACGGGATCACTATGGTAGCTTCCCCTTTGATTTCTGGAGGCACCGTCAACTGGCCCATTTTGTGACCTCCACTTGCCAGACGGCCCAGATCAGGACGGAGCTCACTGACTTTGAGCGCTTATGGGCAGCCCGTGACCCACAGCCACATCTGATTTAAGCCCTGTACAAGCTACTAGAACAGGCCAGGCCCTCATCTAAACCGTACTTTATCCGGGAGTGGGAGAAGGACTTGGATCTCGAGTTCACCTCGGACTAACTCCAACGCTTGTACCGTCTGACCCACTCTAGTTCTGTGGACTCCAAGACACAGGAGAATAATTATAAATTGCTCACCAGGTGGTACCGGGTTCCGGTGATTTTAGCCAGATTTTGCCCGGGGATTTCGGATGGGTGCTGGAGGGGATACGGACAGAGAGGGACGCTCCTCCACGCGTGGTGGACGTGCCCTCGGATTAGGCCCTTTTGGGAGATGGTGAAGAAACACATCTTGGCTGGTATTGGTTTGGACCTGCTGGACTCCCCGGGGCATTTCCTTCGGCATGCCCCCCCGGTTCCCATCCCGATATATAAGCGAGGGGTTCTCCCGTATCTACTCAATGCAGCCAAACGCCTCATTCCTGTTCATTGCAAGACCCCCCAGGTCCCTAGCAAGGCAGATTGGTCAAGAAGATTATGGACGCTGAGGAGTGGATGGCCACTTGCAGGGGTACTAGGGAGCGGTTTGACTCAGCCTGGTCTCAGTGGCGTCAGTACGCCCCAATTCGCTCCCTGTGTCCTCTAGTCTCGATGTGGCCCTCTTGGCGCTGGCTGAACCCTCATTTCACCAGCGGGTTCTACAAACCTCACACACACCTTCTGGGCACACCTTCTGATGGCCTGAAACTTCCGCAGGGTTGGCGGAGACCCCCCCCCCCCCCTTCCCCCCCTTTTTTTTTCCTGTTTTGGTGTCTTATTTACTCACCTATTTTTACAAGCCTTTTTTCATTTTTGATGCCCTTGATGGGGGTTCCCCCCATTGAGGTAGACTTAGAGGGCCATGCTGTTTTGTTTGGCGATGTGGGCTCTCTCTCTCTCTCCCCTCCTAGGAGGGGGAAGAGCGGGTCAACTGGGGCCGAATGCTCGGACCTGGGAGAGCCCTGTCCTCTGTTTGTTTTCCTTAAAGCACTGTACAGCACCTGTATATAAACCTGTATATAGACTTGTATATAGCACCAATAAACACTACACTGTTTGTCACTACCACACTGGATTTGGTATCTGTGCCTGAAAGACTGCTCATCCCAGGGAGCTTTGCACCTGCTACCTGTTCCCCAGCTTACATATGGTGGAGGATGCGGGCAGTGGTAGTAAGTTACTACTTAAAGGGCCAGTACCTGGAGTGACTAAACATGGAGGAAATCCTCAAACAGTTGGTGTTATCCAACGCTGCACAGCAGCAAGCAAACGCTGCACAGCAGCAAGCGAACTCTTTGTTTAAACAACAGATTGGTGTTGTACAAGAACAAACAAAGCAAGCAAACGCTGCACAACAGCAAACAAACTCTTTGATTCAACAACAGATTGGTGCTGTACAAAATCAAACCCAGTTGATGTTTGAAAAACTGGCAAGTGCTGCAGAAGCAGACAGAAAGGTGCTGGTTGAGGTGGTGCAGACATTTGCACAGGAGTCTGCTGTGAAAACAGAAACAGTTAGAGACCGCTCCTCAGCCATCCATGTTGGACGCTTTCTGTCCAAGATGACTGCTGAGGATGACCCAGAGGCCTTTCTGGTTACGTTTGAGAGAACCGCTGAGAGGGAAGGCTGGCCCAAAACCCAGTGGGCAGGATTGATCGCTACTTACTGGGGAATCGCAGAAGGCCTATTATGATTTGGAGTCCGTGGATGCAGGAGAGTATGAAAAGGTCAAGCAGGAAATCCTGGCGTGTCTCGGTGTCAACTTGGTCGTTCGAGTCCAGCGGGTCAACAGCTGGTCCTTCCGAGATGAGAGGCCCCCAAGATCACAGATGTTTGACCTAATCCACCTGGCGCGAAAATGGCTACAGCCAGAATCCTTGTCTGGGCCACAAATAGTGGAGCGTGTAGTCATGGATCGGTTCCTGAGGTCATTACCAACTCCTTTGCAGAAGTGGGTGAGTCAAGGAGACCCCAAGTCGGCGGACAACCTGGTGAAGCTTGTTGAGAGGTACTGTGCTGCAAAGAGCCTGGTCACCACCCCTACAGCCGCACGAACATTCCACCCAAAGCCACGGTCTCCCCAGGCCACCGGTAAGACTGTTCCAGGGGAAGTGGGTGGTCAGCATGGCAAGGAGACAGGGGGGAGGATTTTTGGTGCCAGAGCTGAAGTTTGGCGTCCCAAACAAGGGAAGCCACTGCCTGTCAGCAAACCTAACTGGGGTAACATCCGGTGTTTCCGTTGTCAGGAACTGGGACATGTTGCAGCAAACTGTCCATTGACAGATGAACCCATGCAGTGTGATATGTCTCTGAGAAGGCAGTCTATGTTTGTTGCTGTTTCATGCGCTGCTGCACCAAGTGTAGGAAAACACATATGCCAAATGACTGTTAATAATAAGCCTATTACGGCCTTGCTGGACTCAGGAAGTCTAGTGACTTTGGATAAAGCAGAAATGGTCGAAACTGTGAATTTAAATGCTAAAAAAGTTGCTGTGATCTGTGTACATGGTTATACTCTGAAGTATCCTATAGCTACTGTTAGCTTTGAAACTGACTTAGGTACGGTGACCCATCCGGTTGGACTTGTACCCTACTTAGTGCATGAGGCCATCATTGGTAGAGACTTCCCTAAGTTTTGGGAACTGTGGGATCGTCCCGAATCGGTCACAGTAACTGACTCAGTGGTGGAGCCAGAACCCCTGGCCATCACCGACAATGTGGGTTTAAGGGATTCCTCTCAAGGTTCCCCGGATTTTCCTTTCTCTGTTATGGCAGGAGAACTGGAGGAGCCTGAGGAAGTCCCCACAGCCAGTCCAGGTGGACAACCTTCTGCTGACCCTGAGGCTACATTGGAGTTTGCGGATCTTAATGTGCACAAGGAAAACTTTGGTACCGAGCAGAAAAAAGACCCTACCCTTGCCAGGGCCTGGGAGAATGTAGCAATGTTTAATGATGTACCTGTTGAACCAGGGGACAGACCCTGTTTTCCTTTTTTCAGCAGCAATAAAGATTTATTGTATCGGGTATATAAAAAGAACGATGAAATTGTTGAACAGTTGGTGGTCCCTAAGCCTTACAGACGGGTGGTGCTGGAATTGGCTCATGGACACTTCCTGGGAGGTCATTTAGGGGTTGAAAAAAACACTGAAAGGGTGTTACACAGGTTTTACTGGCCTGGAATACAGAAAGATATTGACAATTATTGTCAATCTTGTCCTGTATGTCAGAGGTCAGTCCCACTATCCCACATTTCCGAAGTCCTTTAGGGCCCCTACCTATTATTGAAGTGCCCTTTGAGAGGATCGCCATGGACCTCGTAGGTCCACTTCCCAAATCTGCCCGGGGTCATCAACACATTCTTGTAATCATGGATTATGCTACACGTTACCCCGAGGAAGTTCCCTTACGCACTGCATCCGCTAAGAACATTGCTAAAGAGTTGTTCATGGTGTTCAGTCGCGTTGGGATCCCTAAGGAGGTCCTTACGGACCTGGGCACTCCATTTATGTCACGAATAATTAAAGAGTTGTGCAAGTTATTTAAGGTGACCTAGTTGCGGAGTTCCGTATACCACCCTCAAACTGATGGCCTTGTAGAATGCTTCAATAAAACATTAAAGAGTATGTTAAAAAAGGTTGTGGACAAGGATGGAAAAAACTGGGACTTCTTGATTCCATACCTGATGTTCGCCATCAGGGAAGTACCCCAGTCCTCTACAGGATACTCTCCTTTTGAGTTGCTTTATGGGAGACACCCTCGGGGACTCTTAGACATAGCCAAGGAAATCTGGGAGGGGGAGCAGACACCCCATAAATGTGTCATTGAGCACATCGCTCAAATGCAGGACAGGATTGCAGCGATCATGCCTATGGTAAAGGAACACTTACTGCAGGCACAGGCAGCCCAACAGAGAATATACAACAGGGGAGCCCGACTCCGTGTCTTCTCACCTGGTGACAGGGTCCTGGTGTTAGTTCCCACTGTCGAGTGCAAGTTCCTAGCTTAGTGGCAGGGTCCCTTCGAAGTATTGGAAAGAGTTGGGGAGGTCAATAATAAAGTGCATCATCCAGGAAAAAGGAAGCCAGAGCAGATTTACCATATTAATCTGTTAAAGCCCTGGAAGGATCGGCTGGCCTTAACTGCGAGGTCCGTCCCTGTAACATCTAAGGGTACTGAGTCCACTCGGGTCGCTGAGGTCACGATTCCAGACACCCTGTCTTATTCCCAACAACAAGAAGCTAGAGAGTTCCTAATGAGGAATAGAGAGAAATTTTCAGAGTTACCTGGTATGACTTCCACGGTTCAGCATGATATTGTTACTGAACCTGGGGTCCGTGTCAAGCTTAAACCATACCGAATTCCCAAAGCTAGGAGAAAGGACATTAGTGACGAAGTAAAAAGGATACTTGAGCTAGATGTCATTAAGCAATCCAATAGTTACTGGTCAAGCCCCATCGTTTTAGTCCCAAAACTGGATGGTACTTGGAGGTTCTGTAACGACTTCAGAAAACTCAATGCAGTGACAAAGTTTGACACGTACCCAATGCCCAGAGTGGACGAACTTATAGACAGACTTGGCAAAGCCAGCTATCTAACTACTTTAGACTTGACCAAAGGATATTGGCAAATACCCCTGACTGGTAGCGCCAAAGAAAAGACTGCGTTTGTTACCCCAGAGGGTTCATTTCAGTATAAAAAAATGCCTTTTGGGTTGCAAAATGCCCCTGCGACATTTCAGAGGGCCATGGACAGGAACCTAAGACCTCACCGACAGTATGCAGCTGCCTATCTGGATGATATAGTGGTACATAGCAATGACTGGGAGTCTCACTTGCCCCGTGTACAGGCTGTTCTGGATTCCCTCTTCAAGGAAGGTTTTACAGCAAACCCCAAAAAATGTGCCATTGGTTTAGAGGAAGCCAGGTATTTGGGCTACACTATTGGTCGTGGAGTCATTAAACCGCAGTTAATCAAAGTAGAAGCCATCCAAGAATGGCCACGTCCTGCAAACAAGAAGCAGGTCAGAGCCTTTCTTGGAATTGCAGGGTACTATAGGAGGTTTATCCCGAATTTTGCAACTCTAGCTGTCCCACTGACCGACCTTACGAAAGGGAAAGAATCAGTAATGGTGAAATGGTCCCCAATAGCAGAGGAGTCTTTCCAAGTCTTAAAGAAGCACAGCCAGTGTTGTACTCCCCTGATTTCTCCAAAAATTTCTTGGTTCAGACGGATGCGTCTGATGTAGGTATTGGGGCCTTATTGTCACAGGTACACAATGGGGAAGAACACCCTGTGGTGTACCTGAGCAGAAAGCTTAATGAACACGAGAGAAAGTATGCAGTCATTGAAAAGGAATGTTTAGCCATAAAGTGGGCCTTGGACGCGCTAAGCTACTATCTGTTAGGGCGCCAGTTTGAATTGATAACTGGCCATGCTCCTCTGAAATGGATGGCCCAAAAGAAGGAGACTAATAGACGGGTGAACCGGTGGTTTTTGGCTCTACAAGATTACTCCTTCGCTGTAAAACACAGGCCAGGTGTTGAGATGGGGAATGTAGATGCCCTGTCCCGTGTTCACTCCTGTTGGGCCACAGGTGTTCCAACCCTGGGGTTGAAACAAGGGGGGGGGGGATATGTAGCAGAGCATCCCAGAGAGAGCCAGGAAAAGTCCTGTTCGGGGTTTATACATCTCCCAGGCATCTCTCGTATACCTTTAGGGATCTCTGATCCATGATCCAGTTCAGGTCTTGGTCCTCTTCCCCAGGCCAATTTAAACTCACCTGAGACAGACAGCCAGGGCTCTCTCAGCCTGGGAAAACAGACAATGTTTGTCTATGAGAGCAGAAGGTCAGTAAAACTACCAGTTTGTGTCTTTGGAAGCTGACAAGCTGTAGGCTTGCTCAGTCTGTGTTAGTGAGGGACTGCATTGTGTGTAGTAAGCGCCGGGACACGGCTAGGCTTTTGTTTATTATTATTATTCCTGCTTGTTTTCCTTAAAGCACTGTACAGCACCTGTATATAAACCTGTATATAGACTTGTATATAGTACCAATAAACACTGCACTGTTTGTCACTACCACACTGGATTTGGTATCTGTGCCTGAAAGACTGCTCATTCCAGGGAGCTTTGCACCTGCTACCTGTTCCCCAGCTTACACAAGCAATGGGCTGATTCTTTGGAGGAGGTACACAACAATCACAATAATTTGATGGGTGGGTGTTAGTCTGGAGGCGTGGGCATTCCTAGGCAGGTTGTATTTGCATGCAATTATTACTAAACCCATGAATGTAACAAAAATGTATCCACACCCCCGCAGTACACACAACCTATAAATGTGTTTTTTTCATTAAACCTATAAAAATGTTTTTTTCATGAAATACCTTTTCTGACGAGCGGTATACAGTGGTCAGGTGATATATAGAAGTTTCCGGCCGAGCACTAAATGTTCCTGTAGGAGGAGATTTCACTCTCCTCTCACATGTCTTCTGACGCTGACTGACCTCGACCCTCTGTCCTGCTAGCACTTATTGGCGCTGTGGCGATCACATGAACGGTTCCAAAACAAAAATTCAAACAGGAAATGTTCTCTACAGCAACAGAGACCAAACTGAGCATGTGCAGCCTGACTCTACACACTGGGTCTCATCCGGACTTGTCCAAGGAGACAGTGCAGGAGGAAGAGGATCTGTGCATATAGGATCAAACAGCCTTTTTACACAATGCATAGGATTAACCCCTTAAATTCAACAGTGAGTATAAGAAGTATACTTTACTGCATATACAGACTGATTTTTCTGTTGTGGGTTTAGTAAAACTTTACATGTGATGCTGAGCCTCAGTCATTGAAAGGACTGAAATCCAAAAAATGCAGGGACAGCCAGGCTGGGGGGGAAAGGCTAAATGATTTGGGATGTCATCCAGCTAGGAAATATGGTAGGCTCTAACTTGCTGCTGCTTCTAATGCGCATTGGAGACGCTTACATTGTGCAGTGAAATGTCAAAGAAATTTCAGTAAAGGAGAGAAGCTGGTACAACTGTACAATATTGAAGATGAGGCTGGAGTTTAGCTTTAATGTTTCAATGTTACCCTAGGCACCTTGCCATGACCACTCTTAAAGTGGTTATAAAGCCACTTTGTCATGATCATACAATCCCCTCTGTTAGATCAGTGGTTCTCAACTCCGGTCCTCGGGACCCACCAACAGGCCAGGTTTGCAAGATAACTAAATTACATCACAGGTGATCTCATTTGCTGCTCAGTGATTGCAGTATTCTAGTCTGCATCCCCCAAGGTAATACTTAAAATCTGGCCTGTTAGTGGGTCCCGAGGACCGGAATTGAGAACCACTGTGTTAGATAACATGCCCACTGTATGTGCTTTATAAAAAATATGCTGATTCCTACCTTATTTCAGAGTGCCTTCTGGCACTCATGTGGCTGCTCGCTGCTCTCCTCTCCCAGTCTAAAAAATACAGTGGGAGGGGCCAAGAACTCCCGCTGACATCAGCCGGGAGGAGAGGAGGAGAGCGGGCACATAACGTTATCTAACAGGGAATTTTATGAATATAGCAGCAGGAAGGGAAGGGGGTGGGGAGCAGAGCAGCACTGACACGAACTGACAAGCGGGTGGAGAGGACAGAGGGGAGACAGCGGATGACGGAGGCATGTAAACTGATTACAGTAGCTCAGCAGCCATGATAAACAGTCCATTTACAGGGGGGAGGGCAGAACCAGGCACGATCAACCAGGTATTTTAGATTATACAAGGGGCCTAATTACACAGCACAAGCACTGTGCTGATATGCATGCTTTAAAGGAACAGGAACATTTTTTTTTTTAAGAGTTAAAAACACTTTAAGGACCACACAAGTCCATACGATGCTAAAGCTGTGATTATAAATGTACTTTAGTGGGCTAAATTACCCACTGGCTTCTTGATTGATTGATTAAGAACTCCTGACCATGGGGGTCCCTCCACGACTGCTATAGTAATGTGGTCTCACTCATCCTTCTGGATGCTTCATAATGTAAAATAGAATATAAATTCAATAAGGCAAGTGAAACCTCTTTCTTTAACCGCTTGCCGCCCGCCCGCCGTCATATGACGGCGGAGCGTAGCGACCATTATCCTGGGCCGCCGTCATATAACGGCGGCACTTTAAGCAGGGCAGGCGCGCGATCGCGTGCGCGCCGCCCTGCACTGCCGGTGTCGGGGTGTCCCCGGGACCCCCCCCCTGTCACCGGCAGGGAGAAACAGCCAATGGGCGTGGCTGTTTCCCACGTGATCAGCTGTGTTCCAATGACACAGCCGATCACAATGGAGGTGCCCGGGAGATGACCGCGCATGCGCGATCGGGAGCACGCAGCGCGGTCATGTCGGTGGCACTGTGTTCCGTAGGAACACAGCTGTCACCGGCAGTAGTAAACAGTCACTGACAGTGACTGTTTACTATGTGATCGGCTGTGAATCCATTCACAGCCGATCACAAAATGTAAACAAAGAGCAGTAACTCACTGTTACTAGCTCTTCTCTCCTCATACAGCTTCCAGTGTGAGGGGAGAAGAGCTAGAAATAGTGAGTTACTGCTCTGTACACATGTCACAAAGTAAAATCACACAAATAAATGTCCCCACACAGTCCTCAGCCCCCCCCCCCCCAATGTCACCTGTCACCCAACAGTCACCTCATCAGTGCCCAGAAATTGACACCCATAAGCGATTCTGCCCGCAATCCGGAAATCATTGCAAATCGCGGGACGCCTGTGCGTTGCCCGTGATTTGCAATAGCACCCCAAACGCTGTGCGATGTTGCCGCCATATCCGCCTGCCGAATCGCGGTAACATTGCGCAAACAACGCATGACGCCCAAAAAAGGTACAAGAGTTTCTTTGGGGGCGTCATGCGTTGTTTGCGCGATGTTACCGCGATTCGGCAGGCGGAAATCGCAGCAACATCGCACAGCGTTTGGGGTGCTATTGCAAATCACGGGCAACGCACAGGCGCCCCGCGATTTGCAATGATTTCTGGATCGCGGGCAGAATCGCAGTGATTCTGCCCGAGATCGCTACGCTCACATGTGGACATAGCCTAAAGTTCACCGGTCACCAGAGACTGCCATCAGTACCACCGTGCACCATCGCCCGTCATCTGTCACCCATCAGTGACCATCGCCCGTCACCTGTCACCCCATCAATCACCGTCACCTGTCACCCCATCAGTCATTGTCATCTGTCACCCTATCAATCATCGTCACTTGACACCCCATCAGTGATCGTCACTTGTCATCCCATCAATCATCGTCACATGTCACCCCGTCAGTGATTGTCATCTGTCACCCCATCAATCATCGTCACTTGTCACCTCATCAATCATCGTCACCTGTCACCTCATCAATCATCATCACCTGTCACCTCATCAATCATCGTCACCTGTCACCCCATCAGTCATTGTCACCTGTCACCCCATCAGTCATCGTCACCTGTCACCCCATCAGTCATCATCACCTGTTTGCCATATACATGCAATCACTTACTGACCGCCTAACGACTATATGCGTCGGCCATTAAAAGCTAAATACTGGGGTTATGGCAGCAGATAGCCCCCATAACCCCGGTATTTTTTGAAACGGCGGGCGGTCGGCTTTCAGATAAGGGTGGTCCCAGTGGCGGATTCGCCGCGGAATTACCCTTACGGTGCAGGGGAAGAGGTGCCCCCCCCCCCCTCCTGCCGCGTCCCAGACGTTTTCCCAGCTTACCGGACCCGCCGGCAGCGGGGAAAACTATCCGGTCCCGGATCCTCAGAGACAGGAAGTCGAGTGAGGGCAAGATTGCCCTCACTCGACTCTATGGTCTTGGAGGACCGGAGCTACGTCAAAAGACGTTGCCTAGCAACCGGTTTAAAGGGCCGCTTTTTTTTTTTTCTTTTTTTTTTTTCCTCTTTCAACAATTTTTATTTTTTTTTTATTTTTTAGTGTAGTTGTGAGGTGTGAGGTCATTTTGACCCCAGATCTCACAATAAAGAGGACCTGTCATGCCTATTTCTATTACAAGGGATGTTTACATTCCTTGTAATAGGAATAAAAATGATCAAAACATTTTTTTTTTTTAAACTGTGTAAAAATAAAAAAATAATAAATAAAATAAATAGGAAAAAAAAAAATTAAAGCGCCCTGTCCCCGTTAGCTCGCGCGCAGAAGCAAACGCATACGCAAGTCCCGCCCACATATGTAAACGGTGTTCAAACCATACATGTGAGGTATCGCCGCGATCGTTAGAGCGAGAGCAATAATTTGAGCCCTAGACCTCCTCTGTAACTTTAAGCTGGTAACCTGCAGAAATTTTAAAAATGTTGCCTATGGGGATTTGTAAGTACCAATGTTTGGCGCCATTCTGTGAGCATGCGCAATTTTGAAGCATGACATGTTGGGTATCTAATTACTCGGTGTAACATTATCTTTCACATTATTGAAAAAAATTGGGCTAAATTTACTGTTTTCTTATTTTTTAGTTCAAAAAAGTGAATTTTTTTCAAAAAAATCGCATTTGGAAGACTGCTGCGCAAACATGGTGTGATAAAAAATATTGCAACGATCCCCATTTTATTCTCTAGGGTCTCTGCTAAAAAAAATATATAATGTTTGGGGGTTCCAAGTAGTTTTCTAGCAAAAAAAATGATTTTAGCTTGTAAACACCAAGTGTCAAAAATGGGCCCAGTCTTAAAGTGGATAAATGGACAACTTTGTGTAAAGCGCTACTTGGATGTTAGGCCTATGTATGTGGCCAGACTGTGAAAAAGTGTTACACATGTGGTATCGCCATACTCAGGAGGAATAGCAGAATGTATTTTGGGGTGCAATTTTTAATATGTACATGCTATGTGTTAGAAATATTGCATAAATGGACAGCTTTGTGTAAAAAAAATGTGTTTTCATTTTCTTTCCACATTTTCCAAAAACTTGTGGAAAAAAATGACATATTCAAAAGACTCATTATGCCTCAAAAATTATACGTTGGGCTGTTTGCTTTCCAAAATGGGGTCATTTTATGGGGGTTTCCATTGTCCTGGTGCTCCAGGGCCTTCAAAAGTACGATAGGTTGTCAGGAAATTATATGTGTAATTTGTGCTCCTAGAATGCCGGAAGCTGCTACTTGGATGTTAGGCCTCTGTATGTGGCCAGGCTGTGAAAAAGTCTCACACATGTGGTATCGCCATACTCAGGAGGAGTAGTAGAATGTGTTTTGGGGTGTAGTTGCAAGTATACATATGCTGTGTGAGAGAAATAACCTGTTAATACTGCAATTTGTAAAAAAAAAAAAAAAACTTCATTTTGCAAAGCATTGTGGGAAAAAATTAAAACTTCAAAAAACTCACCATGCCCCTTATTAAATACCTTGGAATGTCTACTTTCCAAAAAGGGGTCATTTGGGGGGTATTTGTACTTTCCTGACTTTTTAGTGTCTCAAGAAATGAGATAGGCCTTCAGTACATCAGGTGTGATCAAGTGTGATCAATTTTCAATGATTCGCACCATAGCTTGTGGACTCTATAACTTTCACAAAGACCAAATAATATACACTTACTTGGGTTATTTTTACCAAAGATAAGTAGCAGTATAAATTTTGGCCAAAATTTGTGAAGAAAAATGACTAATTTGCAAAATTTTATGACAGAAACAAAGAAAAATGCTTTTTTCACGATATTTTCAGGTTTTTTTTATTTATAGCACAAAAAATAAAAAACCCAGTATTGATCAAATACCATCAAAAGAAAGCTCTATTTGCGTGAAAAAAAGGACACAATTGTAATTCTCAGTCAAAGTGTGAGAGCGCTGAAAGCTGAAAATCGGTCTGGGCAGGAAGGGGGTGAAAGTGCACTGTAGGCAAGTGGTTAACCACTTGCCGACTGCCTAACGCAGATCTACGTCGGCAGTCAGCCCCTCACAGGCAAATCGATGTAGGTCTACGTCGCTCGCTTGTGAGGGTCTAGGGAGCGAGCGCGCGCCCCCGGAGGCGCGCTCCCGCGCGGTCACGCACCCCCCCCCGCGCGTGTGACCGGCGGACCCGATGTCCGCCGGTCACACGGCGATCGGCAGGGGAGAGGGAGAAAGTCAGGCGGCTTGTGTAAACAAGCTGCCTGTCATTCTCCCCGGTGTATGAAGGATGATCATACGGTTCTACTATGTAGAACCGTCGCTCACTCTTCATACATCTGAAGCCACAGCCAATCACAGTAGAAAGCACGCCCCTAGGGACACACACAGCCCCTCCCTCTCAAATAAAGTTAACCCCTTCACTACCAGTGTATTTTTACAGTAACAGTGCATATGTATAGCACTGATTACTGTAGAAATTTCACTGGTAACCCCAAAAGTGTCAAAAATGTCAGTCAAGGGTCCGATCTGTCCGCCGCAATGTCGAAGTACCGCAAAAAAAATCGCAGATCGCCACCATTACGCGTTAAAAAAACAAACAACAAAAATGACAAAAATCTTTCCCTTTGTTAGTAAACGCGATAACTTTTGCGCAAACCAATCAAAATACGCTTTTTTGCGATTTTTTTTACCAAACATAGGTAGCATAAAACAAATTGGCTGAAAATGTTAAAAAATTTAGATTTTTACATTTTTTGGGGGGGAAATTTCATATAAAAAAATGTGAAAAATATTGTTATTTTTGCAAAATTGACGCTCTTTTTTTGCTTATAGCGCGTGATCAAAAATCGCACAGGTGATCAAATACCACCAAAAGAAAGCTCTGTTTGTGGGAAAAAAAGGACGCCAAATTTGTTTAGGTACAATGTCGCACGACTGCGCAATTGTCCGTTAAAGTCACGCAGTGCCGAATCGCAAAATACCCCCTGGTCAGGAAGGGGGTAAAATCTTCCGGGGCTTAAGTGGTTAATTGACCCCACAAACAATGAATTTTTTCTTACTTTTAATTCAGTGAACAGTAAAAGTATTTCCCTAAAATCAATGCCCAGTTATTTAAAGGCTAAGTTCGACCTTCTGACCATGTTACATGTTACACCCATATTTAAGGTGTAACATGTAACATAGTCAGCATCCACCACCTTCGTCAGCACCCACCACCACGTTTTTCTTCCTGCAGCCGCTGTCACATTTTAAAAACAGTGCAGCTGTGCGTGGCTACTTTCGGATCTGTGAATGAATGAACTACAAGTCCTGTCTTCCACTGCGGCAGACGGCTAGTTATTCTCTATTAAGTACGATGGCATTGATCAGCACCCTCATAGCTCACTGACAATTCCTGCAGCTGAGTTACTGTCTGCCCATATGGAGGTACAGGCAGAGAGCTGTTAGCAGCATCTACAGGAGCCAGACATTGCACCCATGATCCTCTGACCGAGGTACAATGCTTTGCAGGCTGCAGTGTAAAAAAAACACACGTAATAAATGCACTTTTTTCCTCTGCAAAATAATGTGCATCTATTATTTGTTTTTTTACTAAAGATGAACTCAGCCTTTAATTTAAAGTCAGATTTCCAAGCTTTCATAAGATCATTGCAAACAAACACCAGAGTGTCAAATATATCCTGTACTTCTAACTCATTCAACAATAGTTCCCTGTATTCGCTAAACTTGACAACTTGTTTTGTGGTCAGGGCCAAGAACTGAAGTAGATGAAAAGGAGGTGCTACAATGTTATTTTTAGGAATGACGAGCCTAATCACTTCATCCACAATCATAGTTGTTCCTGGCCAGTCTTTCCCATGGGTTTTCAACCTCTTGTTACAATTCCCTCATGCAACAGGAAATAGGTGGAGAGGAACAAGCAAATAGTCTGTGTATATCAGTTGCACACATAGTGGATTGTGATTTTAGTTTATGTTTGTTTCGAAGCCAGAGAGCACCCACTTGGCTTAATTTAACGTGGGACTTGTTTTCTGTTATATCACTGAGGAATATATTATGAGTCTTATGTAAGCTTACCATGTCCTGGGATTGTGGATTTAAATATTTATTTGCTCTCTCTCCTACCCTGAAGGCTGGGGTCATGTGCAAACTACAAGGGAGAGAAGACTTTAGACGCATAGATTTTGTACAGAAGTTGTCCAGAGACAATCAGATCTTGCCCCCGACTTCAAAGCCACTTGACAAGAAAGCACAAGTAAGTCTTTATACTTTTATACTGTGTGTACTTAATTCATTAAAAAAACTAGTAATTCTGTCAATTACGGAAAATAGTGGACTGATTGACCCTGTGGGTTAATATATATGTCTCCGAGTCAACAGTTGTGCCATCCCTTTATTGGCTTTATCTACTCACTACGGCCATAATGAAACAGGGGTGATGTCACTCCTACTACTATGTTGAATGTATTTTTTAATAAATAAATCTCCAGAACACAAGTAAGATTGCAGTGGTCTCAGCCAATATGGAGAGCCAGGAAATCAAATACATAGATATTGGTATGGGAAAGTCAAGCTGACAAGAAATCTTCAATGCTCTATTACTAGGAGAAACCCCATACTATTCGTCAAGGTTCGCAACTGGGTCTATTTGAGGGCATCATGAAAAACCTTTGTTTTTTATCATATATGCTTATATACGTGGGTCAAAATCAAAAGTCATCACAAAAAATATCTCATTTTGGAAAATAAAAATAAAAGCCTATTTTACTTATTTTTTTTTACTGTTTTTAACATTGCGTTAGTTTACAAGCACTGCAAATACATAGATACCGGTAATAAGATAAATTTTGGCGTGTGCGTATACATTTACGTTATCTGGTATTTCATGTTGCTGTTAATGATCAAGGTGCAATAACCTAAACCAGGCATGTCCAACCCGCGGCCCGGGGGCAGCATGTGGCCCGGAACCGCAGGCAATGCGGCCCACCTGCCACGGAACTCCAGACAGTCTCCCGCCTTTGGCCAGCGGCTCACGGACACCTGCAAGTGCCGTGCGATCTCCCGGCTGCCGCGGGAGACTTAGGATGTCTGGAGTCAGTGACAGAACCGCTGCTTCCTTTATAGTTCCGGCTCTTTCACAGGCGGAGTGATATTAAATGCACTCCACCTGTGACAGGAGCCATACAGGAAGCAGCGGCTCTGCTCTCTACTGCAGCCGCTGCTTCCTCAAGCAGTACCCGACATCATGACCAGCAGTACCCGTATGACCAGCATTACCCGCCAGCGGTGCCAGCAGTACCCACCAGCATTACCCGCCAGCATTACCCACCAGAATTACCTGCCAGCAGTAACCACCAGCATTACCCACCAGCAGTACCCACCAGCAGTAACTGCCTGCTGACCCCGCCAGCAATAACCGCCAGCATTACTCACCAACACTACCCGCCAACAGTACCCACTAACACTACCCGCCAGCATTACCCACCAGCATTTCCCGCCAGCAGTAACCACCAGCATTACCTACCAACACTACCCACCAGCAGTACCCACCAACACTACCTGCCAGCATTACCCACCAGCATTATCCACCAGCAGTACCCCCCAGCACTACCTGCCAGCAATAACTGCCAGCACTGCCCACCGGCAGTAACCACCAGCATTACCCACCAGCAGTAATCGCCAGCAGTAACCGCACCAGCAGTACCCGCCAGCAGTAACCGCCAGCAATAACCGCCAGCACTCTGCAAAATAAGTACAAAAGGTATGTACATTAGCATGTGTATATTGTTGCAATGTGTTTTTTAATAACTAGTTGTGTTTTGTCATAATATATCATGTCCTTGTTCATACATGTATGAATAAAGACATGACATTTTCTGGCTGCCTAAGTCATATGTGCTAGGGGTGCAACTATCCCCCAGCATATAACTGTAAATATCCCAGCATGTGCAGTGTTTCTGACTCCCACCACCATGACCACTTCAATCACTGAAGTGGTCATGGTGGTTAGAGTGTTCCTTTAATAACTCTCAGAAGAAGTAAACCTCTGTATCCTGATTCCATTTCATCATCCTCCAGTTGTGTTAAATTAGTGCGGGAAGTGGGGGGTCCTGGCGACGCGGGAAGGGCACGGCTGGCGTTTTATTACTTATATACCTTAACTATAGTATATATATTATATGCAGCCTGAGAAAATTTCTCTACACTCAATGTGTTGGGTGTGGCCCAGAGAAGGCAAAAGGTTGTACACCCATGACCTAACCCAACTGTCTCTGCAAACAGGACTTAGGAAATTGATTGAAGTTCTGTGCTTTGTTTTATTGAATGGAAGGTTGAATTCTCCTTTCGCTTACTTGCGTTATCTGACCCCAGGGTGTAACAAATTGTTTATTGCCTTTAAATGTAAATTTTTTTTATCATACTGGCATTTCTACAGTCATCATACAGTCTTTAATTGTATTAAATGGATAATAGCTGCTAGAGTCTGAATATGAGAGTAAATAAAAGGTACTGTCTGGTTATGTGTGATGGTTGTAAATAAATAAATAAATGTGTGTAATAATAAGTGCACACAAATTTGCTAGGCATCAAACCTGGCTGCGCATTTCTTCAACAGCACTTTTTTTTAAAGAGGTCTTATATGTAATTTTAGGTATTCCGCTAAATGTAAATGATCCTGGTAAAGTACAGTATTATAATGTTTTAAAAACCTAGCGTTTATTAAAGTGAACTTTTTGATGCCACAAATATTTTCAGTCAGTAGTTAGTCATTCTATCAGTTTTTTAGATGCACTACCTTTTCCTCAAAACTTGCAGCTAAACAGCACTGTTACTGATATGCAGATGTTGCCATTTTAACAAAAGACAGCAGCTAAGTTCTTGCCTCTGTCTCTGACTACACCCCCAGCTGCTGACAAAGGAAGAAAGCACTGACCCATTACTGTCACAGGAAAGGCAGAGGTTTATTTGAAGTTTGAGCCATGATTGACAGCCTAAGTCCTCAGTGCTATGTAAGAGGCAAAATGGTAGCACTCATTAGAGAAATAAGTGTTGTTTTAAGGAAAATACTAAAACACTAGCGAGTTCATTCTAAGTGGAATAGTTCTCATTTAGCAGTGTTTTTTAAACATTTTAAAACAAAAGGGTTGCTTTAAAGGCTAAGTTCATCTTTTAGAAAAATTCTAAATTCACATATTTTTGCAGAAAAAAAGTGTGGGTTTATTATTTTTTCCCGCAGGAATGTGCAAAGATCAAGGGTGCAATGTCAGGCTTCTGCAGACAAGCCCTACAGCTTTCAGCCATACCTCTGTATGGGCTGTCAATTTGAAAGCTGCAGGGCTTGTGAATGAACTACAAAAGTGCTCATCAGCTTCCTCACACTTCATTGAGAACCACAAGCTATCTGCGGCAGTAGCAGAAAGGACTTAGTTCTCTCATTCACAGATTCCTGTGAATGAATGATGAGGCTGTTTTTAAAAATGTGATAGCAGGCATGGGGAGAGGATCCTCTGCCCACTGTCACGGGGGGGGGGGGGGGCTGGTGACATCACCGGTGCATGCGCACAGGGCTCTTAATTGAAGGCCCCACCCTATAAATCCCTGACCCTGTAACGAAATGCGTAGGAATAGGGCTAGTTGGATAACGTCATCTCACACGGAGTACCCAGGAAGTGCGATATCTATTACAGCCTGCTGGGGCTGAATGCTGGCAAGTTTTACCGATTGTTGCTTGTATATAGTAGTGCGAATAAAATAAATTTGGGACTTCTTAAACAATTATATTTACCTAGGTGGATGCAGCATCGGTCCGATGCTGCATCTGGTGGATGCTGGCTCTACAGTGAGAACTGAGCCATCAAACATCGCTGATTGCTCAGTTCTCCCCCTCTACTCTGAGCAAAGAACCATGACAGTTAGTCAGCACCACTCTGCTCTCCCCTCCAGTGCTTACTGGAGCACTGGCCTGTGGAGGGGGCGGGGTGTTTCTGGCTTAGGCTCTCAGTGGATTGCTGAGAGGCTGAGCCAGGTGTCGGTCCAAGAATCTGGGTGCATCCTAACCATATGGTCAGTATCTTTCCTGAGCCTGGATCGGGTGAGTGACTTTAGTCTGCTGTCGGCTGAAAACAGGTCAAAGGAGTGCAGAAGGAACTGCACTCCTGTGATCCATAGGAGAAGTATGACCAGTCATTTTCTGGTGTGTGGGAAACAAGGTTTTTAAAAAAGGTGAAATACTACAGGGTGTTCTCTTTTGTATGATGCTGAGTGGAGGATCTGAGCTGCCATATTCAGCATGAAGGAGACATTTTAAAGAGAATTGGTGCTAAAATCTACTGGGAGTTTGTGGATGGTATAAACCACTTCCTGAGGATAATGGTGACAGCATTTCCAAAATTTAGTGGATCCCATATAAAGGGTACATGATCTTATTTTGACCTTGTATTTCATGTCAAACTAATCAGGTGAGAGCACAACCGATTGGGGTGAAGCACTAACATTACTCAAGGTGGAAGAGTAGAAGTGTGAACAAAGTTATGGTGGCAATATACAGTGCCTTGCGAAAGTATTCGGCCCCCTTGAACTTTGCGACCTTTTGCCACATTTCAGGCTTCAAACATAAAGATATAAAACTGTAATTTTTTGTGAAGAATCAACAACAAGTGGGACACAATCATAAAGTGGAACGACATTTATTGGATATTTCAAACTTTTTTAACAAATAAAAAACTGAAAAATTGGGCATGCAAAATTATTCAGCCCCCTTAAGTTAATACCTTGTAGCGCCACCTTTTGCTGCGATTACAGCTGTAAGTCGCTTGGGGTATGTCTCTATCAGTTTTGCACATCGAGAGACTGAACTTTTTGCCCATTCCTCCTTGCAAAACAGCTGGAGCTCAGTGAGGTTGGATGGAGAGCGTTTGTGAACAGCAGTTTTCAGTTCTTTCCACAGATTCTCGATTGGATTCAGGTCTGGACTTTGACTTGGCCATTCTAACACCTGGATATGTTTATTTATGAACCATTCCATTGTAGATTTTGCTTTATGTTTTGGATCATTGTCTTGTTGGAAGACAAATCTCCGTCCCAGTCTCAGGTCTTTTGCAGACTCCATCAGGTTTTCTTCCAGAATGGTCCTCTATTTGGCTCCATCCATCTTCCCATCAATTTTAACCATCTTCCCTGTCCCTGCTGAAGAAAAGCAGGCCCAAACCATGATGCCGCCACCACCATGTTTGACAGTGGGGATAGTGTGTTCAGGGTGATGAGCTGTGTTGCTTTTACGCCAAACATAACGTTTTACATTGTTGCTAAAAAGTTCAATTTTGGTTTCATCTGACCAGAGCACCTTCTTCCACATGTTTGGTGTGTCTCCCAGGTGGCTTGTGGCAAACTTTAAACAACACTTTTTATGGATATCTTTAAGGAATGGCTTTCTTCTTACCACTCTTCCATAAAGGCCAGATTTGTACGACTGATTGTTGTCCTATGGACAGAGTCTCCCACCTCAGCTGTAGATCTCTGCAGTTCATCCAGAGTGATCATGGGCCTCTTGGCTGCATCTCTGATCAGCCTTCTCCTTGTATGAGATGAAAGATTAGAGGGATGGCCAGGTCTTCGTAGATTTGCAGTGGTCTGATACTCCTTCCATTTCAATATTATCGCTTGCACAGTGCTCTTTGGGATGTTTAAAGCTTGGGTAATCTTTTTGTATCAAAATCTGGCTTTAAACTTCTCCACAACAGTATCTCGGACCTGCCTGGTGTGTTCCTTGTTCTTCATGATGCTCTCTGCGCTTTAACCACTTGCCGACCGCCGCACGACTATCTACGTCGGCGGTCAGCCCCTCACAGGCAAACTGACGTAGGTCTACGTCGCTTGCTTGTGAGGGTCTAGGGAGCGAGCACACACCCCCGGAGGCGCGCTCCCTCTCCCGCCTGGTCACGGACCCCCCCGCGCGTGTGACCGGCGGACCCGATGTCGGGAGAGGGAGAAAGTCAGGCGGCTTGTGTAAACAAGCTGCCTGTCATTCTCCCCTGTGTATGAAAGATGATCATACGGTTCTACTACGTAGAACCGTTGATCACCGTTCATACATCTGAAACCACAGCCAATCACAGTAGAAAGCACGCCCCTAGGGACACACATAGCCCCTCCCTTTCAAGAAAAGTTAACCCCTTCACTGCCAGTGTATTTTTACAGTAACAGTGCATATGTATAGCACTGATTACTGTAGAAATGTCACTGGTAACCCCAAAAGTGTCAAAAATGTCAGTCAAGGGTCCGATCTGTCCGCCGCAATGTCGCACTACCGCAAACAAAATCGCAGATCGCCGCCATTACGCGTTAAAAAAAACAACAAAAATGACAAAAATCTTTCCCTTTGTTAGTAAACGCGATAACTTTTGCGCAAACCAATCAAAATACGCTTTTTGCGATTTTTTTTTTACCAAACATAGGTAGCATAAAACAAATTGGCCGAAAATGTTAAAAAATTTTGATTTTTACATTTTTTTGGGGGGGAATTTCTTATAAAAAAATGTGAAAAATATTGCTATTTTTGCAAAATTTACGCTCTTTTTTTGTTTATAGCGCATGATCAAAAAATCGCACAGGTGATCAAATACCACCAAAAGAAAGCTCTGTTTGTGGGGAAAAAAAAGGACGCCAAATTCGTTTAGGTACAGCGTCGCACGACCACGCAATTGTCCGTTAAAATCACGCAGTGCCGAATCGCAAAATACCCCCTGGTCGTTTAGCAGCCAAATCCTCCGGGGCTTAAGTGGTTAAATGGACCACTGAGACTATCACAGTGCAGGTGCATTTATACGGAGACTTGATTACACACAGGTGGATTCTATTTATCATCATTAGTCATTTAGGTCAACATTGGATCATTCAGAGATCCTCACTGAACTTCTGGAGTGAGTTTGCTGCACTGAAAGTAAAAGGGCTGAATAATTATGCACGCCCAATTTTTCAGTTTTTTATTTGTTAAAGTTTGAAATATCCAATAAATTTCGTTCCACTTCATGATTGTGTCCCACTTGTTGTTGATTCTTCACAAAAAATTACAGTTTTGTATCTTTATGTTTGAAGCCTGAAATGTGGCAAAAGATTGCAAAGTTCAAGGGGGCCGAATACTTTCGCAAGGCACTGTAGCAAAGATTTAAAGTGACACGCTCAAAATAATGCAGAGTCTGGTGCATGTGGGACATTTTTTGCACAGATAATTGGTGGATAAAAATTTTGGAGTAATTTAGAATATATTTTTGTTGCAAGTGCTACATCCTTTTTTTTTAATTATTATTATTATTATTATGGTCTAACACATATGAGAGTGTTAAAAGGTGGAAGCAGCTAAAATTCACAGACATTTATGTTTGATTTAAATGTAGAAGTGCACAGGTGTTATAAACATCACTGCTGCCCAAATATGTCTCTGTTGCCCTTTTATTCAGAGTGTAGGCCCTTTAATTCAGGAGATGCGTTTCACCAGATGAAAACAGAGGGGAAAAATCCTGATAAAAATTAGATGTTGGTGGCCATCGTTTAAAGTGATTGACATCGCTGGACCACTTTTCTTGGGGAACGAGTACCCCTGCTCATTCACATAGGGGTGGGGGGATCTGGGGGTCCCCTTGCTGACATCACTACACTACAATTTTTTTGGCATGAGGTCCTCCCAAAACTCATACCAGACCCAAGTGGTCTGTTAAGAATGGTGGAGGGGGGGAATCTACGCCATTTAAATTTTTTTAATTTACAGCTTTTTTGTTTACATTCTGATAAGCAGGGATAAATCATGGTTGTTGGGAGTGCCAACTCCAATCAACCAATGCAAAAGTGGATGCAATAATCACCCTTGACCTTTGACATCCATTTACATCCTTTAAGGTTTATCCAGACCTGAACAGATGCAGATGGAGCATTTGTTTACATTTGTTTGCCCATAGAAATGCATTGCTGTCTATTTTTCATCCATTGTTGGATAGACAAAAAAGGGACAGATGTAATGCCTGTGTAAAAGGGGCCTTTGTAAATACATGTATTGTTTATGAAGATCCACATTTTTAAAGTTATAATATATTCCTCAGCTCCAAGATGAGAATATATTTTAGATTTGGAAGGGCATGTTGTACTTTTAGTTCTCCGGTGGCTAGAAGGCACCTAGGTACCTGACTATTGACTAAATGACTATTTATATGACATGCACAACAATCTACAATAAATTAGAGCATTTATATACTCTGAGTTACAGCTGCTTGAAGGTGTTTTCCTTCAAGCCATCAGTCATTTTCCATGTCTCTTTTGTAGAGAAGTAATGTCCATGACACATAACGTGCCAACACTCGGCACACTTTTGTGTCAGTAATGTCATTGCTTAGCCTAGGAGGAATGTTAGAAATGGAGACTGCAAACAAAATACATACATCTGCCTGAGGGAAACATATACAGTACATACATGAAATACTGCAGCACTGTAAATCTTCAGGTCAGATTGTAGATTGTGTGATTAAAATGTCACACAAGCATGTTAACTGGAGCTGTACAAAAAGAGTATTTGAAATTGCATGAATTATGGATAGTTGACTCTCAAATATTTATGATGATGGTTTATGTGCTACATTTTTTACTGAACAGGTGAATTTCTTTATGTGATAGAGCATAAGACTCTGTTTGGCTTCCCAATTTATTCTTTTTCTTTTTCTTTCAAAATAATAGGTAAATCTAGCTTTTTCATATTTTACTGTGTTTTACTAACATTTTGTTTTTCATCTTGTCATCCTGGTAAATTTCACAGGTGTGGTGTAAATGGGCTTATAACTCAAATGTTATAAATGTTATATAAACAGTGCAAATGTTCTGAGGCTTCATTCAGTGATATGATATCGCTAGATATGGGGATAAATAGTGTTCAATTTATATTTAACCCAAACCACAGATTGAGCTTCCAGCCAGCTTTGGTTTTGTTGTCAATATATACTTACCTACTCATAAATGTAAGACAATGGAATGGCAATACATATACAACTCCTGAAACCCTTCTGCATGCATTCAGACATCTATAATCTTGAGGTCAGCAATATAGAAAAACTGGGGAAGCACAACCAATTAGCTCTTTTATGCGAGAAACAGTTTTTTTTGTGAGCTAAAGAAGGTACACAAAGTATGCTCTGTTGCAGCTGTAATGTGCGGTTGGTGTTTCTAAATTTTGCACCTTTTTAAATCGTCCAAAAACAGTTTCCTTTGTGGCTCTCATTTGATATTTCACTGCCACCAAGGAACTTCCACTTCCTGTTCCTTCCCCCCGCCTCCCTAAACTCTTACCTGAGTCCTCCCACGATCCTGCTTTGTCCTAGCTGCAGTGTTGCTGCACCTTGTTCTGGTCTCACAAGAGACTCTGAGAGCAGTGGAAGCCATAAGCTCCTACTGCTGTCAGTCAAAACCTGTGAGTAGAGAGCAGGGGGCATGGCCGAGCCATAGCTGTGTGTGTCTATAGACATACACAGCCAGGCTCGGGAGTGTGCCAGCATGTGGGCCACCATAGCACATGACTTGCAATGAGGGCACATGCAGGAGAGGAGGAGTAGATAGTACCGACGGATGACTCCAAAAGAGGGGGTAAGAGGCTGCTTTCTGCAAAACCATTGCACAGAACAGGTAAGTATTACATGTTTATTATTTTAATTTAAACAAAAAATGTGACTTTACAACCACTTTAGAAGACCGTGATCACAAGTCTGAATGGGGAGTGGGTAGCTGTATAGCATTCAGCATTTGCCACTTATTGCAGGTCCTATTGTGATCTGATCTGACCTGTTATTGCAGGTCCAATCTCCATATGATCAGATACCGGTTGTTCCTATTACAAAAGTGAAAAGGGACAGATGGTACATCATTGATAAGCAGACCAATTCAGGAGCATGTTCCCTTTTGAACAAAATGAGGGGCATATTTTGAAGTGGGCATTGGCCACTAAAGCGGCTCTTCAGTCATTTTTTCATCTTTCCTTCTATTAAATCTTCTGCCCTTGTTGTTTTAACTTTGAAAGTAAAACATTTTTTAAAACCTTATGCAGCCCAATTCCTCTTTCTTGTCTGGTCATTAGCCTAGGCTAATGACACCATGCACAGCTCTCTTTCTCACTCTCTTGAAAGTTTGCCAGCTAGGGAGGAGGGGTCATAGGATAGCCTAGGAGAGCTGCAAAGCTGGAGGCAGCTGAATGAGGAAGGAGATTACAGGAGACTGCAGAGATCCATGGGTATTCATCAAGAGAGGAGAAATGCGCAGGCAAGCAGTGGTGTGAGTCTGTCTGTATATATGTGTGTGTGTGTCTGTATATATGTATATGTGTGTGTGTGTCTATATATATTTGTGTGTGTGTCTGTGTCTATGTGCCTCTGTGTGTCTGTGTCTCTGTCAATCAAGGAAGTGAATAGGCAGAAGCTTCAGCTGCCCACAGTTAAAATGGCTGCAGCCAGACTTAGTGAAGGGAGATTTCTACAGCATATTTGGCAAGTACAGAATCAAAGTATATATATATATATATATATATATATATATATATATATATATATATGTCATACAAAGTGTTTGGAGGCAAGCTTCAGAATGGAAAAGATGTTTTGATTAATTATGTGAGCAGACTGTGGTTCCTCTTTAAAAACAATCTTCATCTTATTATTTTTCTGATCAATCAAGGAAAGGTCTTGATAAACCAAATTATTTGTCACATGGGTAATTTTGAAGATCTTCATATAGATTGGATTGTGTTAGCCAACTTAGTTTGCCCCAGAGATTACATTTTTCTAGCATTCTTGCAAAAGTGTTTAGTGAGGTGGACTGGCATATTATAAAACCATTCAACAACTTAACAATAGTCACCTGATCCTAAATAAAATTGATTAGTTATCAATCATCAAAATTATATGGCTTCTTTCAGTGAAAGAAAATTACCTTATAGTTTCCTTGCAGGTTCAAAACACATCCTTACAGTCTACTCCCTCTATCTCTGTCTTGCAGTCACACAAGCTGGTGCATTTATTTCTACTGCATAGGGCGTATCACACCACCATTCAACTGCACCATTGGGGCAGGACAGACTCGTCTCTGTGTCCCAAATGCTGCATTGAGGAGGGCTTACTAATTAATTTAATATGGCGCTGCCCCAAATTACATTGTTATTGGAAGGAAAAAACTGAAACCATATCTGCAGCATACATGGTACAGTATCTCACAAAAGTGAGTACACCCCTCACAATTTTGTAAATATTTTATTATATCTTTTCATGTGACAACACTGAAGAAATGACACTTTCTACAATGTAAAGTAGTGAGTGTACAGCTTGTATAACAGTGTAAATTTTCTGTCCCCTCAAAATAACTCAACACACGGCCATTATTATCTAAGCCGCTGGCAACAAAAGTGAGTACACCCCTGAGTGAAAAAGTCCAAATTGGGCCCAAAGTGTCAATATTTTTTGTGGCCACCATTATTTTCCAGCACTGCCTTAACCCTCATGGGCATGGAGTTTACAAAAGCTTCACAGGTTGCCACTGGAGTCCTCTTCCACACCTCCATGATGACAATGATGACATCACTGAGCTGGTGGATGCGCTCCTACACCTTTCTGTTTGAGAAAGCCCCACAGATGCTCAATAGGGTTTAGGTCTGGAGACATGCTTGGCCAGTCCATCACCTTTTACCATCAGCTTCTTTAGCAAGACACTGCTTGTCTTGGAGCAGTGTTTGGGGTCGTTATCATGTTGGAATACTGCCCTGCGGCCCAGTCTCTGAAGGGAGGGGATCATACTCTGCTTCAGTATGTTGCAGTACATGTTGGCATTTATGGTTCCCTCAATGAACTGTAGCTCCCCAGTGCGCACTCATGCAGCCCCAGACCATGACACTCCCACCACCATGTAGGCAAGATACACTTGTATTTGTACTCCTCACCTGGTTGCCACCACACACGCTTGACACCATCTGAACCAAATAAGTTTATCTTGGTCTAATCAGACCACAGGGCATGGCTGCAGTAAACCATGTCCTTTGTCTGCTTGTCTTCAGCAAACTGTTTGCAGGCTTTCTTGTGCATTATCTTTGGAAGAGGCTTTCTTCTGGGACCACAGCCATGCAGATCAATTTGATGTAGTGTGTGGCATTTGGTCTGAGCACTGGCAGGCTGACTCCCCACCCCTTCAACCTTTGTAGCAATGCTGGCAGCCCTCTTACGTCTATTTCCCAAAGAAAACCTCTGGATATGATGCTGAGCACGTGCACTCAATCTCTTTGGTTGACAATGCTCAGGCCTGTTCTGAGTGGAACCTGTCCTGTTTAACCACTGTATGGTCTTGGCCACCGTGCTGCAGCTCAGTTTCAGTGTCTTGGCAATCTTCTTATAGCCTAGGCCATTTTTATGTAGAGCAACGCTTCTTTTTTTCAGATCCTTAGAGAGTTCTTTGCCATGAGGTGCCATGTTGAACTTCCAGTGACAAGTATGAGAGAGTGAGAGCGATAACACCATATTTAACACACCTGCTCCCCATTCACACCTGAGACCTTGTAACACTAACGAGTCACATGACACTGGGGAGGGAAAATGGCTAATTTGGCCCAATTTTGACATTTTCACTTAGGGGTGTACTCACTTTTGTTGCCAGCATTTTAGACATGAATGGCTGTGTGTTGAGTTATTTTGAGGGGACAGCAACTTTACACTGTTATACAAGCTGTACACTCTCATTGTAGAAAACAGTAATTTCTTCAGTGTTGTCACATGAAAGATATAATAAAATATTTACAAAATGCGAGGGGTGTATTCACTTTTGTGAGATACTGTAAGTGTTCCATTGGACCCTATAATATGTGTCGTAGGAGCAGTTGATGAAGAAGTATATACTCCCCCCTCCAACATTGCCATTGTCAGACTTGTGTATATAGCGCAGAAGTTGATAGCCAGATTCTGGCTCTCCCCTCATATCCCTACCCTAAAAAAGCAATGGGTAGAACAAGTTAATTGCATTCTCATAAAAGAGCAAATGTGCCGATAAGAACGCCACCCAAAATTGTCTCTCTATTTGGGAGGCAGGGCTAAGCACCCCAGGACTAGCACCGCCACAATAAATTATGCTTAGGCTACTACAGGTGTAAGTGATTTTTATGCCGTAGATATTTACTACTGGAGCTTAATGGTTATGGGTTGTCTTCCCCTCAGTCATTACGTGAGAGAACGACTTGTGTATTTGCCTTCTGTTTACTAGGAAACAAATGGCCCTGTAGGAAGATGAAATGGCAGTGACCAAACATGATGCAGGGCCCATTGGCCATTTGGGTTTTGTGTTTTTGTTCTTTTCTTCTGTTCCTCCCTTGTTTTCCTTTTTTACCCCTTTCCGGGTTTATATGTGTCACAAAATCCATGTGGGTAATTTAGTGCCACTTTATGATCTCAAACTATATTTACCACAGGCTTTTAGCACCGCATATTATTAACAGCGCTAAATGGTGTATGTACTGATGTATGATGTTTGAGCTGTACCCTTCTATTAAAATTGTACACCCTTTATTTTACTTTTCTTATGAAAAAATATGGAAGTTTATGCTGTATGTTTATTGGCACAATAAATCTTTTTCTGATTGAAAAAAAAAAACACATCCTTACTGTCCAAACAGTATGTGTTCCATATATACCATCATTACATTTAGTTTCCGTGTGGCACATTTTACATATGTAGAACCATTTTCTATATATCATCTATATTCCTTTTTCATTTGTATGTATAGCTCATTATCACAGCAATTCTCGTTGATAGGTACTGTTCATCAAGGAGAAAATGCTTTGTAAGACCAGTGCAGAAAGACTAATGTTTTGTATTATGTTACACAGAACCCGCAGTTTAATACATTATACATCAATAATGTCCTTCACTTCTTCCTATGTACATTCCTTATCCCATCTAGTACATAATTTGAGCCGTGTTTCAGTGAGATAGCAGCTTTGGCCGTACTTTGATGGATGCAGAGCTTCACGCTTCTCATTCATTTTTTCCCAGGCAGGGATGTAATCCTGGCATATACCCATCTTGGTCCAGACACCATTGATAGAAAAGCCTTGTTAATTTATTTTTTCTGCACTGAAGTGTTCAGCAATCTGCCTGACATGAATTTACTTTTTATAGAAAAGATATTTTCAGCATTAATCATCAAAACACTGATGTACAACATGGCATTGTAAGAGTTTTCTGGGGACATTTTGTTATAGGAATGAGGGACTATATCTGACAAAGCACGATATTTATCCAAACAAATGCTGCTTTGTTTCCACACGGAGATATTGCGTGACGTTTCTCAATGTACTTTTTTTGTAAGTATTTGCCTTTTAATGAACTATAAGTAGTATTAAATCATGAACATTTTTTCGTTTAACACATTGAGCGCAATAAAAAAAAACATTCCCCGGGAAACTGTTTGTAAAAATTCCTATCCCAGTTTACAACTTTTAATGCTGATGGCTCCTGCTTACTCAGTACTGCTTCCCTGACCTTCTGGTCTTCAAAGGACTAGAGTTAACAGTGGACAGTGCAGTCTGGAGTCAGTCTATTAGCTTAGAGAAGAGAGAGGGAATAAGAAGCGAGGAACAGGGGAGTGCTTTGCCATTTTATTGATGCACACTTTGTACAGAGACATATCTCTAGTCCCTGCATGCAAGGGTGTCTCCCTAGAATACTGCAAGAGAAAGGAGCCACTCTGGAACAGGAAACCTGGGGCAACAGTCATGGTACCAGCTTAAAATGGAACATATGCAAAGATTACAGTACTACAGTAATACCAATTTACATAATAGTATTAGATTATAAATAAAAATTACATATTGCTGAGAAGTAACTTGTGTTTCCCTGCATGTTTCTATGTTACTTCATGACATATGGTACATGACCCACCTTATAGCAGTGTGCTGCAATTTATGGGATATGTTAATAATGCATACAAATTATAACACTGGTGCTAAAATCTTTTCTGTAACCTTGTTGCACCCTTCCAGGTCAGTGTTAAGAGCCTGTTAGATAAGTGAAATAAATCACATTTGCAGCCAGGAGTGCTTATCTGCACCCATCCAGAAATTGTTTTCTTTCCCAGGATACGGGGCTCAAGTTATTAAGGAAGTCGAGTAGATGTAGCTGTCACATTCTGCATGCATAAAAAAAGGAGTGAATGCTTGAGAATCCTCTCGCCGCTTCCTTTCAGCGGGGACTGTATTAATTAAACACGCAGCATGAGTTTTGCAGCATCCTCATGTACCCGATCTTTGTATTCTGAAACTATAATCTGTAAAGCTAGACGGGCTGTGGGAAGTGAAACAAAGCAGATCCATTATCCATTTCGGAGCACTGCAGTGTTTTCAAGAAAGTTCAATAAAATATTAAATGAATATTTTACATTTATGTTGTATCCAATTGGTAGTTTTCCTACATTTTGATTTAGTCCATAATTCACTGTTATGACTACTCTACAATGATTAACAGTAAAATCTGATTGGCCGCATTGTGTTACTGCACCTGATTTGCATCAACATTATGTCTTGAACTGCATTATTGAACACTACCAGTAGACAACAATATTATGCTATACAAACTAACTTTTATAAATAAAAAAACTCATAGAGATTATAAAACACTACATTGGTAGTAATTTGAGACCAGAGCTTTTTAAAGATAGCCATGTGCAAGGCTGTTGTATTTGGATAATGCTATATAGAGTGTGTGTATATTATTTTGGACTTCTTCATCCGAAGGAAAAGCAGGGCATTGGGTTAGCAGTCATTCATGTGCTCACACATTTACACATTGAGGTTGACTTACTAAAACCATAGAGCGCAAAATCTGGTGCAGCTCTGCATAAAAATTAATCAGCTTTCAGGTTTTTTTTTGTCAACGTTTTTTTGAATAAGCTGAAGTTAGAAGCTGATTGCCTATTGTGTACAGCTGCACCAGTTTTTGCACTCTCCAGTTTTAGTAAATCAACCCTGTTGTGTCAGAAAAATTACTATTATAATGTGATTGGCTGCTATGCATGGAACCTTCATCAGTGGTATTGTTGCACATTACATAAACCTTGGTTTTGTTACTGACCAGTTAGATTGTTAGTGGAACAAAACTATGTTAGGATTATCATATTCTGTAATTTTCTGTAACTAAGGCAGGCCACGGGTTGCAGGAAAGAAAATTGCTTGATTCCTCATCAACATAGTTGGTATTGATGGGGACTCCGTCCCACAGAGCTATTGTACTCTCCCAGCGGGGTTGGAGGAAGGGGGGGGGGGTGCAGGGAGCTGTCCCGACTGGGAGAACACAGTGATTATTGCTAGTGGCTATAGCTGTTGGAAATAATCACATCCTAAAAATCTGACCTGCTGGTTGTACCCAAGTCGATCGATTCATTGACTTGGGCACAGTCAGCCTGCCCATATATGGTTCGAATCTCTGCCTCTTCAGCAGGGAGATTTAAACGTCTATGGCCAGCTTAAGTAGTGGAGTCAGTATGATATTCTTTAAAAATCTGGTAAGATGCACAGCCATACTGTTACCTGGCTTCTGTACCTGTCAAGATACATGTGTGTTTGCATAAATATGTTCACTGTTTATCTGGACAGTTTTATGGTTTGTGGCAGTCTTGTTTTTCCAGCATAGGATTTGGGAGACTGTCCTCAATCATGGCTCATTTGTCTTGTAATCACTTCACCACTAGGAAGTAGTCAGGTGAAATAACATGTCCTTGATGAGTCATGAGCTTCTGTTGGCTCTGAGCTGGGTTTTGAAAATCTGCAAACAGAACCCGCATGTTTTCTCCAAAAAGATGATTATCTCTCAAAAACTCTCCACTGTTGTACATTGCTGACATTGGCTTGTTTATTTTCCCATTACATAAACATATAAAACATAGCTAGTTTTCACTGCGCACCCAGAATACTACAGAATACTTTATAAAGGACTGGTAAATTGGAAATGTACATTTGTGGCAACAGTGAAAGTTTTATCAGACTATACCTAACAAGTAATTCATTAGATTTTCTCTGAAAACCATTTAAGTCAATCTGTTTTGAACTTGCAGCAGGTTCACCTAAAGTGTATACATTTCTGCTGTCTGGTAACTATACCATTTACAAGTGTTTTGTTATACCTGTTGGATAAGTGCTAAAATACCTGTTTATCCTGTCAAAAATCCAGTGAATTTATATTTTTTTGGACTCTTTGCCTCTGCTGCAATGCTATCAGTAAGCATTGCTCCCAGTACCCTTTGTGGGCTACATAATACTTCCCTCCCATTTTATGGGAAAGAGAAGAGCCCCCACCCTGTACTTTTCTCAAGGGAGCCTGCAGTACGTGAATTGGCTAGATCCCACACACAGCCCTGATCGTTGAAGACCAGTGATGATTTAACTGCTAGTTGTAGAAGATGATATTGGGGTCTGCAAGGGCATTTGCTGCACACAAAGTGGATTTATGTCCATTGTGGCTGTTGAGGACTTTTTTTTCAAATAAGCCATGCAGCTTACTTCTGCAGTGACAGCGATGTTGTGAACCTTTTGCAAAAAGATAATAAATGCATTGATATTGATTCATAAAAAGTGCATTTATTATTTTTTTGCACTGGAGCCTACAAAGCCCTACAACTGTGATCAGTAAATTGTAGATGTAGTGCTTTGGTTTCTGCAGACTATTCCTCCAGCCTCATTATGAACCTTAGTTATGGGGCTGAAAGGGAGTATCAATAGGCTACAAGTGTGTTGACGTCACAAGTCTCCCTAAAGCTTTTTTTTTTTTTTTTTACATTTCTGTGCTTCATCTGCACAGGCATGCTGATTTTAAAAAATGACAGGAGACAGCAGGAAAGGAACCCTGTATTCTGTTAGTAAGGAGGGCTGTTTTTGGGTGGGTGAGGGCTACAGATTCTGACCAAGATTCATACCTAAAATGGGTCTAATATTAAACATAGAGAGATTGACTTCTCTTTTATATTTTAAAGGCACAAAACAACACAGATATCCTGAATTACTAGGAAAATATAGCATACATAAAGTGACTGTAAACCTATTTAAAAAAAAAAAAAAACATATCATACTTACCTGCTCTGTGCAAGAGAAGCCCCAATCCTTTACTTCAGAGGTCCCCTGCCAGTGCTCCTGGCTCCTCCCCCCTTTCAAGTGCCCCTATAGCAAACTACTTGCTATGGGGACACTCGTGCGGGCTTTATCCCAAGCCGCACTGTATGTGTCCACAGGTATGTAGATTGCACCACATTTTTTAACAAACTTACAGCTGAAAAAAGATGAGCTTTTAGGAGACAAACTGTAATGTGAACTTAATGTCTATAGTTTATGTACAGTAATTTAAGTTGTAATTGGGTACATTATATTAATACAGTATTTTCTCTGTAGAGTCTTTAAAGAGGAAGTAAACCCTCCTCTGCGACTTGTACCTATAGGTAAGCCTATATTAAGGCTTACCTATAGGTACTGTAAATATCTCCTAAACATGCACAGTTTAGGAGATATTTACCTTACATGCAGCCAGTGACGTCACTGGCGCATGCGCTCTGAAGGAACGGCCGCTGGTGCCGTTCCTTCAGAGCCCCGTGCCGTGACCGTCGGCTCCTGCGCGCGTGCGCGGGAGTGACGTCACCGTGGCTCCGGCTAATCAGATGGCTGGATGCCGCGATCCCGGAAGACGGGCGACTGGACATGTCGCCTGTCATACAGGTAAGCGGGCGGCACGGCGGGGGCTCGTTCTAAGGTAAGTATTTTATAATGAGCTAGTATGCGATGCATACTAGCTCATTATGTGTTTGTCTTTCAGGTTGCAAAAAAAAAATTTCATGGGTTTACAACCTTTTTAATGTAAAGTTTTTGTTTCTTTGAGTTAGTTAATTTTTTACTATCGTTTGTAAACAATTGAAGAAAGCTTCAGTGTAATTTTCTTTAACCGCTTCCGGACCACCCACCACAGTTTTACTGTGGCAGGCAGCCCCTCCTGCGTGAACCAACGTAGGTATACATCGGTCATGCGCCTGCAGCTAGGGGGTGACTGACGTCAGTGGGGACTTTGATGCACGGGACAGGCAGCTCCAAATGCCGCCTGCCACCCATGATCGATCCCTGCTGAGAGAGAAGAATGGTCAGCTGTTGTAAACCCAGCTGACCGTTCTTCTCTCTGGAATGATCACAGAGCGCCTGTGATCCTTCTATATAGGAACACATGTCTCTGTGATCATTTCAAAAGTCCAACCTCCATACAGTTAGAATCACTCCCCTAGGCTCAAATTTAACCCCTTGATCACCCATAGTGTTAACCCTTTCGCTGCCAGTGTCATTATTACAGTAACAGTGCATATTTTCATCACTGATTACTGTAGTAATGTCACTGGTCCCCCCAAAAGTGTCAAAAATGTCAGCTAGGGGTCCGATCTGTCCACTGCAATGTCGCAGTCCCACAAAAGATCGCAGATCGCCGCCATTACTAGTAAAAAAAAAAAAAAAACGATTAAAATGACATAAATCTTTCCCGTAGTTAGTAGCCACGATAACTTTTGCGCAAACTAATCAAAATACGCTTATTGCAATTTTTGTTTACCAAAAATATGTAACAGAAAAAAAATTGGCCTAAAATATTTTAAAAAAATTGATTTTTACATTTTTTTGGGAGTGTTTTATAGCAGAAAGTGAAAATTATTTATTTATTATTATTTTTTTTCAGAATTGTCGCTCTTTTTTTTTTTATAGCGCAAAAAAAAAAAACCGCACAGGTGATCAAATACCATAAAAAAACTCTATTTGTGGGGAAAAAAGGACATCAATTTATTTGGGTATAGTGTCGCACGACCGCGCAATAGTCCGTGAAAGTAACGCAGTGCCGAATCGCAAAAAATGGCCTGGTCATTAAGGGAGCAAATCCTTCCGGTCCAGAAGTGGTTAAAGATAAAATCAATATAATTATGATCAATTGTCACAGGGGCCCTTAAACAGCATAAGGGCCCAGAGGCTGCTGCCTACTCGGCCTATTTGGTAATCTGGCACTGACAACCACTTTAAAATGTGATGTCTTTATTGTTTCAATCTGCTCTACAACTCTCCAAGTTGTTTGTGACAGGTCCTTTGTAAGGGTTCTGAACCAATCCTAAACTCCTAAATATGCATAAAGTACATGTTTGAAGAATACTTTGTTTATAGATCTGTTTTGGTTTTGAAAATGTGATAAAACAAAATGCAAAAAATAAACATGATTTCTATTTCTCCTGTGCCTTATATATCTCTTTTATTTCACAGTCCTTTGCAACTTGTTTCCATTTTGCTTAGTCAGTGAGCACGCTTGTGACGTCACCTTCAAAAGGGCAGGGAACTTGGCAGCAGCGCCTCAATGTTCTCAGTGCTTCCTGGAAAGCTGAACACACTTGTTTCCTCTTCCCACCCTTTTCCTCCAGTACCTTTTGTTAACTGCTAAATCTTATCTTTTTGTACATCATAGGGATTGTCATAAAGTAGTTCGGGAGTAAAACTTTATCAGTCCAGCCAAAAGTGTGCTTGAAGGAAGTGTTTGTACCATTTGGAAATATATTAAGTTATGTGTTGTTCATATAAAGGGCTGTTTTAATATGAGAACTGAGAGGTTAAAATGTTGTGCTGCATAGGGTTTTCAATAGAGAAGGTCTCTCCTGTTAATTGTTGACTATAAAAGAAATGTAACAGTCAGAAGCATTGTTTTAGCCAATCAGGACCCTAGAATGCACTGTGCAGCACGCAGGGCATTGTAGGGTGCTTGGCGGGCGAACATCCCATCGAGCGCCTCGCAAATTCGGGTGCTCGGCGAACAGTTCGCCCATCTCTAATGACTAACTACTACTTGCTATAATAGATGAAAAGATACAACATATGAAAAACACCTCTATGGATAAGACCCACACAGATACACTTCTATGAACATTCATAATCAAGATTAAAACCCAAAATCAGGCTCTCCTATTGAGACCTCTGTTGTTGTATACTTTGCTTTTTACTTTTCTTACTTGCCTTTTTCTGATGTCTTTTGGCACACGCTTCTTTGGCCTTCTTCCAGTGGTGGGGGGTTCTAGATCAGGAGTGTCCAGCCTTTTAATCTTCCTGGGCCACATTGGAAGAAGAGCAATTGTCTTGAGCTGCACATAAAATAAGGTTAGGTTAGGGTATACTTATACGTTAAGTCAAAAATCCTATTTTTCCTATTCAGTGTATTTTTTCTTTTGGTTTTGCACAGCCAATAAAAGGAACACAAGAACACTTTTACATAGAGTACAAAAATTGTTACATATATGATAAGGGGTGATGCAGGAACATAATGCAAAAAAGAAAATGTTGGAGGGGGAGGAGTAGGAGAGGTTCCTGGGGGTATGCAAGGGCTTACAAAGCATAAGGATAAGAAGCATTATTGAAGCACTTGATTACCGATTAAGGCTCTAAAAGGGATTTGTCAAACCAAGGTGGTAGAAAGTGAGTTATCCAAAGGCGCTACACGTTGCTATATGAGGGGATTCTGTCCTGTAGAGTGGCTTTTATCTTACCATGAATCATGGCTTACGTGATTCTATTGGTTTCGGTAAGAAATCATTTAAATGCATATCAGGGCTTTTCTGTTGTCTCCTTGGCTCCCGTGGTGGCGGTGCACCTGCAGAAGAAGTTTAAACTGCTTTTTAGTGAGCTCATAGGTGCTTTTATTAAGGAGTGCTACTGTAGGCTCTCAAGAAAGTGGAACATCCCAAACACTTTAGCCCAGAATGTGCACACTAGGGGACATATCAGAAAAGTAGTAAGACAGACTTATAGCCTGTGTACTTCAGATATGCCTGGAAAGAGGAGAACAAATAGGAGATCCAGTGTAGAAAATGGGGGCCAAAATTTTGGAGACAGAACAGCAAGTGGACAACTTCTCCCGCCCGCCCTCCCAAGAGTTTACAGCAATTTTTACTGATGTCGTTGGTCATGAAGCTACACCTGTGAAGGGAATGCGATAAGAGATCATACTGCACAGATTGTTCTTTCTTCTGGTAAGAGGCTCGCAGTGCCATCTGAGTGACTCTTTTGGCTTCTTGGTTCTCTTCTGGATTGACCTTGTCTGCACAAATTTAATTTAACTCTGGTAAGAGGCTTTACAATTGGTGGTGGTCCCTTCTTCTATTTTTCGCTCCCTGATATTCGGTTTCACTGATCACTATTTCCATTTGGTGAGCTGCTGCACAATTGTTAAGAGGTTTCCCTTGGTGGTGGAACCTATGATTTGATCATTATTTGTACGGTATCACACTATGCAAGTTTTTCTTCTTTTTTATGTTTACTACTAACACCATTCGTTGAGGACTCTGATCACTCCAATCTCCCAGATTTGTGACTACACCTCGGCTCATGAATCTTGCTGATTTTTAGTGGCTATTTGGTAAGCGCATTTCCTAAAGAGACTGTGGAGTTGCTCACTGTTTCCAACGTCGTTCAATTTGATATTTGGGACACTCATTTGTTTGGACATTTATTTGTTTACCCATATCACGCAGCGCGACTTATTTTTTCTATATGTTATTTTAGGGTGTGGTCGCACTTGAAGTCGCTGCTTTTTGATTGTTTTGTTCACCTTAGCGCAGTTATTTCTTCTTTACAATTTCCATTATTTAAATATCTGTGATTGTTTATTTACATTACAAAGAATGGTACAGGAGGAGTGATAAACACTTTTCCTAGTGCAGGGGCACAGCTGAGAAGCTCTCAAAACTGAGAAAGAAATCATTGTTTACCCACTATCATCAAATTAAACTAGAATTTTGTAACGAATGAATTGAGCAACATTTTTTTTTTTTTTCCTCCAGCTTTATATAAGAGGACTTTATTTGTATATACAGTATATTCCTACATTTGGTATGAAGAATGCTTTATTCCTCCGTTTTTTCACATTGTGAGTGGAAGGTTTTGCATACAGAGGTTAGCATACACGCCATAGTATGCGTGCAATCAATTATTCATATGGTATAAATTGCATGGGCATGTTTAGCTAAGCCCATAAAATTATATGATTATATTCAAGTAATTTCCAGAACCCCTCTGACATTGTCTTGTGGAAATTGGATAAATAAATACTTCTGAATATTAAGCTGAATTCCAGACATGACAGAACACAGAGCTCCATACACATATGGAATTTGGATCAGGTATGTGATTTGAGAGCTTTGAGCCATTTTTTCCTGTAAAGACATGCATATTAAAGCACAACCAATTTAAAAGTTAGAGTTGCCAGTGTTTTCTTGGTGGAAATGTTAATGGAGTACACTAGGAGCTTGCAGAACAGAATGCATTTTAATGTTTTTGGGGTGATAGAATGACAGAGCATAGAAGAAACATGTGACAAAGGCTACTTTTTTCCCCTATTAATTAAATATGTGGATAAATTCCGATTTTTTAGTAGCACAGTTGTCAGTTTTCTGAATCTTGCAGAAGGAAGGCACAGTAGTGGCCAACTGCTTACAAAGTAGCTTCAGACAGTGGTGTTGGTGATGATATTAGTGCTGGTACAGATTATAGCCCACATGGAAGAAAAATATATTAAAAATATATTTTAAAAAACATTTTTTTATTTTTCCCAAATATATTGGAAATATATTTGAAATGCTACAATTTTGGCCATATTCAATATATTTCTAAAATTTTTATCCCAAATATATTGGAAATATATTTGAGATGCTACAATTTTGGCCATATTTAATATGTTTCAAAATATTTTTTCCCTAAATATATTGGAAATACATTTTTCTTCCATATGGGAGATAATGAAGTCTTTTCTTTTTCAGCAGTGTCTTTTATGTTGTTGACAACAAACCTGAGGTTTGAAAGTTCAACTCCAGGGAAATTTTGTTTTTAATTTGGGTCTGGATGCATTACTCTCCTATCTGGCACAGTCCCCCCACAGTAACTAATTTCTGTCACTAGATGTCCTCAGTCTGAATGTCAGCAAGTATCATGAAAATAAAGCACCTGGACCAGATCGCTCACATCCACGGGTCCTCAAAGAATTGAGCTCTGTTATTTCTAAGCCATTGTTTTTAATTTTTTTGGAACTCTCTAATGACTGGCATAGTGCCACTGGATTGGCTTTACCTAGTAACTATAGATAGTTTAACTTAGTTTAACTTCTGTAGCCTAGAACAGACTTGAGAGTTTATTAAAAGAGTACAAACATTTTTGCTAGAAAATAATAGTTTAAGCAACAGTCATTCACACAAGGCCGAAGTCGTCAAACAAACCTGATTTCTTTTTTGAAGAGGTAAGCAAAAACGTAGACAAAGGAGTGACTATGGAAATAGTATAATTGGATTTTGAAAAAGCATTTGACACAGTTCCTTACACACAGCTAATGTGTAAATTAAAGTATACAGGCTTGGAAAATTCAGTTTGCAAATGGATAGAAAACTGGCTAAAAGACCATATTCAGGGAGTCTTCATTAATGATTAATGCTTAATGATATATAAGGTTATTAGTGGTGTACCCCAAGGTTCAGTGTTTGGACCCTTACTCTTTAACGCATCTATAAATGTTATAGAGTTTGGGATCAAAAGTATTATTTCAGTGTTTGCGGAGGACACCGAGCTATGTAGTGTAACAACATTCTTACAGAATGTCTCCAACTTCAAAGCTGACCCTAATACACTATTTATTTGGGCAACTATGTGGTAAATAAGGTTTAATATTGATAAATGTAAAGTTATGCACTTGGGGGCTAAAACATGCATGCATTATACATTCTAGGAGAACAGCTAGGGGAGTCAATGATCAAGAAGGATCATGGGGTTTCTGCTATCATATCCCTAATAATAGCATGCAATTCAGAGCTGCAGTTTTTATAGCTAGCAAAATACATTCTTGTATTAAAAGAGGTCTGGACTCCAGAGAGACGAACATCATTTTGCTTCTGTGCAATTCTGTAGTAAGACCTCATCTGTAAGATGCAGTTCAGTTTTGGGCACCTATTCGCAAAAAGAATATTGGACAACTAGAGAAAGTGCAGAGAGGAGCAGCCAAACTAATTAGAGGCAAGGAGGACCTCAACTATGAGGAAAAGTTAGCTTAACTGAATGTATTCTCTATTGAGAAGAGGCGATTAAGAGGGGATATTATCACCATGTATAAAAACATAAGTGGTCCATTCTAATTTTTCCAACAGATTTCAGATATATTATATTTTTGATATAATTTGGCAGCAAAACTATGGAGAATGTATTGCAGCTAAATGCACTTAAGGAACCTTTACCCTCACAGGCATCGTCAGTTCAGTCAAATTTTTTGCCAAGGCCCCTTTTACACGGGCTTTCCGATCAGGTCCACCTGTCAAGTTTTTCAGGCGGACCTGATCAGATGCTCCATGCACCTCTATGTAGCAGCAGATGTCAGCTGTGATATGTCCGCTGACACCCTCTGCTATCTATTCCGATCATGTCCGTGAAATCCAGACAAATGGTAGCCCTGTTTTCTATCCGTCTGGAGGATCAGTTTAAATGGGATCAGATGAAAACAGACAGGTGGTCCATTTTCATCCGATTTCCCATAGAGGAAAGCGGGGCTCTAACAGTACCATCTTAGCACAGTAAACAGAGACGGACCTGTCATCCGCCTGATCAGTGGGGATTGGTGGATCAGTCCTCCACTGAGCAAAACAGAGTCCGCTGGGCTAAAAGCCCATGTGACTGGACCCTAAAACAAAAACTGATGAATACGGATTGAGATTACAACAGTTTACATCAGTTTAGACATCTAGTTCAGTGCAGTTCAGTCGAGTTTACAATAGTTTACATCAGTTTTCATTTCAGTTTAGTTTACATTACTTTCCATCCGTTTTTGCATCTGTTTCTTTTAGTTGAAGAAACCAATCATAGGTGACCAAAGCAAAAAAGCTTCTTTCCCAGAAACGGAGATACACGGAATAGACGTATTGGCATTCATTTACATCCATTCAGATCCATTTAAATGGAAAAGGATGCAAACTTAATCCATTGAAATAAACGGTCCTGAACAGACACAGATGTGGGCAGATATAGATGGATGATCATTAATTTACATCTGCCCACCATAAACATAGATTGTCGTTCAGTCTGGATCCATCTGTAAAACTGTCAGAGGAATCCAGACTAAATGCCTGTGTGAAACGGACCTGGAAAAAAAAGTACGAAATACTGGGACTGTTTCACGTGAATGTTTTCATTGTACCTTTAGCTTAACCGCTCTAGCGGTATCCCCAAGCGTGACTCGGGGTAGGAATTTCCTGCTATTATCGGTATCCCCGAGTCACGCTCGGGGTGAATGGGCAGAGCGTGCAGACAGCGCAGCGGAGTGTCTCTTACCTTATCCTGGCGATCCAGCGATGAGCTCTCATTGCTGTGACCGCCAGCCGAGATCTCCCCGCTCGTCTGTCGGTAGGAGGACTTCCTGGTTCCGTTCCCTGCAGCAGCAATGCTGCATGGGAGCGGAACTGGGAGGAAAAAATCAAAGTAACACAAAACACCAACATATAAAAGGGAGGTGATACAGTGTAATCTGAGAGGATTACACTGTATCACTTTGGTAAAAGTGGTAAAAGACACAGTGCCCTCTCAGTGCCCCCTTGCCATTGTCCTTTGCGTGAATAAAAATAATTGGAAAATGGCATCGAAAAAGCGCTGTCCCGCATATGCGCTTTTGGATTAGATGAGCGACTGCGACAGCGGCAACGACACGGAGCTGCTCGCAGAACAGAGCGACAGTGAGTCATGCGGAGATCTGTCATCTGACTCTGACACCGACACTGATCCCGAAAGTGACGCCGATGATCCCGCACCTGACCTAAGTGATGTGCGCACTTGGTGCCCTTTAGACAGCGACGCGGACCAGGCAGCGCCCCCGAGATTCCCTTTCACTGGATCTCCGGGGATGAAGGTTGACGTGGAGAGTGACAACCCCCTGGCATACCTCAAGTTATTTCTAACGGAGGAGGTAATTCTAAAAATAGTCGCTGAAACCAATCGCTACCATGAGCAGCAGTCCGCTACGCTGCGCGTCAAATTTTCCCGTTCCAGAAAATGGGAACCGGTCAGTATCGAGGACATCTGGAAGTTTCTAGGACTCATCATCCTTCAGGGGGTGGTGGGGAAAACGCTCCAAAAATGGTATTGGACTACGAATAAGATGCTGGCCACTCCATTTTTTGGCACAGTGATGTCCGAGTACCGATTTTCTCTGATTATGAAAAATTTTCATTTTGCAAACAACGAGGAGTTTGATGAGGCCACGCATCCTGCGCCCAAACTCAAGAAAATCTGGGAGGTGAGCCAAATGATTGTCACCAACTTTCAGCGGACCTATGTGCCAGACAGGGATGTTTGTGTGGACGAAAGTCTCATGGCCTACAAGGGACGCCTGAGCTGGATCCAATTTATTGCATCCAAAAGAGCGCGGTTCGGGATCAAATTTTACATGCTCTGTGAGTCGTCCACAGGATATATATGGAATGCTGTAATTTACACCGGGAAAGGTACAAAGTTCGATCCCAAGTACAGCGGCTATGGGATGGCCACATCCTCTGTCCTTTCACTGCTGGACCCCCTTTTGAACCAGGGATATTGCGTTACAACAGATAACTTTTATACCTCTCCGCAACTTTATGAAGTTTTGCTCCGAAACAAAACAGATGGGTATGGTACTGTTAGGCCAAACCGGCAGGACATGCCATCCATGTTTAGCAAGAAAAAGCTAAAAAAAGGAGAGATGGTTGCCTTTCAAAAGGGTAAAATGATGGCAATGCGGTGGCGAGACAAAAGGGACGTGTGTCTCATGAGCACCGTGCACAACACCACCACTGCCATGGTCCGCACAAAACATGGAACAGATATGCAGAAGCCGCAAGTCGTGATCGACTACAATCACACGATGGGAGGTGTCGATCGAGCCGATCAGGCAATGACCTTTTACCCGGCGATGCGGAAGCAACAAAAAAAATATTACAAAAGATTTTTAGGCATCTCCTTGAACAGTGCCTCTGGAACGCCTATATTCTTTACAAAGCCAACACTGCCATACCCCTCGTTCATTCGGACTTTATTTGGAAGGTGGCTAGCAGATTTTCATCAACCACCTGACACCATCATCAGTATCTGCTAACAGACCCGGACGACGTGCTGTTGATGTTGGCAATCCAGAGCGCCTGACAGGCCGTCATTTTGTGGACTTAGGAGCCAAAAAAGTTGGCTCCTACCAGGATGTGCATCATCTGCTGTTCTAAAAAGGATGGCAATGGAAGAAAAGTCCGAAAGGAAACAAGGTACTATTGCCCAGATTGCAATGTCGGACTTTGTCTAGTGCCCTGCTTCAAACTTTTTCACACTCGGACGTGTATTGAATTTCTTTGACAAATTTCATTATTTTTCCTTGCCTTCTTGAATAAAATTCTATTATTGATTGGATTATAATTCATGTGTTTGTGTTTCAAATTCATTACATCTGGGATGTCTACTAGAGTCTTGTTTTGATAAGTTTTAAGTCAGTAATTACTAAGAATTGTAGGCCTTTAATACATAACGCCAAATTTCCATGGAAAGAATTGTACCGCTTTTGGTACAGAATTCCTGAGAGAATCATACCGCTAGAGAGGTTAAAACGGTACTAAACCGCAAAAAAAATCTTCTCCCTGCAAGTTAATGCCATAATGTGCTAGTATGCATCACGCGCTGTTACTGCTGACAGGGCTTCCATTTTCACCCGATCCTCCTTCCGGGTTTGCGGGCTGCGGCCATCTGTTTGGCCGAGCCGTGATGTTGTCAGTCACAGCTGCGGTACAGCTCTCTCAATGAATGGCACGCTGGTACTGCTTAAGTAAATATCTCCTGAATGCTACAAGTTTAGGATATATTTACTGTAACTACAAGTAAGTCTTACTATAGGCTTGCCTGTAGGTATAAATCAACAAAAATACCTTTACTACCACTTTATTGCTACAGAATTCTTTAGTAACCTGATGCTGGCTGTAAACGTTTACTCATTTGTTAGCATTTATAAAATCTGTCATTGGCATTTATAGTTTGGACCAATCTACTGAAAATAGCAATACAACCGGATAGTGGATATGTAGTTTTGCAAAATTAATATCAAGCCAAGCAGACATTTTTGTGGAGGTGGAAGTAAAAATTAGCACAAAGAGTGGCAATAAACAGCCCTATTTTTACAAGCCGTATGCCTAAATCAGGCATCATCAGGCAAAATTATTTTTTATGATTCTTTCTGGAGGGTGAAATAGGCACTATTTGGATTTTTCTATCTTTATTAAAGAAGTAAAAATATAACCATGAATGTGCTGGTGTCATAGCTGAGAATGCAATGGCACTGAAGTCACACTATATAGGATGGGTAAAAGTCTTTGCGTATATTGTTTTCAGTAAGAGGACTGCCTGTCTGTGGCCATCCCTGGTATCCTTATAAACATTTTTTTCTATGGACAAGTTTTAATGAAGTACTGTCACTAGTCTGCTTTGAAAAAACAATAACTTGTGCTTCAAATCCATGATCCCTGCAAGGTGACCACCCATTTATTAAGAAGCCTTTCATGCTGAAATTATTAGAAACAATAAAAAATGCTACAGGAGCTAGGCACTTACACGTGGCTCTGACAGGTAATATAACATGTTTATAGACACATTTTGCCTATTAAAACAAGGAATGGAGAGTAAAATATGCCCTGAAGGGTAAACACAATGCAGAGCAGGCGATCCTCACAGGAGAAATAATCCCCTCACGTAACAAATGACAAAGCAACAGCAAATTATATTAAATTTGTGTTGATTGCACCCCTGCAGTTTACATACATGTATCTATTAATGGCACAGGTAAGCCTTTTGCTCCAAATTACTGGCTGTAACCATCCTCATGCTGATCACCCTCTCTTTGATATTTTGCATGATTTGTTCCCAAAAGACTTTTTTTGTCCTCTATAACAGGGATTGCCTGAATGTAACAGTGTGTGAAAATGACAAATGAGAGCCAGAAGTATTTGTATTGTCACTGAGAAAGAAATACATGAAAGGCTATACAATCTGCCTGACCCAGCACAGCAAAGCTATATTCCCTCCTGGGGAAATCCCAACCAGATGCCATTTCAGGGGCAACCAATAGAGTGCCTTCTCTCCACTTCTGCTGGCAAAATGTGTCCTTGCTGCAGACAGCTGGTCTCAGGAAGATGCATGGTTTGAGATGTTCTATGCTTTATATTTACTAACGAATTCATTGCTTGCAAATTCAGAGACATACATACATGGTTCGTTTGTGTACACATTCTTTTATTGTCTAGAATGAATCTAGAATTCAGTCATGTAATCAGAGTTTGTCTTTCCATGACCTGATTATGTTAACTGAAATTAGTTCTGAAACCTATGTTATGGCATTAGCTGGCCAGGAGCAAACGTACCATATCTGGGCCCAGGGATCCATTTTTCAGTAGTAATGAAAAATGGTAAAGTGAATCTACCATTTGTAAGGCGATGTTGCAGTGAATATTTCAGAATAAGACAGCGAATTAATCACTTCTTTTCCATTCATTAACTGCTACATTTAGCTAAACATAGTTGCTAAACTCCTTGCAGTGGTAAATCATTGCTTTATGTAAAGTGGAACAACAACCAAACTTTTTGTTTTGTTTTAAAAAGAGAAGAGGGGTGAAAGAACACCTATGTTCAAGTATTGGAGCATAAGGTAAGAGTAGCTTTATACAGTACTATCTTCAACGAACTGTGCATTTTCATTTAGCAATGACTACTACACTCAGGGCAGAAAAAAAGGAAGTGGTGACTTGCTGACATATCTGCACCTAGGAGCATTTGAGAGCACATTTAGGCCCCATTTACACCTCTGTGTTTTGAAGCTTTAAGCACCAAAACACTGGAGGAGAAAAAAATATATTCTCTATGGATTTGGTTCACATCTCCACTCCAAGTTGCCTGAAGCCAAATGCCTGAAGCTCAAAGTTCTGGAGCTTTTCTTGTAGCTCATATTGGGCAGATGTGCACGTTTTTGACACGTTTTTATTCCCTTGGAAAATAGTGGAAACGCACCATTTGCACATTTTTGTGCGCGTTTTGTCACGTTGCATGTTTAGGAGATATTTACTGTACGTATAGGTAAGCTTTATTCTAGGCTTATCTATAGGTAAAAATATATATATATATTCCTGTTCTACTGATATTGACCAATGCAAAACTTCCCTGTGTCCGATCTAATGATAAATCCCAAATGGAATATGCACAGTGCTCACTGACCATGCTGTGTTTTATTCTGATGTCTGTTGGATTGAATTGTTCCTGTATGAATTGAAATTCATAAATAAAGAATATAAAAAAATATATGAAAATATACGTTTCACATCTGTTTGTATCTCAGCAAAGACAAGAATTCAAGTGCAATGTGATGTCTGCATTCTGGATCACAACTTGTGTGATTAGGTTATGTGTATTGCCTTGTCAGCACTAAAGTCTTTCTAATACGTTCTACAAAACCAAACTTGAGCAGGATGCTGTTGATGAAAGTTAATGGGTGAGGCTAGCAGACGTTAGCTTGTTGCTGAAAATAGTCAGATATAATTGATGTTGACATTACAAATGCAACTTGATTGCAGGAAGGGAGGAATTATAATGACACCTTTTTTGCATATAAGCATGGTGTCCTTGAAGTCAATTTATTTATCAAGTTATTTAAGTACGCTTTAATAATGAGAGGTTTAAAAACACTGCAAAATACGTTATTTTAAATAGTTTAGATGTCGTATGCAAGTAAGCATGATATCTTTTTCTAATTTCATGGATGAAATGTGGATCAGTCCACACAATATATGAATATATGTATTATATATATTTTATATATATATATACACAGTATCTCACAAAAGTGAGTATACCCCTCACATTTTTGTAAATATTTTATTATATCTTTTCATGTGACAACACTGAAGAAATTACACTTAGCTACAATGTAAAGTAGTGAATGTTCAGCTTGCACAACAGTGTAAATTTGCTGTCCCCTCAAAATATCTCAACACACAACCATTAATGTCTAAACCGCTGGCAACAAAAGTGAGTACACCCCTAAGTGAAAATGTCCCAAAATGGGCTCAACTATTTTCCAGCACTGCCTTAACCCTCTTGGGGATGGAGTTCACCTGAGCTTCACAGTTTGCCACTGGAGTCCTCTTCCACTCCTCCATGATAACATCACGGAGCTGGGGGATGTTAGAGACCTTGCTCTCCTCCACCTTCCATTTGAGGATGCCCCACAGATGCTCAATAGGGTTTAGGTCTGGAGACATGCTTGGCCAGTCCATCACCTTTACCCTCAGCTTCTTTAGCAAGGCAGTGGTCTTCTTGGAGGTGTTTGGGGTCATTATCATTTTGGAATACTGCCCTGTGGCCCAGTCTCCGAAGAAAGGGGATCATGCTCTGCTTTAGTATGTCACAGTACATGTTGGCATTCATGGTTCCCTCAATGAACTGTAGCTCCCCAGTGCCGGCAGCACTCATGCAGCCCCAGACCATAACACTCCCACCACCATGATTGACCGTAGGCAAGAAATACTCGTCATTGTACTTTTCACCTGGTTGCCACCACACATGCTTCACAACATCTGAACCTAATATGTTTATCTTGGTCTCATCAGACCACAGGACATGGTTCCAGTATTCCATGTCCTTAGTCTACTTGTCTTCAGCAAATTGTTTGCAGGCTTTCTTTTGCAGAGGCTCATCTTTAAAAGAGGCTACCATCTGGGACAACAGCCATGCAGACTAATTTGATGCAGTATGCGGGGTATGGTCTGAGCACTGACAGCCTGCCCCCCCCCCCCCCCACCACTCCTTCAACCTCTGCAGCAATGCTGGCAACACTCATATTTCTATTTCCCAAAGACAACCTCTGGATATGACGCTGAGCACGTGCATTCAACTTCTTTTGATTACCATGGCGATGCCTGTTCTGAGCAGAACCTGTATTGTTAAACCACTGTTTGGTCTTGGCCACCGTGCTGCAGCTCAGTTTAATGGTCTTGGGAATCTTCTTATAGCCTAGGCCATCTTTAGTAGAGCAAAAATTATTTTCTACAGATCCCCAGAGAGTTCTTTGCCATAAGGGGCCATGTTGAACTTCCAGTGACCAGTATGAGTGAGAGAAATAATTCCAAATTTAGCATACCTACTCCCCATTTACACCTGAGACCTTGTAACACTAATAAGTCACATGACAACGGGGAGGGAAAATGGCTAATTGGGCCAAATTTGGACATTTTGACTTAGGGGTGTACTCACTTTTGTTGCCAGCGGTTTAGACATTAATGGCTGTGTGTTGAGTTATTTTGAGGGGACAGCACATTTACACTGTTATACAAGCTGTACACTCACTACTTTACATTGTAGCAAAGCGTCATTTCTTCAGTGTTGTCACATGAAACGATATAATAAAATATTTACAAAAATGTGAGGGGTGTACTCACTTCTGTGAGATGAGATACTGTATATATATATATATATATATATATATATATATATATATATATATATATACAGGAAAAATGACACCCCCCGTGTACCACTTCAGCAGGTGGAAGGAACTTTGCACTTGCCAGAGCTGTGTGTGACTTTAAGAACTTTTTCAAAAAATATAGTTGTGATCTGGTACCTTAAGGCCCCATTCACACTTTAGAGCCCGAAATGCCCCTGCATGTTAGCCAATGTGTCCATGCACACACAGGCTTTAGAGGAGTTTAGTGGCAGAGACGTTTACAGGCAGGAAAAAAAAAACACAGCCAGTGCATCCAGGAGCAGCAGAGTTTTGGGAGAACAAATGTTTGGCGCTTGACTTAAATGAGTGTTAACGCTAAGCATGCTTAGTTCTTGAGCATTAATTCATTTCAATGACCAGAATTATTATTCTAGTCCACTAAAATAATTAATGCCCAAACACTTGACACCTGTAAATGCGCCTAAGCGCACCTAAACGCGTTACACACTTTTTAAAACATCAGGTGTTTTTTGCTGCCTAAACCCTGCTGCCAGGAAGAAAGGCTTCGAGGAGAGTTTGCAAAATATCCAATGTGCATGAGACCTAAAAGAAAGCCCATCAAATATTATTTTTTGCTTTATTAAAGTAGAATATATTGAAGTGTCAAATGAAAGCTATATCTTGCGAGGGATGATGAAATTAACCTGTAAAAGATATGAAATACTTACTGAATGAACGTTGCTTCATGTTCCTTCCAGTGCTGTTCACAAAACAAAAGACATTTAGTTACATGACCTATGCTGAAGGAGAAGATCATGGACCTGCATCTCTAGCCTTTGGTCATGTAAGTAAAGGTGAAGGTAACCAGAATTTTCTTCAGAAAAGTTAAGTGTAACCCTATTTAGGGTGGGTCATGTCGACCCCTTTGTAGCAGTTTACATCCACTTTCTCTCTCTAGGCACCTGAATAAACCTGTATATCTGAACCTCTGCATAAGGTTAACCAGTGTGCACACTTGATTGAACTGTACTGGCTCCTTTTGCAAGGTGCTATTATTTCTTGCAAGTTTGATGTGTCACATTCATTTGTGATACAGGTATTAATTTACATGTGGCTGAGGACTTTATGGCAGGTGTGGTATAGGTGACACGTCAAAGGTGGTTCTAGTAGGTGGAGATGTGGGATACTCCTTGTTTTGTCATCTAATCAACTGATAATTCTTTTAATTACTTATGGAAACAGTTATAATTAATTAATGGTTAAAGCACAACCCATGTTTAAAGGAAAAGTTTACCGAGAACTGTTTTGTTTTGTGCAGACTTCTCAAACAGGAAGGTCTGTATTATGTAGAGATGTTCTTCGAGCCTCAGATTTCTTGTTGTGAATGCTATACCATGCTTGCTACATTTTGTAAAACTCAGGTGCTTTTAAACGTTTTTATTTATTTTTTTTTGGTTTCCGTAGACATGCCATAGTTTGGTTTCCATAAACATTAAAGTAGATCTCCTTCCAAAACCTTTTCTTTGGGGTGTTTGGGTTAGATAGAGTGGAGAAGCCTTCCTGGTAAACTGATCTCTGAGAAAAAATTGTCTAAAATATACTTTTACAGACATGAAATAGGGTGACACCAGGGTGTGTGTCAGTGGAAGAAATTGTGCAGATTTATAGATCTTTCAGTTAGACATTGTTCACGCCAGTGAGATTTCAGATGTGACTCGAGTGGCAAAGAATTGCAAGACAATGGAAATCATGGCCATTTACATCAGTGCGACTGAGCACGGAGCAATTTTGGAAAAGGTTCTTGTACTCCTTCAGTGCAATTCCAGCTCGATTTTGGTCTCATAAACTTCACTGGAAACTCACAGAAATTGCATGTATATGTGATTCTGATGCAGTTTAGAAAGTGATTTCATGGGGTTTGTTACTATTTCTGACTTTTGTTGTTTACAAGTTAAAATCTGTATTTCTCTTACGTCCTCCGACAGTCGCCGCCTCTTCATATTCGTCACATATGGGGGTATTAGACTTTGCTCCGAAGGAGTAGCTAGGCAACAGAATATGTTAACAATAAAGCTTTAACATATCCCACCCTCAAGGGGTGGTCCCCTCAGTCAATACCCTCCTACTTCCTGCAACCATATCCCAGTTTTAATGTCTAGCTTGTCAGGAGTGGCTGGCTCTCTCTGTGCTGGGACTTTTTGTCCCAGACTCTTTCTTCTTTTTAATATTTTGTTTGAGTTTTTTCTCTACCTTTACTTAGCTGTTATTTTTGTCAGCATTAGTTAGTTCTTCGGAAGAGGATCATGCGGACTGGGTCTCGGGCTGATCCCCCTGATCGCAGGTCGTGGGTCAGTGGCTTCCCAGTCTGCCATCGAGCGTTCAGCCAGGTAACGCTCCTGGCACAGTGAACGACCCATCCCTGTTCGGTGCAGGGATGATTGGTGAGGTGGCTACCTCACCGGACGCTGTGCGGTTTCTTAACCGCCATTGTGTGCGTCTTGAATTGCGACTCTCCCTGCCTCATGTGCAGCGGCTTGTTCGCCTGTGCGGGTTCCCCACGCCATGTGAGGTAAGTGTATCTATGTGGGGACCTGTCTGTCTGGGGGGGGTCTCAGTCTGGGACTGTGTAACCTGCCTTTAATCACACTGCTTGTCTCCCTATCTCTCGGCTGCATGCTGTGGGCTGCAAGGGGGGGGGGGAGCTGTGTGACACTGTGTGTGTCAGGCTGGGCAGTGTGGGAAGCTGTGTGCTGTGGGGCATGTTTTTATGGCATGTTGGGGCATATACAGCGATCGCTGCGGCGATCTAACATGTATCCATATAATGGGATAAAATTGTGTGTGTTTTTATGCACTATGGAGCGGCGATTTCGGCGCCAAACGACGCCATTTTACCGGCGCCCGCTCCGGCCGCATGGTTTACATGCACGGCGGCCATTTTCTTGTAGCCTCCATAGGCTTACATAGAGCGCCCTGGCAGCATCACTTCCTCTTTCCTGGAACACCGATCGAGGCAGCAGCAGCAGCGGGGTCTCCTCAGGTTTTATCCTTCTATTCCTGTTTGCCATTGCCTGTATTCAGTCTGTATATTCCCTGTGGGGGTCTCATTGTGCCTGAGTGTGGTGCGGTGGGCTGCGCTTGCCGCGCTTACTGAAAGGGGGCAGTTAACCCTTGGTTGTCGGGCATACAGGGGCAATGGATTCTCAGGAGGGCAAGTTTCCCACAGTACTGGTGGAAAGCCAGGGGACCGCTGTTTCCCCCCCAGGGGGGGATTTAGCCACTATTGTGGCTGGCCTTGCTGCCCAGGTGCAAATGCTGGTGGCTGCTCAATCTACTAAACGGCCCAGAGTTGCTCTGTCCTCTGATTCTGAGGGTGAAGGTGATGGGGCTGTTCTGGCAGGGACCCCCTTATCGGGGTCCCGCTCCTCTTGATCTAGTGGGGTCTGAGGTGGAGGCTGAAGTTGAGGGGGTCGATAATTCTCCCCCTGGCTCGCCTGAAGAGCTTGCAATCATGGATGAGTTGATTGCTTCCATTAAGCAAACGCTGCGTTTGCAGGACGAAGTGTGTCCCCCCGCTGCCTTGGCGGCTTATGGGACGCAGAGAAAACGCAGGACGCCGCAGGTTTTTCCCTGCATTGCTGATTTTCAGCGCGCTGTTAAAGATCAATGGCGCGATCTGCGCAAACCTTTTGCGGTACCAAGTAATTTCAAGCTGCGTTATCCTTTCTCGCCTGCCACTGATGAACGGTGGTGTGTGCCTCCGCCAGTGGATCATGCAATTGCGGTTTTGAACAAAGCCACTGCGATTCCTGCAGAGGGTTCCCCTGTTTTCCGTGATGCCACGGATAGGAGACTGGAGTCTCTTGCCCGTCATACTTATTCTGTTACGGGCTCTATGCTTAAGGCTCTGTTTGCTTCTCTCATGGCGGCCCAGGCGATCGCAAGTTGGACGCAGATGCTTAGGCGCGTCCTAGTGGCCGATTCGGTCTCGGCGGCGACCCTGGATATGGTGGATCAGATCCACCAGGGTGTCATGTATCTGTGTGATGCGGACCTGGACCTGATTCCGTTGGCTGCACGTGTGCACAGCGTGGCGGTGTTGTCTCGCCGCCTGGTTTGGTTGAAATGTTGGTCGGTGGACCAATCTTCGCGTAAAACCTTAGCCAATCTGCCTTATGATGGGTCTCGCCTTTTTGGGGAGTCCCTGGATGTGTTGATTAAGGGGATCACCGGGGGTAAGAGCACTCTCTTGCCCCATTTCCCCAAGGCTAAGGGGGCTTCTGGGAAGAAGCATGCAACTTTTCGGCCCCCTCAAGGGTCCTTTCGTGCCTTTCGGCCGCACTACAAGGGCAAACCGTTCAAAGGCCAAGGCTCTCAGAAGAAGCCCTGGTCTGGGAAACAGAAGTCCGGCCAATCCGGACCTGCGGCCCATAACAGTTCGGCCTGAAGGGGCGCCCTCACCCAGTTTTGGGGTGGGGGGACGCTTGCTCGGTTTTCTTCAGCCCTGGTTGGCCCGTGTGCGGGACAGATGGGTTCTGGAAATCGTTCGATCTGGTTACAAGATCGAGTTTCTCTCTCGGCCGGAGAGCAGATTTTTTCCCTCAAATCTACAACTGTCTCCAGAGCGCCTGCGGGATCTGCACCTGGCGGTGCGGGACCTGAGGGCTCAGGGTGTGGTGGTTCCGGTACCTCATAGGGACAGATTTCGGGGGTTTTATTCCAATCTGTTCACCGTGCCCAGGAAGGAGGGCAAGGTTCGTCCGATTCTGGACTTGAAGGCTCTGAACCGCTCTGTGCGGGTTCGCAAGTTCCGCATGGAGTCCCTGCGTTTGGTGGTGGCTGCCCTGGTTCCGGGGGAATTCATGGCCTCCATCGATTTGAAGGATGCGTACCTTCACATCCCCATATTCGAGGGTCATCAGAGATACCTTCGATTTGCCATTGCGGAGGATCACTACCAGTTCGTGGCGTTGCCCTTTGGGCTCGCCTCGGCTCCGCGGGTCTTCACCAAGGTGCTTGCACCGGTTCTGGCATTATTGAGGGCCCAGGGCATTTCTGTCCTAGGGTATCTGGACGACATTCTGATTCGGTCTGCGACCAGTCAGGGTCTGGAGAAGGACCTGTCTGTCACAATGCAAACTCTGCAGGAGTTCGGTTGGACGATAAATGTTCCAAAGTCGATACTGAGTCCGTCGGTTCGTCTTCCCTATCTGGGAATGATACTGGACTCGGTGCAGGCGAAGGTCTTCCTGCCGGAAGACAAACTCAGGACTCTTCAGGAGGAAGTCAGGTCCCTCAGGGACGTTCCACACTCGTCTCTGCGGGCGTGTATGAGATGTCTGGGATTGATGGTCTCGGCCTTCGAGGCGATTCCTTTCGCTCAGTCTCACACGCGGGGTCTCCAGGCGGAGATCCTGTCCAAGTGGGACGGGCGACCTCAATCTCTGGATCTTCAGATCTCGTTGAGTCATCGCACCAGGGAAAACCTTCTGTGGTGGCTCCAGTCCCTGTTGGTGTCCGGGGGCAAGTCGTTTCGTCCGATCTCGTGGACGATAATCACCACGGATGCCAGCCTGTCGGGCTGGGGTGGTGTTCTGGGCGTTCTGTCCGCCCAGGGGACCTGGTCGGAAGGGGAGTCTTCCCTCCCGATCAACATTCTGGAATTGCGTGCGATAAGGCTCTGTCTTCATCGCTGGACGGACCGGCTGCAGGGCTGCCCGGTTCGGGTGCAGACGGACAATGCCACGGCGGTGGCCTACATCAACCACCAAGGGGGCACCAGGAGTGCCCGAGCGGCTCGAGAAGTGGCCGACATTCTGTCTTGGGCCGAGACTCATGTCCCGGCGATAACGGCGGTTCACATTCCGGGAGTGGAGAACTGGCAGGCGGACTATCTGAGTCGCCAGACCCTGGATCAGGGGGAATGGTCTCTCCATTCGGCTGTCTTCCAGATGTTGTGCGCGAAGTGGGGTCTTCCAGATGTGGACCTGTTCGCGTCTCGCCTCAACTACAAGGTGAAGAGGTTCGTGGCAAGGACGCGCGACCATCGGGCAGACGCGTCGGACGCGTTAGTGGCCCCGTGGCATCAGTACAGGCTGATGTACGCTTTTCCACCGATTCAGTTGCTGTCCAGGTTCCTTCGCAGGTTACACTCGGAACGCAGCACGGTGATTCTTGTGGCACCGGACTGGCCTCGCCGGTCCTGGTATGCAGACCTCGTGAATCTGGCGGTCGACGCCCCCTGGCGTCTGCCTCTTCTAGACGATCTACTGTCTCAAGGCCCGATTTACCATCCTGCTTTACAGTCGCTGGCTTTGACGGCCTGGCTGTTGAGACCGAGGTCCTGCAGGAAAAGGGTCTCTCTCCAGAGGTCGTTCATACCTTGATCAACGCGAGGAAGTCTTCCTCGGGAAAGGTTTATTACCGTACTTGGAAGGCCTATTTTGCCTGGTGTGAGTCCAGGGGGTTTTCACCCCGCACGTACTCGGTTTCCCGTGTGCTGTCTTTCCTTCAGACGGGTGTCGATCAGCGTTTGGCGCTGGCCACGATAAAGGGTCAGGTGTCTGCGCTGGCCGTTCTGTTTCAACGTCCCGTGGTTTCCAACTCCTTGGTTGGTACTTTTATTCAGGGTGTGCGGCATCTGGTTCCTCCTAGGAGGGATCCTTTGCCCCCCTGGGACTTGAATCTAGTTCTTTCTGTGTTACAACGTGCTCCTTTTGAACAGATCAGGGAGATCTCGTTGTCTCTGTTGTCCAAAAAAGGTCGCCTTTTTGGTGGCGATCACTTCGGCTCGCAGGGTGTCGGAACTGGCGGCTTTGTCCTGCAAGTCTCCGTACCTGGTTGTTCATTTGGATAAGGTGGTCTTGCGACCTAATCCTTCTTTTCTGCCGAAACGAGTTTCGGAATTCCATCTTAACGAGGATATTGTTTTGCCTTCGTTGTGCACGAAGCCTAAACATCCGAAGGAGGTGAGATTGCACTCTCTGGATGTTGTTCGGGCGATTAGGGTTTACCTTAAATCGACTGAGTCTTTTCGTAAGACGGACTCCTTGTTTGTTCTTCCAGAGGGTCCTCGGAAGGGCATGGCGGCTTCGGCCTCTACCATCGCCAAATGGATCAGGCAGACCATTGAACAGGCCTATGCTTTGCAGGGGAAGGTTCCCCCTGTGCCTGTGAAGGCGCACTCTACTAGATCGCTGAGTACGTCTTGGGCCTGCCGTCATGGGGCTTCTGTAGCCCAGGTGTGTAAGGCGGCGACTTGGTCGACCGTGCACACTTTCACAAAATTCTACAAAGTAGATGTTCAGGCATCGGCGGATGCTTCCTTTGGCCGCAAGGTTCTTAGTGCGGCTGTTCCATAGGGTCCCTTGTTGGGGACTCCTGGCTGTTGGGATATCTTTGTATTCCCTGTTTTTTTTGTCTTTTCCTGGGTTGTTGCTCCTGTTGAGCACTTATTTTTGCTGTTGCCCAGCTGGTTTCCTTCCTTTGGTAAGGTTCCTTTCTTTGATGTGGAGACTGCGTTGCCTTTCGGCGCGGATGCGTTTCCCACCCCTCATGTTTGCACTGCTTTGGGACGTCCCCATATGTGACGAATATGAAGAGGCGGCGACTGTCGGAGGACGTAAGAGAAAACGGAATTTTTGTAAAATCTTACCTGTAAAATTCCTTTCTCTGAGTCCTCCGACAGTCGCCGCCCCCGCCCCTCTTTTGGGGTTTGAATGTATACTCTACTGCTATTCCACTAAAACTGAGATATGGTTGCAGGAAGTAGGAGGGTATTGACTGAGGGGACCACCCCTTGAGGGTGGGATATGTTAAAGCTTTATTGTTAACATATTCTGTTGCCTAGCTACTCCTTCGGAGCAAAGTCTAATACCCCCATATGTGACGAATATGAAGAGGCGGCGACTGTCGGAGGACTCAGAGAAAGGAATTTTACAGGTAAGATTTTACAAAAATTACGTTTTTTTGCTAGAAAATGACTTACAACCCCGAAACATTATATATATATATATATATATATATATATATATATATATATATATTTTTTTAGCAAAGACTCTAGAGAATAAAATGGCAGTCGTTGCAATATTTTTTGTCACGCAGTATTTGTACAGCGGCCTTTTTAAATGCAATTTTTTTTTAAAAGATACATTCCACTGCATTTAAAAAAAGCTAAACCTTGAAGTTAGCCAAATGTTTTTTCTATAATGTGAAAGATAATGTTATGCTTCAAAATTGGGCATGCTCGTGGAATGGCGACAAACAGTGGTACTTAAAAATCTCCATAGGTGACGCTTTAAAAATTTCTACAGGTCACCAATTTAGAGTTACAGAGGAGGTCTAGTGCTAGAATTATTGCTTCCGCTCTAACGATCGCGGCGATACCTCAAACATGTGTGGTTTGAACACCATTTACATGTGTGGGCGTGACCTGTGTATGCGTTCACTTCTGTACCGATGTATAACTGCGGCGAGTGGTCCGGAAGTGGTTAAAGAGGTTGTATCCCCCCAAAAAAAAATAAAACCCTGCAGGAGAATGGCATAATGTGCTAGTATGCATCGCATACTAGCACATTATGAAATACTTACCTCAGAACGAAGCCCGACACGGTCACCCGGACACCGCTGAGGCAGCTGACATGTTCCCTCAGCATCTCTTCTGGTTTCGGCAGCTCCGGGGCTGTGATGAGTGGCTAGTGCCGCGATGACGCGCCTCCCGCGCATACGTGCGGGAGTTCACTTTCCGGCAAGGAGCTCTGAAGGTCCGGCAAGATACGCCAGACCTTCAGAGTGCATGCGCCGCTGGTGTCAGAGTGAATATCTCCTAAACCGTTCAGAAGTTAAAAAGCAGAGTATACTCCTGCTTTAAAATCAAGAACAATACATTGTTGAATTAGAAGGCTTGTAAGTTCCTTTTATACAGTGTCTTGAAAAAGTATTTATACCCCTTAAAATTTTCAAAATTTTTTCATGTTACAACCAAAAAAGTAAATGCCTTTTATTAGGATTTTATGTGATAGAACAACATAAAGTGGTACATAATTGTGAAGTGAAAGAAAAATGATAAAGGATTTTCAGAATTTTTTTACAAATAAATATGTGAAAAGTGTGGCGTGCATTTATAGTCAGCCCCCCCTTTGGAGGGGGGTTTATGATGGGATGCCGGGACAGGACTGAAATTATCCGTAGTGCATGGAGGTACATGGTTGGTGCTAATACAGTTCATGCTCCTCTGTGATCATAGGCAGCCGCTCCTGCGTGAATTGCCGTAGGTATACGTCGGTCGTGCGCCTGCAGCTAGGGGATGAGCGTGCCGCCTCCGGTCTTCAGTGAGGACTCCAATGCACGGGGCAGGCGGCTCCGATTGCCGCCTGACACCCACGATCATTCCCTGCTGGGAGAGAAGAACGGTCAGCTGTTGTAAACACAGCTGACCGTTCTTCTCCCTGGAATGATCACAGAGCTCCTGTGATCCTTCTATAAAGGGACACAGTTCTCTGTGATCATTTTACAAGCCACACCCCCCACAGTTAGATGCTAGTGTCATTATTACAGTACCAGTGCATATTTTTAGCACTGATTACTGTAGTAATGTCACTGGTCCACCCAAAAGCGTCAAAAATGTCAGTCACGGGTCCGATCTGTCCGCCACAATGTCGCAGTCCCACTAAAAATCGCAGATCGCCGCCATTACTAGTAAAAAAAAAAAAATTACATAAATCTTTCCCATAGTTAGTAGACAGGATAACTTTTGCGCAAACCAATCAAAATACGCCTATTGCGATTTTTTTTTACCAAAAATATGTAGATGAAAACAAATTGGCCTAAAATGTTAAAACATTTTGATTTAAAAATTTTTTTTTGGGAATGTTATATAGCAGAATGTGAAAAATATGTGTTTTTTTTTTTTTCAGAATTGTCACTCTTTTTTTCTTTATAGCGCAAAAAAAAAATAAAAATCGAACAGGTGATCGAATACCAAAATAAACCTCTATTTGTGGGAAAAAAAGGACATCAATTTTATTTAGGTACAGTGTCGCACGACCGTGCAATTGTCCATTAAAGTAATGCAGTGCCGAATCGCAAAATATGGCCTGGTCATTAAAGGGGCAAATCCTCCCTGTCCAGAAGTGGTTAAACATCCCTGAAGAAGCTTTAATAGTGAAACGCTTTTGGGAGGAGTTCCACCCTCTTCACAGTATGTGATATATAGCAGATTTGGAAGGGGAGGAACCCCCTTTTTTTGAGGGTAGTCTTACTTACTACGAGTTGCTCATTATGATGTGCAATATTGATCTTATGTCATTGTTATTTTTATGTCCAAATAAAATAATATTTTTTTTTACGATATGTATGTCTATTCATAGTAGCATTGAAGGGAGAGATCATCACCTAGAAAGTCCAGCTGTTTCAATTTTTATGTTTCTAGGGAATGAAAACTGGTGAACCGGTGACGGGGTCTTGGGGGACCAAGACTTAATAATGCACGTGGAGAGCAAAGGTGCCCCATGAAGACCGATCCAATATAAGAGCTACTGTAGCTCAAAAAAAACATAATGCTGGTTATAATACAAAGGTGTCAGAACACATAGTGCATCACAGTCAGAGTTGTATAAAGTACTCAAAACCCATACTTGAGTAGAAGTACAAGTGCTCAATCAAAAAGTGACTTGAGTAGAAGTGGAAGTGCTCGATCAAAAAGTGACTTGAGTAGAAGTACTAAAGTATTCAACATTTTTTGTACTTAAGTATTGCAAGTAGTTTTTTTTTAAATTTTGCTTAAGTCTAAGTTGGTGAAGTGAAATTAGAAAAATATATACATAAAACTATATATTAAGATGTATGGTTTCTGCGCTATCGTGGATTCTCTACCAACCACCCTAATGCTGCATCACATAAACTGATCCTATTAAACAGTCACAGATAGAGGTTATGGGAGTTTATAACACGTCACATCCTTTGATGGGTATTCCCTGAGGAAGTCACGTGATACAGTGACGCAACGCGTAGGAACACAGAAGTGACGTGCGGTACAGGACAGAGCTCCCCATGGCGGTTATCGGCCATTGGAAACAGCTATTTTATATGAGGTGACACACAAACTAAGAGATTGTATCCAAGGGAAGGCACTAAAGGTCCCCATAGACAACACAATATCGGGAAGACACAAACAGATCCCTGGGAGGAGAGTGTGACCCTCAAACACCACGCTGGAATAAAGGAGGAGGAACCACCACCAACCCCGGATAAATAATACAGGTGTATTATTTTCTTTTTTGAGGTGAGAATATAGCACACCTAGAAGTGGAATCAAGGAGATTAAAGGTGGAGGAAAAGAGATTGCACGATCCAATCACCATTATTAATTTATTTATTAAGCGATCTGGGACAACCAGACAATATTTGGAACTGTTTGGCACACCATTTGGTTTGGACACTTATTTCTACATGGATTTGTTGTTTGCACATATGTGATATATACATTTTTTTACCACGGAAGAGATTTTTTATAGATATTTTGTAATTCTATTTATATTTATTGGCACCGAATGTACAGAACACTTTTTATAATAGTGGTTTATATAGAAGAAGCACTTATTCACTTTTGGTTATAGCAATAATTGAATGGGATATTCACATAAGCACTTTATATTTATATGAATTAAGGATATATTTATGAATCTTGGAATAAGACGCATTTATTAGGATTCGATACTCATTTCAACATAGGCAAAATTAACTAATAGGTGCCAAATTACACAAAAGCACTTTTCATAAAACTCAGAACAGCCCGAAGCGCATCATCACCCCCCCCCCCCCCCATAACCTCTATACATAAAACTACTTTTTAGAAATAGAAAACAGAAAATTGGCATGTGCGTATGTATTCACCCCCTTTGTTATGAAGCCCATAAAAAAGCTCTGGTGGAACCAATTACCTTTAGAAGTCACATAATTCATGAAATGATGTCCACCTGTGTGCAATCTAAGTGTGACATGATCTGTCATTGCATATACACACCTTTTTGAAAGGCCCCAGAGGCTGCAAAACCTAAGCAAGAGGCCCCACTAACTAAACACTGCCATGAAGACCAAGGAACTCTCCAAACAAGTAAGGGACAGTGTTGTTTTGTACAAGTCAGGGTTAGGTTATAAAAAAATATCCAAATCTTTGATGATCCTCAGGAGCACCATCAAATATATCATAACCAAATGAAAAGAATATGGCACAACAGCAAACTTGCCAAGAGACGGCCGCCTACCAAAACTCACGAACCGGGCAAGGAGGGCATTAATCAGAGAGGCAGCACAGAGACCTAATGTAACCCTGGAGGAGCTGCAGAGTTCCACAGCAGAGACTGGAGTATCAGTACATAGGACGACAATAAGCCGTACGCTCCATAGACCTGGGCTTTATGGCAAGAAGAAAGCCATTACTTTCAGCAAAAAACAAAAAGGCACGTTTTGAGTTTGCGAAAAGGCTTGTGGGATACTCCCAAAATGTATAGAGGAAGGTGCTCTGGTCTGATGAGACAAAAATTGAACTTTTCGGCCATCAAAGAAAACACTATGTTTGGCGCAAACCCAACACATCACATCACCCAAAAAACACCATGAAACATGGTGGTGGCAGCATCATGCTCTGGGGATGTTTTTTTAGCAGCCGGGACTGGGAAACTGGTCAAAGTTGAGGGAAAGATGGATGGTGCTAAATACAGGGATATTCTTGAGCAAAACCTGTACCACTCTGTGTGTGATTTGAGGCTAGGATGGAGGTTCACCTTCCAACAGGACAATGACCCCAAACACACTGTTAAAGCAACACTTGAGTGGTTTAAGGGAAAACATGTAAATGTGTTGGAATGGCCTAGTCAAAGCCCCAACCATAATCCAATAGAAAATCTGTGGTCAGACTTAAAGATTGCTGTTCACAAGCGCAGACCATGCAACTTGAAGGAGCTGGAGCAGTTTTGCAAGGAGGAATGGGCAAAAATCCCATTGGTAAGATGTGGCAAGCTCATAGAGACTTATCCAAAGCGACTTGGGGCTGTGATTGCCGCAAAATGTGACTATACAAAGTATTGACTTTAGGGGTGTGAATAGTTATGCACATTTACTTTTTTGCTTATTTTGTCCTGTTTGTTGTTTGCTTCACAATAAAAAAAAAAAACATCTTTAAAGTTGTGGGCATGTTCTGTAATTTAAATGATGCAAATCCTCAAACAATCCATGTTAATTCCAGGTTGTGAGGCAACAACACATGAAAAATGCCGGGGGGGGGGGGGTGAATACTTTCGCAAGGCACTGTAGATTTAGCTAGCCAATAAAGCGGTTGACCCACATGTAATAGGATACATGCAATCCAAAGTTGCACTAAAAAACAACCACAAGGAAGCAGTCAAAGTGTAAGGACAGCTAGTCGAGTTATCAGGCAAACAGCAGCTAGCAAAATAATTAAAGAATAGAGATTAGTAAAAATAAAAATACAAATCAGGGTCAGTTGGAGAGAAACATGCAGCTTCAGCTGTTGGGACGACGCTGACAATCAGCCAAGCCTGAGTCAATATAAGAGCAATCACAGCTTGAAAAGGAACCAATCATGCAGTGAGTTACACAAACCAGGCTGCATAGGCCAATGAAAAAAAAGGGCTGGAAGGAGGGTCCAAGGCACCCCCCCCCCATCCCCCCCGAGCCGAGGGTTAACCACGCAGTCACGCCCAAAGGGGTGGCGTCGCGACGCGTCATCCACTCACCGATGCACAGTAATGTGTAATTGGGGATGGTGAGCATGATGACCCTGGAAAGGCAGCTTCTGTTTTTTTGAGTTGTGCTGAGTGCAGTCAAACATAATAGACAAAATATAAATACTGTTAGAGAGCATCACAGAGCTCGAATGTGATATAGCAACTGAAGCAAAAACAAAAATGGAGGCGTTGTTTGGCCTGTCATTTCTGGGTTAGCCCATGCACCTAACTCCTAACATGGCTGATATGAACAGCATATGATTGATTGGATAAACCATGTTTTTTGGGGGGGGGGTGGGGAATGGATTTTTAGCTTGTGTTAATGGGCCTCACTGCTTTCACAATATGCTTTCCTAATGATGAGCATGGGTACTGTGGATCTGAAACATATTTGTCAGTAAACATACTTTTGTGAAGGTGCCTAATCTGTATACCTTTGATTTTCACTACCCATATTTGGAGGTTTCTGTTGAAAAATATGCCTCAAAATATAAAATAAACAAAAAATATTGTGGAGAAGACTAATTGTGTGCCCTCTCATTCCATGATGAATCCAAAGTTATTATGCATTTTCTATGTTCCATTTGCCTTTGATTACTCTGGATACCCCTACAGAGAGCATTCCCTATTTAAATAATTATACTTCGTCTGCATATTAGATGCCGGTTTAAATGCATCTTCCCATGAGATTGCTGCACTGATGATAAAAACGGTTAATTGGCTTCATGAAAGTCACCCATGACCTTGCTGAAGAATTACGGATCATGACTGGCAGCTAAGCATGTTTCCATTAGAGAAAAGTTGTCATTTAGAGAGATTATAGTTAATGCATATGTTACTGTAAATGAAAAGACATAACCAAAGGGGCCATGACTTGCTACAGTGCGTAACCTTCAGTATAATACAGTTTTAATAACGGACTGCCCATATTAACTTTTAAATGGATGTGATTTACCCAATCCAGCAATCCTCTTAATGAAACAAGCTGTGTAGAGATATACCTTTCTAAAATGTTTGCTTCCACAGAAACCACAGTGCTGCAATATTCCTTATAATAAACTAATCAAAATCTGGTTACAGATTGTTGAAATATGTATAGCTAACTTACTAATATGTTTTATAGTAACATTTAATGAATCTGTGAGAAAAAAACTGCCTCCTTTGGTACAATGCCCCACCCACTATCATTTAATTGTAAAATGATTTCCTTTTCCTAGCTGCCAAAACACTATTTTTCTAACAAGAAAATAATTCATTCTTTGAACATTCTTTACACAGTCAGAGAGATGCAGTTGTAAGTTTGTGCGGACTTAAACCATGACCTATTCTGTAACATGGTTTCTTGGATAATATGTTACTTACATTACACTTGTTTAGTAAAAGACTTGGCTTGAGTAAAACAGTGTTAAGGGTATTATAAACTTTCCAATCTGCACCTTGTATTTTTCACCTGCATATACAGGCAGTTACTCTAGGAGAGCTGGACAGGGCAAAAGAAGGTCCTTAACCTATCAGCAGGACTGGTATCTGCTGCTTTGTGCAAGGAGGAGCAGAGCCCTGCAAAATGACCTCCTGCAGGCCACTGGTGTGAATGTCTCTGACCAAACAATCAGAAACAGACTTCATGAGGGTGGCCTGAGGGCCCAACGTCCTCTAGTCGGCCCTGTGCTCACTGCCCGCCACCATGGAACTCATTTGGCATTTGTCATTGAACAGCAGAATAGGCAGGTCCGCCACTGGTGCCCTTTGCTTTTCACAGATGAGAGCAGGTTCACCCTGAGCACATGTGACAGACGTGAAAGGGTCTGGAGAAGCCGTGGAGAACGTAATGCCGCCTGTAACATTGTTCAGCATGACCGGTTTGGTGGTGGGTCAGTGATGGTCTGGGGAGGCAAATCCATGGAGGGATGCAGAGACCTCTACAAGCTAGACAATGGCACCCATTTCGTATTGGGATGAAATCTTGGACCCATTGTCAGACCCTATGTGTGTGCAGTGGGTTCTGGGTTCCTCCTGGTGCACGACAATGCCCGGCCGCATGTAGCGAGAGTATGCAGTAAGTTCCTGGAGGATGAAGGAATTGATACCATTAAATGGCCCCCATGGTCGCCTGACCTAAAATCCAATAGAACACCTTTGGGACATTATGTTTTGATCCATCTGATGCCGTCAGGTTGCACCTTAGTCTGTACATGAGCTCAGTGATGCCCTGATCCAGATCTGGGAGGAAAATCCCCACAGGACACCATCTTTTGTCTCAGAAGTAGCATGCCCTGATGATGTCAGGCATGCATACAAGCATGTGGGGGCCATACAAACTACTGGGTACAATTTTGAGTTGCTGCAATGAAATTTCAGCAAAATGGACTAGCCTGTTGCATTAAATTTTCACTTTGATTTTCGGGGTGTCTTTGAATTCAGCCCTCTGTATGTTGATAATTTTCATTTCCATTAAACTAATTGGCATCCTTTTGTTCCTAACACATTACCCAGTCCATATCAGTATAGATATCCAGCACAATATTTTTCCTCATTGAGATCTGATGTGTTTTCAAAGTGTTCCTTTATTTTTTTTAAACAGTGAAGTTTCATGGTGTCATTTGTTGCCTTGTACTCACATGCTATAGAAGAGCTAATCTTTGCATTCTGGTGTTAGAAGTTTCCGCATGAAACTGCACAGGTTAATACATGTCCTCTGTTTGTAGTCTAAGAACTGACACTTCCTATGAAGAAACAACATATCCCACACAATCACAAACAGACAAAGGTATTACCAGAGAGATCACCATGCTGGAAGAGATGGGTTTTCATCAGATTATATGCGTATAGGCCATACTTGGCTGGACTTAGTTTTTAACTATTGAGAACTGTGTTATTTTATGGTGTATGGGGGAGGTTTATTTGCAGGTGTATGGTGGAGGTTTATTTGCAATTACTAATATTGCTGTTTTTACTTTTTTAATTAATAAAGTTTTGCAAAAGAGTTCCTTCTTTTCCAATGGTTCTTTCCTTGGGTATTTATTATTGTCTGCTTATTGTTGGGTACATTGTCCCACACAAAAAATGATGGTGGGATAGTGGAATGTTAATTCACTTCCTCCTAATGGTTTGTTACCTTAAAGTAGAACTATAAGCAAAAAGTTTTTTTTTAAATTTTGGATAGAGCAAGTGAGGGTTATAACCCCTGTCAGATTTTCACCATCTGTGTCCCATTGTGGAGATTCCCTTCACTTCCTGTCCCATAGCCAAACAGGAAGTGATAGGAAATCTCAGCAAATTAAGGGAATTCCTTGGGAACCCCCAGGTCATCAGAACTAGTGTCCCCATTGGAAGATTTCCCCTCTTTTACTTTTTTGGGGACAACCCAAAATGTGGGATTTTCTTTTACTTTCAATGATAATGGTAAACAGGACAAATAGAGAGGGGGAATCTCCATAATGGGGGCACACACAGCAATACAATTTGATAGATGTTCCAATCCCTCTCCACTCTATCCAAAACAAAAAAAAAAGGGTTTGCTTTTAGCTATACTTTAATGGTAACATCATCACATTAGCCCTGCCACATTTGTGATGCCAACACATAGTAAATGGCGACGCATTGACTGAATGCTGCATGACCTAGAACAGGAATTTGTGTGTCCTTTTAGCGAATAGGGACAAGCTAGGTCAGTGATGGCGAACCTTGGCACCCCAGATGTTTTAGAACTACATTTCCCATGATGCTCACGCACTCTGCAGTGTAGTTGAGTATCATGAATGATTATATGGATATAGGGGAATTGATCAGCCATTACATTACGAACTGGTAAAATAACAAAACGAATACCTAGTCAAAACAAAAACATTTGAAAGTTTACAATGCCTTTAAGCATTCTGTATGACCTTTAGATCATTCTAACATAGTATAAAGCTTTGGATTTTTTTAATTTGCTAAAGAAAAACCTATACAGAGAAAAATATATCTCTGTTGATGATCTCTTTCTGAAGATGCTAGTTGCGTGTCTGTCTCTGAATCACTGGCCTGGAACTCCTGAAGTAGATTTCTGGTCAATTTTTTAAAAAAATACTGAAGCTGAAGGATCTGTATGTCCATCAGACAATAAGCCTTTCCAGAATTGTTCAGCAATGGTAGCCTCCACATAATTTCAGAGAAGCATTTTGGCCCTTATTGAAAAACATTTTTCATCAATGTCCAGTGTATCTTCATACCTAGTTATGCTCTAACCTTTAGCTTTTCTATCTTAACAATGTTATGTACTGTTGAGCCTATTTATCACTCCCTACTTCTCACCTTACTGTATTAACATGGAAGTGTTTGATTGGGCACAATTAACATGAACTTGAAGGTACAATTGTTCTTCATAGCTCTGTGCGCTCCCTAAGTACTTTAAACAGCTTATAATGAGCAAGGATTTCATTGCCTGTGGAAACCCACTGGGCTGCGTATGCAGAAAGCAATGATTATTCAGCTTCTTCTGTTCAAACAGCTGAGATTCAGAGAATGTTGATGCAGTGACCCGTACAATTCTGCATCCATCCTCGCCCCTGTGCATGAAGCCATGGCTGCATCTCTGAACAATGCAGAGTTCATAATGTGTGATTTCAAGTGTTACCCTGTAAAACAGAAGCAGAGAGTCAAAGGAAATCAAATTTCCATAATGAGAAAGTCATTGTGGAAAGGCCTTGTGAGGTGGGATGGTCGTCAAGGTAGCTTTAAGGTGAACACCTAAATGGATAAAATTACGGTACATAACAACCATATTACAAATGCATTTTGTAATTAGATTCTTTTGTAGGAATACAGAGCAGCCTGCCTCCCTTGCCACACCAGCTAGTGGAAAGTGAGTCATGAGTTGTATAAAAACTGGCTGTAGCATGATCATATGCATGACTTTTCTGCTCAGTTACATAATGCTTAGTAGATGTTTATAAAAAGCTCCCTTTTCAGATTACTGCCTATACTTATTTGTTATCAATTACTGCCTATAATTATTTGTTATCACAAGGCATCTTATGTGAGCAGCAAGTGGAATAATCACTGGTCTTTAATAGGTGTGACCAGGGGTAAATTATAATGGTAGAAATGCAGAAGTGAAGTTTGTTAATCCTTATGTAATATAGGGGTTTATTTACTAAAGGCAAATCCACTCTGCACTGCAAGTGCACTTGGAATTGCAGTCGCTGTAGATCTGATGTTTGCACATGATTGGATTATAGAAATCAGCAGAGCTTTCTCTCATTTCAGACCTTCCGCTTAGATCTACAGCGACTGCACTTCCAAGTGCACTTGCAGTGCGCTTGTAATGCAGAGTGGATTTGCCTTTAGTAAATCAACCCTATTGTTTCTAATTTAGCTTATGTCTTGGCTTACTTGTATTTCATGAGGGGCGACTGCTCCACTGGTTCGAGTTTTTTTGAAAGGGATTAAAAACCTTATATTTTCTTCATATGAATGAGCCATAAATATGTACAATGTAAGTGACATGTGGTGCTGTACCCTTCATTTGAATAGAACTCAAATGCACATGTACAGTAGGTGCCAACTGACTTTAGCTGCAGCACACCACAACACACATGCCATGTTCAAAAAACAGTTGTGCAAGTCTACTTTCTAGTACACTATGGTGCACTACCAGCCCACAAAGTGACCAATCCTGTCTGAGTTCACAGCAGCCGGAACTTCCTTGAGGATCCATTGGGTATCAGGGAGCTCTGACAGTATTGACTGTCAGCGCCCATTGAGAACAACACTGGAAACAACATTTCTAGTACACTATGGTGCACTACCAGCCCCCAAAGTGAACGATCCTGTCTGAGTTCACCGCAGCCGGAACCACAGAGGATCCATTGGGTATCAGTGAGCTCTGACAAAATTGACTTTCAGCGCCCATTGAGAACAATACTGGAAACAACATTGGGCGGTATACATCCGCCACAATGTTGATTTGCGACAGAACCCCTGGGGACCAGCAACATTTTATTGTAGACCATTGGTGGTCCATGGACCACTGGTTGATGACCGCTGCTTTAGCAAACTGGGTTTCTTTATACAGGCATATTAGAGTGATTGGGCTGCTTCGGTTTGAAAGAATGCCAAAAGTTATACGATAAATTACTTCTATCTCCAATGTTCACTGCTAGCTGTTACTTAAAGCGTTTGTTACCCTGAAAAAAAAAATGGATCCTGCTCCTTTAAAGCATGTTATACAGCACAGTGCTTGTGCTGTGTCAATTGGTCCCCTGTATCACCTAAACAACTTGGCTGATCCTGCCAGTTTCTACCTTCCCCCCTGTACACTGACCACAGTGTATCATGGCTGCCAAGCCCTGACACTGTGGTCAGTGTATGTTCCTCCGTCAGCCGCTGCCCTGCTCTCTGTTCTCCTCCGTCCTCCTCCCCCCTCCCCTCCCTGCCTGCTGCTGAAATATCTTTAGACCTCTGTTGTAAAGCCTCCTATGCTGCAGTGTATGTCCTTTGTAAAAAAAGATGCCTATTTCTACCTGATTTCACAGCGCAGATCAGCGATCATGTGACTTCTCCAGGCTCCCCTCCTCCCTGGCTGACTTCTCGTCTCTCTCCTCCCCTCCTCCCGACTAACGTCAGTAGGGGAATCTCTGCCCCTCCCGCTCTAGCTGTTAGATCGGGAGAGGGAGCCTCGAGGAGTCACGTGACCACCAATCGGTGCTGTGAAATTGGTTAGAAATAGGCATCTTTTTTACAAAGGACGTACACTGCAGCATAGGAGACTTTATAACAGAGGAGATTGTGTGTAGTTATGAAGTGGCTTAACAACCACTTTAATATTGTTTTGTTCAATATCTTAATATAAGCTTTGCATTGTTTGTTTGTTTGTTGTTTCTGTCAGAGAACAGCTGAAAAATTAGGTATTTATGAAGCTCTTGCTGTATAGCTGTTGACACGGTGCTGCACTAAGTGACTGTAATGGGAAGTAATACTTAGTTATTCAGTCTATTTTATAAGTGGGTTTGCTGCTTTTTTCTTTTTAGCTGCTACAGAATATAACTGAGCATACTTGATTTTATTACCTAAATCACGTAATTTATTGAAGTCAACAAATTCTTTCTTGAGACCTCAAAAACTGCCAGCAGCGATAAATGGGTCAGTAGGCTGAGAGTGCTCTTAATGTTGTTATATAAAGAGAACCTGTCTCAAGTCACAGTATGCATTCTGTCAGACCTAAGAAACTCATATTGTTAAAGATGTGTTCAGCATAAAAACACCTCTACGGCTCTTTTTATTAATGTTTCCATAAATTATGCAATTTTTTTTACCTTCCAAGTTGCACATGATAGTCATGCATTTTATGGGATACAAACAAGAGTTAGGCCTCATGCAAATGGACGTATTAAAATTTTAAATATGTATGCTAGATGTTTCTTCCAGGAGCTGCCCGAAAAATAGAGCTTAAAAGTGCTAATTTTGGTGCCTAATTGTGTGTGCTTATGCAGTTTTACAGGCGTATGGCGTTTAGAATCGTATGAGCATAAACCTATTCTATAGGCTGAAATATATTTTTTATTCTAGAATGCATTTCTGCATGTTTATGTACATTTACACACATATGTGTGTATAAGTAATACCTCTCCAAGCACAGATTTGGGGCATTTCTTTTGTCCCTAACTACTGCTCTAAAATACGAGTCTACTGTAAGCACCACAATGCGAATGGACATATTGGCTAAAATAGAGCTGAGCTCAGTGCCTAAAAGGAAAATAAAAAAAGCCTTTAAACGCGGCGTTGTTTTCTGCTCATGTACTTGAGACCTTTGGTACTTACCAGTTGGTGAAGAAAGAGAATGATCCTTTCTCTGTACTTACAGTACACTCTAGGACAAAATCAGGCTACTGTGGGTACTTGCAAATATACCCAGGCCCACAGCTGTTTTGTAGTTGCTTGCACATCTTACCCATCAATACATACAGTATACGTTAGAAAACGATTACATATGCTAAAATGTTCTTCCTTTTCCAGAATTGGTTCATATGCTTGTGAATGTCATCCTGGGTTTAAATTATGCTTCAGGTTTCTCTTTTTTCAGCCACCCCCAAATATAAGGTGATTGTCCTCTCCATTTAATAATAATTGGATTGGGAAGTAACTGTTGGTCTAGTACAATCTCTGCAAGCACCTCTAGCTGATCAATTTAATAGGAAGAACGATTGTCTGAAATAGATTTTTCCTATTGTTTCCAAAGATAAGGCTGGCACTAGGGGGTGTTTGCTTGGTTTAAAAACACAGCTGTTCCATCAAAATTATAGTGTATGGATATAGAAATATCAAAAATGATATGGAAAATCTGCGCTGGAGCATTCATTTCAAAATAAGCAGCTGCTTAAGCAATTGTGACACCAAGTCTAATAATATAGGGAAGCAGCGCTAAAAAAATAATAAACAAGTAATTAAAGCCTAAACATATAAAAGAAAATAAAAATCATATGTATTTAAAGTGACACCAAACTTATTTTGTAACAAATATAAAGTGACACCAAACTTAAAGTGATTGTAAAGCCTCGTTTTTTTTTTTTTTTTTTAAATAACAAACGTGTTATACTTACCTGCTCTGTGCAGTTGGTTTTGCACAGGGCAGCCTGGATCCTCCTCTTCTCAGGTCCCTCATTGCTGCTACTGGCCCCTTCCTCCTATCGAATGCCCCCACAGCAAGCAGCTTGCTATGGGGGCAGCTGAGCTGCAGCTCCGTGTGTCCATTCAGACATGGAGCTGCTGTTCGGCCCTGCACCTTCTCTCTCCTGATGGGCTCTAATTGACATCCACGGGAGCCAATGGCGCCACAGCTGTATCTCAGCCAATCAGGAGGGAGAGTCCCGGATGGCTGGGGGACTCGTGGACATTGCTGGACAGAGAGGGGGCGCAGGTAAGTATTAGAGGGTGCTGGGGAGGATGCTAATCACAGAAGGTGTTTTATCTCAATGCATAGATTGCATTAGGATAAAAAACCTTCTTGCCTTTACAACTCCTTTAATATGTGACAAAAAAAATTTGGTCCAAAGGAGCCCATAAACAATGGTATTAAGAAACAAAAGTCCCTAAAAAAAGGTGAGCAATTCACAATCCAGTAATTATAATAGTGTCCACACGTTCACAATATTCAGTGCTTCTACCACCAGATGACGCCAGATAAATGAGCCTCTTACCGAATCCAGTGGACCATCATATAAATGGTCAAACGTGCTTTTAAATCCCTTTGACCAGGATGATTCTGAACGCCAGGCATGTATCCAGTCAGGATCACTCCATCTGTGGTGCACAAAGTAGGTGATAATAGAAGCGAACATGCACAACAACATCACAGCAGTGCAGGCATAGGTCACAGGGTGCAGGAACTCCCTTGGGTACTGAGGGTAAGATAGAACGGTCTTCAATTGTATCAGGGCTCTTCCTTGTTTGTGTATCAAAGACTGGCAGTGTCTACAAACAGTCAGGCTCCTATCTCAATGTATCCTGCTGCAGCGGTCATGCTCTCTCTCCATGTGGGTAAGGGACACTGACTTGCATTTCAGCGTACAGCGGAGATTCAGTTCATGAAAGGGGAGAATTCCCTGGTGTTCCTTGCCTGTACATAAGTATTCACAGCCTCTGCCATGACACTCAAAATTGAGCTCAGGTGCATCCTGTTTTCACTGATCATCCTAGAGATGTTTCTACAACTTGATTGAAGTCCGCCTGTGATAAATTCAGTAGATTGGACATGATTTGGAAAGGCACACACCTGTCTATAAGGTCCCACAGTAAACAGTGCATGTCAGAGCACAAACCAAGCCATGAAGTTCAAGGAATTGTCTGTAGACCTTCCAGACAGGATTGATTCGAGGCACAGATCTTGGGAAGGGCACAGAAAAAATTCTGAAGCGTTGAAGGTCCCAATGAACACAGTGGCCTCCATCTGTAAATGGAAGAAGTTTGGAACCACCAGGACTTTGCCAAAGGGCACCTGAAGGACTCTAAGACCATGAGAGACAATTTTTTTTCATCCTTGATGAAAATCGGCTCCAGAGCGCTCTGGACCACAGACTGGGGCAAAGGTTCATATGCCAACAGGACAACGACCCTAAATACACAGCTAAGATAACAAAGGAGTGGCTACAGGACAACTCTGTGAATGTCCTTGAGTGGCCCAGCCAAAGACCAGACTTAAACCCAACTGAACATCTCTGGAGATATCTGAAAGTGGCTGTGCCTCAACGCTCCCCATCGAACCTGATGGAGCTTGAGAGGTCCTGCAAAGAAGATTTTCCAGTTTTTTATTTTACAAAGATTTCAAACAAACTTTTTTCGCATTGCCATTATGGGGAATGGTTTGAAGAATTCTGATAAAAATTGTGAATTTATTATATTTGGAATAAGGCTGTAAGAACAAAATGTGGAAAAAGTGAAGTGCTGTTAATACTTTCTGGATACACTGTATGTGTACGTTTTCAGAAAACCATCAACAATACATTTTTTTGAACACACTGTGCAAAGCTAAATAACAAATAATCTTCAACGACAATTGTTGATGTATGTAATACAATTCTTCTTCTTATGTCTGTGCAGAGGTAGATCTTAGAATTTATGTTGGAAGATATATTTGGTACATTTTATAACTTTAATTTATGTACAAGGAGACTAAACTTTTTATTCAATCAGCAGTGATATTAGAATTTTTTAATTCACTGTATGGATGGTAAGGTACTCATCCTTTTCGCCTACCGTGCATGAGTCATTTGATGCAATTCACAAGATAAAGAAAAGAATGGCAGCATTGAACAAAGATAGAAAAGAAAATGCCCCCATTTTCTTTTTTGCCTAATCCATTGCCCCTTTATGAAATGTTTTTCTCTTACACAACCTTGCACACCTGGTCAGCAATTTGTCTGATATATGTAGTTCTGATTTGATGCAGTGTTTAGGAGTGTTTCCAGGTTTTAGAATATTGCTGGAAAAAATTGTTTTATCGGGAGGAAGAGAGAAGCAAACCTGTAAGAATGTGGCCTGGGTTACAAACATTAAAATGTGTAAATATAATAAGAGCAGTATTCCTGGACATCAGTTCACAAACCTTGATGTAATGTGATGTGTTGCAGTATAAATCATGGCATGCTTTGCTCAGGGTTAAGGACTTGGTTGTATTCAGATGTCTGTGTATTCTCATAAGACACAGCATATTTCTAAAATAATCTCCATTCTTGTTTGGAAACAGGATGAAGAAGCAACCACAGTACAAGTGAGGGAACAGGACCAAGATGTTCTGGTGCTTAAGAAAGTGTCGTCAGAGAGGCCAGCCTCCGCAGCAGGGAGTGGCGAGACTGATTGGAGGTAAGAGTTTTTCCTCTAGGCATCCAGACACACACAGACAGTCAGGCTCAGGCTGACTGCAGAACACTGAGCTGGCAGATGGATTTAGCTAGCAAAGACAGATCTGGTTTGGGAATACACTGCACATTATAAGGGATGCCCTTTGTCACTGAAACGCCACAATGGGAAGCTCAAAGCTGAGGGTCTTTGATGGCCATATGGATGAAAAGCCATCATCAGCTTTCACTGTCAGGGAGCTTCCTTTACCCACATTTGATGTGCCTTATTTTAAATACATTGATGAGGAGGATGAGGAAGACGAGTGGAGCAGCCGCTCGCAGTCCTCTACCGAGGATGACTCTGTGGACTCTCTGCTTTCTGACAGGTACATGGTGGTGTCTGGGACTCCGGAGAAGATTTTGGAGCATCTCCTGAATGACCTGCACCTGGATGAGGTACAAGACAAAGAGACAGGTAAGATAGAAAATACAGCTGTGACTGCCTTGCTTCTTTCCAGATGCCAGTTTCAAAGAAGATATGCATGTAACAATATGGGCACAGAGAATACAGCGTTTCTTTATTACACTAGGTTGACAAAAGATGGTGTAGTTATCATAAAAAACTATGACAATGTCAAACACATCTTAAGATTTCATTATAACATCACATTATTCCGTGATGAGCAACCCAGTACAGAGGAATGTTTGGTTTGTGAAACAATTACTACTGATATTTTATGCCAATTTTATCCCACCACATAATCTTTTACCAAAGCCACAGCAGGAAATAAAAGCTGCTGCAGAACCTCTTTAGGTAAAAATCTATGCATCATAGCAGATCATCTTGATTTTACAGACTCCCTAATAAGGAATATCTGTAGCAATTTATTTTCCTTTCTAACCATAATTACAGTAAAGTGCCATGTATATTAGTGCTGTTTGTAAAAGGTAAAGCTTAAGGCCTCATTGTCTCATACTGACACAAGCAAGCTCATTGAAAAGGCAGTACATGGAGGTAAATTTGGAAGTTCTATAATCCATAGCTTACAATCAGAGTCACCTTTCATCATGTCAGAGGGATCATGTCAATGAAAAAGGTAGGCGAGTTAAATAAAGCAGAAGTGCAGTAACATATATCAACCAAGCTTTCCTTATACACCAATTAAAAGTGAAAAATTGTTGCTTTGGTTTAATACAATTTGAAAATTTCTATTAACACTATTAAAAAAATGGAATGTTTAAATCGCAATCTATTTAGATTGTAAGCTCATGTGGACAGGGCTTTCTTATCCTCCTTTGTCAAGTCTTTGTACTTTTTTGTTTGGATTCTGAAAACCTTATAATGTATAATAGTATTGCAAATCATACTAGCCCTCTATAAATGATGATAAATAATTAATATAAGCTATAATATAATGTGTTTAAAGTAAGGTAGGCAGTCAGTATGCAGTATGTTAATGCTCCATCCTGCTGATGAGTCTGCAGTGCATAGGTGCAAAAAGATTACATTGCTGCTATCTCCAGGAATTCCATACAGCCAGCATCAAGGATGTCAGTGTTTGCACAGGTCATAGAGTGGATTTAGAGAGTGCCTGTCCTGTGTCTTCTGTCATTTCATTATCTTCTTCACAACATCTGTATTGACTGGAGGCTGTCATGCATGCAAATTAACTTGTAAACCTGTGAAGCTTGCTTTTCATGCACGTGTCTTAAAGAGCTGTGGATCAACCACAGTGGGAGCTTATAGTGATCTTTGTGAGAAAAGTCTAATCTCAAATGTGAGATGTCTAATTTATAGGCCGACAAAAGAAACCTGCAAAGTTTCAAAGAAAAACTTGAGCTGTTCTGTTGACTATAAGGCATCATGCCTTGCTATTAAGCTGCTCCAGCTGATCATAATGTTTAGATTTGTTTCTGTCAACCCCCTAGCGACTGTTTCAGAGCAATGGCAGTGACAACAAAAGCTAAACACGATTAATTATTAAATAGAAGCTTTTTCCACATTAATCTCTGTACGCTTTGGTTTTTCATTCATTAATGTTAATGTTAGAAAATGGGAGAAGTATTTGTAATTATTTCTTTCTGTGCATGTTTGGAGCAAAATGAGGGTGGTGATGTAATTACAGCATTTTATTGTATTATTGGTGGTTCAGGTAAGGTGACCCTCTTTTCTGGATGGTTGATAAACAATTTGGAGAGATAAAATTGGCAGCATCACTGGAGAGGAGCTGGCAGTCGGGCAACCCCCTCAGCTTTTCATTATCTGCGTTATCCTTTATTGTCTATTGTTTAGCTCAGGCCATCTCTGGAGAAACTGTTGTCGATTCTGCTGCACGTTGGTTTTCCTCTGTGTCTTGTATCTGCTGTTCTTCCCTGCACTTTGCCGAATGGCAAACCATTCAAACATACCCTGTTTAACAGACAACTATGTTCAGTTGTTCATTTCTTACAGCTTCAGTAGGAGAACTAACATTGTAGTTTAATAATGACTGTAATGTAGCCTTGATTTTTTAAAATGCAAACTAAGACTTATAATTACATTGTTCAATGATTTTTATTTGGGATGAACAATGTCCCCCCAGCATTGTGGTTTTTCGGGAAGTGTTTTGTTGGTTTGGGTTCTGGAATGCAGCAGTACATAGTTTGTGTTGTATGGTGAACACAGACCGGAGTGGAGCAGTCCCCCTGTAGAAATTGGATTACATGATGATGATATGGGTAGACAGACAGCCCTCTGCTACCCGTGGGAAATAACAGGACAAATCAGTGCAGGAAAAATCCATCCATTTTTCTGTATTCTTGACAGACATTGAGTAGCTGGGAATATTCTAACTAAATGAATCTCTATAATTGCCACCTCTAGATTCCCCTTTCCCTAAACCTTTAGTGTTAAAGGTTGAGTCCATCCAAAAGCTGGTATTTCAGGTTTGTTTTGGTGGGCTGCATCACATGCTGATTTTATCTAGGGACAAGATGTTCCACTATAAGTTCCTGTCTTTGGATGTTCTCACACATCCCGTTGCATTAACAGAAAAATGAATTAGGTAAAATAGTGATATTTGTTAATCACAGACATTTTGTGAAAAACACAGTAAAACAGTGATATTTGTTAAACACTGACATTTAGTGAAAAACACAGGAGTTCATTACAAAGAGAAGTACCATTCATCTGATATATAAAGCTACAGAAATGTTATGTTGGATGTTATTTGCTTAGAGTTGTCTTTGTGAAAATTCTCAGTGCCTGGCTATTTACGCAGATCCAATATCTTCAATACATTGAGTCACTGACCTGGGGCAAGCATGTATAGCAGAGCTTCTGACTTCATTCTGACTTTACATGCTTTATGCTTGTTCTGTAACCCAAAGTAATGAAGCCAGTGGCAGCCAGGGAGCTAGCAAACTCAGAAAGAAGTAAGCAGTTGTAGATCTCTGGTTGCCCTAAGTACAGTTTTTCCTTTTAGGCTTTGGATGGAATTAGAATGAATCTGTCAATAATCATGCTCTGAGATGGCCCTAAATCCATTATAATGTAACAAAATGGAAACTGAAATGCCATACCACTGCTAAGAGGACCAGCAACAACTTTATTCCAATAAAAGTTAGAGGGACAATACGAAAAATAGCCAGCATGTGTCAGGGGTCCCCTCTTCATCATGATAGACTAGACATTAACTGGACCTTAAGTATTATTTCTTACAAAGTGATTACAAGCACAGGCCTTTTGAGCATCTGGTTTATTTTATGTTCTTTGGGTAGGGTACGAAGATGCACACCAAGTTAAGAGCATCGTAAGAAGTCTAGATTGGTTGCAAATTTAGTATTCAGGTCTATTTTAATGATCGGGCAATTGTTAGATGATAAGTGATTAAGTCAAAAGATCCCTATTTTTTAGGAGGGTAAAGAACTGAGAGTCTGAGAGACTGTGTCAGAAGTTTGCTGAGCAATGAGCATACTATGGGAAGCATTGGGCTCAGGAATGAAGAAAGGAATGTAGACCAGAACTCAGCCCTAGTTATCTGCAACAAGGCACCCACAAGTGGGTTTTGGTTGATAATTGGTAAGTCCATGTTGCTAGGGAACATGGAAGTCCAGTCAGTGGTGACTCAATTAGTGCTTGTTCTAGTTTGACCCAGGGTTTCAAGTCAGACTATATGTACACCAGTTAGCCAGTTTGGTTAGCTAGGTTTCCTTACGGTATATGACTAGGTCTAGGATACCTATTCCCCCTTTCAGTTTTGGGAGAGTCAGAATAGATCTTTTTTCATCAAGCTGGTTTTCCTACCAGGTACTTCAGGAACTTGGTTCTCAGGTCTCGCAAGAACCCTATCAGAAGTTTCACTTGGAGGGATTAAAGAAGGATTAGTAAGCTTGGCAGAATATTAATCCTGAGAATGCTGTTGTGGCTAAACCAGGTAAACTCTTCCTATTCAGATGCTGCATCTGTCCCCTGCCACCTCTACAACTGAGAATTGAGCAATAAAAAGCAGCTGATCGCTCAGTTTTCGGTCTTCAGTGAGCATAGAGCAGAGTTACTGTCATTCATTGGCTCTCTGCTCTGCCCCTCCAGCGCTCACTGGAGCCCAGGGTTGTGCAGGGTGCAGGAACGTCTGGCTTAGACTTTCGGTGGCGTGCTAAGAGGCTGAGGCTGACATCAGCCAACAGCAGGCTTTAGCTCCTGTGATCCCCAGGAGATGTATGGTCATAGAGTTTTGGCTCTACTTTTTCTTTAAAGTAAAACTACAGCCAGAATAACAAGATAAAAAATTAAAAGAAAGATCAACAAACCCAGCTTTTGCTGCAACAATCTCTGTAGGTACAGAGATTTTCCACAAAGTACTTTTTAGGGCTAATAGGTGTTCTCAGTCTGATGGCTAGCATCATTAAACCCACTTCCTCTGAGGACAGATCATCCTGAACCCTCCCCAGCCTATGACTAGAAAATGAAGCAGCACAATGATGAACCCATCTCTCTCAAATTGACCACGCCAGGCATGGAAACACATCCATCCCTGCATGTTTAGTTTGCTTCTTTGCTTGCACTGCTTGCCTGTACTCCATTGGTCAGACTTGTATTGACACCTCTCCCCCTTCCTCATAGCCCATTGTACTGCTGTTTCTCTGCAATCTGCTGACTCCACCCCCAGCTCCCTAAGCCCTTTATGCAGCTAAGAATAGAGGGCATGTAATCACTTATAAAACAAGAAACAATATGTGAGTGTCTGTGTGTGTGTATGTATATATATATATATATATATATATATATATATATATATATATATATATACAAATCTCTCTCTCTCTCACTTTATATATATATATATATATATACAGGTATATACAGTATCTCACAAAAGTGAGTACACCCCTCACATTTTTTGTAAATATTATATTATATATTTTTATGTGACAATACTGAAGAAATTACACTTTGCTACAATGTAAAGTAGTGAGTGTACAGCTTGTATAGCAGTGTAAATTTGCTGTCCCCTCAAAATAACTCAACACATAGCAATTCATGTCTAAACTGCTGGCAACAAAAGTGAGTACACCCCTAAGTGAAAACGTCCAAATTGGGCCCAAAGTGTCATTATTTTGTGTGGCCACCATTATTTTCCAGCACTGCCCTAACCCTCTTGGGCACGGAGTTCGCCAGAGCTTCACAGGTTGCCACTGGAGTCCTCTTCCACTCCTCCATGACTACATCACAGAACTGGTGGATGTTAGAGACCTTGCGCTCCTCAACCTTCCATTTGAGGATGCCCCACAGATGCTCAATAGGGTTTAGATCTGGAGACATGCTTGGCTAGTCCATCACCTTTACCCTCAGCTCCCCAGTTCCGGCACCACTCATGCAGCCCAGACCATGACACTCCCACCACCATGATTGACTGTAGGCAAGACACACTTGTTTTTTTACTCTTCACCTGGTTGCCGCCACACATGCTTGACACCATCTGAACCAAATAAGTTTATCTTGGTCTCATCAGACCCCAGGACATGGTTCCAGTAATCCATGTCCTTAGTCTGCTTGTCTTCAGCAAACTGTTTGCGGACTTTCTTATGCATCATCTTTAGAAGAGGCTTCCTTCTGGGATGACAGCCACGCAGACCAATTTGATGCAGTGTGCGGCGTATGGTCTAAGCACTGACAGACTGACCCCCCACCCCTTCAACCTCTGCAACAATGCTGGCAGCACTCGTACGTCTTTTTCCCAAAGACAACCTCTGGATATGACACTAAGCACATGCATTCCACTTTTTTGATCAACCATGGCGAGGTCTGTTCTGAGTGGAACAGGTCCTGTTAAACCGCTGTATGGTCTTAATCACCAAGCTCAGTTTCAGTGTCTTGGCAATCTTCTTATTGCCTAGGCCATCTTTATGTAGAGCAACAATTCTTTTTTTCAGATCCTCAGAGAGTTCTTTGCCATGCGGTGCCATGTTGAACTTCTAGTGACCAGTATGAAAGATTGAGAGTGATAACACCAAATTTACCATGCCTGCTCCTCATTTGCACCTGAGACCTTGTAACACTAACCAGACACATGACTCCGGGGAGGGAAAATGGCTAACTGAGCCCAATTTAGACATTTACACTTAGGGGTGTACTCACTTTTGTTGCCAGCAGTTAATAATGAATGTGTGTTGAGTTATTTTGAGGGAACAGTAAATTTACACTGCTATACAAGCTGTACACTCACTACTTTACATTGTAGCAAAGTGTAATTTCTCACATGAAAAGATATAATAAAATATTTACAAAAATGTGAGGGGTGTACTCACTTTTTTGAGATACTGTAAGTGTTTAGGGAGGGGGGGGGCAAGTAGTGGGGAGTTTTTTACCTAAATATATAGAATGCATTAAAGCGGTAGTCAAATAAAGAAAAAATCTGGTCCTCCTGCAAGGTAAATGTCCTAGGATTTTGGATTTTGTGGCATTTTCACAAATCTGTCTACACACAAAATTTCCAAAGTTGGTAAAAAGCAGCATAGTTCTTGTCTAATTTATTCTCCAAGTTATGAAGCGTTCCATAGCTATCAAAATGCTTTGTGCATAAAATAAGCTTGTAATATTTATAGAAAGTAAAAATGAAACAAATAGTCATACAAAAGATGTGCAGAATGAGGTTACTTTGGGCAACAAGAACCTTTTTTTTTTTTTTTTTTTTTTTTTTTAGAAAAGCCATCTCATTTGTTTGTATTAGATGAAACCAATCATTTCTGCAGTGCATTAGTGCATTACTGAGTAATTAAACTGTACCATTCCTGTACCCTATACTGAAGCAGCTTACAGTCTAAAATACATTTCTAATAACCACAGACTAACACACACCCTCAGACTTTTCTGTATGCTTATAGATTATGTAATAAAACCAGCATGTGGAAAACATAAAAGGCCATGCAGACAATTTTTTTGGTTGGGTTTGAATTTAGGACCCCGCACTGTAAGGTACCAGTGCTCTCCACCACACCATCATGCTGTCCTACTTAAAGCCTGATATTCTTATTTGTAACTTGCTCACACAAGACTGCTTAATAAAATACTGCCATAGTATTCGATGAAATAACTTTTCTCTTTTGTAGCAAAGTGCTTTTGAAATATCTTAGAAGATAAAAGTATGTTTGACATTCATGGAACAGTGCGTCATGGCAAGCCATCGCTCCGTGTTAACCTTAAGCTCTTAGTGTACTGGTAGATCTTGCTTCAGTAGATAATGCAGCAAAATGGCAAAAACTAAGCTAAAATGATTAAATTACATTTGGATTTTCTATGTGACTTTCAGATTCAAAAAAAGTAGGGCTTTTGCGTTTCTCTCTAGTTGGAGTTATTTTTCTATTATTCAGTAAACTCTATTATTAAGTATACACCATAAAAAGTGGTGTAAAACTTGACTTGTGGTGCATATTGAAAATGTTTAAATGTACACTTCAGTCGGAATTACAAATTAAACCTTGAGATGCATACAGGAAACATAGGGTCAATTTACTAAAACTGGCAGGGTTCTATAAATCTAAGGACTGGATGTTGGACTGGTTAGAGAACCACTGGGTAATGACGCTGGGATCAGGATGAAAGCCTCAGAGACTGTACATGGCAGCTCCCATTTTTCTACCCTGAAAAGTTCAGTTTATCATACTGAATGTAGAAATGTAGAGAGGTTCTATGGAACAAGAGAGAAAATACCAAAATAGCCGTTTCATTTTCCAAAGCTGCAGCATGTTATGAAATCAGCATGCTGGCAGGTCATCTTTAAAGGCAATATAATTTGGTACAGATGGAGTGTGCTTCTATAGCTGACTTAGTAAAATAAATTAACAAAGCATGCTATTACCTTGAGGCAAAGCTTTACTCCTGTACAATAAGTATAAGTCATTCCCTGTGAGCTTGTCACCATCTGACACCACAAATACCAAAGAATCCAACTCCACACATTCATTCTGCGCTCTCCACCACCAGGGAGAACAGGCTAGGAAAGTCATTTCAAACACCCAACACATCATAACACTTTGTTACCCCTTGTAAAAACATGATGTGTTTAACTGTTTTTATTGTGTAACATTATAGCCTGCAGCAGAGGTAAAAGAACTTGGCGCTTTCATGTTGTTGAAAGATCGTCAATCCCAACTTTTGGCTGCTTATTCAACTTGAACTTCAGTATAAATTTACTGGATCGGGTTTTAAGTTTAAAATATTTGTTAACGTGTGCCTGTGTTCCACAACTTTCACCTTACATAACATTATATGACATTCCTTACATAACATTATATGACATTCCTTACATAACATATATACCAGAAAATGATACATTCGTTTTAATTGTCACACAGTACAAATTTCATCTCGGCTTCACTCTCCCAATCAACATTGATTATTCTTAATCCTCATGCTGCTAGCATTAGTAAATGGATAGGAAAGTACATCATATTTACTTGTTTTAAACTTTGTTTTTTTACATTTCTTCAGTTACTTCCTCGTTTCTTGCCTAGGCAAATGATGTCATACATTCCAGAAATCTTCAGGAGGGTCAATAACTGGGTTACTTTTTAAGTAACCAAGGAATCTTCAGGAGGGGAGAAGAGGAGAAGGGGTTTTCTCAGCTAAGCACACTCCCCTAAGGGCAGATGGATTCCAGGAAGTAAATGTTGCATGAATCATTTGCCCTTACTGAAGATGGCCAAGGCCAGAAATGCTAGGGGGTTGTTTTTCAAAGTGATTTCTCAATAAAATAAAGCATAGATACATGAATGGATGGGGGAGATTGCTTTGAATATTAAAAATGAATAACATTGTGTTTTTGGTTTGTGGTGCTCAGATGCAGTGAAGATCTGCATTAAATTGATGGACCTTGGAAAACTCGATATGCTTTTATATAGTCCTAACAGGATAATCATGTAAAATATATAAATGAGGGATAAGTAACTCCATGTTTTTTTTTTTTTTTTTTGGGGGGGGGGGCATTTGGCAAGTGAGTTTTACCTGACCTAATCATCCTGCTAATACCAGAGTAAACGTAGCTGAATGGCTCAGTTCAAGGTGGGGCATTGTGGCACTGTCTGCAGCATTCAAACCAAAGAGGCATGTTTCTTTCTGTGGCTTCTCACAGCAAGCCTGCAAGGAGAGTGGTTAAGCCATGAACAGAACACTTTAAAAAGCACACTGGGGTTGATTTACTGGAGACTGGAGAGTGCAAAGTCTGATGCAGCTGTGCATCTTAGCCAATCAGCTTCTAACTTTAGCTTTTTCAATTAAGCTTTGACAAAAAAAGAAAGCTGGAAGCTGATTGGTCTTGCACTCTCCAGTTTTTGTAAATCAACCCCACTGTGTCAAGTATTTTTAATACATCGAATACACATAGCCTAAGACCGTGCAGGAGTAGATCACATTTCTATTTATGTTGAGGAGTACATAAAAAGAAAAGAAAAGCGCCCATGGGACTTTAAATGAGGTGGGTACCATAGGCCATAAATACTGCATTTTATTTTTTCATAGCAATACACGGTAGACAGGATCAAACAGCAAAAATACAAAAAAAAGTATACATATAGGTCCATAACAGTATAGATTGCATGTAGGTACATAAACATCATGAGGCTCAATGCATTTCGTGAGGTTCGACTCACTTCTTCAAGAAGCAGATGCGTATTTGGTCTATAAATATAATACAATATAGTATCAAAATACAATGCAGTGATCATAAAATTAATTTAAAATGGACCTAACGACGGATAAGTATTCATATCAGCTGAGCCGGGATTAGAGACCCGTGCAACCCCCAGGTAGTGGCCGCAAACGCCTGATCCGGGAGTTGAAGGAGTGGAACAAACAGACAGCCTCCAAGGGGGGACATGTGGGAGATAAGTGTTGTGTATCCAATGTGGGAAGATATCCCTTGTGCTCCATAGCGGTTTGCTGTAACAAATATATATGTATATGCGTATATAAGAATATGTAAAAATAATGTAAGGTCATCTACTATACATAATAATAGAGTAAAGGGGGTATCTGTGTAATAGACATATAGTAGAGCACAACTATGGACAACAGATGGAGACCAGAGAGGTGGGGGAAAAAGAAACAGTGATACCGTTTCTGTTTCTTTTTCCTCCACTTCTCTGGTCTTCATCTGTTTCACTACACACCCGTTTTTCTTTTTATCTTTTGTTCTATACTCCTGCTTGTGCTTTAGTATATGTCTATTACACAGATACCCCCTTTATTCCATTATTATGTATAGTAGATGACCTTACTTCATTATTTTTACATATTCTTATATACGCATATACATATATATTTGCTACAGCAAACCGCTATGGAGCACAAGGGATATCTTCCCACATTTGATACACGACACTTATCTCCCACATGTCCCCCCTTGGAGGCTGTCTGTTTGTTCCACTCCTTCAACTCCCGGATCAGGTGTTTGCGGCCACTACCTGGGGGTTGCACGGGTTTCTAATCCCGGCTCAGCCGATGTGAGTACTTATCCATCGTTAGGTCCATTTTAAATAAATGTTATGATCACTGCATTGTATTTTGATAATATGTTGTATTATATTTATAGACCAAATACGCATCTGCTCTTGAAGAAGTAAGTCAAACCTCACGAAATGCATTGAGCCTCAAGATGTTTATGTACCTACATGCAATCTATACTGTTATGGACCTATATGTATACTTTTTTGTACGTTTGCTGTTTGATCCTGTCTACCATGTATTAACAAAATAAAATGCAGTATTTATGGCCTACGGTACCCACCTCATTTAAAGTCCCATGGGCGCTTTTTTTTTCTTTTTATGTACGAATAGGGATGGAGATGTGTCACCTATAAAGCAGTTTCAGACCATGCTCTCTTTCTTATGTTGAGGAGTAGCAAACTCCTATGGTTTAAGTTTTCTTTTAACATGCGTATGATCGATAAACCACCTACTTTCACAATGCTTGACAGAGACAAGGCTATGGCTACAGCCAAAGATCACCAGTGATTCATTTATGTGACTGTAGCAAGGGTTTCTATGAGATATGCTACACAGTAGTGCATGTATGGCATGGAATTGCAAAGCGTGAGCGTAATACATAGTATGCATGTATAACATGGCTTATGGAAGTCAATTTCCTCAGTAAGAATACTCTGTTTTGGTCATTTTGGTTGGTTTGGTGGTGCAATTGAAAACTAATGGTAGTATTGAAACCCAGGAACCCAGTATGCTAAGATAACTTCTGTACCACAATATACTGTGCATAATGTAGCTGAAAAACTGAACCTTAGCGAATGACTCCATTTTAACCAGTGAAGTCAGTCTGCATTGCCTAGAATCAGATGCCTGTTTTTTTCCATTTGATATGTGACATTTTGTCTATAGCCTAATTGATATTCTTTTTTTCACTTTTCTGTTTACCACTAGGATATTTCCAAGTAATTGCCTCTTGGTTTCCCATTCTAGTAGCTGCATGTTTCAGTATAGCTTACGCCAGGCATTGACTCCCTAGCCATTAATTGCTTTTATACTATTGCTATTGCTGCAGTCACAGATCCAGCTCTGGCTAACAACTAGCACAGTGCACAGAATTTCCTTTCATTGCTCAGTAATAACAGAATGCTAATTATAACATTAAATCACAATTTAAGCCCTTAAATTTGGCTCTTTTAAAGTTTAGTACTTTCGCCTCAAGTTTTTCTTTTAATACAATATAAATGACCTAAATGTGATGGTGTATCGCTCCATGTGCTGACATGGCATCCTGGTGTGAATAATCAAGATGAAAGGAAAGCTGCCAAGGTCAGCTGCAAGCTTTTTGCTTTATTGGTAATGAATTAACTAATGATGTGATGTTCTGTGTATAATTGGGGTTTCTTAGTAAATACCTAGGGGATGGAATGGCTGTACATGCTTATTACTATTAGATATTGCAAATATTTATGCAGGGACATCACTTGTTTATATTTTACTGTCATATGTACAGTAAATCCATTGCAGAGGCACACTATATGTACAACAAGTCCTGACCAATAAACCTTTAAGCATTTATGAGGCATTTACTGTAGTTGCCCACCCCTCTTTGGTTATAAAATTCCGCTCCTTTTTAGGAAGGCTTTCCAAAAGACATTAGAGTGTGTCTGAAGGATTGTGTGCCCATTCAGTCAAAAGCACATTCATGTGGTCAAGTACTGATCCCTGGATGTGATGAGCTGGCATACAATTAGTGTTTCAATGGTGTTTGGTAGGGTTGAGGTTGGGGATCTTGCAGGTCACACAGGCCCCTTCATGCCAAACTGTTAAACGATATCTCTATGAAGCTGGTCTTCACCCTGTGCAGGAATGCTGGAACAGAATAGTGCATTTCCCAGACTGTCTTTGTCTGCTGTAGCATTTGCAGAACCCCTAACTAGAAATACCTGAACCTAATATTTTGGAGGGGTATCCGCTTGCTTTTAGCCATATAGTGTATATAGTTCCCAACATTTTAGAACAGCATGGATGTGCATGTTGCTAAAGAACCAAGAAAAGTCTTGCAAATGTTGCATTTTGTAACAGAGAACTATAAACCTTTACCATCTTCAATGTATCACACCACTTAAAATAGTTTAGAAGATATTTTATTATTCATTACCATAGACTTTAGCAGGTAGTGAGTAAGAGGGGTCAAGTATGATAGGTACATCATAGGAATCAATGTGAAATCATTGATGACATTAAAGTGGAGTTTCAGGCTTTTCCTAACTATGCCTAAACCTGCTCCCATCCCCATTCTAACTCCTATTCCAACAACCCTGTGAAAGAAAGATGTGCATACTTAACAGTGGACATCGGATTCCTCATTGTAAGTCCATGGGTGACGTCACTGCATGGGTAATTCAGCCTTTGTCAGAGATCTCTCTTCTCCCCTGAATCTGGGGAGATCATGTGACCGGATCAGAGCACCTCAAAAATGAGTAAGTATAAGCATCTTCTTTTCACAGAATAGGAGCCAGAATAGAGGTAGGAACAGCTTTAAGAATAATTAGGAAAAGCCTGGACTTCCACTTTAATAAATTGGTCAACCGGATCTAGCAAATTTAAAAAACAGATTTGAGCTGGCAGCTGCATCAGTCCTTAATGATACCTGGATTTGAAGAAGTGAAAGGCCACTGATGCACTTCAGTCCAGTAATTTCACAAGCAAGTTCTGCCAACAAAAAGGCTTTATATATAAGGTGCAAGATCCAATAAATCCTATTGGGGAACAATCAGCAAACAAATCATTTAGTTTGTCTCTTTGATAATAAAATGGAATCACTAATACATTTCCAATTTTTATAAACTATACATTTTTAAAGGTAATTTTTTTCAATATTCAAAAGCTGCTCTTAAGCCTTTTAGGGTTTTTGGACAACTAATCTCCATCCCTAACATTGGTTTTGCCAATGTCTTTGTATATCTATAGACATCAACAGGGAAGAGGCAGAAGATGGTGTCTTTGTCTGGAAAGATCCACCCTCTTTTTTACTTCCTGTATTCACATTGAGAGGCTATAGGAGGCTGGGGGAGCCCGTCAACACACAAAGAGGCCCTGGGCCCTGTTGGACACTTAGAATGTTTTCCCCAAAATATCAGAACTTCTTAGAAACCCATAGGCCCCTATCTTACAACTCTATCTGTTCCCCTTCATCAGGCTTGCTCCTGCTAATTCCAACGTTTTGGATGCAATAGGGTGTTCACCATAATAATGATGCTGAATTCTTTAAATTAGGGGCAGACTATATCTGAGAGTCTTTTTTATAACAAGCTGAGCCAAAGATGTTATACAACCAAAAAAGCTCTCATTATTAGCAATATATCAATATTGTTCAGAATGTCCACATATTATCCTATTAGCATCACATATGATTTTCAGTGAATCTCACTGAACTCAATGCTCCAGATCTGCAACTTGGAAGATATTATTGCATTTTAAATATGCATTAAATTTGTGTATTGTAAGAAGTACATTTAATACAATTTAAAGGAACCATTCCTTACTGAACATGATGTTTAGTATTTTAATAATTACTTAATATAAGTGCTATGTTGCAGAACAAGCCATTACATTGTGGCCCATATAATTAATTAAATGAACAATCCCACACTACCTTCAGGATACAATACAGTATACAAGCATTCATGTACAACATGTCTAGTGCCATCGCAAAACTGTATTGTCTCCACTATATGCTGTAGTTACTTTAGGAGCCTGTAATAGAACTCTAAAGGGAAAAATCATTTTTTGGGACTGGTCACATTATTTTATTTTGTTGTCATGCTTTTTAATATCAGAATTGCTGTAGAGGTGAAGTCAGGTCTCCAAAACTTTTTTTTATTTGGTTAAAAACATTTTGTTTGTTGCCCATTAGAATTTAGAGAGTGTTTATTGGCATGTTATCAAATAAGACAGTAACTGCCAATAGGCATATAACTAATGTTTCTTCATGAAGCAATATTTTTTTGTTGAGTGCCAAGAGGCTGTTACATAAGACATGATTGTTTCCAGCACACACCTTCCTAGCTGAACAAGGAGACAGAGACCAGGCAAGGACTCGTCACTTTCTGTATATAGCTGTAAGCTGTTTTCACTTGCTGCCACTTCAACTCCTTCATTAAATCTGCTGTGCAGAATGGAGAGTCTGATGATATTTTAACTTGGGGCAAGGTGCCATTTTATCTGTCATATTCAGGAACAATCACTAGGGTGACAGAGAAACGTACACATTCATTTATAGAACTGTGTATATACATCTCTATTGACAGTACTACTGCAAGGCTTACATTGTGACTGTTACACAGGCCAAGCTTTGTCCTTGTCAGGCCTTTTTCAGAAGTGGCTTGAATGGTACAGATCACCCAACCCTGCCAGAAGGTAGTAGTGGCACATATAAAATAGAACACGTGCCATACATACTGCTTGAGGCAGTCAGCACAAGTTTTCAAAAAGGTGATTCCAAAAACCTATCTTTTTTCCAATGGAACCCTAGATGTTAGTCAGCCATTTTCTTGTTCAATGTTTTTGTTTAGTTTCAGATATAGAAAAAAGATTTTTGAATAACACATAGCTTCATGTGTAAACATTGAATAGGCAAAGATAACAAAAATATGTCTGCTAATGTATACTTTTTCTTAGTAGATTCAATAAAGGTCATACAAGTTTGCAAAGTAAATTGTAAATAAATATATATGCCCAAATTAACACAGCGCTAGCATAAAAATAGTGCACAGTGTGTCACCAAAAAATAAACAAGTAAATAATCAATAAAACATTTTCAAAGTGTCCAAGTAGGTGCTCAATAGATATTCAATAAAACATAATTCAAACAATGTCCAAAATGGGTGATCAATCAATAAAGTGCAAGGTGCTCCAGTGCAAACATAGAAAGATTCATGCTCCAGGTGACTGTGACCCCTCCAGGTACCCCACTCACCAGAACGAATGGACCCTAAAAAGGTTCAAGAAAGCCTGTATGCAAATGCATGTAATAATGCACCAGAACTTCTCCTTGATGATATCAGACTATTCCAGATGATTCTTGACAAAGGTGGTCCGGGATTCCTCCACAAGGCCAGTATCATAAACAAGAGACCAGGAATAGTGAAGTACGTTTGTTAAAATTTATTATTAGAAGCCAAAAAAACATACTCACAAACATAGGATATTGATTGCAAGGTAAATCAATAGGAGCTTCCGAGAACGCTGCTATCGGCGTGCGTTTCACGGCTAGCCAGGAAGTTAACCGGAAGTGACGATTCCAAAGTGCCGTACCGGAAATACGTCGACGTGTTTCGCCCTCCCACTGGGCATTATCATGTATATTTTCTGAGTTTTTCACTTAGTGAGCAGCAGCTGCATTTATTAATCAATTTTCTTTGGTCATATATTCATCACTTATCCCCCCACTTTTCTTAAGTTAGCGCGGGTTTAACATCACTTTATATCAAATTATAAAAAGTCTGGAGAAAAAAAGGGATGGGGGGGATTGGAAAAGTATAGAAGAGAAATTAGAACATTTGTTTTTTAAGGAAGGTTCCTGGACCAGACATCTTCACTTTTACAAGCATCAGACATTTTTTTCGGCAAAAAATGCTGCTGGCTTCTAGGAGAGTTAAAAAAAAAAACTTCCTGTGTCCATCAGGCCAAAGAGTAAATGCCCGGGATTCCAAGAGACCTTTGCCAGTTTACCATATTTCTAGGAACTCTCAGTATGCTGTTGATCGGGGAATGTGCACTTTCCTAATAGAGGTTAGCAAAATGAATGGCATATATGACAATGTGAATAAACCAAAAAATTATTGCAACTGACTTCTAGGCTGCACATCGGCATCTTAGGAAAATATTTTTTTTCTAGATAGGTAAGTTAAAGTAAAAAGAATGTGGTTAGTTTTTCTAGTCTAGTAGTTAGTCTTCTTATATAACTGTAAAGGTACAGTGAAGCAGGTAGTGATTTAACTGGACAGTATGACACTATATAAGAAATGTCAAAGATCAGACATTAGAGCAATTGCAGCACTTGCATGGTATTTCCTTTCTTTTTCTCCTCCCTTTTTTATCTTGCTTCTTTTAAATATATCATACTTTTACATTTTCATTTAGTATGTGTGCTGTTTAGTTATAGTAAAAAGCAAAGTGCATTTTACAAAAACCCTTTAAGTCTCATGCACATGGAGCTTAAAAAAAATTATACAGCGTTCAGCATTTTTATTTTATGCCTATAATAGCACCTCCATGTAAGCCCATGTGGCCATGCACACACAGGTGTTTACAGGAATATTTGAAAAGAAGCATTTACAAGGCAGAAAAAAATGGCATCAAATGCGTGTTTTGAGAGGAGCTTTTAAACAAAAAGAAAGCACGTAGACATGTGCATAAATATATTCCCAAGGCCAGAATTTTTTTTTTTTTTCTGGTCAGTAGAATGCATTTATGCTTGAACACCATATGTGCATTGTAACGGAACTGCCACTCCACAATGTGCTTGCGTGCTTCTGTCAGAATACTGTTTCTCCTTTAGTCTTGAACATAGATATCAGATATTCAAGCCACCCCCATACAAAACTAGCCGAGAATAGCTTGTATAAGATCTGGAACATTTTTTTGAACAAGAATATATAATACCCCAAAAAAATTGTCCCGAAGAGAGCATTACTCACCCAGCCAACCTCTGCCTCTCTCGTAGAACATACCCGTCGTGGGGGAGAAGCGTGGAGTGGCCCTTCTCCTGGGAGTCCTTTCAGCTGCTGGTGAGAAGACAGGGTGGAGGGGCTCACTTCGTCAGGTTGTTGGGGGATCTGGCCAACTTCCCAGCATCCCTGGGGTATACAAGTGGAGACTATAGTCCCATCCACTTTCTCAGGTAACCCATCCTTTGTTAGTTGAGGGCAGAGGCCAGCAGCACTCTGCTCTGTTGCCAGCTCTTCTGCTGGGTTGGTGTCATCATTCTGGGGTGCCGTCTGCTGCTGGGAAGGGGAGTCGGCTGCTCTGTCCTCCTTACCCTCATCTGGCTCTTGGGACAACCTTTGTCTGGTACCGTCTCCCAGGTGCACAGATCCTGGCTGGGGAGGGAAGACAGTTTCTTCCACTCTGACTGAATGTTTGGGAGGGAAGAAGACAACCTCCTCTTCCTTCTCCCCCTGGATCCTGATCTGCTGCTGGGGAGTGACCGCCACCTTCTCACCCTGGGCCTCCGGAACTGCCGCAGGTGTGGGGCAGAGGTCTTGGACCCCCTGTCCAGTTGTCAGTGCTTTAGCTGGAGAAGTTTCTTGTCACTCCACAGATGTTGCTAACAGGAAATCCCATGTCCCTGTCAGTGGTGTAGCAGAAAGGCCAACCGACTCTTCTCTCATGGAGGCTGAAGCTGCTGTTGGTGTTGGGCAGAGCTCAGTGATATTTGGCCCTGATACCAGCTCTTTTTATGGATGCTCACCAGGTTGTTCTTCCACAGCAGAAAAGTCTATTAAATCCCCAGTCTCTGGAATTTCTGAAAGTCCAGGGCATGGGCTGGTGGCACTTGGGCCCAGTGCCAACACTTTGGCGGGTGATTTATCCTCCGATGAAAAGTCAATTAAATCTGTAATCCGTGGCTGGGGAATGAGGATTGCTTCCTCTTCTCCCATACCTTTACCCAGCTGCTTCCTCCTTCCAAGCTCATCCTGTGCAGAAACAGGTTAATCAAGGTCAGTCAACACTTGCTCCATCCGCCATAAGAGCTCCGATTCCATAGCTGCGGGTGCAAGGGAGCAAAGCACTCCTGTTCAGCCAGGATTTCGGGACTGTCAGCTAGTACTTCTGGATATTCCCAGGCAAGGGGAGCCCAGCCCTGGCGCTGAGCAGAGTCTAGCAGCCATCTGTAGGCAATCTCCAGCTCCCACTCCTGAATGTCCAGAAACTCCATATCTTCCAGTGCCCAGAACACTTCCGAGATGTTCAGGATCTCTTCTCTGTAATCCATACTTTCCTCTAACCACCATTCAATATTGCTCCCAAAGTTAGGGTCCACTGACAGCTTCCCGTACAACAGTCCCAGCCGCTGTAGCCAAAGCCTTCCATTGTGCTATCATCCGCTATCCAAGGCCATGCTTGGGATACATGCCCCCGGAGGGCTCTATAGCTCTCTTCGAAATGCATCTCTGCCCAGACCAGCCTGCTTAACTCAGCTGGCTGCTCCTTGTGCAGTTTATCTCCCAAAAACAGCACCCGCAATCCATACTGCGACCAGTACCTTTCCTGGATGGAGGGGAGGATTTTTCCTTAGTATCACTGCTCACTGACTAGCGTTTCCTTCCAGAGGTCCAAGCGGATTGAATAATACCTGCTCTGACACTGACCTTCTGTGCTGTGTCCACATCTCTCGCACCTCCTTCCAAATTCCTCTTACACGGCGGCTGGTATCTGTACCTTTCCTTTTCTGCTATTCAGACCTTGGATTCCAGTGGAGGTTTGGATGTCCCAGACTGCAGGAAGCATCCCACCGCTTGCCACCAATGTAACGGAACTGCCACTCTACAATGTGCTTGTGTGCTACCGTCAGAATACCGCTTACTTTACTCTTGAACATAGATATCCGATATTCTAGCTGCCCCCCATACAAAACTGATATAGCTGAGAATAGCTTGTATAAGACCTGGAACATTTTATTGAACAAGAATAGAGGCTTTTTATGCAATTGAGAAGTATGTCAGTGACCACCCAAATATTTACCTAAAACATCACACAATAATTAGATAACGAGGTACAGTTAACACGAGGATAATCCCATCATAGAGGATCTTCCAAGAGTTATTTAAATTAGCCACCAGACAGAAACAATATGAATGAATGGAAATCCACATCTAGACAATGCTTTGATTATTTAGGAGTAACAGACTTCATGGCAACAGGCTATAGGTCTCACAGTGTAAAGTGGGATTAAGTCTTTATATATTTCTTGAGGTACATTATAATGTAAATAAATATTACTGTCCAATTTGAAGTAATCTGAACCATATTCTCAGTGTCCATTAAGCAGTGGTCCATCATTTTCTTGGTCAGCCTGTGCCCCTAATAGACACAGGGTGACTTACACATGAGAGGGGCCTAGGGAGCTGAGATAGGGATTTCTCAACCTCTCTAAGGTAATCTGGGTTCCCCCGGGCCCCCCAACTAAAAGTGTCTCCTGTCACATGCATAAATGTGTATTAATACATATTATAAATTAGAGGTGTTTTTTCTGCCAAATTCTGACAGAAAAAATGCGAATTATCTTCATAGGCTTGTATACATAAGGCCTAAAATAGTAGATTAACAAAACAAGGGCAGTAGTAGAGAAGGAAATATAAATAGGAGAAAATACTAAACTGGAAAAGTTGGCGGGTTGATGGCTAAATTGGAAATTTTAGCTTGAAGGGTATAACATAGGCGAAAGAAGAGGTGGCAAGTGAACCCTAAATAAGACAGGATTTCCTATGTCAGAGTACTGGATATTAGGTAGTACTTTGTAGTGCATTAATTATTTTAAATAAAGAGTTTTATAAATAGCTAATGAAAACTGTTGGTATTATGTATTTTTTTTTTTACCCCGGAGGATTTGGCTGCTAAAAGACCAGGGGGTATTTTGCGATTCGGCACTGCGTGACTTTAACGGACAATTGCGCGTTTGTGCAACGCTGTACCTAAACGAATTTGACATCCTTTTTTTCCCACAAACAGAGCTTTCTTTTGGTGGTATTTGATCACCTGTGCGATTTTTTGATCACGCGCTATAAACAAAAAAAGAGCGTCAATTTTGCAAAAATAACAATATTTTTCAAATTTTTTTAAATGAAATTCCCCAAAAAAAAAAGTAAAAATCAAAATTTTTTAACATTTTCGGCCAATTTGTTTTATGCTACATATGTTTGGTAAAAAAAATCGCAAAAAGCGTATTTTGATTGGTTTGCGCAAAAGTTATCGCGTTTACTAACAAAGGGAAAGATTTTTGTCATTTTTGTTGTTTTTTTTTAACGCGTAATGGCGGCAATCTGCGATTTTTTTTGCGGTACTGCGACATTGGGGCGGACAGATCGGACCCTTGACTGACATTTTTGACACTTTTGGGGTTACCAGTGACATTTCTACAGTAATCAGTGCTATATATATGCACTGTTACTGTAAAATTACACTGGCAGTGAAGGGGTTAACTTTATTTGAGAGGGAGGGGCTGTGTATGTCCCTAGGGTCATGATTCTAACTGTGATTGGTTGTGGCTTGAGCTGTAGGAACACTGATCAACGGTCCTACGTAGTAGAACCGTATGATCAGTGTTTCTACACAGGGGAGAATGACAGGCAGCTTGTTTACACAAGCTGCCTGCCTTTCTCCCTCTCCCCCGACGATCGCAGAGTGAACGGCGGACATCGGGTCCGCCGGTCACACGCGCGGGGGGGTCCGTGACCGCGCGGGAGCGCGCCTCCGGCGGCGCCCGCTCGTTTCCCAGAGCCTCACAGGCTAGTGACGTTTATTTACGTTATATCTACTTGCGGCGGTCGGCAAGCGGTTAAAAGAAGCATACATTTTATACACATGACACATACTGAAATAGCAGTTATATACTAAAACTTGTGGTTCAGCCTACGCAAAGTATTGAGAAGAACACTAAGGGGTTGATTTACTAAAACTGGAGAGTGCAAAATCTGGTGCAGCTGTGCATTGTAGCCAATCAGCTTCTAACTTCACTTGTTCAGTCAGTCCCGGTTCACACTTCTGTGATGCGGGAATGCTGCGAATATGCAGCGTTTTCCCGCATCGCATCCGCACCCCTGGCAGTTCACACTGCCAAATGCGATATGCAGGGGGTGTCAATTAAAAGTTAATGACACCCCCACTTGATATCGCAGTGAGATCTGCAAGTTCGCACAGAATCGGATCGCACTAGTGTGAACCAGCATGCGATCCGATTCTGCTGCGGATAAAAAAAAGGGTCATGTGCGTGTTTAGTGCAATTGCGGTGCGAATTCAGCCATACAAACTGTATGGCTGAAATTTGCACCGCTCAGAGATCGCATGTAATTTAGGAGCAGTGTGTTCCGAATTACATGCGATCTCTGTGATGGCACTAATGTGAACCGGCCCTCAAGCTTTGTACAAAAAAAAAACTGGAAGCTGATTAGTTTCCATGTAGTGCTGCACCAGATTTTGCACTCAACATTTTTAGTAAATCAACACGTAAGTTTTCCTGATCTAGCCCCCAGTGCACACTGGTGATCTAAATTTCAAAAGCTGAAGGAATAAGTGGTGTTTGAACTCTTGTAAAGAAACTATAATTTGTATGTATTTATATAAAATGATTGCAGAATTGTCATAAAGAGTGTATTACTGTGTAACCCAACAGTCAAAAAAATAATAATGCACAAACACTATGTACATATACATACATATTTTGACCTGGTCTGTGGTCTTTGTGTATCTCATGGATATAAAATCCCCAGAAGCTGGCAAATGAGCAGCATATAATGTGGCAAAGTTGAACCTCATGCAGAGACTGACAGGAGACAATGAAAGCAATAACCGAAGCTCCAACAGTGCATGCTATCAGCAGGGAGTGTGTTCTAGTTAGCAGCCTTTTCATTGCTTATACTGTGACATGTTTCTGTCTTCTTCACTGTGACAAAGAACCAATAGATTTATTTAGCCTTTTCATTGACATGTCAGTAGTTTCATGCTGTCATGAAATGGGGATAATTCTATACTATGTTAATAGAGTCATAAAAAATATTAATTAATACATACAGAAATGCATTTATTTGTTTAGGAGAACCTGATTTGAAATGATAGAGAATAGAATAATTCTCTGTAATTGCTAAGTTAAATAGTGTGCTGGAAGTGTGCATTATCCTTTGAAATTAGTTTCTGAACAAAGAAAGTAATTTAGTCTCCTGACCCCCTTTTCTGTAACTTCTGTGTTATCTGTATCCACTTCTCTATGACCTCTGCTAGTATAGGTTTCACAAATATTAAAGGCAATCTGTGGTCACAGCATACACCTTATATTTATAACATTGACTTTGTCATAGCAATACAAACAATAGCATTTCATTTTGACAATCCAATATAAGCTTTCTTGAAAAAATCTCTTTTCATGTTGTGAGTTCTGCCTGTCTGCTAGCCATCTCTTTCTACGACTTCTTGGATTCCCTGCACGCTTTGCAACTTCTCCTCTGCTGTTTACTTTCAATTTCTAAGGACTACATAACCTATGGTACCTTGCTTTCTGCAAATAGTGATTCCTGTACTGACTCCGCCTCCTGAAACTCCTCCTGTCAGCACCTCTGTAGTTCAGAAGGCAAACTCTGTGAAATGTGTGACACCGATAAAGCATAGTAAATATGTATCACAGAATTCAAAGAAAGTAACTGTGTGGGGATCTTCACAAAGTAAGCTTACAAACTTTAAGGATGTTCAGATTTATAGGAGTAGCCTAGAAATGATTGACATACAGTAAAGAAATTAAAATATGGTTTTACATTTTGACCATATATACACTTTAAAAAAGCCAAACATTTTGTTCTTATTTCCAAGCTTGGGACCATAGCTTATCGGATTTCAGACTGATTAGGACTAAAATAATGACTGGCACATGTCTACTGTAATGTAAACTCTTATCCCATCCCTACAGCATACATCTGTTGCATACAGGCAGTCCCATTCACATCAGCTGAGACACAGCAACTGCACAGATACAGTCACTACTCCGTTTGACAGCCATATGTGTGCACAGCCCTGAACTCACACTGTCTGCTTTTGGGACCATGCACCTGCTCCTGCACGGCTGTCAAATTAGAAGCAGTGGCTGTGTCTGTGCAGCTGCAGCAATCAATTGGCATGAATGGGCCTGCCTGCATGGGGATGCACAGAACACCTGTGCATCCCTGTGTGGGAAAACATGGTTCTCGCACGGGTGTATGCTGTATTATTCCCCTGTGAACAAGGCCTAATTCAGAGGTTCAGTTGGTTGCAAATGTACAGCCAAAGCTAATAAAAATGTGCTTTGAGGTTTATTATCTCAGTCCTAATGTTTATGACTGTAAATTTTTTGCTGCCTGTATAAAAAGACACGACCATAGAAGATATTCCATCTTTCATAAATCATAGATTTAGAATTCTCAGTTATGGCAACAATTTCATGAGCTAATGAATTACTGAGGGTAAATTGCGGCCATCCTCAGCATACTGCTCCACTTCTGAGATATGACGGAGAAGAAGCTTTAGGCAAAAATATATGTAGGACACACCCCTCTGCCCCTCCAGTTACAGAATGCATGAAAAAATATTTTTGGAAACGTTATTGGGTAAACCCACAAGAGTTTTTTTTCTCCCCACTTCATTTCTGTGTACTAACTTATTAAAGTAAATTTACTCATTTACAGGTTGATTGAAAATATTAAAGAAGTATTACACTATAGGGTAACTTAGTTGTGTGTTTTTTCAATAGAAGTCTATATTTCAGACCAAGAACGGGACATTTAAGGAGCAAATAAGGACAAAAGGATTTGGTTCCAAAAGAGAGACTGTTAGTAGCTTTGCCTTAGTGTTGTTGCATTTCCATTGGACAAGCTGCATGCACAATAATAAATTGTTTCCACTCACAATAGAGAAATTTTGTACAGCATATTGGTTCAGTCAGCTTTTTGCAGTTATTATTAGAAAAGAAAAACCTAATTGTTTTTGTAAACAATTTTGTAATATCTAGGTAATAAATAGGTGCTTCATACCTTATTAATAGTTTTATTGCTATGAACAGACAGCAGCCCTGCTAAATTAGGGGGATCTCTGCTGAATAATTCAGTGTTTTCCTCATGATTAATTCTCTGGGCATTATATGATGTTCCCTATGGGCATGTTTGTGGATACTGTTGCAGCGACAATAACAGTCCTCGGAGACTTACACCCTCACCTTGTGGTTTTATGTTTGTGTTTTCCTGCAGATACCCTCCTGGATGACTTCCTCCTCACGTACACGGTCTTCATGACAACAGACGACTTGTGCCAAGCACTCCTCAGACAATATCCTTAATTAACTGGAACAGTCATGCCCCTGATTCCAGAGAATGAAAAGCAGATGCCTACCATTAAAAACAGATGACATCTGGTAAATTGCTGAAAGAGATACACAATTGACACATTTCGCTATGATGTGGTAGCACCAAATTTAAATAGTTTTTCAAAAAACGAACATTGATGAATAGGTGTGCACAACTGTTGGGATGCAGGGTTGCATAATTTCTCTCTGGGCTCCTATCTGTTAATATAATATTTAAAGCCTAAGTGCAGCCAAAATTAAAACAGGAAAAAAAAAAGCATAAATTACACGAATTACAGTCAGTAAGATGTGTCCCTTGTGCTGATTCCTCTGCAGTTAGTAGTAATTCCCCACCATCCTGCACCCCACCCCATCGCTGTAAACCTCTTGTGCGATGGGTGGTATTACAACTAAAGGGTTATTTCAGGCTCTAATCAAGGAAGCCTGACTATGTTCGCCCTTTCTGCCCAGCTCCACCATTCATAGAAGCCATACTACAGAGCTTCTATGAATGGAACACTATTTATGAATGGAGGGGGCAGAGCTATTGCTCATCAGCCTGTCTTCCATTGTTAAATTCTCTTCCATTCATAGAAGCTATAGTATGGCTTTCATGAATGGCAGAACTTAGTGGAAAAGGCGAGCATAGTCTTGATGAGAGTCTGTGACAGCCCTTTAGTTGTATTAGGTTAGGCAGTAGGGGTATGGGGGAGGAACAGGATGGAAGAAGAATATTACTAAAAGCAGATGAATCGGCACAAGGGACACATCCTATTTGACTGCAAGTTGTGTCCCTTGTGCTGATTTTTCTGTTTTTTACTTTGGCTGCACTTAGGACATGGTCAAAAGCGCCCAAGGTGGCATGTCTATGAAATTTAACTTTACTACTGATATAAAATATTTAACAATGAACTCCAGCCTTAAAGTGGTATTAAACCAATCCTTAAATGCTGTGACTACATCATTTTTATTTTTTCTGTTTTTTTTTTCTCTTTATTTTCACCTGGTGGTCTGGCCAGTAATACACTACCTGTCTTAGAGTGCCTCCACTCTGGATGGGAGACCAACAGAAACACCCTTGGACTGCAGTATTATCAGTCTCTGGAGAGGTGGTGGTATTAGACATACTAGTAGGTTTAGATGAACTTGACTAATAAATTAAAGCCAAACTCCAGCTAACACTTTTTGAGCAGTTACAGCAAGTTTGGATTTTTTCCTGTTGGGATAAAGGTTTTACCTAAATTAATGAAAGCTGATTGTAAGCACACCTGCCAGTGGTAAATGGTCCCAACCCTCTATCACTTTGGCTGAATAGCTTGGTTTGTTAAAGGAAGTTGAAAAATAACAGACTTACCTGTCAGGATCACCAAAAAAAAAAAAAAAGACCTAAAAATGTAAAAAAAAATGCAGGTACCACATATTAGAATTAGTAGATTGCAATACAATCATTTTTTTTTTTTTTTTTATTTAATAGTGCTTTAAGTAAAGTCCTACACTGTTGGTGTGCAGGTTCCTCCCCATCCCTATACTGACTTTTTTTAGTCTTATTTCACTGTACACAGTGAACTGCTCAAAATGTCCATTAGAAGCTGTAGCAAGTTAGATTGAGCCCACTAAATTTTCTGGCTGGAGAAAATCCTGCAATATCTAGCCCTTTCCTCTCTGAACTTACTGTCCTGGCCCACCCTATTTGATTAAATAGGTTTCAGTTTTTTCCATCTTGGAGGTTTAGCATCACATGTGGGTCTTATCTAGAGTAGTCTACATGCAAATGCAGCCTTCCTAAGAATGCCCACTGCTCCATACTGAAATTCTCAGTACATTCAGTGACTTGACAAATGTCGTTCAAAAATACTTTTGTTTGCACAAAAAGCACATAAAATGTTCATTTGATGCTTCTTTTGAATATTCTCGTCACAATGGTCGTAAACTAATGTCAATTTAACCCCACTAACCAAACCAAAGTTTTTAAAATCAAAAATGTTGATCAAAATTCTACTAGTGTATAGCCAGCTTAAGGCCAGCAGCTCACAGACACATGCATACAAGAATGTGGGCACATTATTTTTATATTATTATCATCTGCTTCAACAACTGCTATCTGTCTCATATGGGCTCAATTCTGACCCTTATTCCAAAATACCTGCCTTTTTTCCCCTTATTACAGAAGTAACATTATGATGTGCTTAGAGAGAAGATTATGTTTAGCAGTTTGTTATATTAAAGTGGTTCTAAAGCCAATTTTTTTTTAACCTAATGCCCTGCATTAAGGTAAACAATGTTTTAGGACTTGTTGTACCACCTCTCCCTGTAAGGGCTCATGTACACTACAGCTTCAAAATGTGAGTTTAGGAGCCTTTTGGCGTTTTTTTTTCCATAGCTCCTAAACGAAACTCCATAAAAGCCTATGTGTCCATGCACACATAAGCTTTTACAAAAGTTTAGAAGCTTCTGCGGTTAGGGGAAGTTCAACCTCCCCTAACATCCCTCTTCTGAAAGCTAAAGAATTCCGTTCAGGATAGGAATGTTTTGACCACCGACCACAAAACGTGGCAAAATCGCCACGACTTTTCCTGAGATTTTGCTGTGTTTTGCATTCTCCCGCGGTCAGTAGTCAACCTGTGTGTGTACACGACACTTAAACGTTTATCTCACTCCTGAACTGATCCAGCGCTGTGCCTGGCTACAGTCTTCTCTCCTCTCTCCCTCTTCACACGGGGACTGACAGGCAGCAGCAAGATTCATTGAGGAGGGAGCTGGCTGTGTGAGGTAGACGCACATGCCTGGCTCAGGAGTGAGCCCACACAAGTGCCCCCATACAAGAGGCTTGCTATGGGGGCACTCTGAGAAGAGGAGTGACCTAGAGTGTCGGCAGCAGACCTCAAAAGAGGAGGTTCAGGGCTGCTCTGTGCAATACTATTCCGCAGAGCAGGTGTATATAATGGAGTTGGTTTACTAAAACTGGAGTGTGCAAAATCTGGTGCAGCTCTGCATAGCTACCAATCAGCTTCCAATTTTTTTTTTTTGTGAAAGCTTTATTGAACAAGCTGAAGTTAGAAGTTGATTGGCCACCATGCACAGCTTTTGTACTCTCCAATTTTAGTAAATACCCCCCAATGTTAAATTTTTTTGATAGAAAATATCAAGACTTTAATATCACTTTAGGTGTTGTAGATAATGGGAAGAGGATGTGAGATCCTGGTCAACATATTAGAACCAAGACAAGGTTTGCTATGCCCCTTCACACCTTCCAATAGGTAATACAATTGATATCCGCTGAAAAATATTCACTTTGTAATGTATTTCTTCAATGATGCTTATGCACTGCGGGCCTTAGTTATAAAATTAGATCAGGACAAAAATGTTTGGAGTGTAATTGTATTAGTATCTGCAAGCTGTAGCTAGTGTGTACTGTATTGTCCTGTCATTTTCTATCCACTTAAATGGAAATTTGTATTTTTTTTTTTAATGCTAATAGAAAAAGTTACATGCACTTGCCTTTTTTTTTTTCTATTCTCCTCTGAGCCTCCTTCACAAATTCTACCCTGATGACCTACCAGACACATGCTTGGTTGGTGTCCCCCTTGCCTGCAGGGGCCTTTGGAGTCCTGCAGTAGTCTCCTCTACATGCACACTTCCGTTTGGGACTTCAGTGTTATGTGCAGTCCTTCACAGCTCAACACACACAGGCAGCTCGAGAGAGACACAGAGCTAAAGCCATGTCTCTTCTACTCCTACACACCAGTGATTGTCATTTCGGGAGCCACTGTCAGTCACCACTGCGAGGTAAGAAGAATGGCATGGCTTTGGATATGTGTCTCTCACGCTGCCCGTGTGTACGGCACTGTGAATGGCTGCATGAAACATTGTAGTTCCAAAGAGCAGCCTGCACATCGAGGGGTTCTTCTTTAGAACTCTACAGGTCCAAGCAGGCACCAACATAATGAGAGTCTGGCAGCGGGAGAGTTTGAGGAGGAAGCTCAGAGGATAAGAAACAAAAAACAGCAAGTTCATGTAAGTTTTGCTATTATCATTTAACCAGAAAATACTTTAATAACACTATGTTACTTTTCATAAATGCTTTTAGGGATATGACATACTTGAGGCACCTGCCTCACACTGGATATGAGGTGTGAAAAGTGTATTATTACATGTGTGTGACAGAACAGACCTAGACCATAGAAAGGTGCCAAGAGGATGGCACGCACATAACGCCACACATTTCCTTTTATGACAGGCCCTGATTAATTGTCTTCCTTTTTCTGCTTCAGGAGATTTAATGCATTCCAGCTTTTCACCCACATGCCATGTTCATGTACTGACTTCTGAGAGGTGGAGCGCTCCAGGCCAGAGTACACAGCTAATCCAGGCAATAGGCATATTATGAGATCAAACGTTGTATTGCAAACAGCACTCAAAAATCGTGTTACCTCAAGACAGCTAAATATCAGCAATTAAAACTTGTCTGTTCCAGCACTGTCATGTTTTAGGACAGGCACGTAACATACCTTAAAACGAGATCAGTCATTTCTATGGAATTGATGCTTTTATTTATTTTATCTGCCAAACAGTAGAATGAAGAAATACAAAATTCTGTAATTATTTTAAATCAAATAAGCTATGAGTGTAGTTCATTAGTGCTTCTAAAGTTATTTGAAAAAATTTATATTTTTTATATATATAAAAAAGAAAATTCCTACTGAAAACGTTGTTATTCACGTCTGTCTGTATTCTACCATCTGTGGTAGAGACACGAAATCTATGTTTTTAATCTCAGTTTAAATACAGTAGGAGTAGGTATATTACAACCATGACTTGGCTGCATTTACAATGTGGAGACCATGCTCAGTTGAGATTTATGTTTGCTGCATTAAGGACTATTGCCTGAATCACAGAGAGTCATGTGACTCTCCTCATCAGTCATAGAACCCCACCCTACCAACTTTTTTTTGCTGGTTGTCCCCACAAATATGGCTCAGTGCTGCCCCATCTTTATCTGCCTCAGAGGTCTTTCAGGTAAATGATTATTAAGTACGTATGGTATGAAAGGTAAACACATGCTGCCTGTGCTACCTTAATGCCTTCTGTGTTATACGTTATTTAATTAATTCGATTAGGCAATCAAACACAAAACTGTTCAAAAACATTACCACTGGATTGTGGAGTCTACTACATTTAAACTTAAAGTGTTACTAAACCCACAACAGTAAAATCCGCCTGTATATGCAGTAAAGCATGCTTGTTGGACTCACTGTGGAACCTAAGAGGTTAATCCCCTGCATTGTGTAAAAAGGCTTTTTGATCCTGTGTGCACAGATCCTCCTCTTCTTCCACTGACTCTAAAACAGGTCCGGATAAGACAGAGTATATGGAGTCAGGCAACACATGCTCAGTTTGTGTATTGCTAGAGAGTTTTTTCTTTTCCTGGGAGAGTACAAGTGATCAGCACAGGGCCAATTAGCACGGTCCAGAGAGAGTATCAGGGGTCCTGCATCCTGATGGGACAGCTCAGTGCAGGATGAAAACTCCTCCTACAAGCTTTAACAAGGCACTGATAGAAGTCACAAGACTGCTATATACTGCTGATGAGCAAAGTTATTTAGCAGTTTATATTTACTAAAATAATTGCATTTCCATGTTCTGTGTACTGTGGGAGACCAGATATATTTAATGTAGGGTCCTGGATTTAGTAACACTTTAATTGTACAGAAAATCCTAAATTTGGGGAGAGATATCACATCTAAGCAGGCAATAGATGGATTGAAAATTCGGCTGGCTCAGCAGGGACACTCCAAATTTTAGTCCATCTGTGGCTGTTCCCGTTCCAGAGGAGCTAAGCTAGAGAGCAACTCCTCTTGAAAGGGGATATTGGAAAAATTGTGTTTGGTCAGCGCATGCAGCAAATCATCTTCAGCACTGATCAGTGTATTCAGGCAGTGGGGACGTCCCACTGTCAAAATGCAATAGCTCAGAGGACAGGATTTCTGCACCCACCTCGCTTGTGTGGATGGGGAAATTTTTGTTTTTGTCTATGGCTAGCCTTAGGCTGGCCATACACTATACAATTTTCTTGTTCAACTTTCCTTTAGATTTACCAAAACCATGTAATATAGGGTCAAACCTAAACACTTTCAATTTGTATGCAGTCAGGCAGGCCCTTGCACTACATAGTTTAAGGTAAATCTAAAGGAAATTGAATAAGAAAATTGTATAGTGTATGGCCAGCCTTAGTCAGCAAAGCAGGATTAGATTGTATGAATTAGTGACTGGATAATGTTTATTAGATGGAACAGAAAATACCTTTTTTTGTACTCATATATATTTATACATAATTGGTATGTATCCTAATATTGAAGTACTTCAACTGTTGAATTTAAATGTAATCTCTAATTGCTACACATGGATCATAGGTCATCAGTGTGTGGAAATGTCAAGTAGAAAATGTAGCAAAAATAAAATATATTTTCATTTATCTATTTTACCAATTATATATAATCTGGGGTAGAAGTAATTTGCAGATAGGATTGCCTGGTTCCTGATAATAAACCTCTCTGCAGTCATAGAAGAGATGGATGATGCATAGTAGCATAGAAGAGTCTCTTAATTAGCTCTGTATTTGCAGCCTGGACTTCTGTCTTTAGAATTGCTTGCTCTTTTAAAACACAAAATGTTTTCTTGTTGTGCCTTGACCTGAAATTACCTATTGTGCCAACAAATACGACAGCAAGGCAGAAAGCCCAGAGGCCTTGTGCACAAAGAGAAAGGTCTTGATTCTTGCTTCCCAGTGGACGGCTTTGTACAAAGACTGGTTACATGATGATGAGCATTCCAAGCTGTTCCTGAAGGTAGGTTACAAAGCCTGTCGGCTCACAATATAATGTGCATGTGGCTCCTTTGCAAACTCATCACTCTGCAATGGATACACTGCTATGATTTGTTTCTTAACTTATTAAATATTCTCACTGCTAGCAGCTATTGTGTAGTTATGCTGGAAAGGGAGTTTTGCCTACTATAGTGGCCATTGAGACATAATTAACACAGGCATGCCACTATTTTTTAAAGCCCCCATTTTGTAAATTCAAAAAAATCAGCACAAAGGACATTACTTACCATCAGTGTGATGAGCCCCTTCTACTGCTGGCTCCTCATTGAGCTGAAATCCTCCTCCGATAACCCACCCCCACTGTCGTAATCTTCTGGTGCAGCAAGGATTAATAGAACCACAGCTTCTATGAATGAAACAGAATCTATGAATGAAGGAGGTGGACCTTTCAATCATCCACCTTACCTCTATTCATAGATCATGTTTCATTTAGAGAAGCTGTAGTACAGCTTCTATGAATGGAGGAGGTGGGCAGAAAGGGTGGGCATAGTCAGGCATGCTTGATAAGTGCCTCTTACAGCTTCCTCAGTTCTATTAACCCCTGCTGCAGCAGAAAATTAAAGCGGGGGGGGGGTGGGAGGGCATTGGAGGAGGGGACAGTAGCTCAAGGGATACTTTAAACTGGTAATTAATGTCCTCGGTGCTGATTTTTTCATTATTTTTATTTACTAAACTTAGCCTTTAAAGAAAAAAACACTTAAACATACAGAACTGTGTCTGTTAGATAGAATAACATATTTCTTCTAGGTTCGTCCTTTCCCAGACACTCTTTATATTATAGTGCCAAATTCAGTATGTGTCACTATTTCAAATAATTATCTTCAGTCAGTGTCAGGTACAGCTCCCTGATCCATGCAAATTTCTGCTAGAAGCACTGATTTTTTACTGCGGATTCTTCTGAAGCCGTAAACAATAATTCAAAATGTAAATATGTTTTTCATGTTGCTCAAAAGCGTTCTACACATTGCTGTTCTGATAGAATCACTTTATTTACTTGTAAATTGAATTAATCCCACACAAGATTATTGACCATGGAGAGACACTGGGTAAATGAGGGTACCTAAAGGGTCTGGGAGACATGCATAGTAATGGTCTCTAGAATTCTGAGCTTTCTTACTTGGCATGAAGAGCTGAAAAGGTACTTGCTTTGGAAACTATTTGATAAAGGGGACTTTCATATGTAAACATTACTATTTAGTAAACATGCCCATCATTCATTCACAGCCATGAAATCTGGTTGTGGGATTTAGTGCATTGTCCTTTATCGTTGCTTCTACTATATCTTATTGAATAACCTATTGGAGTTGGCTATTACTCAGATATGAGTTGCAAAGTATATTATTAAATGACTACATTCTCAAAAGTATAGGCTTGGCTAGGTGCCCTGTGCATGTGAGTGTACGCAACTGAAACACTTACAAACAAAATTATATTTTTTTACAGACCTGTTACAGATCTATTCCAAAAAATATACAGTCAGCAAGGAAGGCTCTAGAGTTGACATAAAGCAGTTACAGGCCATGGAGATGCAAAGCATGATCATGTCTCATTAAACCATCTGAAATTCCTGTTGTGATATGACCATATATGGCTTCGTATGGCTCTAATCCTCTACAATATATGGATTTAGACAAGCACGCCACTTGCTTTAACATATACTTTGTTATTATAACTTGTATTCATAAAGAAAAAGCACTCTCAGTTAATGTACTATATGAGCTCTCTACTGTGAAACGATTCTTGTTATCGTGAAGTTGTAATTGCAGCTCCAAAAACTAGAATCTCCATTAAAAAAAAAAAAAAGTTGTTGTAAGACGTCCTTTATGTTATCCTTGTCACTACCAGACGAGCTGTAGTGGCTTGTTTGCAAGTGGATTGCGTGCAAATATCACATAGTGTTTGATACAGGGATCTGACACTGTGAATGCACAGACTGCTGTTTCATCAAACAGTATTTCATCACTGCATTCTGCTATTTGATATTACGCTGGTCCCACTGATGAGGAATGCAAACCGTTATAAATGAGGCATGGCATTTTTCTTATTTTTCAGACCCTTTATCGGTATGTGTTGGATGATGTCTATGAATATCCTATCTTAGAAAAAGAATTAAAGGAATTCCAGAAAGTGTTGCGGATTCATCGTCGTCAGTAAGTGTAATTATAACTAATGTTATGTTGAATCTAAAATTGTTTTACAAAGCTGCTAAGTGTGTTATGTCCATGCAAGGTGACAAGTTCACAAAATATAGATCAGTCTTTGTGCGCAAACATTTTAAACCTGGAGCTGCTAACTGCCTCTTATAACAGCATTGTCCCTTATTCAGATATTGTGGAGTTAATGAAGCAATACAATTCAGGCTTGTCTCATATAATGTGTCTTTCTTACGTCTCTTTGGAATTATAGTTCACCAATCTCCAACCCCATGTCTTATATCTGTGTTGGTGACCCTATATGAGTCATATCTATACACACTGGGTTTTATTTACTGTAAGGCTGAGTTCACACTTGTGCGACTTGTAGTGCAACTTTGGACACTAAAGTCACATGACAAGTCGCACCCCATATTTTTCAATGACAGCTGTTCAAATATGTGCGACTTAAAGTCAAGGCAACTTTAAAAAGGTTCCTGCACTTCTTTGGTCCACCTTTCATGCCACTTGATTGCCAAAGACTGCAATGTAAACCCGCAAAAGTTGCATCTGAATGTTATACATGCGATAGTTGTGCAACAGTTGTCCATTATCATTGGTCAAAGTCCCATCCAAGTCTCACCCATCCAAAGTGGCTAACTGCCTTAATGAATCAACCTCACTGCTTGAAAGGACAGTGGCTGGGTTACTCATTGTAATAGCTTTTATGCTGTCAATGAATGGTATAAACTGAAGAAAGTCCCTGACTGGTCGCAATGAACAACACAGATACTTCATTTTCAGATCTTTTATTGAATAGAATATGATAGGCAAACACTGGGGCTTACAAAGACGTGGACGAAGAAGACTGCCAACCAGAGTTCTTGCTTCATCCAGAAGATTAAATCTGATTTGTTGCTGCGGACATCGAATCCACTCTTTGCTGCAGTTTGCTGTGTTACAGTTTTAGACAACACTGGGTCTAAAAGATAAAATTTGTAACTAACAAAAATGATGTTTCTTGTTATGAACCTAGGATGCTTTTGTGAAAGAATGGGTCAGTATTTATATCAGTGAATGAGAACATGTCTATAGGTACATAATATTCCAGGGCTTATTGCTTACATTTAAACTTGTAGTGTAATAAAACAGTGTGATTTATTTACTAAAGCTGAAAAGTGCAAAATCTGGTGCAGCTCTGCATAGAAACCAAGCAGCTTACAGGTTTTTTGTTGTTGTCAAAGCTTTATTGAACATGCTGAAGTTAGAAGCTGATTGACTACAATGCACAGCTTTACCAGATTTTGCACTCTCCAGTTTTAGTAAATCAACCCCAATAATTGTTCAAAATGTGGAGCACTGTGTTTGTAGTTTATTCCTCAAGAAACCGATATTGATTTGTTTCCATCTTTTTTTTTGCAGTACTGTTGATGAATACTCACCTCATCGAAAGGTATTGTATCAGATATCTGAATTTATGCCTTTTATCTATGAAGTGCTGTACTATTGGTTAGTTGTAAAGTGTATATGGTATTATTCAGCCAGTTATATTTCTATGACCAAACAACCTCATAGTGATATGGACCTACAGTATCCTGTGGGTCTGAGTTCATCTGATTTAGATTGTACAGCATGTGGAACACCCCTTTATTACATATCCCGATTTGTAGATTGTGTATGGCATTCAGAGCTGTTCCCATGAGGAAACCTGCTGCAGCTTACTACCTCCGAGATTAACCTTGCAATCTGCCAAGGAAGCTTAGTGTGAAGGCAGAAGGATGCTGCGGGCTGTCGCACCTAGCAGAGAGATGTAGGCTCAGTTAATGACTGGATAAACATTCTAAGTGAAGCAGCAGCATTGGCCTAAATTAGCCAAAGTTCATACACGTGTATAGTGTCCCTTGTCATGCAAGGGTTTTACTGTGACCTTTACAGCAGATGAAAAAACGGGAAGTGATCTCTTTTGATGCAGAATTTAATTTGCTGAGTGGTTAAACGGATTGACTGTGACCACACTGATACAATAAAATCAATCCTGCGAGGAAAAGGTGTCCTCTTTTAAATTTTTAGAATAGAATACAATACCTACAACCTACAATAATTTTCCACAGTCATTCTTAAAATATTCTGATTACTACAAATGAAATACTTACAGGGATTCTAGGTAACACTGCACCATGCACCATAAGTGCTTCTTTCTGCAGTGCAAAATAAATGTGGATATAAAACTACATTACCAACAGCAAGATGTTCTTCTTTTTTTAATACCAGCCTGGCCATACACAATACAGAATTAAAGAACAATTTCCTTTACATCTATGAGCTTCTATGTAGTACAAGGTCCTGTCTGATTAAAATACAAACTGAATGGAATGTTTATATAGGCCCTTTCAATCCACAGTTTGGTAAATTTAAAAGAGGTTGTACAGGGGTTATAAAATGAGATTGTATCATGTATGGCTTGCTTCACATTGAACCCAGTCACTCCTCCATTTAGTCCCAAATTAGAGCACTCCACTCATGAGGTTTCCCCTGCAGGGTCACTTGCTTTTCAAAATTCTGAATCCATTCGAAACTATTTCCCCTTCGCCAGCATCATACTGGATAAACAGTATGGCTTCAGATCATTACACAGACAACAGGAGGGACAGAGACCTAATCTAAGACATTCCTTTGTCTTACTGTATGGAGTGGGGGGGGCGCAAAACAGTTTTGATAGCCATTATGATTATGAATTAGAGAAAAATGTGATTGTCCACAGTGTGAGGAAAGGCACAGTGGGGCTCATTTAACCACTTGCCTACTGTGCACTTAAACACCCTTCCCATCCAGGCCAATTTTCAGCTTTCAGCGCTCTCACACTTTGAATGACAATTGCGCGGTCATGCTACACTGTACCCATATGAAATTTTTATCATTTTTTTCACACAAACAGAGCTTTCTTTTGGTGGTATTTAATCATCTCTGGGTTTTTTATTTTTTACAAAAAAAAAGAAAAAAGACAGAAAATTTTGAAAAAAAAAAAAAAGTTTTTCTTATTTTCTGCGAGTAAATTTTGAAAATAAATTTTTCTCCCTCACTGATGTGCGCTGATGAGGCGGCACTGATGGGCACTGATAGGCTGCACTGATGGGCACTGATGAGGTGGCACTTATGGGCACTGATGAGGTGGTACTTATGGGCACTGATGAGGAGGTACTAATATGCCGCACTGATGAGCACTGATAGGCGGCACTGATAGGCGGCACTGATAGGCGGCACTGCTGGGCACTGAGAGGTGGCACTGCTGGGCACTGAGAGGTGGCACTGCTGGGCACTGAGAGATGGCACTGCTGGGCACTGAGAGGTGGCACTGCTGGGCACTGAGAGGTGGCACTGCTGGGCACTGAGAGGCGGCACTGACGGGCGGCACTGATAGGCGGCACTGATGGGCACTGGCGGATGGCACTGATGGACACTGACGGGTGACAGTGATGAGCACTGACGGGCGGCACTGATGAGCACTGATGGGCAGCACCATCAGTGCCCACACTCAGTGCCCATAGTGCTGCCAGTCAGTGCTCATCAGTGCCTAGATGAGCAGGCACTGATGGGCACTGACTGGCAGCACTATGGGCACTGATTGTGGGCATTGATGGGGGCACTGATGGCGGGCACTGTGGGCACTGATGGTGGGGGCAGTGTGTGTGTTTTTTTACCTTCAGTAATCAGGGCACTGGTGATCAGTGCCCTGATTACATTTGTCTGTGTCCCCAGCGGCTGTCGGCTCCCCCTCCTTCCTCACACTGCAGTGTCTGTGTGAGGAAGGAGCGCCGGCGATGAGAGATGATCTCATATGTTTACATATGAGATCATCTCTCATTGGACGGCTTGATCACGTGGTGAATGGCCGCTGTGATTGGCCATTCACCACGATCTGTGATCGGCCGTGTCCAAGGGACACGGCCGACACAGATTCCCCCCGATGCGCGCTCGCAGGAGCGCGCGGGGGGGCGTGTCACTGGAGGCCGTTTAAAAACGGCCTCCCGAAAATTCGAGTCCGCGCTGCAGCCGTATATAGGCTGTAGCGCGGATGGGAAGGGGTTAATAAAGAAATAGAGACTGTATATGTTAACTGAGCCTAGTAAAGCTGTCACTTAAGGAAGTCCCTGACTGGTCCTTATCAACAACATTGTTTTCTTCATTTCACTTGAACACTATTGGGTATTCGAAGAGAACATAGGTTCACTTTATTTGCCAACAGCCCCCGTTACTTCAGTAAATAACCCCACTGCCATCCTTTAGGAAAGCTTCTCAACAGGTGTTTTTATTACTTCTTTCTTTCCTTATGTTTACAATGCTTTTGTGTGATACCTGAAAGAAATCAATATATGCATATGCATGTACAATCATTAGGACTTAACAACAACCCTAAGGTATCTCTTATGTTGCATTCAGAAAAGACTATACACTTAATTTCATCATTATTAGTTACTTTGTGGGTCTGATTGTACAGCACCTTGCACTGATCTCATACTCTCACGTATTACATATCACTTTTTGTAAATGAGGGACATGAGTGCAGTGATTCATGTAGTATACACGCAATGGTCCCATTTCCTCTTCTTCTCTACTGGGAACATTATAATTTCTCAGTGATTCCATTGTTCTCTATCTTATGCCAACAGAACAGAGCCCTCTTCCACCAATTCAGTCTGAAGGAGAACTGGCTGCAGCACAGAGGAAATGTTAACGAAATAGAGGAAAGTAAGTATGACTCGCTTTAGGGTGGAGGTGTAGAAACATCACTGTGAAACTGATAACATATTATAGCTGTTATGCTGTTTAATATATAATATGATTAGCATTTCTTTAGAGAAATGTTTTAATAATAAAAATGGTTTACAATTACCTCCATTTATTACATTAGGGGTGTCAAACTCAATTTAATTACAGGCTGCATCAGTAATATGGTTGCCCTCAAAGGGCTGGGTGTATCTGTAATATCAGATGTTCAGAGCACCCCAAACCCTCTTATATCAGATGTCAGGCTCCCCCCCCACCAACAGAAGTCAAGAATCACCCACCCTCCCTTACATCTCAGTGCACCCCAAACTACCTGCCATCGGGATGATGCAGGGGCAGAGCTGGGAAGCTTTTGCTGTCTTTTAAAAAATGGAACAAGCTTTCAGTAAATATTTTTTGGGATAGGGTTGGTTTACATAGGGAAAAGAGAAACCCATAGCAGCCAAAAGGATGTCCGTTTCATCATCTCACAACCATGAAAGAAAAGCTGATTGGTTGCTATGGTTTAGTAAACTTGCATTTGCTAGAAAAACCACTGCCCATTAGTCCTGTACAGCGCTAGTATGATAATGGGGCAACTGTGTTTTTTTTTTTTTAGTTTTGCCATTTTTTTAATACGGTTTTCAGATATTCTAACATATTCCTATTGCAAAACATATAGGACCTCCTGGAAGTACTTTAGTAGGTTGCCCTGTATAGTCTGAGGTTAACCATAACTTTGTTTAGTCCTGGGATTTTTTATTACCTTTAAATAATTTAGCGTTCAAAAATAGTTTTCCTGTTAGACACTAAATTGATTATTATTAATAAACAGCAATTATCATACAGTAAAGAGGTAACCCATCTCAAACAGTAGCTACCATGCAGTCCCTTGTGCTAAGGCTGATACCTGCAGTGAATTATTGGATAATTGATTATCCTGACAATTCATTAAAAACATTTTGTGTGTGACCTTATCCAGGTTTGTAAGACCTTATCCAGGACTGTCCTGTCTAGAACAGTCCTTGTGTCACCATTAGTCACAATTCTTACATTATGAATAGAATATGCTATCATATTCAGGTGATATTGAACCTTGTTCTTTGTGTTTAAGATGTCTAAGAACAGTGGAACCCCCAAATTATATTTTGTCATATTGGCATAGGTATTTATTTATCAGTGTCCCTGCTTTCACCCACAAAATATTTACTGGAGTTCATTTATGAAAGCTGAAGTAAAGGAAGATCAGAGCTGTTGTTTGCCACAGCCAATTAAATGATATCATTTTAATATACATTATAATCTGGTTGATATGGGCAACATCATTTAAGTCCCAATGCTACTGTAAACAAATATCACATATGCATTTTTATTCTTGTCTTCTGTAAGCATTTAGCAGAAGAGCAAGTTCTTCTACAGAGTGCACTTTGATGCATTTGAGTACATAAAGCAAAACAGTTCCTCCTGCACATCTGCAGAGGCACATCATTTCACACACCACTGACTCTGTTGATAAAATAAAGGTTGGAGGGAGCACTGCAGGAACATAAATGCTTAGCACTGACAGAAAAATATGCTTAAAGCAATATTACATTACGGATAAGCACGGATGAGGGCAATTGTACAGTATTTTGGCGTATGGTAGCTGAGGGCTATATATGCAGTCTGGAGCTGATATTCCTATAATTAATAGCCATAGTGGAAAAAAGTTTTTTTCTATTTTAAATTACATTCACATTTTATATTATTTTTAAGCCTATTTGAGTTCTAGTGGATTTATGAAAAGTGATCTGCAGACAATTCTATGTAAAATAGATACTTACAGACTTTCCAAGAAGATATTGATAAATTAGGAATGAGTAGGGTTAATAACTGTAGATTGAAAGTCTACCTGTCAAAGAAGACGTAAACACTACCGTAACTGCTGAACTGGCCAAGATTCTAAATGTCTATGGCCAGTGTTAGTTTATGAGTAGTCATTTTTTATTCACCTTGTACATAAAAAACAACTCAGATTACCAATTGCAATGTGTTTTTGAAGGGCAGATTGAGTTAGACTTCCTCTAGACGTTAACTTGGATGAAAGAAGGATAACCTTTAAAAGAGAAGGACTTGTTGCCAGTAGCGGCCAATCCATCCTAGGAAAGTTAAAGATAGAATCTAGTTACTGTAGACAGCAGCTATGTATTTATTTCTACAGCATACTCTTGTAAGCTTATGGTATCAGCATTAATGATGAGTTAGCTTATGGTATCAGCATTAATGATGAGTTAGGTTGGTGTCAGTAGGTCAGGGGATGGTATCAGTCAATAGAGCAGTGAATGTGTCAGTAGGGCAAAGATGGGTGTCACTAGTTTTTTTTAAATAGTTTTTATTATTTTTTTACAATTTTTTTAGGAGTCCCTTTGGTTGGCTTTAGTGAAATATCAGGAGTCTAAACAGACCCCTAATGTCTCACTTTGAGATAGAGAAAGACTGGCCAGTGAATGAATTGGAAGTGCTCTGTGTTGAGTAGCTTCCTGTTCATGAAAGCATAGTGAACACAGTTTACTATGCTTCAGTTATAAATGAACACTGTGAGAGATCAATACTGATAACTCACTGTATTAATTTAGAAAAGGAAAGGGTCAGTAAATGGCATATTTACTGGCCCTTTTCCTTGCTCTCTATCCTCAAACATCCCCCACAGCAGCTGATGGGAGAGGATGGAAGCCAGCATGCTGTTGGGCGCAACACAGGGGAGAGCCTGGGTAGCAGGGGGAATCAGTGCCACATGGGATGATTAGGATGTTCCCAGATACATCAGGCACACCCTGTGCACAAGCCTATGGAGTGGGGAAGGCTTTGAAACCTTTTGTTCCCAAGGAGATGATTTCCCTTCACTTCCTGTCCTGGTGGCCACTGAGAAGGACAGAGATATCTACAGTATCTCACAAAAGTGAGTACACCCCTCACATTTTTGTAAATAATTGATTATATCTTTTCATGTGACAACACTGAAGAAATGACACTTTGCTACAATGTAAAGTAGTGAGTGTACAGCTTATATAACAGTGTAAATTTGCTTTCCCCTCAAAATAACTCAACACACAGCCATTATTGTCTAAACCACTGGCAACAAAAGCGAATACACCCTTAAGTCAGAATGTCCAAATTGGACCCAATTAGCCATTTTCCCTGCTCGGTGTCATGTGACTCATTAGTGTTACAAGGTCTCAGGTGTGGATAGGGAGCAGGTGCGTTACATTTGGTGTAATCGCTCTCACTCTCTCATACTGGTCACTGGAAGTTCAACATGGCACCTCATAGCAAAGAACTCTCTGAGTTTACCAGGACAGGTTCCACTCAGAACAGGCCTCGTTATGGTCGACCAAAGTGGTTGAGTGCACGTGCTAAGCATCATATCCAGAGGTTGTCTTTGGGAAATAGACGTATGAGTTCTGCCAGCTTTGCTGCAGAGGGTGAAGGGGTGGGAGGTCAGCCTGTCAGTGCTCAGACCATACGTCACACATTGCATCAAATTGGTCTGCATGGCTGTCGTCCCAGAAGGAAGCCTCTTCTAAAGATGATGAACCAGAAAGCCCCCAAACAGTTTGCAGAAGACAAGCAGACTAAGGACATGGATTACTGAAACCATGTCCTGTGATCTGATGAGACCAAGATAAACTTATTTGTGTGTGGCAGCAACCAGGTGAGGAGCACAAAGACAAGTGTGTCTTGTCTACAGTCAAGCATGGTGGTGGGAGTGTCATGGTCTGGGGCTGCATGAGTGCTGCTGGCACTTAGGAGCTACAGGTCATTGAGGGATTATGAATGCCAACATTTACTGTGACTTCGAGCATGATCCCTTCCGTTCAGAGACTGGGCGGCAGGGCAGTATTCCAACATGATAATGACCCCAAACACACCTCCAAGATGACCACAGCCTTGCTAAAGAAGCTGAGGGTAAAGGTGATGGACTGGCCAAGCATGTCTCCAGACCTAAACCCTATTGAGCATCTGTGGGGCATCTTCAAATGGAAGGTGGAGGAGCGCAAGGTCTCTAACATCCACCAGCTTTCTGATGTCATCATGAAGGAGTGGAAGAGGACTCCAGTGGCAGCCTGTGAAGCTCTGGTGAACTCCATGCCCAAGAGGGTTAAGGCAGTGCTGGAAAATAATAGTGGCCACACAAAATATTGACACTTTGGGCCCAATTTGGACATTTTCACTTAGGGGTGTACCCGCTTTTGTAGCCAGCTTTTTAGACATTAATGGCTGTGTGTTGAATTATTTTGAAGAGACAGCAAATTTACACTGTTATACAAGCTGTACACTCACTACTTTACATTGTAGAAAAGTGTCATTTCTTCAGTGTTGTCACATGAAAAGATATAATAAAATATTTACAAAAATGAGGGGTGTACTCACTTTTGTGAGATACTGTATATAAACCTGAAAGAGGATCCCACTTTATTCAATACACTACATATATTTGGGCACACAAAAAGGGGTTCCCCTAAATGGGACTTTTTAGGCACAGAAAAATATAATGATATTGTAATCAATAATCTTCAAAAAGGTGATGATTTTATTAAATGTGTATAAACAAAAGATTAAAAACATATACAAGCTAGACCAGATGACAATGATACAACCAAACACTAGAACTTTAACCCGACATGTTTCGAAGATAATAACTTTCTCTTCTTCTTCAGGGGAAGCTCAAGTAAGTGTTCTATTAATAGAAAGATATGTATATAAGTATTATATATTTGAATATACAAAAACAGATTCAGGAGTATAGTATTGGAGACACTTACAAGGTTGATGGTATCTGGACTTAATAGCTTGTAAATAGGATTAAAACCAAAGGGCTGGGCTTGGTCTGACTAGCGGTGTAGGCTGCTGATGTAGTTATGCAGATAGAGTGGTATAGCAAGGTAGGTCAGGCGTGAGTTTCCCACTGCAGGCATCTGAAGTCCAAAAAAATTAGGAAGCCAGATCAGGTGCCATATCCAATCCCCTCCACTGATGGTATCTTAAGCCAGACAGCTGGTAAAAGGAATAAAAAAGGGGCTAAATTTAGAATTCTGGAAAGGTTATGCTTTACAAGGTCTGTGAGCACAAAAGTGCTCAAAGTCTAAGTTACTGAATGGCATCAAATTAAAATAAAGGTGGCTCAGTTTTACCTTATAGGATGTATGGTTAAATGTGCAGATCCTCTCCAGCGAGCAGACAGCAAATACTGTGCTGCCTGGACGCTGGGAGGAAGTCTATAAAGAGGTAGCTTAATTGGGGAAAGAGGCAACAGCTGGCGTCCAGGAATGGGCTTCCTGGATCGCCAGGGCCGGACCCGCCCCCATCCGACGTGTACGCCGTGTAGCGGCGTGACGTGGAGTGGGCGGGGCCGGCGCTTGTGTTCCACCGGCACGGCGTCCGAAAACCGGAAGTTCAAGGGAACATCCGGTCTTCGGTTGGTGCGCACAAACCCGGAGGAAGTGCTGGATGGAAGCTAGCACCAATAGGAGACATTGCGATGTAGCGATGTGTCTCCACCGTGCCGGGATGTCTGCAGAGAGGGACCCAAAGACCAACCTAAATGCAAAAAATATGTCTAGAAAGACCATAAGTTAGAGAAAAAGAATTAGATCCAATGGAATCAATTGAATCTACAGATGCAAATATTTCTAGACATATTTCTCTGCAGACATCCCGGCACGGTTAAGACACATCGCTACATCGCGATGTCTCCTATTGGTGCTAGCTTCCATCCAGCACTTCCTCCGGGTTTGTGCGCACCAACCGAAGACCGGATGTTCCCTTGAACTTCCGGTTTTCGGACGCCGTGCCAGTGGAACACAAGCGCCGGCCCCGCCCACTCCACGTCACGCCGCTACGCGGCGTACACGTCGGATAGGGGCGGGTCCGGCCCTGGCGATCCAGGAAGCCCATTCCTGGATGCCAGCTGTTGCCTCTTTCCCCAATTAAGCTACCTCTTTATAGACTTCCTCCCAGCGTCCAGGCAGCACAGTATTTGCTGTCTGCTCGCTGGAGAGGATCTGCACATTCAACCACACATCCTATAAGGTAAAACTGAGCCACCTTTATTTTAATTTGATGCCATTCAGTAACTTAGACTTTGAGCACTTTTGTGCTCACAGACCTTGTAAAGCATTACCTTTCCAGAATTCTAAATTTAGCCCCTTTTTTATTCCTTTTACCAGCTGTCTGGCTTAAGATACCATCAGTGGAGGGGATTGGATATGGCACCTGATCTGGCTTCCTAATTTTTTTGGACTTCAGATGCCTGCAGTGGGAAACTCATGCCTGACCTACCTTGCTATACCACTCTATCTGCATAACTACATCAGCAGCCTACACCGCTAGTCAGACCAAGCCCAGCCCTTTGGTTTTAATCCTATTTACAAGCTATTAAGTCCAGATACCATCAACCTTTTAAGTGTCTCCAATACTATACTCCTGAATCTGTTTTTGTATATTCAAATATATAATACTTATATACATATCTTTCTATTAATAGAACACTTACTTGAGCTTCCCCTGAAGAAGAAGAGAAAGTTATTATCTTCGAAACATGTCGGGTTAAAGTTCTAGTGTTTGGTTGTATCATTGTCATCTGGTCTAGCTTGTATATGTTTTTAATCTTTTGTTTATACACATTTAATAAAATCATCACCTTTTTGAAGATTATTGATTACAATATCATTATATTTTTCTGTGCCTAAAAAGTCCCATTTAGGGGAACCCCTTTTTGTGTACTGTTTATTAGGGATGTGGCACATTTGAACACTGGTCACGTACACCCCCTCTCTACATATATTTGGGCTACCACTTTAATGTAAGAGTACCCACTATAAAGACATTTTTTAAATGTTCTTGTGCTGTGTGAAAAGAGGCCAGATTCTGTACTTGGGCAAAATTATACTAATAAACTGAGTATCCACCATACAGCTTAGTTAAAAGTATGCAGCTGTGTGTTTATAATAAGAAGAAAAAAAGCACACAACACAAAAACAATCTTTCAGTTAAAGAAGCTGTTCACTTTTCAAGCTGTTAACATTTCATAAATGCCCCCTGGCGGTGTTCTGCGCAGTTACTGTACAGTTCGAATGCTCACATCATCTGAAACCTGTTTTCTGAGTTGTTTTCTATTGTACAGTTACACATTCATACAATAAATGAGTCTGGTAGTGTTTGGTGTGTTGTCACTGTTCTGAATATGATAAAGTTATATAAATACAGTGCATCTGGAAAGTATTCACAGTGCTTCACTTTTTCCACATTTTGTTATGTTACAGGCTTACAGCCTTATTCCAAAACTGATTAAATTCATTTTTTTCCTCAAAATTCTACAAACAATACCCCATAATGACAATGTGAAAGAAGTTTGTTTGAACTCTTTGCAAATTTATTAAGAATAAAAACCAAAATAATCACATGTACCTAAGTATTCACAGCCTTTCCCATGACACTCAAAATTGAGCTAAAGGTGCATCCTGTTTCCACTGATCATCCTTGAGATGCTTCTACAACTTGATTGGAGTCCACCTGTGATAAATTCAATTGATTAGGCATGATTTAGAAAGGCACACACACCTGTCTATATAAGGTCCCACACATAACAGTGCATGTCAGAGCACAAACCAAGCCATGTAGTCCAAAAAAATTGTTTGTAGACCTCCTAGACAGGATTGTATCGAGGCACAGATCTGGGGAAGAGTATGAATAATTGTCTGCAGCATTGAAGGTCCCAATGAGCACAGTGAACTCCATAATCCATAAATGGAAGAAGTTTGGAAGCTCCAGGCCTCTTCCTAGAGTGAGCTGCCTGGTCAAACTGAGTGATCGAGGGAGAAGGGCCTTAGTCAGGAAGGTACTCAGAAACCCGATGGTCACTCTTACAGAGCTCCAGCGTTTTTCTGTGGACAGTAAAGAACCTTCAAGAAGAACAGCCGTCTCTGGAGCACTACACCAATCAGGCCTGTATAAGAAAGTGGCCAGACGGAAGTCACTCCTCAGTAAAAGGCCCATGACAGCCTGCCTGGAGTTTGTCAAAAGACACCTGAAGGACTCTCAGACCATGAGAAACAAAATGCTCTGATGAAACAAAGAGTGAACTCATTGGCCTGAATGGCAAGCGTCATGTCTGGAGCAAACCAGGCACTGTTCATCACCTGGCCAATACCATCCCTACAGTAAAGTATGGTGGTGGCAGCATCATGTTGTGGGGATGTTTTTCAGCAGCAGGAACTGGGAGACTAGTCAGGATCGAGGGAAAGATAAATGCAGCAACTAGAGACATCCTTGATGAAAACCTGCTCCAGAGCACTCTGGACCTCAGACTGGGGCGAACCCCAAGCACACAGCCAAGATAACAAAGGTGTGGCTACAGGACAACTCTGTTAATGTCCCTGAGTGGTGCAGCCAGAGCCCAGACTTGAACCTGTTTGAACATCTCTGGAGAAATCTGAAAATGGCTGTGCACCGATGCTCCCCATCCAACCTGATGGAGCTGAAGAGAGAGGTCCTGCAAAGAACAATGGGAAAAACTGCCCAAAAATACATGTGCCACTTGTAGTATCATACTCAAAAAGATTTGATGCTGTAATTGGTGACAAAGGTACTTCAACAATGTATTGAACAAAGGTTGTGAATACTTATGTACATGTGATTTTTTTCCTTTTTAATTTTTAATACATTTGCAAAAAATTCACACAAAGTTCTTTCATGTTGTCTTTATGTCATATTGTTTGTAGAATGTCAAGGAAAATAATGAATTGAATCCATTATGGAATAAGGCTGTAACATAAAAAGTGAAGCGCTGTGAATACATTCCGGATGCACTGTATATATACATCATACAGTTTTCATTTAATCCATCAGATTTTGGCTTTAAAAACAGTCATTTGCTTGTGTTTGCTTTACATTGCAGATACCCAACAAAAGCAATATAATGCAAACAAAATGTATTCTTAAACATTTTTTAAACAGTGCTACATTTTTGCTGGACTTCCATTGTAAAAAGATATTTGTGGGCATGTTATCTTCCAGAATGCGGATGGTTAAGGCATTCTGCTGTTTAGGCTGTCAGGCCGTGTGCTGTCCATTTACCATGCATAGCAGCAACACAGTATCTGACAGCGGCAGAGTTTTACTGAGTTCATCATGGAATGCTCACCCTTTTTCCCCTGCCTTTTTTGTGCAGTTTTCTGCCGAGTCTACATAACAGATCACTCCTACGTCAGCATCAGGACAAAGGTATCCAGCACTGTACAAGATATCCTGAAGATAGTGGCTGAGCGGATACAGCATGCTGAAGAGGACCTGGCTTTGGTCACTGTTACGTTTTCTGGGGGTAATTCCAATTCCATGCTAATTCCACAATTACTGGTGTCACAGAAGAATAATGGCTGACAATTTCTAGCGCAGGTACTCATCTGCCCCAGGGGAAGTGCTCAGCTGTGTGACTGCAACTAATGTGCAGAATTTCAAGTAGAGGGCTGTTGCCATAGTGACAGCTAGTCACCCCACTACTTCTCTTAACATTAGTCTGCCTCTTGCAGGCATGCAGTTCAACATGCTTCCCAGTTCTTACAAAGGTTTATGCTCATTTGTATGTGTGAAGCTTACAACAGTAACTTAAACACAGGAAAAAAAAATTATCTTGACTATACTTTCCTATAGACAAGCCTAGTTTTACACATGTAAACAAAAATCATATCATAAAGTAGAATTAAGGAAAGGGAAGCGGGTGTCATATTGTAGTCTTTTATTTAACAATCTCTTAAGATTCTAAAAAGAGTATGGAACAATATGCTTAAATTAAACCTGACACAAACCTGAACAGGGCAGTGACAGGAGGCAGGTACCAGCTTTACAAGAAAAGTAAAGAATTGCTCAGCTACCTGTCTGGATCTGCCAGCTGTTCTGAAAGCATTAAACCAAGCATTATCATAAAATTCTCACCCTTTATTTAATAGATTTAAAATGCAAATAAAATGTGCTTTGCTAAACCTACATTGGAAACTAATAGTTGAAGAATGATTGGAAGAACTTGGTTCAACATCTTTTTCTTTCAAGCACTCTGGTATATGTTTATTCAGTTTGCCAATCAAGTTGAAGTAGACCTTCCTGATTAAATGGATTATGGGACCTTTGACAAATCATTAACAAATAAGACATTGACAATGAAGGACGGAGTTATCATGTAAATGTAATATCAATGTCTGTGCGTGTGTATAAATATTTATACAGTATCCCACAAAAGTGAGTACACCCCTCACATTTTTGTAAATATTTTATTATACCTTTTCATGTGACAACAATAAAGAAATTACACTTTGCTGCAATGTAAAGTAGTGAGTGTACAGCTTGTATAACATTGTAAATTTTCTGTCCCCTCAAAATAACTCAACACACAGCCATTAATGTCTAAACCGCTAGCAACAAAAGTGAGTACAACCGTAACTTAAAATGTCCAAATTGGGCCCAATTAGCCATTTTCCCTCCCTGGTGTCATGTGACTCATTAGTGTTACAAGGTCTCGGGTATGAATGGGGAGCAGGTGTGTTAAATTTGGTTTTATCGCTCTCACTCTCTCATACTGGTCACTAGCAGGTCAACATGGCACCTCATGGCAAAGAACTCTCTGAGGATCTGAAAAAAATAATTGTTGCTTTACATAAAGATGGCCTTGGCTATAAGAAGATTGCCAAGACCCTGAAACTGAGCTGCAGCATGGTGGCCAAGACCATACAGCGGTTTACCAGGACAGATTATACTCAGAACAGGCCTCGCCATGGTCGACCAAAGAAGTTGAGTGCACATGCTAAGTATCATATCCAGAGGTTGTCTTTGGGAAATAGACGTATGAGTGCTGCCAGCATTGCTGCAGAGGTTGAAGGGGTGGGAGGTCAGTCTGTCAGTGCTCAGACCATTTGCCGCACATTGCATCAAATTGATCTGCATGGCTGTCATCCCAAAAGGAAGCCTCTTCCAAAGATGATGCACAAGAAAGCCTGCAAACAGTTTGCAGAAGACAAGCAGACTATGGACATGGATTGCTGGAACCATGTCCTGTGGTTTGATGAGACCAAAATAAACCTATTTGGTTCAGAAGGTGTAAAGTGTGTGTGTGGCGACAACCAGGTGAGGAGTACAAAGACAAGTGTGTCTTGCCTACAGTTAAGCATGGTGGTGGGAGTGTCATGGTCTGGGGCTGCATGAGTGCTGACAGCACTGGGCAGCTACAGTTCATTTGAGGGAACCATGAATGACAACATGTACTGTGACATACTGAAGCAGAGCATGATCCCCTCCCTTTGGAGACTGAGCCACAGGGCAGTATTCCAACACAATAAAGACCCCAAACACACCTCCAAGATGACCACTGCTTTGCTGAAGAAGCTGAGGGTAAAGATGATGGACTGGCCAAGCATGTCTCCAGACCTAAACCCTATTGAGCATCTGTGGGGCATCCTCAAATGAAAGGTGGAGGAGCGCAAGGTCTCTAACCTCCACCAGCTCCGTGATGTTGTCATGGAGGAGTGGAAGAGGACTCCAGTGGCAACCTGTGAAGCTCTGGTGAACTCCATGCCCAAGAGGATTAAGGCAGTGCTAGAAAATATTGGTGGCCACACAACATATTGACACTTTGGGCCCAATTCGGACATTTCCACTTAGGAAATGTACTCACTTTTGTTGCCAGCGGTTTAGACATGAATGGCTGTGTGTTGAGTTATTTTGAGGGTGCAGAAAATGTACACTCTTATACAAGCTGTACACTCACTACTTTACATTGTAGCAAAGTGTCATTTCTTCAGTGTTGTCACATGAAAAGATTTAATACAATATTTTCAAAAATGTGAGGGGTGTACATACTGTATATATCACCAGGTGATAACAGAGGGAAAAACATCTAAAAAAAGAAGACTAATGCAGCCACCACATCTAAGGATTGATAAGCTGCAATATATTACATTTTTGGTTTGGGGTTTAATACCATTTTAAGCTTTGTGCTCATACCAATACATGGTATATATCTCTTTTGAAAGCAGTAATTTTCTCCTAATAGCCTTATTTACCTACTTATTGTCTAACTGAATACATATATATTTATCGACTAGTAGTTTTTATTCCTGGATTCACCACAGTGACCTTTTGTCACATATCTTGAAGATATATATCTTGAAAGATCAATATGTAATTTTCTTGTGACCCCGCCCACAAATTTCAACAAAGCATGTTACTGTATAGAAGCATGTCTGCCAAATACTTTTTTTATACATCTTCATTTCCCTGTACAATACCATCATTGCAGCCAGAGTCCTGTCTTCCTTTCTTATACCAACACAGTTCCATGAGCTCACACCAAACATGAATAACTCACAGAGACTAAATCAGTTTAAAAAAATCTTGTTTGCTACCCTTGATTACAGAGCGATGAATCTAACCTGTTTGTTGTACTACACAGGTGGTAGATCTGCTAAACAAGAGCTACTAATACATATCCATTGCTTTGCTTGCAAATTTGAAATAATGGTTTATACTTTCAAAAGAGCTGTCAATGGCCGCAGGGTCTTCATCAAGGCCTTGCAATGAATTTCTATTGATTTTGTCACATACTATTAACTTGCTTGACCGTCCCCAATGGCATGTTACACAAATTTAGCCTTGCTAGCTCATCCTATTATCTGCTGTATTTGCATGCAGCTGGATGTACAGAATGCCTTAACTGTTGCTGTGGTCAAATCCTCATATATGTCCAGGCACTGGTAGTGCCTCTACTAAAAAGGAGTTTTGCCAGAAAGATTGGGCTTCCAAAGTGAACACACCTTCACCCTATTCCTTAACATTTTCAATGCAGTGAACATACATTTTGCAAAAAGAACATTCACTTTGCTAAGTAATTAGTCTCTATCGCCTAAGTAAATCAACCTCACTGTGTTATTAATTAGGAAACTTTGTGATTGATTTACTAAATGGACCAGAGGCTATTCCAATAACAAAAGTGAATTTTCACTTTCCAAAGTGAAAACCTACATAGCTTAGTTCAGTGTTTCTTAGCCTTTTTTCAGTCACGGTACCCTTTAAAATTCTGCATATTTCTAAAATGTAACCCCCATTCTAAAATGTAAAAAACGAACAGTTCTACATAACACAGCAACATCACACATGTACGACACCCAAACACACCTTTGACTAGTATTCCAATGTTTCTCTTCTCCCTCAGTTTCTCTTCCTCACTCAGCTAATGTAACCTCAGTGCTGATGGAGAGGGGTAGAAGTGGGGCAAACAAGGATGTTTTGCAGGCGCCCAATATCCTCCTTATCAACTGATAACGCCATTGGTTGTAAGAATGCCTAGAAGGTTCTAATGATGTGCAATGTAAACCTGTGGTTTTGTATAATTAAAAGACAGGCTTGATCCACCCGCTGGCTTGTATACAATTTTTGGACATTTTTTAGCTGTTTTGCCAAGCCACCCTGCTTGAAAAAAGCTGGCTTAGTAAGTAAATATGTTCCCCCAGAATACCCTACATGTGAAAGAAAATTTTAAATAAAAACAGGCTTGCATATGATTGGATATTTGAACACACTTCCAGAGAATTTTGTAAGCCAAATTTAATTTTAATTTATTTTGCACTTTTCTAAGTGAATAGCCTCTACTTCTTTAGTAAATCAAAACTTCCATTCATGCAATAGAAATACAGCTTTTAAATTGGACACAAGTTCTTTACATTTTGCAGTTGAATTATTCGGCATCTAAACAGTGCTTGATTCTCTCCATAGAAAAACATGAACTTCTGCCAACAGAAATGGCATTATCAAAGTCACTGGAGTCATCGAGTCGCATTTACACTTACAGGAAGAGTGAGACTTTGGTAAGTGATGTACACAGATAACATGGGGCCTCATTTATATGACTGCTAAAACAGAGGAAATAATAGTGGTGCCTTTATACTAACCAAATTACAACTTTATTTTTCTAACCTGCGCAGTGCTATGTGTAATTTATAAATCATATATGGAATAATGTCCCTATACTGTCCATTAAAAAGGATTTACTGGTGAGTTCCTTGACTATGTCCATACATAAGGTCACACTGTGAATGCATTGATTAGGGTTTTGGAATGCAGAATTCTTATATCTTTAAAGGGTATGAACAATATCATGAAGTCACAAAATACAGCAACAGAATAATTTTTGAAATATCTGCACCTTTTATCATTAAGGCTAAAATTTAGCTAAGAACAACTTTTTATCTTTGCAGCTTTAGGTATATTACTAATCTGTAATGAAGTACAATGTGCAAGCCGCTAGATTTTGTAGAAATTTTCACTGTATGACTGTCCTGTCCTTTTCCTGCTGCTGAACATCTGGCGCAGTGAGGGTTTACAGCTTCAGGTCTCTGAGCTCAGCTCCACTAAAGATGATTCGAAGGGGAAACTCCCCCTCTTGCCCTCTTCTCCATTAAAGTGGAGTTCCACCCTCTTTTTTCACTTTACACCATCAGTTATCTGAAAAAGAATTGGATAATTATGTTTTTTTTTTGTTTCACTTACCTTATTTTTAATGAAAATTAACTTACCTTCCTTACTCTTCCTGCTTCTTATGCGGCCATGGCCCCCAACGTCACTTCCTCCATTGCATTGACTCCTGGGAGATGAGCATCATCAATCCCAGGAGTCAATGCGCCTGCACCGGTGTCCCTCGTCACTTCTGGTGCAGGTGCATCATTCCCTGCTAAATTAATTAGAACAGCTTCTGGGCATGCGCAGAACCAGCTGCGGGATGACGCGCCTGCCCCGGAAGTGACGAGCATGGCATTCTGGGACTCCGACATCCAGGAAGAGGGACGCGAAGAGGGACGCTACGGCTTCATCTGCCCACACCGCAGCTGAAGCCGTAGCGTCCCTCTTCATACAACATCCCCTTTAAGTTTGTTACATGTGTTTGAAAAAAATGTTTTAAGGCCCCTTTCACACAGGCGTTCTTTCTGTCCAATGTTTATCCATCCAATGACTGACAGCAGTTCATTTCTATGGGCAAATGGATGTAAACAGATGATCATCTTCCTCTGTCCTATTCTGTTTAAACTGACCTGAATGGAAGTAAACAGATGTAAACTGATTATGTCTGCCACCCGCTGCTGTCCTAATAACCAGTGACTAATCCCTTATCTCTCCTTATCAGCAGAGTGTAAACAAAAGAGCCAATATTGCTGGAGATCCTCCCTAATCCCTTGTAGCAACCTAAAGGTAGGTGCTAGGTAAAGGTATAGTGGGCCTTGTCTACCTAACAGCAGGGCTGTGATTTATTAGTCAGGGTGTCATGGTTTCCAGGTGTGCCTGCTGAAGGGGGAGTCTCCCCACTGGCTTCTGTGAGAGGCTTCTCATAGGGCGGTGGAGGAAACCCAATCAGATGACACATCCAGGCTTGTAACTACCCCAGAAGGCAGATTGTGCTGCAAAGGATTCTGGGAGTGGTTTTAAGTTTGGGGGTGGCACATGACACGATGTCTTTGGCGGTAGCAGAGTCCCAGGAGGGAGAGAAAGGCTGTCTCTCCTACTGTCTGAGGAGGAGGATCTCAGGGTGCTGCCTGAAGATCCAGAGAGTGCTGAGCTAAGCTGAGGGGATCCGGTGGGCCCAGAACCTGCGGAGAGTCAGAGGGTTCCAGTCCCAGGAAAGCCTACACAGATCGTGAGTACTAAGGATTGCCCCTGGGGGTCAGCCTGAAGTTAGAGGGGACCACTCCAGAAGAGGTTTGGGGTTCCAGTGCCAGTTAGTTGTGAAAGGGGGTACCTAGGTTGAGGACCCTGAAGTGACAGAGGGGGTACATAGACAGTGGACCCTGAAGAGCTTAAAGTGTAAAGGGGGCACCTGCGGTTTGGGCCCTGAAGTGTCAGTGCACAGTGTGAAGTGTGCCAGTTGAGAGTTGCAGCAGTACAGGAACTTACAAGGAGCTTTCTCAGCCAGTGCAGTGCTGGAGGGAGCCATTCAGTGACTCTGAGCTATTGTAGTGTTACAAGTCAAGCAGTTCTACAGTCCTTGATCTTCTGGACTAAAGTCGAGAATCCAGCACAGTTTCTGTAATTACACAGTGTTCAAGCGTCAGGAAGCATTGGCTAGCATCGGCTGGCATCAAGACAGCGCTAATAGGCATTTTTGCCAGAAAAGTCCCACAATTGTATCTAGTTAAGCCTAAAGGGATATCCCACTCATTCCCTTCTCCCATCCCCTTAAATACAATAAAACCACAAAACAAAGATGCCGGAGTTGTCAATGTCTCAGTGCTCACACCCAGGGCCGCAGCTCACAAGGGCTGGAGGAGTAACTGGTACTGATAGCAGGCCCACATCAGGCCACAAGCCTGGAAAACCTGCTACAACATACCAAGCTTTTGGCCTGTATTTTGGGGGGGGGGGGGACTCAAGCCAAAAATAAAAAAAATGGCATGAGGTTCCCAACCAAAATTCATACCAGAACCTTTTTCGAGCATGCAGCCTGGCAGGCCAGGAAAGGGGGGGGGGGGGTGAGTGTGTGTCTCACCTTCATGAACCATACCAGGCCACATGCCCTGAGCATGGGTGGGTACTTTGGATGTATATTGGAATCTGAAAGTCCAAGCTTTAACAAGAGGGCCCCCAGATAACACCTCTCCCCCCCCCCCCCCCCAAACATGTGAATGAGTATGGAGTACTACTCATTCTCCAAAAATACAGTCAGTAGTAAAACATGCAAAAAACACCAAGACGGTCTTTGATAAGTCCTTTAGTATAAAAAAAAATATGTCCCCCATCATCACTCACGATGAACAACGCTGCTGATGCGCATGGGAGAAAACAACCCTCCGTCCACCAAACCCAACTTCTTCATCACTTGCCTCCCACTAACTGACATTCCGCTTTTCCCTGCTGCTGAAATAAACTAAGGGACTGCTCAACCAGTGAGGTTATTGACCGTATATGACCAATTTTTTTAATAAAGGATTTTTGAAAAACTGTCTTTGTGTTTTTTATTTGCTACTGACTGTTTTTATTTATTTATTTTTTAAATAAATGAGTAGGGGGTACTATGAGTACTACCCCATACTTCTCAACATAGGACTAAGGCCAGTATCCAGATTCCAATAAGTCACCCCTCGGGGGGACAGCCTCCCGTCATTTTTGTTTTTACATTTTTAGGGTAGGTCCCCGAAAAATTCATACCAGACCTGAAGGGCCTGGTAAGGATTGGCGGGGGAAACCCGCACGCTTTTTTTTTTTTTTTTTATGTTGGCTCTTTTGTTTACATTCTGCTGACAGCAGGGATGAGTCATGGTTGTTAAGGACTCTGGTGGGCGGATAAATAAATGCATGTAAACTGATTTAAACTGAACTAACTGAACTGAAAATGGATGGAAACTGGTGTAAACTGATGTAAACTCTATTCTTTTTTTTTTTTTTTTTTTTATGCATAAACATGACACCTTTGTTAAAGGGGCCTAAGAGTAACTTGTTATTCTAAGGTTATGTTGAATTTGACTTTTTCTATATTTCTTGCCCTCTGTTACAGATAGAATATTGGGTACATTACATCTTTAATTATTGTTGTTATGTTTTGTTTCCTCACAAAGGAAACCATGTTGCCAATTATTTGTACCATCTTGCCTATCACTTAGAGAGTTAATTACTACCTGCGCTATATTTATTTTCATTATGCTGTCTGCCAGGTCAGTTTTTTATAATTGAATTTCCGACCAGAGTGCTTTGTTCAATGAGTGTCAATTCATCACACTCCCATGCTTTCAAGGCCTTTTCCTAAATTGACTGCATAATCTTGCTGAAGGTGAACAGACATGAAGAGGAAATAAAGTACACTCAGCCTGGATTGCAATTGCTAACAGCCTCTTTCTTAATTGTCTTTTTGGAGAAATATTTATGTAGGATTTTTATGTTTTGTAGAACCCATTTGCAGAGAATGAAGAGGCTCAGAGCAGATCTGTTAGAATCCTGGGAATGAATACCTGGGATCTTGCTTTAGAATTGACCAGTTTTGACTGGAGTCTCTTCAATTCAATACATGAGGTAAGATCACCACTTTTGAAACACATAAGGGAAACTTTTGCAAAATCTGACTGCACCAGTCTTTATGAATTCCAGGGAATGTTTCCTATGGTGTTGTTCCTTTACTAATGTGACTCCCTCTTTAGCTAATTGCTAAAGGCAAATTGGCTGTTCACTTTGCTAGGAAATGTTTACTATGCAGTGAGTTCCCCTTAGCTCACTGTATGTGGTGAAAATTCACTTTTCAAAGAATATTCAATCCCATGTAAGGAAAATTAAAAAAATATATATATTTTTGCTTGCACATGATTGAATGATGAAAGTTAACAGAGCTTCACTTCATTCTACAACTAAGGGAAACGTCCCTTGCTAGTGCAAATTAATTAACTTTTAGTAAACTTTTAATTTACTTTTAGTAAGTCAACCCTGTTGTGTATATTAGGTAGGAGTGGAAGCTGCTTGTCGGTGCTTCTGCTGCTGGCAAAGTGTTGTCAGCAGTGGAATCACCAATGTGACATCAGCCTAAAACATTGTTCTAGGTATATGTATTAACCAAGAGACAGCTAATTTTTCTCTGGTCAAACCTGGAACATTTGCAAGAATTTAATGAAATATAACTGTGTCCATGATTTAAACACTGTCCAGTCTGTATTTATTTGTATTTTAGAATTAGATAATGATGGCACAGTTTGGTGGGTACAAAATATTATTTAATAGTTGGGTATACTTGTAATAAATTGTATATAGGACTGCATATATTTTTTTTGTTATATCTACCTGATTGACCTTGGTAAATCTGCTTGTATTGCAGCAAGAGCTAATATACTTCACATTCAGCAGACAGGGGAAGAGTGAGAACACACTGAACCTGAGTCTTTTGCTGCAGAGATGTAATGAGGTCCAGCTCTGGGTAGCCACAGAGATACTACTTTGCAGCCAGCTAGGAAAACGAGTGCAGCTAGTGAAAAAATTCATCAAGATCGCCGCTCAGTAAGTTGGAAGCTTCACCATTGGTTCTATTTTAACAGTAGATATACATTTATAGAAGTATTCAGGTAAAGCATGTACATTCCTAGAATGCAGTCTTTATTTTGCTTTTGATTTTTAGTAATTATGAATGAGTTAAGTTACTGTTGAAACTCCATTTGGCCTGAACCTGTTGAAAACTGTACTAATAAGAATGAGCTAAGGTTCAGGCTGAACCCACAGGAAACCGTCACATGATAGCAGGCCCCCAGCCAAATCAGCTGTAGCCATGGGATCCCCTGCCCTGTAGCTGTATTTGGCTGGGGATGCTGGTGTTATCATTGACTAATGTGGCCACATGGCCATATTTAGACAGTGTCATTAACTAAATGTGACCATGTGTTTTATCGCGGTAACGTGATAGTTTACGTTTTGGGGTTTTTCAAGATGTTCAAAGAAAAATCACACAAACACTTGTAGGTAAAATCATACTGTATAAACCTTTTTATTAAATGAAAACAGATAACTATAACAAATGTAATGATTTTGTTAAATGTAACAAGAATATTTAGCTATAGATGCTATTTCACATCCAAGGAGTCCCCCTGTTTACAGCTTGACACGATGATCTAACCAGGTGCAGGCATAAAGCAGGCCTGGGACTGGACTAACTATTCCAAGTTTTGGCTGTAGTATATACTAGTGGGTAAGTAATGACCAATCATAGGCACTGAATAGCAGTATTACTCATTAAGGAAGATAGCACACATTCCTGAAAGGGCTTGGCCATTTGGCCAGTTCGTAATGATATTTGTACAGAATGAAATCAGCTAAGGTAACCAGACTTAGGATTCATTCTTAGATAATAGTAAGCCAATAATGATGAGGAAATATGAAATTTCCCTATCACCATGTTAGCTCAATTATGCCACCAAGATTCCTGCCAATTTGCTACATATGGTTGCAGGGTTTGAGATTCCATTGCTACAGCTGATTGGGCTGTGGGGCCTGCTATCATATTATGGTTTCCCACAGGTTCGGTGCAAACTTTAGCTCATCCTTATTAGTAAGTACCCTAGGTGACATTTTAGAATCAGATTTTAGGGCCCAACACTGCTAGTTTAACAATTTGCACTTTTTTTTTCTCAAAGAGCAATGACAATTTGACTCTTTTCCAGAGAAGTGGCTCTTTGTCATATTCCACTGTTTAATTGGAAAGTATAGTATGTAATTTAGCACATTTTGAGTTATCACTGCATTGTTTATTTGTGATATAGTTTTATGTGACTTTTATATTATTACACTATTTTTCCTTAGTATTGTTATTGTATTAAATATAGAGATTTGAAGATTAACCTTTTAGAGAGGACAGGTTCGCACTGGAATGCATACTTTCCCGTGCAGTCCCTTGCATTCTGGTTTTGACAGCCCATTCATTTCAGTGGGCTACAAACAGAAACACGAGAAAAGTACTGAAACGTCACTTTAGCAAACCACACAATACATTACCGCATGGTACTGCTGTACCACGCGGTTTGGTGGATGCAAACACACTGCATTTGAGAGATGTATTTGGGGTGAAATTTACAATTAATTGGCACCGCATTGTGTTGGGAACAGGCCCTTACTCTGCCTCCATCACACCTGAAAGAGAAGATATCAGGCAGCCACACATGAAGCACATGGCTTTAATTGGGTATTAGTCAACTCATAGTCTTGCATAGCAAGAAAGAGCAACTGAGCAGAAGTATCCCATTGAGGATTATTTGTGATGTTTATGCTTTATATTGATTAATAATTGTTGGCCATTTCCCATAGCACCACCCTGAAGTTGGGGTGTTTTCTTTAGTAAATTTGCCTTTATTTCATATGCTGATAAGCACAAGTATTGTATAGCGCAACAAAATATAGCAAAGATAGTGCAGAAGCAATAAATAAATATAGCAGCACCAATGTACAGATATATAGTCATAGCCAAAAATAATGGCACTCCTGCATTCCTGTCAGATAATGCACCACTTCACTCAGAAAATGATTGCAATTACAAATGTTTAAGTCAGGGCTCGACAAACCCCAGGTGCCAGGTCGCATTGGCGACTAGAATTAATGGCCTGGCGCCTGGGTTACACTGCGGCAGGTGTCTTGTCACCAGACATCCCAAGTCTCCTGCGAGGTGGGGGAGTCTCTCGCATGAGGGCTGCGGCTCCCTGACACCTTCAAGTGTCACGCCCGCACCTCGCAGAAGACTTGGGATGTCTGTGAGAGGAGAGATACAGGAAGCATCGGCTCTGCATGCTTCCTCCAGCGCCGCTCCTCACACTCCCACCAGCCAGCCAGCAGTACCCACAGCAGTACCAGCCATCAGTACCCACAGAAGTACCCACCAGCAGTACCAGCCAGCAGTACCCACCAGCGGTACCCACCAGCAGTACCAGCCAGCAGTACCAGTCAGCAGTACCAGCCAGCAGTACCCACAGCAGTACCAGACAGCAGTACCCACAGCTGTACCAGTCAGCAGTACCCACCAGCAGTATTAGCCAGCAGTACCAGCCAGCAGTACTTACCAGCAGTACCTGCCAACAGTACCAGCCAGCAGCACCCCCAGCAGTACCTGCCAGCAGTTAGTAACATGGGCTAGGGGTGTAACTAGCCCCCAGCACATAATTGTAAATATCCCAGAATGTGCAGAGTTTCTGACTCCTACCACAATGACCACTTCAAATCACTGAAGTAGTCATGGTGATGTTCCTTTACTATCTCAAAGTACACACGGGTCGAATGCTGGGCAACATCAGCCGGTTTCAATAAAAACTGGCTGCCATTGGTACCTGTGTGTATGGCAGCCAGTCCGATAGAAGCCAGCCATTCGGCATGTGTGAAAAAAACTGGCTCCTAAATTTTTTAGCTGGCTTCTACAGTAGATTTCAAGCACATTTGTCAAGCCCTGGTTTAAGCATTTCCATGTTTATTTCTTTTGTTTGTATTGGTATGACAAAAAAAGTGGAGAAACAAACAGCTAAATCTGACACATTCCATGCAAAGTTCCAAAAATAGACTGGACAAAATTATTGGCACCTTCTCAAAGTTGTAAGAAATAATCGCATTCCAAGTTTGTGATGCTCTTGTAATTTGCAACAAAACTCACATGTATCAATTAACAGGTGCTGACAATATAGAAATCACACCAGCAACCAGTTAAAATGGGATGTGCTACCAAATATTAAATTGATGGTGCCAATAATTTAGACCAGTCAACTTTTGAAGTTTTGCATGGGATGTGTCTGATTAGTTTTTTGTTTCTCCAATTTTTTGTGTCCTACCAATACAAACAAAAAAAATAAACATGAGAATGCCTAAACATTTGTAATTGCAACAATTTTCTGGGTGAAGTGGTGCATTATCTGACAGAAATGAAGGGGTGCCAGTGTTTTTGGCCATGACTGCACATATATCCATGTGAATGAGGCCTATATGGTGCTTTTGTACTTATGCCTGGAGTTCATTTTTAACTGGTATCATGATTATCCTTGAACTGCAAGCATTCTCACTGGAGACTTGTTTCCCTTTCACAGTGCTCGTGTACTGGGAATCTCATACAGACATTTTCAGATAGAAATATAAATGACATTGATTGGTTACCTCTTGCCACATTTTCTTCTCATTTGTAGAAAAATTAAGCCAAATCTCTGGTAAAACATCTCAGAACCCCTGTGTCCTAAAGCAGTTAATTGTTCTTCTCTTCCAGACTGTGCATTATGCAGAGAATTCCTCAGGGTGTATGTGCAAGCTGCAATAAAATCTATAGGCTATGCATGTTATTTATGAATCAGCAAGAGTGTTTAGGAGTGCCTCTTTCTATTTATAATTCTGAGGTCTAAACAGGTTCCACTGGACTCCCTGATGATTTACTGTTTCCAGCCTCCATCCATCAGCATCCAGTCCTATTAGTCGGGAATAATTTATTATAATTTCCATTACAATCAGTGCAGCCAAGTAATACTGTTTTCTGGTTTAAAGCTAGACTCCAGGCAGAAAGTTTAACACATATATAGGAACAGTTTGGCCTACCACAAAAGTGGCAAGTTCCCTGTCAGTGCATGTGCACGCAGCAGAGCCTGATTTGCTCCTAGTATTGCCCCTCCATCTACTGTTATGAAGGCTGTTGTGTGGAGGATTACAGGAGGCTGATATTGAGGGTAATTGAGGTACTTACTTGTCTCCTGCAGCGCTGAATGGCTGAGTCATGCAAATTATTAATTTATGACTGTGATTCAGCTGAATATTCCATTTAAAAATGCTTTCCACTGTTTAATCAAACCTGGGTAGTGTAGCCTTGTTAACCTACATCTATGGTTTTATTAGGCAGAGCTTAAAATACATGAGATGCATCAAAGGGCCTAACCTGCACAGGTAGAAATATGGAATTTGCCACTGTCAACTTAGCTTTTAAGTGTGCAAGCTCCTGGGGCTGTCATACTTTTGCTTGCTTAACCACCTAGTAACCCATTGTCCGTGAACCAGTATGCAGCTAGTGAAGTCAGGAATCCTGGCCTGCATATTTGTTGTAGGAAAGCATCAGAGCAACAGGCGTAGTGCTTGAGACCTTAAAAGCCAAATGAACAATTTCAGCTCCCATACTTTTCTGCTTTTGGGCTCCCTTTAGGTATAGGAGAAAGAAAATAGCATGGTGTGTGTATGGTGAATTAAATGTAAGTGACGCATTCTTTTTCTGTCTACCAGTTGTAAAGCTCAAAGGAATTTGAACTCTTTCTTTGCAATTATAATGGGACTGAACACGGCATCTGTCTGTCGGCTGTCACAGACATGGGAGGTAAGGCTTTTCAACAACTTATAATTGTTGGTACGTCTTTTGAGAAAAAAAAAATGAACCACAGTATTTCTGTATTAGGACATACGGCTTTAACAGAACTTGAGTATCTTATCCTGAAAAGACTTGCCTCTCCTTCTCATTTAGTATTTTTCACACAATCTCTTTGCTGCATGTTCTCCCACTCATGTGCCGTCATTTTGAAAGTGTATGTCTTGGGTCTGTTGTACTGTGCATGCAAGAGCACAAAATGTTACATGGCTCATCTCATGCATGTGCTGTACATTACGTTTGTCTGTAAAAAAAAAAAAATAAGCCTTTGCCTCCTGCAAAGTCATAAGATCCTGTGGAGAAAATTTTTGTTTTTACCCAATAAAAGAGTGGGTTGTCATACAGCGCATGCATGAGACAAGACACATGGTGTCATGCACTTCCTCTTGCAAGATCTGATGACATTGTCCTCTCAGGGAGTATCAGCGTGGCTGAGGCTATGTTATCAATGCCTTTAGGTAAACCAGGAATTTAACTCAATAAATGTAAGTAAACCCAAAATATAATCAAAAGAACAATGTTAGCAGATTTTACATCAGTATACAAAGATGCATGCTGATTTGTAGTTTGGTAAAGGGAGGAAAGGTCTACTTTAACCTAAATCTATGATTTTTTTAAAGCGGAGTTCCGGACAATCGGCAAAATTGTGCTCTTTCTGTTCTTTGTCCAGCATTCATGACTTACCATAAGCTCCTGATTTAGCATGTGGGCACCTGAAGCCTGCTGGCACTCTCTTCTGGGAATAGGTGCAGCTGGCTACCCAGCATGCACCTCCTGATGTCGCACATGTGCAGTGGGAAAGAATCGCGCCCCACTTTATGTCTGCCAGGTTTCCATAGAGACTGAATTCCCAAGTTAAAAATGGCATCTATGTCCGCCTAGCATCGTGTCATTTCCGGTTTTAAAATAACGCAATGTTAGCTGTGGGGCATGCCCATTGACTCCTGGGATTGATGACACTCAGCTATCCCAGGAGCCAATGGAAAAGCGGAAATGACCTACCTCCCCACAGAAGTGCAACCTAAAGACTCCAGAAAAGGTACAAAATGACGAAGAAAAAAAAAAAAAGTATCCCAAAATTAATAGGGTCGCAGTCATCTATTATTTCAGCCATTGTTGTGATGTAGATTGGAACTCCACTTTAAGTAGAGGTAAAGATACAATTAGGAGCAACAAATCCATGTTCATCAGGTAGTGGTTTGCTTTACACATTAGCACACTGTTCTAAAAGCTGTGAGATGAGTTAGAAGAATCTAAATTTAAGGTCACTGTAGCAAGTGCTCAACTTCACTTCAGAAGGTTGAATCTCAATGCCAGAAGGCAGGCAGATCAACCTTGGTTCCAGATATAGTTATTGTTCATAGAGCTGCATAGCCAACATGTTTCCGGACATTTAACATGTCTCCTTAATCAGGGCTCTTTGTCTGGAACCCTTGTTTCAGAGGAACGATTAGGTAATGCAAAACCTTACAAAATCTTACAAAACATCAATCTGCTAACAGCAGTGACACCAGAATATTAATTTTTTAACAGCATAAAATATATTTTGGGTTAATGTGGTATTTATCCTGCTTCAGGAACAAAAGTTTCAGACAAAGAGCCCTGTTGAAGCAAATATGGTTATTGCCCTGCAACACACTGGGGTTGATTTACTAAAGGCGAAAAGACTGTGCAAGTGCAGTTGCTCCATAGCTTAATGAATTCACTCATGTGGAAGCAGAAATGCTGTTTTTTTTTCCATTTTCATTGCATTTGATTGGGTATTCTGTGCAAAGTGAAGCTTCACCTCATTTACTTAGCTCTGGCGCAACTGCAGTGTACAACGGAAAAGTGCAAAGTCTATTTACCTTTAGTAAATCAACCCCATGGGATATACACCTCTAGTAACAATAAACTAGCAATCACATCTCTGTGATAAAGACATTAGTAAGAACTTAGTATGTAACTGAGGAATAAATCAATATTTCTGATTTGAAAGTTTTTGAACGCGTCCTCAAGCATCACGAGAGCCCTGGATTCTCAGTATAAGTTTGCACACACATATTGCAGTCTTCTGTAGGGAAATCCATAACCTGTGCTCTATTATATGGACTTGAGGACTAATTATGGAGCTTCTTCACTTTTTACCAGTGAATTGTGAAGTTGTAATTGGAAGACAACTGTTCCCACTTTATATCTATAAACCACACTTAAGATTTGTTTCTGTGATTTGGGCCCACACTGCTGAAAATATGCAGATTATTTTATACAGTTGTTGTTTATTTTCAGCAATTTGCAAACTTTCAAATACTTGCTTAAATTGCAGATGAAACTGTTTTATAAACTTGTCCATCTGAATATTTTTTGGGTTTGACTTTACAGATAAATAAAATTTTGTTTTGTCTTTACTTGACGTCTTAGCTTCATTTACCAGCAGCATCAGATTAGTAATACAGATGCTTGTCATTCATTGCACGTTGCGTACTACTCTACAGGGCACAGAATCCAAGCAGAGCCGTCAAACTATTTTTTGTGTTCCTGTGCTACAGGGTAACATTATATATTCTCTTTATTTTCCTTCCAAGAAAATCCCAGGAAAGTTCAAGAAACTTTTTTCCGAACTTGAAAGTCTGACGGTGAGTTTCCTGCCCTGTTTACACTTGTTCTGTCGCAGTGCAGATATTTCATTCTTGCTTACAGCTTTCCCATCACCTCCACACAAGGTTGGCTGCTGTATACCATGCCAAACCTAAACTATGCAAACTCAGAATAACAAACAAGGACAAAGGAATATCTCTGCATCTGCAGAATTGGGGGTAGCAGTGATTAGGGATAAGCTTTGTATGATGAGTGCATAGCTGTTTGCATATGGTATAACAGTTCAGATAACAGGTCTGAACATGGAATATTCTTTGAGAGGATTTTTCTATATGTAAATCTGATAAGCTTAGTGCAAAAAAAAAAAAAAAATGATAACATTAAGTATTTGGCACTGTGTAGAGTTTGTTCATATTCTGAATCATAACATATTCAAGCTGTAAATTCTGCAAGTGCTATTGCACAGTGACTTTATATGAAGAGCAAATGATTGAAAACAATGGACATTCTGTAAGCGCACTGAACTTATAGGAGAATAATGGCCAAAAGAGCGTTACAGGCGTTCACTTAGTCCTGCACTCCTGTGACCCAGGTTCAACTGACAGCAGGCTAAAGCCCGCTGTTGGCTGATGACACAGAGCTAGTCCAGGTTCTGCAGGGATCCCAAAAATAATGTTGGGAAGATCCACCCAGAATTACTGACCAGTAGCTGGTTCAGAGTCCCAGCGTGCTGCTTAAGTGAGTGCTGGAGGGACAGAGCATTGACACCCGCACTCTCTTTTTTAGTAATCTTTAGGCTAGGAGGCGTATCATATTCTCTGATGTACAGATGCCCACTAGAAAGAACATTTATAAAGCTGTAGGGCATTATTCAATTTCATCTTCTGTACATCACTAGCTTAAAGAAAAGAGCCCTGAGTCAGACATAGTGGTGGGGTAGTTAGCCAGCACGGATAGAGTAACTTTAGTCCATGTGCATATCACACTCCATAAATCTGCAGACTAGAGCAAAATATGGTGAGATGTTGAAACCACCACAGATAGCGCTGTTTGTCTGATCATAGGACAGCCAAAATATCTAAATCGGGGTCCAAGTGAATGTCCATTGGTCCATGACAACAGGAGATTTACCATCAGTGTTTAGAGTGAGCCTGTATCCAGGCTACGGGATGGATTCGCTAAAGGCAAATAGACTGTGCAGTTTGTAAGTGCAGTTGCACTAATTTTCCCCAATGCACACTAAAGTATTTCCATATTCTGAACAAGCAGTAAAAGCACTTTAACACAAGCCCCATTCTTTAGCTATAGAAATTGCCGAGAAATTTGTCATCAAAGTTCACAACAGATGCACAGAAAGCTTAGTTTTTTCTTATGACTTTTCATTGCACCAGTATCTTGGCAGCCCACCTTCTCAACTACACTGCTCAAAAAAAATGAAAGGAACACTTTTTAATTAGAGTATAGCATCAAGTCAAGTAAACTCCTGGGATATTGATCTGGTCAATTAAGTAGCAGAGGGGGTTGTCAATCAGTTTCAGCTGCTTTGGTGTTAATGAATTCAACAACAGGTGCACTAGATGGGCAACAATGAGACTACCTTCAAAATAGAAATGGTTTTATAGGTGGAGGCCACTGACATATTTTTTTTTTTTTTTACTACTCATCTTTTCTGACTGTTTTTCACTAGTTTTGCATTTGGCTAGGGTCAGTGTCACTACTGGTAGCATGAGATACGAGGACCCTACAGAGATTGCACAGTCCAACTCCTCCAGGATGGCACGTCAATACGTGCCATTGCAAGAAGGTTTGCTGTGTTTCCCAGCATAGTATCGAGAGCATGGAGGAAATTCCAGGAGACAGGCAGTTACTCTAGGATAGCAGGACAGGGCCATAGAAGGTTTTTAACCCATCAGCAAGACCGGTATCTGCTCCTTTGTGCAAGGAGGAACAGGACGAGCACTGCCAGAGCCCTACAAAAAAACCTCCAGCAGGCCACTGGTGTGAATGTCTCTGACCAAACAATCAGAAACAGCCTTCATAAGGGTGGCCTGAGGGCCCAACGTCCTCTAGTGGGCCCTGTGCTCACTGCCCAGCACCAAGGAGCTCAATTGGCATTTGCCAGTGAACACCAGAAATGGCAGGTCCGCCACTGGCGCCCTGTGCTTTTCACAGATGAGAGCAGGCTCATCTTGAGCACATGTGACAGACGTGAAAGGGTCTGGAGAAGCCATGGAGAACGTTATGCTGCCTGTAACATCGTTCAGCATGACCTGTCTGGTGGTGGGTCAGTGATAGTCTGGGGAGACATATCCATGGAAGGATGCACAGACGTTTACAGGCTAGACAGTAGCACCCTGACTGCCAATGGGTACCGGGATGAAATCCTTGGACCCATTGTCAGACCCTACGTTGGTGTAGTGGGTCCAGAGTTTCTCCTGGTACATGACAATGCCCAGCCTTATGTGGCGAGAGAATGCAGCCAGTTCCTGGAGGATGAAGGAATTGATATCAATGAATGGCTCCCACACTCGTCTGACCTAAATCTAGTATAAAATGTCTGAGACATTATGTTTCGGTCCATCTAACGCTGCTAGGTTGCACCTCAGTCTGTTCAGGAGTTCAGTGATGCCCTGGTCCAGATCTGGGAGGAAATACTTCAGGACACCATCCATCGTCTCATTAGGAGAATGCCCCAACATTGTCAGGCATGCATACAAGCACATGGGGGCCATACAAACTACTGAGTACCATTTTGAGTTGCTGCAATGAAATTTCAGCAAAATGGACTAGCCTGCTGCATCATTTTTTCACTTTGATTTTCGGTGTGTCTTTAAATTCAGGCCTCTGTAGGTTAATAATTTAAATTTTTATCAAACAATGTGCCATCCTTTTGTTCCTAACATATAACCCATTTCCGATATAGATATCTAGCATGATATTTTTCCCCATTAAGATCTGATGTGTTTTAAAAGTGTTCCTTGTATTTTTTTGAGTAGTGTAAATACACAGCAGCATTTCTAATTTGTTAGGAACCAACTAAAAATGGAATTTAGAGTCCTTGTTGTGATCTTTAAGGCTCTTTGAGAATGAATAACATAAAATTACAAGCCACTAAAGAGTTCAGGGATGGCCTCTGCTTTACTGCTTGCTAAGAATATGTACAGTGCCCTGAAAAAGTATTCATTCATACCCCTTGAAACTTTCCACATTTTGTCATGTTACAACCAAAAACTTAAATGTATTTTATTGGGATTTATGTAATAGACCAACACAAATTTGCACATAATTGTAAAGTGAAAGGAAAATGATAAATGGTTTTCAAAATGTTTTACCTATAAATGTCCGAAAAGTGTGGCAAGCATTTGTATTCAGCCCCCATTACTTTGATACCCCTAACTAAAATCTAGTGGAACCAATTGCTTTCAGAAGCCACCTAATTAGTAAATAGAGTTCACCTATGTGTAATTTAATCTCAGTATAAATACAGCTGTTCTGTAAAGCCCTCCAGAGGTTTGTTAGAGAACCTTGGTGAACAAACAGCATCATAAAGGCCAAGGAACACACCAGTCAGGTCAGGGATGAAGTTGGGGAGAAGTTTAAAGCAGGGTTAGGTTATAAAAAATATCCCAAGCTTTGAACACCTCACGGAGTACTCAATCGATCATTCAAAATTTGAAAGAGTGTGGCACAACTGCAAACCTACCAAGACATGGCCATCCACCTAAACTCACAGACCGGCAAGGAGAGTATTAATCAGAGAAGCAGCCAAGAGGCCCATGGTAACTCTGGAGGAGCTGCAGAGATCCACAGCTCAGGTGGGAGAATCTGTCCACAGGACAACTATTAGTCATACACTCCACAAATCTGGCCTTTATAGAAGAGTGGCAAGACAAAAGCCATTGTTGAAAGAAAGCCATAAGAAGTCCCGTTGGCAGTATGGGAAAAGCCATGTGGGGGACACAGCAAACATGAGAAAGAAGGTGCTCTGGTCAGATGAGACAAAAATTGAACTTTTTGGCCTAAAAGCAAAAGGCTATATGTGGCAGAAAACTAACACTTCACATCACCCTGAACACACCATCCCCACCATGAAGCATGGTGGTGGAAGCATCATATTGTGGGGATACTGTTCTTCAGCAGGGACAGGGAAGCTGGTTAGATTTGATGGGAAGATGGGTGGAGCCAAGTATAGGGCAATCTTAGAAGAAAACCTGTTAGAGTCTGCAAAAGAATTGAGACTGGGGAAGAGGTTCACCTTCTAGCAGGACAATGACCCTAAACATACAGCCAAAACTATGGTTCAGATCAAAGCATATTCATGTGTTAGAATGGTCCAGTCAAAGCCCAGACTTAAATCCAATTGAGAATCTCTGGCAAGACTTGAAAATGGCTGTTCAGACGCGCTCCATCCAATCTGACAGAGCTTGATCTATTTTGCAAAGAAGAATGGGCAAAAATGTCACTCTCTAGATGTGCAAAGCTGGTAGAGACATACCCAAAAAGACTTGCGGCTGTAATAGCAGTGAAAGGTGGTTCTTTCAAAGTATTGACTCAAGTATTGACTCACGTGTTTCCTTTCTGGCCATTATTATTATTGTTCCATTTCATGATTGTTACTGAAACATATTTTCGTTATAGAGCAGGGCAGTGTTAAAAAAAAAAAAAATCTGCTCTAGATGTCTTATATGCCAGATAAACTGCATCCTTTATCCTTTTACCTGTTTTTATATTTATAAGTTACAGACCAATTAAATGAACTAGAAATAATTCCAAAGGGATTCCCTAAAACTTAACTTATTTTAAGGGTTCCTCTGTATTAAAAAGATTGGGAAAAGCTGGCCTAGGCACAGTAACACTTTAATGACTGCTGGCAATCTTTTTGTCAAATTTCAGTTTTATGTAGCTGGTGATAGTTCTTTAACTGGAGGCTATATTGAGATGTTAATTTCAGATCAGTCAAACATGTATTACTGAATTTCTATAGTAAAATCTACCTTTTTGTTCATTCCAATTTACAGGATCCATCTTTAAATCACAAAGCTTACAGAGACACTTTCAAGAAAATGAAGCCACCCAAAATCCCCTTCATGCCTTTACTTTTAAAAGGTAATTTAATCACATTGATCTGGATATAGCAGGTACTTCCTATTTACTTGTATAAAAATCCATGACGGTTTGCCAGGTTTGAGGGAATTTAGTGGATGTCATACAAGGGTCAGCCTGGAAGAGTCATGATAACTCTGTAGCCCTCAGTACCACATTCAAACAAACCTATAATAAAGCCTTAGAGGGAAATCAGTAAATGTCCCTATTTAGATAAATAAATGGCTGTGCATATGATGCACAATCTGAATGAAAAAAAAAAAAAAAAAGATATTTCTCTTTTCATCCGTTGCTGAAATTTCATGGCCGATATTTCATATAAATGCATTCTGATTGAAGTACAACTGTGCAGGCCATGTCTATAATTTGTGGCTCAATTATTTCACAATTTCCTCTGCTTAAAAGACAGCTGTACCCACGCTGGTTTAAATGCAAATTGTGTTCCCGCTTTGGTAGCTTTGAAGCTTTGCTGAAGCTCTTAAGGATCTCTAGTAATTAAAATTTAAAGCTAAATTTCGCTCTTGTGAGTGTTCTGTTATTTTTGAATGTTAAGTATCTTCAATTTTACTGATTCATCTGCCTATCCTGACTGAGACATGCTAAATTCACTAGCAGTCTGTTATCTTAAAGTGTTTAATATTCAATGTACAGGCCTATGCAGACAGCTTTAAAATATTTTTTTCTGAGCAGTATACTGTACCTTGGTGTTTTTACACTTCATAATCAGCAAGTTAAAGGTAATGGGAAAAATAAAGAGCCACCATTGTGAAGATTCAAGTTTATATTTTATTATTAAAACAGAAATCCAGGTACAATTAAATAAACAAATGCTCATTATGCTAGGGGAGAATTCAGTAGCGATAAATATAAATACTTACCTTAAGGCCCCTTTCACACTAGTGAGCCGCAAAATCGCATGACAAGTCGTTTTCCATTATTTTCAATGAGCCCCATTCATATCAGTGCGTTTTGAAGTCGCGCCGACTTCAAAGTAGTTCCTGCACTACTTTGGCACGATTTTAATGCGTTTTGAGGTATATAGCCCTGAGCCATTGCTCAAAATCGCGGCAAAATCGCGTCGCAAAATAGCGGTAAAATCCTGTCGCATAAGTGTGAAAGGGGCCTAAATCAAGGTTACACGGCAACCAATTGTTTGTTCCTCTGCTGTCTAGCACCAGAATGGGGGGAAGGGGTACCATTGTTGATGACAGGTCTTGCATTGTATGATGATGTCAGAGTGAGGTGCAGCAATATGACCAGGTGGAGATGGGCAAGAAAAACAGCTTAGGGGGACTAGTTGTCACAACTGGAGCATATGAGGAGGAAGGCTGCCATATCCTGAATTAAGGTAAGCATTCCTCTGTATTACATCATCCCCTAGTAAACTAAGCATCACATTCTACATCAGTTGGCATTTTTATTATTTTATGTCTTCCTGGAGTTTGGTTTTACATTTCAACTAACCGTGAATCACTGCCACTGTTGACAGAGATTAACTATTGTTTTGTGGCAGCACTGCAGATTCTGTCAAAAATGTTTTAATTTGGTCAAATGCAGTCATTGATCTGTTTTATTTCTTTTAGATGTCACGTTCATTCATGAAGGAAATAAAACATTTTTGGATAACCTTGTCAACTTTGAAAAGCTGGTAAGTTATTACACATTTTTAAATTAGGTCTGTCTAAAAATACATTATGCATGTTTTTATTAATAAAAGTGCAATAAGAATAGGTATTAAGCAATTGTATTAAACCACAGTAACAAATCAGACTTTTGTTGTACTAATCTGATTTCTAAGATCTGATTGTATCCCAGTAAATTTTACTTTACTAAATCAAATCTCTCAATATGTTTAAAAATGTTGGTAAATAAAAAACAATTAAAAGAAAAGTATTGCTTAAAAAAAAAAATTATACTCACCTAGGGAGATGCAGCATCAGTCCATTGCTGCATCTCTCCCCCGCTGGCTCTAAAACTGAGAACTAAGCGGGCAAACACCGCTGATCACTATGTTCTCAGTGTTCCGTGAGCTGAGAGCCAGTGACTGTCAGTCATCTGCTCTCTGCTCTACCCCTCCAGTTCTCACTGGATCGCTGAACAATGGAGGGGGGCGGGAGTGGCTGGCTCAGGCTCTCAGCGGCTCAATTCAAGTCTGAGCTAGCTGCTGGTCCTGGATTCTGTGTCCTGGATTCCATTCAGAGCCTGGACTGACACTGTGACGTCAGCGACATCAAAGCCCGCCTTTGGCTGAATATGGGTCACATGAATGCATACAGATAAAAGTGGTCCATGCGGCGAATCACTTTTCGAAGTGGCAGGCGAGGTGCCCCCCCCCACCGCTTCCCAGTGGTTCTGGGCGTACGTTACTAATTGCTGAGCCTGAGATCAGTTTCTTGCCATAGAGACAATCGATGGCAAAATGGATACCACTCATCTCTATGCTCTTGGAGCACCGAAGTGACATCATGATGTCACTTCTGCTTTTCTGACATGTAAACATGTTTTCTTTTTCTTAAAGCAAAAGATCCCCAGATCTTTCCATAAAGAGGCCCTGTCGTGCTGTATTATTATTACAAGGGATGTTAAAATTCCTTGCAATAACAATAAAAAAGAGTCGGGTCTTTTAGACCCCAGATCTCTCCATAAAGAGGCCCTGTCATGCTGTATTATTATTACAAGGGATGTTTACATTCCTTGCGATAGCAATAAAAGTGATAAAGAAAACGTTTTTAAAGGGACAGTGTAAAAATCAAAAAAATGTAATATAATAAAAGTAGTAGTGAACGCTTACGTAGGTCATTCCCACATATGTAAACGGTGTTTGCACCACACATGTGAGGTATCGCCACAAATGTCTGAGCGAGAGAAATAATTCTAGCACTAGACCTCCTCTGTAACTCTAAATCGGTAACCTGTTCTTAAACATCGCCTGTGGAGATTTTTAAGTACCAGTAGTTTGGTGCCAGTCCACAAGCACATAGGTATCTATTTACTCGGCGTAACATCATCTTTCAAATAAAACAAAAACATTGGGATATATATTATGGTTTTTGTTTCCTTTTTTTAAAATTCATTTAAGTATATTTCTCCCAAAAAATTGGGTTTCAAAATCCGCTGCGCAAAAACCGTGTGACAAAAAATTGCAATGACCACCACTTTATTCTCTAGGGTCTCTGCTAAAATAAATATATACATACTGTTTAGGGGTTCTAAGTATTTTCCTAGCAAGGAATGCAGATTTTTACTAGCAAACAAAAAAAAGGCTGGGTGCTTAAGTGGTCTCAGACCATACTATGCTTGTGCCATATTATCAAGAAACTCTATGGGAACTTTCTTAAATACCAACATCATTTCAGCTAATTTTATCTGATAAACTTTGAAGTAATCACTTTCTTTATTTTTCTTTCTTGCTGTGAGTGTTTATGCATAAAGTGCACTTGTAGTAAACAGAGTATTTTTAGCTGAATCCTCTCTGTTGATATGTTTTAGTTCTGGCTAAGTGACATGTTGTTGTGATGTGGCTCATTAGTCTCTTCTGCCCCTGAAACACCCCCCCACCTTGTGTTGTTCTCCTTCTGTGCTAAATCGAAGCTGCCGGGAGATTGATCATCAGGAAATCATTTCCTGCGTGTGCTGCTTTGGATTGTTTTGATTTTCAGAAGCAGCAAACACTGCATGCGGTTTATGTTTCCAGCTCTGCTGTTTGGCTCTTCTGAAAGGATACAAATAGGTTGTCAACATGTCTTAAACCGCCATCAGCCTAGCAGATAGCGTTTGTTATTTTGGATGCATTGTGTCTATTGTTTTGATTCTGTCATAGCAGCTTTGTTCCTGAGCAGGAAGAAAATTGGCATTTAAGCCTTAGTGTACATGTGACTTCAAGTCCAGATGTGGCTAAACAATGAGGGTCGGATTCAGAGAGCATGACTCCAGGAGCATCGGCCACCTTATGTTTTGTCTAATAGCTTATGATACACTGCTGCCTGTTCAAATCCTGACTGCAGCATTTCCTTTACCTCATAGAAGCAATGATTATGTCAGGACCCAGACTTGAACCTGGGACTTCTGCTGTGTCTGGAAATGACTCTACTTGCTGAGCCACCTGGAATGTTCAGGTGAGGCTGGGTCATCTGTCAGGGGGACCTGCCTGTGTTCTTATCCTGCTGGTTCCTGAGTAGAGCCCCGTACACACGCGTCGAACATTGGCAGGGAATTTTCGGCCAACGTCCGATCTGCCGATTTTCGACTTGTTAGTATGATGCTTCCGACAACCAACTCCGACTTTTCGGCCGAAAAAAATCTGGTGTGCAGACTATAAAATTTTTGTTGGCTGTCAACACAACGGCCGATTTTCGTGCAGTCAGTACAGATTTCCACAGGGAAAAATCTGATGAGCAAGTCTGGGCATGCTCAGTGAAGAAAGAACACAAAGAAAGCAACCCAACACATGACATCACTTCTGAAGTAGAATTTTGTTGGACGATGAAAATTCGTGTGCAGTTTAGGCACATTCCAACCATCAAAACACAACTCTGGACAAAAGACGGACGATCAGTCGGCCGATAATCGTTGCGTGTGTACGGGGCTTGAGCTTCCACTGCTATAGCTACTGGTCTTCGAGCCTGACCCCTGATCATGACAGATTATCAGCTTCTGGCCTTACATTTTCTTTGATAAGAGTTGTGAGTCATGGTCATGTGTACTGATGTTGGTGTTTTTTTTTTTTTTCTTTTTAATCAACTCTAATAGACACACTTAAAATGTAAATGTATAATTCAAGTAGTTGTAAAGTTTTGTTAAAAAATAAATAAATAACAAACACGTTATAAATACTTACCTCCTATGTGCAGTTGGTTTTGCACAGGGCAGTCTGGATTCTCCTTTTTTCAGGTCCCTCTTCTGCTCTCCTGGCCCATCCCTCCTGTTGAGTGCCTCACAGCAAGTCAGGGGCAGGTCCAGAGTCTAGTGTCGGGAGGGGCACTGCCAGAAAATTAGGTGCTGCTTACTGAACCAATCCCTGGAAAGGGAATCCTGTCAGACAGTGTCACTATTCTTCCCTCCTATGCGGCTGGGAGGAAGTGACATATTAAAGTGATGAAAGTGTTAAGGCCAGTCGTGACAATGGCAGTGATCTTAACACTTTTATCAACTTCACTGGAGATCCCAACCTTTTTGGCACCTGAGACCGACTGCGTGAAAGAAAATTATGCCAAGGCCTGAGGGCGGGTAATGCTGTTTTTCGCAGGCAATTTGTCAGGGCAATGGCTGGTGTTGGTGCTTCAATCATCACGGCACCATATTTGATATGGTGTCAGAATGATTGAAGTACATTTTTCCTATTATTACATTGTAATATAAAATGAAATAGTTTAACTCACAATAATGCAAAATCAGTGGAGCCCTGAGCTTGTCACATGCCAGCGTTGCCTGCCACCAGATGCAGCTTGTCACTTGCCACGTTACTTGCCACCAGATGCGGATTGTCACTTGCCACGTCACCTGCCACCAGATGCAGCTTGTCACTTGCCACGTCACCTGCCTTAACCACTTAGAGTGCCCCTTAACATAAAATATGCCCATCAGCGTGTTTCTTAACCACTTAAGCCCCGGAAGATTTTACCCCCTTCCTGACCAGGGGGTATTTTGCGATTCGGCACTGCGTGACTTTAACGGACAATTGCGCGGTGGTGCGACACTGTACCAAAACGAATTGACGTCCTTTTTTTCCCACAAACAGAGCTTTCTTTTGGTGGTATTTGATCACCTGTGCGATTTTTTGATCATGCGCTATAAACAAAAAAAGAGCGTCAATTTTGCAAAAATAACAATATTTTTCAAATTTTTTTATATGAAATTCCCCCCCAAAAAAATGCAAAAATCAAAATTTTTTAACATTTTCGGCCAATTTGTTTTATGCTACATATGTTTGGTAAAAAAAATCGCAAAAAGCGTATTTTGATTGGTTTGCACAAAAGTTATCGCGTTAACTAACAAAGGGAAAGATTTTTGTCATTTTTGTTGGTTTTTTTTTAACGCGTAATGGCGGCGATCTGCGATTTTTTTTTGCGGTACTGCGACTTTGGGGCGGACAGATCGGACCCTTGACTGATGTTTTTGACACTTTTGGGGTTATCAGTGACATTTCTACAGTAATCAGTGCTATATATATATGCACTGTTACTGTAAAATTACACTGGCAGTGAAGGGGTTAACTTTATTTGAGAGGGAGGGGCTGTGTGTGTCCCTAGGGGCGTGATTCTAACTGTGATTGGCTGTGGCTTGAGCTGTAGGAACACTGATCAACGGTCCTACATAGTAGACCCGTATGATCAGTGTTTCTACATGGGAGAATGACAGGCAGCTTGTTTACACGAGCTGCCTGCCTTTCTCCCTCTCCCCCGACGATCGCAGAGTGACCGGTCACACGCCCGGGGGGGGGGTCCATGACCCCGCGGGAGTGGGAGCGCGCCACCGGCGGCGTGCGCGCGCTCCCCAGAGCCTCACAGGCTAGTGACGTATATATACGTCACTTTGCCTGTGAGGGGCTGACCGCCGCAGTATATCTACTTGCGGCGGTCGGCAAGCGGTTAAGACCCAGCTTGTCACTTGCCACATTACTTGCCACCAGATGCCAATTGTCACTTGCCATGTCGCCTGCCACCAGATGCAACTTGTCACTTGCCACGTCAACTGCCAGCAGATGCAGCTTGTCACTTGCCAAGTCACCTGCCACCAGAAGCAGCTTGTCACTTCCCACGTCACCTGCCTTCAAATGCAGCTTGTCATTTGCCACGTCACCTGCATTCAAATGCAGCTTATCACTTGCCACATTACTTGCCACCAGATGCAGCTTGTTGCTTGCCACCTCACTTGTCACCTAGAGCGGATTGTCACTTGCCACGTCGCCTTCCACAAGATGTGGATTGTCACTTGCCAGTGGCTGTGTCCCAGAGTGAGGGCGGACAGTGAAAGATAATGTATTCTCTCTGCTGCCCACGGTTGCACAGTGAGGGCGGTGTTCTGTCAGAAGCTGAACTGCGGTGATGCTGGGCAGGTGGTGAGAGATGATGTCATGTCTCTGCTACCTCACGCACCTGCCCGCCCACTCAATGGCCTGCCCGCTCACTCACCTGCCCGCCCGCTCACTCATCTGCCAGTCCACTCACCCGCTGGCTTGCTCACCATTTTCCCTGCCTGCTTACCTGCCGGCCAGCTAACTATTTTCTCAGGGGAGGTCCTTTGCCCCCCTGGATCCACCCCTGTAGGAAGAAACTTGCTATGGGAGGCACCCGAGTCGATTCGCAGCTCTGTGTATCTATTCAGACATGGAGCTGCCGTTCGGCCCTGCCTCTCTCTCTCTCCTCATTGGGTAACTGACTTACCCAACTTACGCCAATGGCGCCGCTGCTGTGTCTCAGCCAATCAGGAGGGAGAGTCCTGGAAAGCCAATGGGAATTGTGCACATCGTTGGACAGAGATGGGGCTTGGGTAAGTATTAGGGGGTGCTGGGGAGGCTGTTACACACAAAAGGCTTTTTATCCTAATGCGTAGAATGCATTAAGATAAAAAAAACCTTCTGCCTCTACAACTCAATATACAGTAACTAGTAAAATATGTAGGTTGTTATTCTTGACCTCCTTTTAGAGGTCAACTGGCTATCTGCTAGAGATGAGTGAATGATTTAGATTTTTCTCTGACTGTTTAAGTATTACTTTTTTTTTTTTAGCTTTGAATATAGTGGAGAAGGATTAGAACAGTTTTTATGGCTGTCTTTGCCCCCATTAGGAGATTCACCCTCTGTATTTGTCCTGCTTACCATTATCTTTGAAAGTAAAAGAAAATCCAAAATTTTGGATTCTCCCCAGAAAAGTAATTGAGGGGAAATCTTCATATGGAGACACTAGTTCTGGTGACCTGGGGGTCCCCAAGGAATTCCTTTAATTTGCAGGATTTTCCTCTCACTTCCTATTTTGTTATGGGACAGGTAGTGAAGAGAAATTTCCACAATGGGACACAGATGGCAGAAAAAAAATCGGACATAATCCTTTGGCTCGGTTCACACCTTTTGTAGTTTGCTTTTGATCCGTATCTGCAGTGCTTTTTGCAGAAGATTTTTGTACACACGTTTTTGAGGCATTTTTCATGTGTTTTTTGATGCATTTTAGGTTTTGCATTTTTTATGATTTTTTGGGGACAATTTGTTGTTGAGTGGTATAAAAAATGCAAATCGCTGCAAAATCATGGTAAAATCGAGGCAAAAATGCAATACGTGCTATTCTGCAGCTTCTCTAGTGAAGTCTATTGAACCAAAAACGCACCATTTTGCTTTTTTAAAAAATTCCCTGACTATTTCTAAAAACACAGCGGCGTAAAAAGCATAGATGTGAACGTTTCTCTTAGAAAACCATGTTAAATGGACTGTAGTGTGTTTATCCAAAAAGCTTAAAAAACATATAGGTGTGAACTGAGTCTTACTCTATCCAAAATGGAAAGAAAACATTTTGCCTATAGTTCGACTTTAATCTTTGGCGTGGAGGCCTTTATTTGCTTTCGTGGGTAAATATTCAGAATCACTGGGAATATAGTTGGAGTTCCAAAAAGTTATATAAAGTATGACTTAACAGTTCACTAATTGACAAGTTGCACAACAGCAGCAACCCTTCCCTCTCTAAAGGGTAACACGCCCAGTGTATGGAAAGAATAAGGGCAAATGGACTTTGTTGGCACTAACAGCCGGACACTAATGTCATAAAATGAAATATTTTATTAAGAAATTATTAAAAACATACTAATTTCTTAATAAAATATTTCATTTCATTTTATGACATTAGTGTCCGGCTGTTAGTGCCAACAAAGTCCATTTGCCCTTATTCTTTCCATACATATTTTGATTAGGACGTGGCACATGCTATTTTAAGTGTCCACAGCGTCATCCTGTGTTGACATCTTTTTCCCTCCCTTTCGATAACACGCCCAGTGTGACATCACTGACCTACTAAGGAAGCACTATGGTTCCTTACTAGTAGAGTACCTGATTTACCTATTGTATACTAACCCTCCTCTCAGCAAAATAAAAACTAGTCCTGCTGTTCACTATAATTTCACACAAAAAGTCAGATAAAATAGAAATATTGCTGACACTGCACAATGTATGCACATAGTAAGACATGCATCATTGGATCCATATAAAGCTTCGGAAGAGTATTTGGAAAGCTGTACATGTGTTCCAACGTGACTAATTAGTGCACAGGAAATCTTAACCATAGGTTATATATGCATAATATATGCGGACTTACCAAAATAACTTAATTGACATCAGAAGAGGAAGTAAGGCTCAGTGACCAATCTTTAGCTGAAAGCTGGTCATTATGCCTCCACATAGTACTAATGAAAGGCACAATCATGATGTCAGAGTAATAGGAGCTGAGTGTGGACATTGGCAGAGATCATGAATGGCTATGTGCACAGAACAGTGTGATTGGAGCTGCATGGTGCCAGAGAGAATTATCTTTTTCCAGCACATGGCTTCTTATCCGGTGTAATCCCTATAGTTTTCCAAGTAACATCCATTGCTGAGCATTATGTTCATTTTATAAACACACAAGCGCTGCCCATATTACTCTGCATATTGTTCCACTTCTGCAGCTGTGTGGGCCAGATAAAGTGTGTGAGTGCATGAATTAGGACTTTTTATAGTAAACTGCTGTGTGCAAAATACTCCTTTATAAATAAGTGCTAGTGCTGCACTTAATAATTTTGAACACTTGAGCAGTTGTAATATTACAGAGGTGCGATTTTAGGGTGCATATTGTCAAAAGTAACGTTAATGGGATCTAAGTGGTTAATAATCAGGGACAGTAAGCCACTTTATGTCCTGACTTTTGTTCTTGGAATAGAAAATTTGCATTATACAAAGACTGAAATAATTATGGTAATTTCTTTGCCAAATACTTTATTCTTAAGTGGCAGAGATAGGTTAATCCCTGTGAAAGAGAAAATCTCATTTATTTCAAGAACTTTGGAAAAGACTGCAGGCGAAGGATTTATACTGTATTACATAAATTCTGTGCAGCCAGGGCTTGATATTCTGTCCCGTCACATGCTGATGCCTTTTTCTTTGCCTCTTTTTTATTTTCAGCATATGATAGCTGACACAGTCCGATCACTGCGATACTGCAGGAACAACCAGTTTGGTAAGTTATCTTCTCTGGATAATTGTGTAAGACAACAGTAATAAACAGTAATTAATGGCAAACCAACTGTTGGTTGTATGAACTACTACTTATGCCACTTCAACAACATGTACCTTAGTGCCTAAAAGCATACGTTACTTGTGTCTGATCACTCATTAAAACAACCATTATTCCTAAAGCGACCCTTTCATTGTAATCAAACTTTGTAAGGACAATATTGAATATTTACTTCCACTGCTTCCCACATCGCTGATCTCTGCAGTATTGAATATAAACCTCTGGCTGAAGCTTCTGCCTACTCTGACACTCTACTGAGTGGTTCAGTTTGCTATCCTCTGTATCATTGCTATGTATTGTGATTTACGGGCTGGCAGGAGGAACCACAGCATGCAGCTGGGGATTAGTAAATAGAAACTAAATCTAAAGTATCAGATTCTGCAGGATCTTTAGCAGTCAATCCGTCCTTACTACTGTTTGGGTTACATAGACAGCAGGAGAGCTGAGTATTCAATGGGGTTGATCTATTAAAGGCAAGTTGACTTTGCATTTTGCATGTGCACTCCTTTTCTCTTTCTTTCATTGACAGACACAGCTCCAGATCTTCTTGATCATTGGGTCATGTTCCCCCCTACAGGAGTAGGGCACTAGGCAGGAAACAACTTTACCATGCCTATGGGGCAGTCCCAGGGGGTATATTCCCACTCCCTGCTACAGGCACCTAGTTCCCTGCTGGGATCTCTGGTCCTAGCATTTTTATCTTTTTTTAAACAGATTTTTTTCCTCTTTTACTATTCTCTATTCATGTGAGAACTACAATCAACTGCCAGACTGGGCGACGCACTGTATATTCTAGATCCTTACAGTCTCCCCAGTCTGGCCAGTGAGAGTGACCCGATATCAGCTCTGCGCTAGGTCAGCTACAACATAACCCCAGTTAATAGGGGGCTGGCCAGCGAGTTAAAAGTCTCACGGGGACACTCAGACCTGGTCACGGCCTGAGACGCAGCATTCCTCTGGCCCGCAGCACCCCCATTCCAGGTGTTAACTCCTACCTTTCCTCTTTCTTTCTGATCGCCGCACAGCGTGCGGCTGAACACTCTGCTCTGTACCTAGGTCAGTGGTGGTGAGTCCCTGGGCGAGTAAAAGGTTCTCCCTCTTCTGTGCTATAGCAGCAACTCGGTGTGCTGGGACCTGTGGTGCCGCTTGTGCAGTGGTGGGGATTTTTTAGCAGCGTTTTTTTCTATTCTGATAAGGTAGTTCCTGGGTTAACCATGGAGCCCCTGGAGCATGTTTCACCACCTGACCCCCTCCCAGAGGTAGCGGGCCCTCTGGGGCCCAGTCCGCTTTCTCTGCTATGACAGTGGGTCTGGAGACACTAGTGTCCAAGGTGGATATGGTCCTGCAAAACAGGATGGGCAAAAAGCTTTTCCCACCTTCACCTGCATCCTCTGTCTCAGATTCTGAGGTTTATTTGAATGCCGCGGACACGAGTCACCCTACTGGGTCTGCATCCACGCACCCTGTGTGCTCTGATAGTGAGGATGGTTCCTCTTCCACTACAGCTGCGCACGAAAAGGTGCTAGTGGATGCACTGATTGTAGCAGTGCAGTAAACTTTAAAACTGGAGGATGCAGCGGCTGTTGCATCGGAGGAGCCTGTATGTTTCAGGACCCACAAATCCACTAAGGCGACAAAGGGGTTTCCTTTTCCTGTCTATTTTGACAAAATTGTCACAAGTCAGTGGGGTTCACCAAAATGCACTGTCGGGGTACATAAGAGTTTCTCTAGAAGGTATCCTTTTGAAGAGTCCCTGTTTAAAAAGCTGACAGTCCCACCTGTGGTGGACTCTTAAGTTTCCAGGTTAAACAAAGCCACCCTTCTCCCAGGGGGGGACTCTCCATCTTTTAAAGACACTTGTGACAAGAGAGCTGAATCTCTGGACCGGCATCTGTTTACCATCCATGACCAGTTCCATCCTTAGACCGGTGTTTACCATAACTTTGGTCTCCCAGACCTTAACGAAATGGGCGAAGCTTTTGCGCCAGGATTTGGAGGGGGAACAGATTTCTCTTAACCTTGTGTAACTGTTGGACCAGTTGGTCCAGGGGTTGAGGTTCATCTGTGATGCCTCTATGGATGCGGCTCCCTTGGTCTTCAGAGTATCTGTAACAGCGGTGACTCTGAGGCGCATGATTTCGCTCAAACATTGGTCTGCGGACCAGGCTTCCAAGAAGGTCCTGTCTGATCTCCTCTTTGTAGAAGATCGCCTGTTCGGAGCTTCCATGGATGAAATCATTAAGGGTCTTACAGGGGGGAAGAGCACTCTTCTTCCACAGGCTACCAGGAGCAAGGAGGTTAGTCGCAAACGTGGCCCCTTCTTCCCGCAGAGAAGCCCACTTCTGCCTGAAGGGGCACCCTTACCCGTATCTGGGGTGGGGGAATGTCTTTGCTTTTTCCGGACCTGTGTACCTCCTTGATTAAAAAAAAAGTGGGTCCACGAGCTGATCCAGTCCAGTTACAAGATCAAGTTTCGGTCTTCACCTCCAGCAAGGTTCTTCCCTTCCAACCTGCGTTTGTCCCCGAGTTGGTAGTGAACAAGCACATGGAATTTGTGTGAAACTAGTCTACCATATCCATCCTGCTGTTCCTTGTACCTCTGCATGCACAAATAAAGAACTTCTTCACTGAATTTCCTGGTGGTGTGCGACCAATTTCTTCTCTGCATCTCAGATCGCCTGCGCGTTCTCCGCAGGGCGGTGCAAGATTTACTTCTACAAATTCTCTTTACTCTTACTGTCCAATATTGAATTTATGGATGTGGATGTGGGCAGTTGTCCCTAGAACTGATATACATATTTACCTTCATGTATTTACTTCTACTAGGGGTTATTGTATCAGTTCCCGATTTGGAACGTTTTCAGGGATTTTACTCAAACCTGTTTACTGTTCACAGGAAGGAGGGAAAAGTTCATCCAATCCTGGACCTCAAGGCCTTAAACTGCTTTGTGCGGGTACAAAAATTCTGGATAGAGTCCATTCGCAACAGTAGTGGCATTCCTTCATCAAGGGGATCTTCTGGCCTCTATAGATATCAAGGACGCTTACCTTCATATTCCAATATGTCGGACATCTGCATTTTTGCAATTTATCAATTTGTGGCATTACCCTTTGGTCTAGCCTCAGCTCCTTGGGTATTCACAAAAGTGTTTCGCCCTGGTGCTAGCATTGTTGCATTGTTGCATCAGCGGGGGATTGCGGTACTGGGGTTCCCCAGACTGTCTCCTTATGGGAGCAGAGTCTCCTGCTGCCTTGAAGGACAGCCTGGACATCTCTGTGAAAAACTCTCAAGAGTTCTGATGGAAGCTGATTTTCCCAAAAATCTGCTCTAGTTCCGTCCACCAAGCTGGATAAGGTAGATCAACACTTGGCCTTGGGAACCATCAAGGACCAAGTTTCGGCCTTGGCGATTTTCTTTAAACGCCCTTTGGCTACACACTCTTTGCTTCATACTTTTATTCAGGGGGTCTGCCACTTGGCTCCCCCGGTGAGGTCTCTGTTGCCTCCGTGGGACCTAAACTTGGTGCTGTCGGTTCTTCAAAAACCACCTTTTGAAAACATTTGTGAGATTCCTCTGCTCACTTTGACACAGAAGGTAGCCTTCTTGATGGCTATTACTTCTGCATGCAGGGTGTCGGAGTTGGCTGCGTTGTCTTGTCGTTCGCCTTATATGGTGGACAACAGAGACAAAGTGGTACTTTCGTCCCGGTCAGTCTTTCCTTCCTAAGGTCGTTTCTGGTTTCTATTTAAATGAAGACATTGTGTTGCCTTCCTTGTGTCCTAAGCCTAAACACACTAAAGAGATTGCCTTACATTCCTTGGATGTGGTTTGGACAATCAGGGTGTATCTGCCAGTGACTAAGTCGTTTAGGAAATCAGACTCACTATTTGTCTTTAAGGATGGACCTCGTAAAGGGCTGGCTGCGTCTGCTGCGACCATTTCCAGATGGATCATGCAGACGTGGTGCAGGCTTATTTCATTAGGGGTCAAGATACTCCTTTCCCTGTTAAGGTGCATTCTACCAGGGCGCTTAGTGCCTCTTGGGCTTTTCCTCATCAGGTGTCCGTGGTGCAGGTTTGTAAGGCGGCCACCTGGTCGTCTTTGCACACTTTCACAAAATTTTACAAGGTGGATGTTGGCGTCTGCGGACGCTGCCTTTGGCCGCAAGGTTTTGCAGGCTGCTGTTTGAGAGGACTAATCCTCTTTGAGGGTGTATTTTTCAGGTGAGCTCCAGTTGTTCCTGATTGAGGTCTTGTTACCTGGTTGGCTAGGTTTAGCCTTTTGGGAAGTTTTTTTTCTGCTGTGTTTTCCCACCCCTCATGTTTGACACTGCTTTAGGACGTCCCAATGGTCAAGAAGATCTAGAGCTGTGTCCGTCAATGAACGAAAGACAAAATTGGATTTTTGTCTTACCGTAAAATCCTTTTCTCTGATGTTCATTGATGGACACAGCACCCACCCCTCTATTGAGTTAGGTTATAGTTCTTCTGACACTGTTTGCAACAAAACTGAGTGCCTGTAGCAGGAAGTGGGAGTATACCCCCTGGGACTGCCCCATAGGCGTGGTAAAGTTTTTTCCTGCCTAGTGTCCTACTCCTGTAGGGGGCAGCATAACCCATTGGCCAAGAAGCTCTGGAGCTGTGTCCGTCAATAAACATCAGAGAAAAAGATTTTACGGTAAGTCTAAAATCCAATTTCCCTCAGAGCTTAGTGAATGCGGTGAAGCTCTGCTGATTTTTAAATCATCCAATCGTGTGCAAGTAAAAATGCTGTTTTTTTAAATTTCTTTCCACCTAATTGGGTTTTCTTTACAAAGTGAAGCTTCCCCACATTCACTAAGCTCTGGGGAAAATGAGTGAAACTGCACTTGCAAAGTGCAGTCTAATTGCTTTTAGTCTTTGCAGTAAACTATTGAATGTAAAGTCTGATTTTAGCAACCAGGTTGATTTATAGGAAATGTATGGTCATTTAAATTATTTTAGATATATATGTAGAAGATATTATCTTGATTTAAATTATTTTTTTAAGCTGTGTTATTGTTTAAAATGCATGCTTGCTGATTATACCTTACCTTTACTTTACTCAAGACTGTACAGTGTATTCTCACAGGAATGCAATAAAAGACAAATGTGTCCCTCTTAACTCGTAGGAACACACTCCAGCTTACACATTCCAATGTTATTTCCCTTTATGGGCAAATCTTTACTGGATTACTGATTCTTAATTTCAAAGGTCTGAGTCTCCTTGTAGCTTTGTTTCCCAGGTCACTGCCCAGATTGCCCATATGGTAATCCACCACTGCTGATTTGGGTACTTACTTTGAGACTTGCCATGTTATTTACATGTACCTGGCTTGGAACTGGGGCATGCAGTCAGCTTCTTTCTCCTCTAAGTTACTCTTTCACACAAGCCTATGTAAATCATATCATAAAGAGGCAGCAATAAGTCCGCATGCACACAGGATGAAAGTCAGAGATGCACTGTTCAGCCCCGCTGCTGGCAGCCTGTAAAACATCTGTGAGAGGCTGAAAGCTGCTGTCACTGTATAGTGCACCGAATAATACTAGCCTTTAAAGCTGTATGCACTCAAGCATGAATGCACGGAAGGCAAGAAATTTGTTTTCAGGCAGTCATCCCTGGGTGCATACTGGCCTAAATGTTAGTACTACCTTGTGCACCATGCAGCCCTGTCCAGCCACAGCTGGACATTTCTACAGACTGCTGGCAGCAGGGCTGGATGGTGCACCTCTGCCTTCCATCCGCACTAAAACACTAGAATTTCATACATCAGGGCTAAATGCCCAGTGTTCATTAGGCCTAATAGACATTGTAAAATTGTGTGCATATTCCTTATATAGAGATACAAATGTCTAGTAAAGTATACTAGGCGTGAAACATTATGTAAATGTAATGCACATGGCTTCTTATCCAGTGTAATCCCTATAGTTGTCCAGGTAGCATCCATTGCTGAGCATTACGTTCGTTTTATGAACACACAAGGGCTGCCCATATTACAATATGCAAATTGTGTGCATATTCCTTATATACTGTAGAAGGACAAATATCTAGTAAAGTATACTAGGTGTGAAACATTTGGTAAATGTAATGTTATCAAAACATTCCAAGTTCCTTATAAAGCACTGGAGAAAGAGAGAAAGAGAGTTTTAGTTATGTAAGTTATGTATTAGTAAAAAATATGGCAGCACCCAGGGGAAAAATAAAGTGGAAGATAATGCAAACTATAGCTATTCTTAAAAACATTTCCTCCCCATTCCTCCTACCTATCCCGCATACCCTGTATAAAAAAGAACTGTATACTTATCTTTTTTAATTGGGTTTGTTCTGGTCATGTGATCCAGCAGTTCTAAGGGCAATGGGAGCCCATGGGGTACATGGGTGACATCAGGGCACTGGGAATTCAAAGCCATTGTCAAGTGCTTACTTACACAGGGGAGCCATGTCTGCTGAATCACATGACCACACAGGAATAAATAAAGGTAAGTACAAAGATCTTTTTTTATACAGGGTATGCAGGATAGGTAGGAGGAGGGAACATTTTTAAGAATAGTTATAGTTAGCCTTTACTAATATTTTAAGGGTTACATTCTAACAATAATTTCCAGACTGACAGACTTGGTTGAATCATTTATTGAACATATTAGTCAATGGACGTATAACAAGTGCTTTTTTCGGGTGAAAAAAAAATCCAGATGTGAACCATAAATGCTTGCCATAATAATATGGGGTATTCCTAATAATGCTACAACACTGCGATAATTATATATCATTGGAGATTGCTGACTTTATTATTGCTAAATCCAAAACAAGAAATTGTTTCTGAATGTTATAAAAAAGTGTTCCTTATCTCAAACACCAGCAGTAGTGTCATATTGTTAATGAAAAACCCCATCAGACACAATAGATTTTCTGAAAGCTATTTTTGATTGTCATTGTTACTGTGTCTATAAAAATAGCAGATTGAGAACAGTATTTTCACCCCATAGAGCGTCTCATTACTCATCCACAGCTTCAGGGATTGGATACATTAGGAGATGATGGTAAATGAGGATAAAAGCCCTCAAGGCATAATATCAGCAGTGTGAATTTTATAAAGACATTATACCAATCTGCCAAGTCCTTGTGAAGACTTTGTTGACCATTTAAATACTCAGGGGATTCAAGTAATCTGTATCTGCTGCTGGTATCTGGGAATGGTGTTAAAACACGTATGCAGACCTGCCGTTCTAACACAAAGCAAATAACCTGTGGGCCTAATGCATATTATGTGTTTGATTATAGACAGAAGACTGTACACAGAAATCACTGAAACAGAAACTGGCCCGGCTCAATGTGTAGCTCAACTAATAAATATCATTTAAATTCCAGCAGAAGAGAAACATTTCATTCTTGACTAAACCCCAAAAAAGGCAGTAATTACCCTTTAGAAAGCCCCTTGCAAATATTGTATTTAGTTGATCCGCTTGCAAAAACAAAAGTGATTAAAGGACTGAATGCATTTGAGTAGAATACCAGTCATGCTATAAATTGCTAAATTCCTGAAATCACCTTCTCCCAAGATAGAGATTGTAGAGACGTCTAAATGATTTCAGTTGAACTGTAGAGTAGATGTTTGCTTTCTTGTTTTTCTTACTGCAGTATTATCCCCACTACAAACATCTGTAGAATGACTTCTATTTTTATGATGTGTGTGTGTGTATATATATATATATATATACATACATACTCATTATCTCACAAAAGTGAGTACACCCCTCACATTTTTTGTAAATATTTTATTATATCTTTTCATGTGTCAACACTCAAGAAATTACACTTTGCTGCAATGTAAATTAGTGAGTGTACAGCGTGTATAACAGTGTACATTTTCTGTCCCCTCAACAAAATAACTCAACACACAGCTATTAATGTCTAAACTGCTGGCAACAAAAGTGAGTAAACCCCTAAGTGAATTGTCCAAATTGGGACCAAAGTGTCAATATTTTGTGTGGCCTCCATTATTTCCCAGCACTGCCCTAACCCTCTTGAGCATGAAGTTCACCAGAGCTTGCCAATGGAGTCCTCTTCCACTCCTCAATGATGACATCACAGAGCGGGTGGATGTTAAGAGACCTTGCGCTCATCCACCTTCTGTTTGAGTATGCCCCACAGATGCTCAATAGGGTTTGGGTCTGGAGACATGCTTGACCAGTCCATCACCTTTACCCTCAGCTTCTTTAGCAAGGCAGTGGTTGTCTTGGAGGTGTGTTTGGGGTCGTTGTCATGTTGGAATACTGCCCTGCGGCCCAGTCTCCGAAGGGAGGGGAACATGCTCTGCTTCAGTATGTCACTGTACATGTTGGCATTCATGGTTCTTTCAATGAACTGAAGCTCCCCAGTGCCGGTAGCCCTCATGCAGCCCCAGACCATGACACTCACACCACCATGCTTGACTGTAGGCAAGACACACTTGTCTTTGTACTCCTCACCTGGATGCCGCCACACACGATGGACACCATCTGAACCAAATAAGTTTATCTTGGTCTCATCAGACCACAGGACGTGGTTCCAGTAATCCATGTCCTTAGTCTATTTGTCTTTAGCAAACTGTTTGCAGGCTTCCTTGTACATCATCTTTAGAAGAGGCTTCCTTTTGGGATGACAGCCACGCAGACCAATTTTATACAGTATCTTACAAAAGTGAGTACACCCCTCACATTTTTGTAAATATTTTATTATATCTTTTCATGTGACAACACTGAAGAAATTACACTTTGCTACAATGTAAAGTAGTGAGTGTACAGCTTGTATAACAGTGTAAATTTGCTGCCCCCTCAAAATAACTCAACACACAGCCATTAATGTCTAAACTGCTGGCAACAAAAGTGAGTACACCCCTAAATTAAAATGTCCAAATTGGGCACAAGTAGTCATTTCTCCTCCCCGGTGTCATGTGACTCGTTAGTGTTACAAGGTCTCAGGTGTGAATGGGGAGCAGGTGTATGACATTAGGTTTTATCTCTCTCAATTTCTCATACTGGTCACTGGATGTTCAACATGGCACCTGATGCCAAAGAACTCTCTGAGGATCTGAAAAAAATAATTGTTGCTCTACATAAAGATGGCCTAGGCTATAAGAAGATTGCCAAGACCCTGAAACTGAGCTGCAGCACGGTGACCAAGACCATACAGCAGTTTAAAAGGACAGGTTCCACTCAGAAAAGGCCTTGCCATGGTCGACTAAAGAAGTTGAGTGCACATGCTCAGCGTCATATCCAGAGGTGATCGTTGGGAAATAGACATAAGAGTGCTGCCAGCATTGCTGCATAGGATGAAAGGGTGGGGGGTCAGCCTGTCAGTGCTCAGACCATACGCTGCACATTGCATCAATTTGGTCTGCGTGGCCGCCGCCCCAGAAGGAAGCCTCTTCTAAAGATGATGCACAAGAAAGCCCGCCTACAGTCAAGCATGGTGGTGGGAGCAGTGGTGTATTTTGGTTTTGTGCTGCCCTAGGCAAGACTAAAATTGGGCGCCCCCCCCCCTCCCCCATGTAAATCTGCCCTCTCCTTTTTTAACGGATGTGACTCCCTCCAAAATTGAAGGACTACAAGTACCAGCATGAACCCCTGAGAGAGAGGGGGGATGAGAGAGGAGGGGTGAGAGAGAGAGGAAGGGTGAGAGAGAGAGGGAGAGAGAGAGGAGGGGTGAGAGAGAGAGAGAGAGAGAGAGAGGAGGGGTGAGAGAGAGGAGGGGTGAGAGAGAGAGGAGGGGTGAGAGAGAGATGAGGGGTGAGAGAGAGAGAGAGGAGGGGTGAGAGAGAGAGGAGGGGTGAGAGAGAGAGAGAGAGGAGGGGTGAGAGAGAGGAGGGGTGAGAGAGAGAGAGGAGGGGTGAGAGAGAGGGAGGAGGGGTGAGAGAGAGGAGGGGTGAGAGAGAGAGAGAGAGGAGGGGTGAAAGAGAGAGAGAGGAGGGGTGAGAGAGAGAGAGAGAGAGAGAGAGGAAGGTGAGAGAGAGAGGGGGGATGAGAGAGAGAGGGGGGATGAGAGAGAGGAGGGGTGAGGGAGAGAGGGAGAGGAGGGGTGAGAGAGAGGGCGAGAGAGAGAGAGAAGGGGTGAGAGAGAGAGAGAGAGAGGAGGGGTGAGAGAGAGGAGGGGTGAGAGAGAGAGGGGGGATGAGAGAGAGGGGGATGAGAGAGAAAGAGAGAGGGGTGAGAGAGAGAGGGAGAGAGAGATGAGGGGTAAGAGAGAGAGGGGGGTGAGAGAGGCGGCTCTAGCATCCACTGGCCAATAGACTCTCAGGTGAAGGGGGTGGCTTTTTTGCTGCCCCCCTGCAAAGTGCTGCCCTAGGCCTGGGCCTTGTTGGCCTAGGCCAAAATACAGCACTGGGTGGGAGTGTCATGGTCTGGGGCTGCATGAGTGCTGCTGTCACTGGGGAGCTACAGTTTATTGAGGGAACCATGAATGGCAACATGTACTGTGACAAACTGAAGCAGAGCATGGTCCCCTCCCTTCTGAGACTGGGCCGCAGGGCAGTATTCCAACATGATAACGACCCCAAACACACCTCCAAGACGACCACTGCCTTGTTAAAGAAGCTGAGGGTAAAGGTGAAGGACTGGCCAGGAATGTCTCCAGACCTAAACCCTATTGAGCATTTGTGGGGCATACTCAAATGGAAGGTGGAGAAGCACAAGGTCTCCAACATCCACCAGCTCTGTGGTGTCGTCATGCAGGAGTGGAAGAGGGCTCCAGTGGCAACCTGTGAACTCTATGCCCAAGAGGGTTAAGGCAGTGCTGGAAAATAATGGTGGCCACACAAAATATTAACACTTTGGACCCAATTTGGACATTTTAACTTAGGGGTTACTCACTTTTGTTCCCAGTGGTTTAGATATTAATGGCTGTGTGTTGAGTTATGTTGAGGGGACAGCAAATTTACACTGTTATACAAGCTGTACACTCACTACTTTACATTGTAGCAAAGTGTCATTTCTTCAGTGTTGTCACATGAAAAGATATAACAAAATATTTACAAAAATGTGAGGGGTGTACTCACTTTTGTGAGATACTGTGTATGTAAATATATATATATATATATATATATATATATATATATATATATATATATAGTGTGTGTGTGTGTGTGTGTTTGTGTGTGCATATATATATATATAAGTGTTTGGGCTGAGTGTGTGTGTGTGTGTCCCACTTTTTTTTTTTTAAGTGACTTTATAAAGCAGCCTTTCTCAACCTTTTCAACACAGAAGAACCCCTGAAATAACTTTCTGGTCCCAGGAAACACCCTGAGTATATTACTATATATACACAACTCATTGTATAACAGTTAAACCTTGGACTGCGAATAATGCTGGCCATACACTATACGAAAAATCTTTCAAACTAATTTTCGAAAAACGAACACTCGGCCGTGAGGGCAAACGATAGTGCTTTCATGTAATGACCGATAAATCGTTCAATGGACATAAATAAATCAATTTTTTGTTTGTTTTTCCACATCTGCCTGGTGCAAACAGTTTGGATGAGAAACACATTAACCTTTCAATTTATCGTTTATTCGGCAAAACATTTCCAAACTTGTCCTTTGTTTTTTCGGCTCAAAAACGTCACAACCGATTACCAATTTGTGCCCATTAACTGGCTGAAAAACAAACAAACTGTCCAAATGACCGAATTTCGGCCTATTTTTGTATAGTGTATGGCCAGCATAACTTGGTTTGAGAACGTTTTGCAAGACCAGCAAAATCTTTTATAAAGTTTGACTTGATAAACGAGCAATGTCGTGATATACAAGTAGTGTCACGTCAAAACTGAGTACTGTATAAAAGAGAAGAGAAGCTCCTCTAAGTGTAGCAATATTGTTACATTTAATGAAGGTACAACATTTAGCAAATTAAGATAGGCACATCTAATTATGCAGGCATCTGGGGTAAAGCTGTTCTCATAGACCATCCTCTGCACTGCCATCAACGTCATCCCTTCCACACTGCACTCCACACGCGCTTCAAGCCTTGCTTTCAGATCACTCTACTGCAGGGTAGTCTTCCCGGTCACAATTGAAGACTTACATCGGTGAGAGCCGGTGGTGCGGAGAACTGTCTATTTGGCCAGCTTTACCCCGAATGCTTGCAGACTTAGATGTGCCTCTTTTAATCATCAACCATGTGAGTTGCTAAATGTTGTACCTTCATTAAATGTAACCATATTGCTACACTTAGAGGCGCCTCTCTTCTCTTTTATACTCTGTAGCTCCTGCTGGATTTTGCTTCTAATCCCCTTGTGGAGGCTGCCATTTGTGATATTTTCTATGGTTACACAACCTATCACATTGCTATAATATTTTTATATGGACTATAAACTGAAGGATTTATGAATAAATGGTTGTGGAACAAATCATTTGAGTTTCCATTATTTCTTATGGGGAAATTTGCTTTGATATAAGAGTGCTTTAAATTACAAGCATGTTTCCATAACAAATTATGCTTGCAGTCCAAGGTTTTACTGTATTACAATGACTGTATCACTGTGTGTGATACATTAGTATGATGGTGAGTGAGAAGAAAGCTCCTTACACTTGTGGTCTTTGGGAAGAATTACCCGCTTAAAGATAGCTAAAAAGATCAATAGTGTCACTGGGAACTTAACTGAGAAACAGAAATTGCTCATTGCTCAAGGAATAACTAACAACCTTTGAAGGAACCCTAGGATTCTATGGAACCGTGGTTGAGAAACTCTGTTATAAAGTAAACATGTCATAGGTAATTTTTATAGGGGATAAATCTGTATAAAATCAGCTCTATGGGGCAGCTATTAGCTTCTTAAAATGAATGTGTGTGGACGTTGAAAAAATTTGACTGTTAGAAAGGGAGACGTCTCCTTACCATATATGTTAATTGGTTTTCCATAATGAATGGAAATCTGCAGAACTTTTTCTTGTGGCACAACAGTGGGGTCCCCAGCGCTGCAATTACCAATATTATAACAAAAGACCCTGAATAGCCTCCTGTCATTTACAGTACTAATAAGCCCCATCATTCAGTCACAACAGAAGTATACAAACTGTTAAATATTAAGTGCTATCACAATAGTGCTTGACTATTTTAAATTATAAAGTGCATTTGTGTACATATATTACCTAAAAATAACTGTGCTTAAATATTATATATAAAGTGCATTTAGATAATTCTCAAAATAAAGTGCAAAGATTATAAAATGTACTCAAAATATTTGTGCTTGTAAAAATAAAGTTCAAACATATGCAAGTATTTTCAAAATAAAGTGCAAAAGATTGATTCATGCACAAACTGGTGTTATTAAAAAATTATCCCGTCTAAACGACTCTTCCCAAATGATAAGTGCTCCTATCATTTTGTGCATGAAGCATGTGCATGTGCTATTGTGATAGCACTTTATATTTTAACAGTTTGTATACTTCTGTTGTGGGACATTCATTAGTAGCGCCTCACCTAGCATCCACAATCATCATTTAAGTAAAGTACCTAAATTGAAGGTAGCTCTACACAGGTTACACCGAGTGCATGCGAAGGAGAGGCGCCATTTTCTTGTAAAAATTGCGTTCAGTCACAACAATTGCTAAAAGTTGGGGACATCACATCTGTATAGCCAATGCAGTTCCAGATTTGTTTAGTGGATGTGAATGAAAATATTATGTTGGGGTGGAGACAGGAGCAAATAGTAGATTTCTATTTTAATACAAGACTCAGTGCCTTTTCCATGTTAGAGAATGGTCTTCCACCTACAGTCATGGGTATGAATTACCAGCTGTTTGGAGAAACTGGATAAGAAGACTCAAATTAGCTTCCATTGGTAACAAACAGCGCACACCTGTTTTTTTATAAAGGTATTATAAATAGTACCTTGCTTCTGTTCCATCCAACAAATGTAATATATAATTTTTGCAATATATTTTTTGCCTTTTGCATGTCTGTGCTCAAAACATTGATTTGTAAGAATGTTTTATAATGCACTGAAATGAATTTTCACATACTTTGTGAAGCTCTTTGCATTAACAGAAACCTGTAGTGAGTGAAAAGAAGATTGCCAATGCTGACTTCTCCTTCTGCCAGTTCTCTGAATGTCATGCAGATGGTTTTCATTCCATAAAACATTCATAAGGATGAGAATTTCTGCCATTCATTTGCTAAATGCTTGTTCTGTGTCTGGGAATTATCAAAGCCAGACAAGAACAGTCTGCAATGTTTCTGCAATGACAGGTGCGCCTTAAAAGAAACGTAGGGAGGTTGATTTACTAAAGGCAAATATACTGTGCACTAAAAGTGCACTGCAAGTGCAGTTGCTCTAGATCTGAGGGGAAGCATTGAAATAAGGGGAAGCTCTGCTGATTTCTATCATCCAATCATGTGCAAGCAAAAATGCAGTTTTGTTTTTCCTTACGTGTTCCCCTCAGAGCTAGAGCAACTGTACTTGCAGTGCACTTTAAATGCACTTGTGGGTGCACTTGCTGTGCACAGATTATTTACCTTTAGTAAATCAACCCCATAGTGCCTTTAACATGTATTTACATTTGGGTTCTATTTATTCCTATGGAAGATTTGCTTTTAAAAAATGCAGGTGCAGCTTTTATTGGAGTAAAATGCACCTAAGGCCGGGTTCACACTAGCTGCGGTCGTGGCTTGCAGCAGAGGGTTCGGTGCATCCATGCTCTCTGTTTCAGGTGCAAATCAGGTCCGAATTTTTGCCTAAAATTCAAACCTGAAACTGAGCCAAAGACACACAGGACCCTTTTCCAGTGCAGACCGCGGCCGCCCCAGAGGTGTGTGAACCGGATCCATTGAGAGCCGGTCACAATCTCCTGTCATGCCAATTGGATGCGGGGACAGCCGGATCCAATTTGCATAAGTGTCAACCCAGCCTAAAGCAAAGAGGTCTAAGTGGGTCTTTAGAATGTGTATTTTTGGGTGCCAGCTAGTAGAATTCTGTACACCTTTTTAATGCATTTGTGTCCTTTAATTTTGTGCATATGCAAACTCTAGCTTATACAAAATGATTTGTTTAATGTTTAAATAAATGAATAGTCTGCCATATTAACATATCTGTGCTATATTTTTTTCTGCTGTTATTACAGCCAATGACATGCCACAGAAGGAACGCCAGGAGGCCCGCTTCTACACACACAACCTGCTTGTGATTGACAACCAGCAGACTCTGTTTGAGCTATCTCACAGGATAGAGCCACGAGTGTAAATACAGCCCCGTCTGGACTGGATGACTGCTGATGCCAAGCATGTAGCTTTACAAAGAAAATTTTTTTACTGAGTTTTATCAGTAATGAATAGAAGAAAGCAGCCAAGAATGGAACAATCCCTTACCCTCAAACAGAAGTGCTGAAATGAAAATTCATTTTTCTGTGTCATGCATAATGGCTGAATTTACTGCTTCACCCAGTAGCTGGTATGCTATCTGCACCATGTGACTGGTTCCTGACGTGAGGAAACACCTACAGCTATTTATGGCTCTCTGGACCTACACAGCTAGATCTCTACATCAACATATAAATTAAGTGCTCTGAGGTGCATAGTGCAGGTCATGACCCCTGACTTTGGCTCAGTGTTCCCTAGTATACATGCAGAGTATAATTTTGCTGATGGAGGTGTCAGGATTACATTAGTTGGCAACAGTTCCTTGCCTCATATAAATAGCTTAGGATCTGAGCCTATCCAAAGCTACTAATCATACTCAGACTTTTAAGACTGGTCTGAATCTGATTTGTTGTTGTGTGGATATAAAACCGTTTCTTACCACTGACATTATTTTACACCAGGTCCTTAGTGTTGTATTACTAGAAGTAACTTGCTGATACAGACTGCTAAGCTGGCTTTTCATGGCCGGTGTTGCATCAGAGTAATGTTTTTACTGGAATTTGACCTATGGCAGGTAGATTTTTCCACATATTTCAACTTTTCTAACTGTGCACTTTTCTGCAATTTTTTTTTTTGCTGAGGGGTTATTAATTAATTCCTGAGGCCCTGTCAAATATATCTACCCTTCCCCCCAATACACACAATCACCTACCAGGTGAACCCATTCGATTGGGGCTCGTCATGAAAACCGTTTGGTATTGCCTGGTATTATTTGAGATGTGAGAAAGTTGCCTTGTGTATAGCCACACTTCTGACTTACCCAACATAAGTTTTCCTTATTGTAACCATAAAAAGTAACTTCATTTGTAGCTCTGTTGAACTATGTAGAAAAGCGCAAGCCATACTTTCACATTGCTATTTACTATATTGGATCAGCCAGCAGGTGGGATGTCACACAAGTCTTTAACCTTATGTTTTCCTTACTAGATAATACCTGCAAAGGCAGGCATTGGTATACTTTTCAATTTAGAAAAGTTTTCCATGGACCAACCCCTATCCCATATTATCCTATCCAAACAGAAGAAGTTTTTCAAACTATGTTATTCCCGATTTTGTGCAAGATTTGCCTGTCTTGGGGAGGATGGGATAAATGCGTCTGCTGTGCAGCTTGTGGCTGGAGAAGATTTGCAGAAAGGGAAATCACAGAATAAGCTTATTTCATGATTTATGGAGCATGAAAACAACAAGTTGAATTGCCTATGACTATAAAATATGAGTTTCTATGCTTAAATAGAGAAAAAACATTTTCCTACTAACTTATTCTGCCAGCAAGTATTTATGAAGCTCTATTTTTATGTGGCTATAAAAGTAATATTTGTACACAATATAGCAAATGGCTTACACATTATGGAAACAGTGGGTGTTGCATTCCAAGAGTGGCTGTTGCATTCACAGAAAACAATGGAGTCTCTAACTGAATCCTTGGAAAGACATGATTTGCATTAAAGCACATTTTGTTACAATAACATGGAAACAATTTAATAACTTACAAAAACAGAGTGTCTGCTATTTCATAAAGCCTAGTGACTGCCAGAGCTGTCCACAGGCTTCTCTGCATTTTACTGTCATTACCAGCCTGTATTTAAATATGGTAAATGTCTAATCCTATCTAATACTCAATACAGTAGTCTTAATAGAATTCGAAAAAAATATAACTGAACCGAGACACAGTAAAGAACATTATGTTTCATGTAGTTGTAGTCATTCAATTATGGTCAATTGTCAACTCCCCAAAAATCAGTGTTTTGGATTTTGACCTAATTGCTACCCAGCTAAATCACATACTGCGTTGTTATCACTTGCTAGGAGTTGCTTTTCTGAAATCCACCAGAATTCTCAGCTCCTAAGTACTGTCCTGCCATTCAAAAGCCAAATAATGGCTTTCTTCCAATGGATTCCCCAAATGTAGACTAGTCTAAAGATTGGGAAATTCAACTGCAAGAAGGTAACACCTTAGTGAAAATTTGCTACTAAGCAAAGAAAGGGGGCAGGCTAACACCAAGCTATACTAGAACTGAGCAATCTCACTGCGTCATCTACCAGACCCATTTGACCTGTTTTGATGCTTCTAAGGACTGCCAGTGATACAGTTTAGTAAAACAGCCATCTAGAGTTATTGGCACTGCCACAAAAATCTCAAATCAAAAAACAAAATAGGCAGCCTACATACAAATGCCTGATTTATTAACCTCCCTGGCGGTATGATTCTGTCAGGAATTCTGTACCAAAAGCGGTACAATTCTTTTCATGGAAATTTGGCGTTATGTATTATAGGCCTACAATTCTTAGTAATTACTGACTTAAACCTGACCAAAACAAGAGTCTAGTAGACATCCCAGATGTGATAAATTTGAAACACAAACGCATGAATTATAATATAATCAATAATATAATTTTATTATAGAATATATATAATATATATAATAAAATTATTATTGATTGGATTGTAATTCATGCGTTATATATATATATATATATATGTGTGTGTGTGTGTGTGTATATATATATAAACGCATGCATTATAATCGAATCAATAATATAATTTTATATATATATATATACACATATATACATATATATATACACATATATACATATATATATATATATATATATATATGCATATATATATATATATATATATATATATATATATAATATAAAATGTGTTTTTGTTTTGTGCAACTTTTTTTTTTTTTTTTAATTTCCCTCCCTAGTTCCGCTCCCATGCAGCATTGCTGCTGCAGGGAACGGAACTAGGAAGTCCTCCTACCGACAGACGAGCGGCGGAGATCTCGGCTGGCGGTCACAGCAATGAGAGCTCATCGCTGGATCGCCAGGATAAGGTAAGACACTCCGCTGCGCTGTCTGCACAGCTCTGCACATTCACCCCGAGCGTGACTCGGTGATACCGATAATAGCAGGAAATTCCTACCCCGAGTCACGCTCGGGGATACCGCTAGCGTGGTTAAAGGGGCCCAAGAGGAAATCTGCTCCTGTTGCCCGTACACATGTTTATACTACAATATGGTGGTCATAAAGGTAAATCTGGTTACTATGGCCGACAAGAATAGATATTCCTTCAAAAACGTCAATGTAGACCTGTCACATGTACAACCTACTAAAGCCAAGCTAAAAATGCAGATTGGATGTGGCCTGCTTTCAGAATCAAAGCTTTAAGGCAGTTTTTACAAGTATACCTTAAAGTTATCCTATCACTTCTGGGTGACAGTTAAATATATTGCAATAAGTGCAGAGTAGCCATTAGGAATAGCAATATGTATTACTTGTTAGTTCGCTGCTGAAGAGTGCCAAACCCTGGGCAACTCACAGCAGAAGATGTATATGTTTCACTGCTGTCTGCACCACGATCACCCCCGGTATACCCTATTTACAATGGAGGCACCTCGTATTGAGCTGTTGAAACCTCACATTGCTTTTTAGGACAGACTGGAGGCTCTCTTCAGCACTGACTTGTAAATTAAGTCACATTTGCATACTGTGGGGTTTGAGGGTCCCAAGGTGCCCTGCAGCAGCACATCAACAAGCAATACAGGTCAGCAGTGTGCGATGCTCAGTCTGGCATTATTTTTGCCTGTCACCCATTCTCTGTTTCTTAAACATATTATTCACACATAGATGTGAGTATGCAGAAACATGAGATTAACCTTCAACACCAATTAATGCTGAATATTTACCTATGTGATTTGATACCAGTTTTTTTTATTTTTGACATGTATTGCATAATTAATGTCCTTTAGCCAGATTCACACAGCGTTGTTCTGGCACAATGTATACTATCAGACATTTTTATCAAGTCTAATGCTTTTATCTTGTAAAACAAAAGCACTTTGGATATGATTCTGCACTTGACAGACTGCCTATTGTCTCACCTCAAATATCCTTGTTATTTTGAGGGTTATTTTATCACTGCTGCTAATGCAAATGCAACACTATGAGGGCACTGACACCATTGCCAATTATTTAATATCACAGTATTTTTATTATAGATACTGTATTTCCAAATGTTCTATTATGTATATTGTAAATAATGATGTAAGGTAAGTTTCCAGCTCCCAGCTGGAGTTATACTAAAGCTGTTACATGTATATAGACTAACAATGCTACATTTACTGCTCTCACTTGTTTTTTTATTTGCATGTTAAGCTATGTGCATTTGTTTGGCATTTAAAGGAGCTGTACCAAAGAAGACTAAGTAAACTTGTAGCACTTTCTGTTTGGGATGTGTTGTATTTGGGAATGCATAAATTCCAATTGGACTGAATGCAAGATTGGCTTTGACAATGATTTGGGGGATGTTTCCCTTTTCAGTCTAAAGGCTAATAATGAGATTTTAATACTACAATTTACCATAAAGAGGTCATGTAATGATTTTATAGATGACTCCTGTTGCACAGGAACACTTACAATAAATTGTTTTGTTTATTTATTGTGAAGAATATAGCGCCTTTAAATGCCATTGTGTCTGTAACATTTCTTGTATATAGATATTGTACAGCTCCATCTTGTGGCTCTTCTTCAGTATGACAGTGCAGTGGTTTAACCTTGCAGTTACTTTAGTAAATACAGGCACACAACTTCTAAATGTAATGGTCGGATTTAAGTACAACATAAAAAAACAGATTCAATGGTTGTTTCTGTTAAACAGCTTGTAAAGATAGTTCATAAGCTTATTTTGTAGTGTTAGTATAGTGTTAGAAAGGTCATTTCCAGTCATTAGGCAACTCCAACTAATCCTATTTTCCATTCTGTTGGAGTTATAATGTAAGGTATCACTCCATCCAACTACTATGTCTGCTTTGGTTGATTAAATTGCTGAATAATCAATTATCCCTTGTGTAGTAGGCACCAACTACATCATTACTCAACTCTGCTTCCCTTTTCCTGGGGTCTCATTTTACGGCAAAGGGAGACCTACAATTTCTGTTCCATTCACCATAATATAAAATAAATGGAAAAATTAGACCCCATCATCATTGCTGCAGTTGGTAGTCAGGGCTTGCAAATAAAAACAATTACATCACTGGATCTCAGGAATGTAGGGAGACAGTTGGTAAGCTAAGTTGCCACCATCTACCAAAAACTGTAATATTAGCTTTGATTGGGCTGATTTTTTTAATGTGCAGTTTGTTAACACCTACTGCATTATACAGCAATTCCCCGGGTTGCAAACAAGATAGGGACTGTAGGTTTGTTCTTAAGTTGAATTTGTTTGTAAGTCGGAACAGGTAAATTTTTTAAGTGCAGCTCCAACCAAAAAAATACATTTTAACTTTTTTAGATAGCATAGGGAAAGGTTAACACCCCTGTAACATTTGATTTGCTGTCTATACCCCCGTTCAGAAGATGTCACCTCACTTTCTGTCCCTATGACAACTGGATTATGAAAGTTTTTGGTTGTTGTGGAAACAAGGATTGGTCATAAAGCTTTAAAAGAGACACCCTTTTCCCATGATAACTCTTAAAGAAGTGAATTTCCCTTCCTAGAAGTAGATTTCTCCTCACTTCCTGTTGTCTCCCTCCGTTTGTAAGTAGGAGTCGTTTGTAAATTGGATGTTTGTAGCCCGGGGATCGCCTGTACACTGCAGTCAGATATTACTACATTTCTTTAGTCTTATCAACAATCTTTTACATTTTTAGTACTTTATTTGGCTTCTCACCACCATATGTTAATAAGTGCAGGCCTATATAAAAGACCTGTTTATTCCAGTTAAATTTCATTAACAATACTTTAATGTCCCTAAAATCATTATTTGTACTAGCCTCCTGTAATCCCCTGTACACTGCCATTTAGACTGGGAGAGGGAGGCTCAATCTAAAAAATGGAGCTTGCTGATTGGAAGGGAGAGTTATTTTACTACCAGATTTCAGTCTTGACCACACTGTATCAATTTTGACGATTAGAAATCCTGTATACATTTACAATCTTATTCTGCTGAATACACCTGTCATCATGCTTAGAGGAAGGACAATATTTTGTGATATTATTATTCTGAAAGAGTAATGTGAACACACTGCACTGCCATTCTGTACAGTTCTGCATAGAATAACACTGTTGGGTTTATGTACATTTAGGTAGTAAAGGTGGCCCTGCCTCTTGCCATGGTGACTCCTGTAGAAACAAAGGGATACCTTAGGCTCTCAGGGTCCTCACTTATGGCAGGCTTGATTTATGATTTTATGATAGACCTGGAAAGCATGAAGCAGCTCCACTGTGGATTTGTCCAGGGTCTCTGTTTACAGGCAGCCTTTGTTTTTGTACTTACATGCTTTATCACATTTGTACATACAATGGTTTGTGTATTTATTAGAGCTTGTAAGCAATAATTTAAATGTAAAGTTGCCAAGCAATATGAGGATTTAACTTGTGCAAGCCACTGTAATATTATCTTGCATTTCAAATGTTTGGACATTTTTTAACCCCTTTTAAGAATAAATTAGAATATGTTTAAATGCACGTCTCTTTTTTGTCCTTTGTACTAGTAACTAGTGCGGTACAGACTAGTGTATACTACATGAGTTTACCGTGCACATTCTTTGTATTCACCATACATTCACAAAACAACAATCTGACCTCAGGCCAACTGTAACTAAATGCCAATTCCTGTGTATCACACTAAGCATACTACTTAGGCTGTACAGTGGATATAAAAAGTCTACACACCCGTTTTAAAATGTCAGGTTTCTGTAATGTAAAAAAAAAAAAATGAGACAAAGATAAATCATTTCAAAGCCTTTTTGCACCGTTATTGTGACCTATAAACTGTACATCTCAGTTGAACAACAAACTGAAATCTTTAAGGTGGAAAAATAAAAAAACAAACACAATATGGTTGCATAAGGGTGCACACCCTTAAACTAAACTAATACTTTATTGAAGCACCTTTTGATTTTTTTACAGCACTCCAAATCTGTCAGATTGCGAGGACATCTCCTGTGCACAGCCCTCCTCAGATCATTACACAGATTTTCAATCAGATTCAGGTCTGGGCTCTGGCTTGGCCATTCCATAACTTTAATCTTCTTCTGTTGAAGCCATTCCTTTGTTGATTTAGATGTATGCTTTGGGTCGTTGTCATGCTAAAAGATGAAGTTCCTTTCATGTTCAGCTTTCTAGCAGAAGCCTGAAGGTTTTGTGCCAATATGGACTGGTATTTGGACCTGTTCATAATTTCCTCTACCTTGACTAAAACCCCTGTTCCAACTGAAGAAAAACAGCCCCAAAGCATGATGCTGCTTCGCTGCGGGTATGGTGTTCTTTTGGTGATGTGCAGTTTTGTTTTTGCGCCAAACATATTTTTTGGAAATATGGCAAAAATTTTAAACCTTAACACATTTTCCCCACATGCTTGTGGGAGACTTCAGATGTGTTTTTGCAAAATTCAGCTAGGCTTGGATGTTTTTCTTGGTAAAAAAGGCTTCCGCCTTGCCACCCTACCCCAAAGCCCAGACATATGAGGAATACGGGAGATTGTTGTCACATGTACCACACAGCCAGTGCTTGACATATATTCCTGCAGCTCCTTTAATCATCTCTTCCTTGCCTGATTAGGGAGTGTAGCTCTGCGCAGACCAATCCTATATCCTTTAATGTTGCTGTAGGCCTCTTGGCAGCCTCCCTGACCAGTTTTCATCTGGTCTTTTCCTCAATTTTGGAGGGACGTCCAGTTCTTGGCAATGTCACTGTTGTGCCATGTTTTCTCCACTTGATAATGACTGTCTTCACTGTGTTCCATGGTATATCTAATGCCTCGGAAATTATTTTGTACCCTTCTCCTGTCGTATGCCTTTAAACAATGAGATCCCTGTGATGTTTTGGAAGCTCTATGCGGACCATGCTTTTGCTGTAGGATGCGACTAAAGAAAATGTCAGGAAAGACCTACTTGAACAGCTGAACTTTGTTTGGGGTTAATCAGAGGCCCTTTAAATGATGGCAGGTGTGTACTGACTCCTATTTTACATGAGTTTGACTGTGATTGCTTAATTTTGAACACAGCTACATCCTCAGTTATAAGACAGTATGCACACTTATGCAACTACATTATCTTAGTTTTTTTATTTTTACTTCCCCCCTAAAAGATTTCAGTTTGTTTTTCAATTGAGTTGTATAGTTTATAGGTCACATTAAAGGTGGAAAAAGTTCTGAAATGATTGATCTTTGTCTCATTTTTTTACATCACAGAAACCTGACATTTTAACAGGGGCGTGTAGACTTTTTATATCCACTGTATCACCCTATGCACACTACAGAACAAAATTAGGGTGCTTACTCACATTGACTGATTGAGGAAAACTGGAGCAAACATGGGACTTCTGTCCAGAGCAAGTAATTACATTTAATCATTTGCTAACAATACTGTGCCTGTCCATGGAACAGAAATCTGGAGAAAAGTAAAAATAGTGAACATAAAGTGTTCTGTAAGGTCAGCAGGTGCCTTGCAGAGATTTCCATGTGTTCTTTATCATCCTAGAAGGTTCTCAGTGCTGTCCTTAGTAGTCAGCATGTCCCAGGCGGGGGAAATCATGTGCTCAGTAGTGCTCAGTGTACCTGGCAGAGAGCTCAGTGTGCTCAGCATGACCTGGTAGGATATTACTAGTGCTAGAGAATATACCCAGCAGACTGTTCCGTTTGCTCTGCATGCCCCTTGTGCTAATCATATCCCTAGTAGACAGTTCCATATTCTCATAATATCCCTAGCAGGGTTTCCAATGTACATAACATGTTCCTAGAAATCTGTTTACAGTGCTTAACATGTCTCTGATACAATGTAACCAGCATTTGCCTGGACAGCATACTCCCTGTGTTTAACAAGTCTCAAGCAAGCAGCTAATTTGTGCGCAGCTTACCCCAAGCAGAGCATCCCTAGTCCTTAGCATGTTGATGGCAGGGTTCTAAATATGCTTGCCATTTTTCTAGCAAAGATTTCCATGTGATTATTATGTCAGTTGCAGAAAATCCATGCGTCAGCTTGTGCATGGCAGAGAATGTGATCAACATATTCCTGGCAATTGTGCACTTTATACTCAAATTCCACAATTTAATTAGCTTGTCTTGTGCAACATACTCCATATGCGATATAGGTCCTTGGAAGAATGCCTAATGTACCCAGCATGTCCTTGGAAGAGCGTTTGGTGTGCCAAACATTTCCTTGGTAGAGTGCACCATGTTGCACTCATTGTACCATGTTGTAGCATTATCCTAGGCTAGTCACTCAGTTTCCATCCATGGCTCAGTAGGTACCAATGTCTATGCCAAGCTTGCATTAGTGCTATTCAATGCTACACAAGCTTTCTTTTTGCCATTTATATTTTCTTGCAATTTAGTTAAGCCTAAAATTTGACAAGCATTCACATCGCTGCAAATTGCCTAACAGCCATTATATTCAGGATACTATGAATATGACTGAAGCCTGGATTACCCTTTGTAGAATGGGGGATGTAAGGTCAATAGGGAAGAAAACATGCTTCAGAAGGTGAACAGCCTCATAGCCAGAATTTAGGCCTATTCCTTATACGGTACTTCCACTTCTGTTTTTAAAGAGGAAGTAAACCCTCCTCAAAAATATGAAAAAAAAAAAACCCTGTAAGACAAAAGCATAATGAGCTATTATGCATCGCATACTAGCTCATTATGAAATATTTACCTTAGAACGAAGCCCCCGCAGTGCTGCCCGCTGAACGACAGGACGGTCGACATGTTCGGCTGTCCTGCTTCCTGGTTCGCATCCTCCGGCCATCTGTTTGGCCGGAGGCACGATTACGTCACTCCCGTACATGCGCGCTGGAGCCGCCGTTCACGGCACAGGGCTCTGAAGGAATGGAATGGGTGGCCGTTCCTTCAAGGCGCATGATGTCATCGGCTGCATTAAAATTAAATATCTCCTAAACGGTGCAAGTTTAGGAGATATTTACAGTACCTATAGGTAAGCCTTATTAAAGACTTACCTATAGGTACAAGTTCAAAGAGAGGGTTTACATCCTCTTTAACTTGATATAACAAATATACTGTAAGTAATACACAATTTAGTAATTTATTGTTAATATAAATGGACGTTCTAGTCTGCAGTTTGCTATGATCTTCTAAAACTGGGGAAACATTTAGTGAGCTTCTTTGTATTAGGCATTCTGTGCACTACTGGTGTTCAAAACTCCCATCAAAACTGTAATTTCAAGCTCATTTGAAAGTATTTCTGCTGCTCCTTGAAGTTCCTCTCTTATGAGAACACTGGGTTTAATTATGTGACTAGAGCAGAGACCTCTATCCAATCCCAATTGGATCCCAATCCCAATCAGCACTCAAGAACCAGGAAGTGGCTGCAGAAAGGAGTCTGCATTGTGATTTGCTAAATCTGTGCAATCTATTAAAATATTTTTTAAAAATAAATAAATATGCAGTACTGTGCAAAAGTTTTAGCCTCGGTTCACACTAGGGCGACCTGTGAGGCGACCTGGTCGCCTCACAGGTCGCGGCAGGTCGCCTCCCATAGGGAAGCTTCGGACCCGTTCTAATAGGAGCGACACAAGTCGCTCCGACCTAGAAAAAGGGTCCGGAGCTTCTTTGGGGCGACCAGGAGGCGACCGCCATAGACTTCAATGTTATAAAGTCTGTGGCGGCCGCTCCGAGGTCGCGGCGCGCTGCTCGCACCGCGATCTCGGAGGTCGCCCCGGGAAGTAACCTCGCGGTAGTGTGAACCGGCGCTTTGGAAGATGTGAAGAAATGCTGTAAAGCAAGAATGCTTTCAAAAATATGTTTTGTTTATTTTTATCAATTTACAAAATGCAAAGTGAGTGGACAGAAGAAAAATCTAAATAAAATCCATATTTGGCGTGACTACCCTTTGTCTTCAAACCAGCATCAACTTTTCTAGGTACAACCAGTGCTTGTGCACTGTTTTTAAAACAGTTTTTGAAGGAACTCGGCGGGTAGGTTTTTCTAAACATCTTAGAGAAATAACCACAGATCTTCTTTGGATGTAGGCTGCCCCAAATCCTTCTAACTCTTCATGTCATCCCAGACAGACTTGATATTGAGATTGGGGGACTTTTTGGGCCAAACCATCACTTTCAGGACACAGTGGACCAACACCAGCAGATGACATGGCTCCCTAAATCATCATGGACTGTGGAAAAGTTTGCATTTCATTTAGAAATCAAGGTCCCAGAGTCTGGAGGAAGAGTGGAGAGGGACAGAATCCAAGTTGCATGAGGTCCAGTCTGACATTTCAACAGTCAGTGATGATTTGGGGAGCAATGTCATCTGCTGGTGTTGGTCCACTGTGTTTTATCAAGTCCAAAGTCAGCGCAGCCCTCTACCAGGAAATTCTAGAGCACTTTATGCTTCCCTCTTGACCAGCTTTATGGAGATGCTGATTTCATTTTCCAGCAAGGCTTGGCACCTACCCACACTGCCAAAAATACCAATAGCTAGTTTTATTAATCATGGTATTGCTGTGCTTGAATGATCAGCAAACTCGCTTGACCTAAACCCCATAGAGAATCTGTGGGGTATTGTCAGGAGGAAGATAATAGACAACAGATCCAACAATGCAGATGACAAGAAGGCCGCTATCAAAGCATCCTGGGTTTCCATAACACCTCAGCAGTGCCAATGGCTGGTCGCCTCCATGCCACGTTGCATTGATGCAGTAATTCATGCGAAAGGAGCCCCAACCAAGTATTGAGTGCATACTACTGTATACTGTACATGGACATACTTTTCAGTAAGCCAACATTTCTGTATTAATAAACCTTTTTTTTTATTGGTCTTATGTAATCTATTTTTCTTAGATACTGAATTTTGGGTATTCACTAGCTGTAAAATTAAAAGAAAGAAATATTTGAAATGTATCGCTCTGTGTGTAACACATCTATTTAAAAATTATGAGTTTCACTTTTTGAATTTGATTTCTGAAATAAATTAACTTTTGGATGATATTCTAATTCTATGGGAGGCACCTGTATATATGTATATATATATATATATATATATATATATATATATATATATATATGTGTGTGTGTAAAAATGTGTGAACCCCTTGGAATTAAGTGATTTCCTGCAGTATATTGCCAGAAAATGAGGTCTTATCTAATTTAAAACATTAGACATACACAATGCGTATAAGCTGATTACACACAAATGATTCTGATTTCTCGTGTCTTTATTGAACACACACATTAAACAATCACAGTGCTGGAGGAAAAAGTAGGTTAGCCCATAGACTAATTACTTCAACGAAAGCTAATTGGAGTCAGAAGTTTGCACACCCCAGGGTCAAATTAATGAAATTAATTTAGAGGTGTGATTTTTTTTTTTTTATAGAAACACCTCAAGATAACAAAAAAGAAGGGGAAACCAGAGCAACACAGCAACAGAACCTGCCGCTGAAGCTTGGGCCTGTCTAACTTGTAGTAAATGCAAGTGGGCCTGCACTAAACTCTCTCTAGTCCCATAAACTTCTGTTCGCTGTAAAGTATCAGTAGCAAATATACAGCACAGAATACAGTACTGTATATATCACTTACTATTGTATATAGCAGAAAGTTGTAATAGCACACACCAACTCTGTCTTCCTTAAAGCACTCTCAGCTGTCCCTTACTCACACACAGGGACAAGCTCAGACATGTTTGGATGCTAGTCCGAACCCCAGTGATCGAGCCCACCAGGAAGCTGTCCCTGTACTGGGCCAATCATCTCCGGCTGGGGCATTCCTCATCCCACAGCCACACATATACAAACTTCAACACACTGACAAAGAGCTGTAAGTGTGTGGTCTGCAACTTACATTATAAGCATCATTAGCCAAAGCTGTGCACCTGACCAGAGGTGAGATGCTCTAGCATTGCATTATGAAACATTTGGCTAGCAATTGCATATAGTTTACTAGGATTTTTGGGGCTGACATGTATTTATTATGGAATTTGACATCTGTTTTGCTGCAAATACCTACACTCATGTCTCATATTCTGCTTAAAACAGCTGTTATGAAAAAAAAATAATCTGTGTAGTTTATAAAGTATACTACATTAAAACGGAGTTCCACCCAAAAGTTGAACTTCCACTTCAAGGCCTCATCCCCAGCTCCTGTTTGTGAAACTGAGCTTTTTGGAGGGAGGGGGTAGCAGGTACCCGATTTTGACAGGTAGTCACTCCTTCCTGAAGTTTTCTGGGACACATGACAGGTCCTAAAGACTTCAGAATCCATAAGAGAGCGCAGCGGGCACCTGGCTGTGAAGCCGCAAGCTGTCACAGCCAGGTGCCCATAGTAGAGATGCCGGTGCCGCCGAGGGAGGACACGGTGAGTGACTGTTTATTAGAAGTCAGCAACTACACTTTTTGTAGCTGCTGACTTTTAATAAACAAAAAATGACTGGAATTCCGCTTTAGGGCTGGAACCACACCTTTACCTTGTTGTAAGGCATGCTAAGATCCGAATTTATTAAAAGATGCCATTCATTTCACAGGAAATTTGTTTTACAGCTATACAAAAACACCAAGAAAAAGTAAATACTGTTATTTTTGTATTGGTTTATATTACACATCTAATATAAGATTATAGAAATTAGCTTTCTCTTATGTATCATATTGCCTTTGTTAAAAGACATACCCCATACCTCTCCTGTTGCATATTTGGCAATGTGTATTGCAGCATGACTCCCTTTATCCAGTGTATATTACTTGATATCAACTATAATCCTGCATGTCCTAGCTCCCATTATAGATCTTTCCTGATAACTATGCTTAAAATGTCGGTACTGTACTTTATCCAGGTGCAATATGCACAAAGGTCTATCAGTGCCACTTTCCTGCCTCCGTTAAGAAATATTAATTCGCTTGTTTAACACATATAAAACAGTTTAAAAAATGTTTATGTTAGTCTAAAACAGTTTTCTCAGAATTACGGCTTGAGGGTCAGATTCGACCCTTTGCTTGCCCTTATCTGGCCCTTTGGGTCATTCATTATTCCTCCCAATTATATGAGGCACTATTCCTTCCACTGACACCAACAGTGGTACATATTTTCTGACACTGACACTAATAATGGGGCACTATTCCTCCCATTAGTATCAATGATGGGGCACTATTCCTCCCACTGATACCAATGATGGGGCACTATTCTTCCCACTGACACCAATGATGGGGCACTATTCTTCCCACTGACACCAATGATGGGGCACTATTCTTCCCACTGACACCAATGATGGGGCACTATTCCTCCGACTGAAACCAGTAACAGGGCATTATTTCTCCCACTGACACCAATGATGGGGCACTATTCTTCCCACTGATACCAATGATGGGGCACTATTCTTCCCACTGACACCAATGATGGGGCACTTTTTCTCCCACTGACACCAATGATGGGGCACTATTCCTCCGACTGAAACCAGTAACGGGGCATTATTTCTCCCACTAACATCAATGATGGGGCACTATTCTTCCCACTGACACCAATCATGGGGCACTATTCCTTCCACCAATACCAATAATGGGTATTAGTTTTTGCTAGAAAAAAATATTTTAACCAGTTCTGGACCGGAAGAATTTCCCCCTTTAATGACCAGGCCCTATTTTGCGATTCGGTATTGCGTTAATTTAACGGACAAGTGCACAGTCATGCGACACTGTACCCAAATAAAATGAATGTCCTTTTTATCCCACAAATAGAGCTTTCTTTTGGTGGTATTTAATCACCTCTGCAATTTTTATTTTTTGCGCTATAAACAAAAAAAGAGCGACAATTCTGAAAAAAAACAATATTTTTCACTTTCTGCTATATAACATTCCCTAAAAAAATGTAAAAATCTAAATTTTTTAACATTTTGGGCCAATTTGTTTTCTGCTACATATTTTTGGTAAAAAAAAAACGCAATAAGCGTATTTTGATTGTTTTGCGCAAAAGTTATCGCGTTTACTAACTACGGCAAAGATTTATGTAATTTTTATTGTTTTTGTTTTCTTTACTAGTAATGGCGGCGATCTGCGACATTGCGGCGGACAGATCGGACCCCTAACTGACATTTTTGACACTTTTGGGGGGACCAGTGATATTACTACAGTAATCAGTGCTAAAAATATGCACTGTTACTGTAATAATGCCATTGCCAGGGAAGGGGTTAACACTGTGGGTGATAAATGGGTTAGCTGAGTTTACAACAGCTGACTGTTCTTCTCTCTCAGCGGGGAACGATCGCAGGTGTCAGGCGGCAATCGGAGCCGCCTGCCCCGTGCATCGGATTCCCCGCTGCCTGCGCGCAACGGACGTATCCCTACATCGGTTCGCGCAGGAGGGCAAGCCAGCCGCAGTATATATGCACGCATTCATGAAAGATAGAAGTTGTCAAACAAATCTGATTTCCTGAGAAGGTAAGTAAGATAAAGGGGTGGCTGTGGATGAAATATACTTACAGTAGTTTTTGCAAAAGTCTTTAACAGAGTTCCCCGCACACAACTAATGTGTAAGGTAACGTCTACAGGCTTGGAAAGTTCAGTTTGTAAATGGATAGAAAACTGGCTAAAAGACCGTATTCAGAGAGTAGTGGTTAATGATTCATGCTCTGAATGGTCTAAGGTTATCAGTGGTGTACCCCAAGGTCCTGTATTGAGACCCTTACTTTTTAACATCTTTATAAATGATATAGGGTCTGGGGTTAAAAGTACTATTTCAGTCTTTGCAAAGGACATAACTTCCTTACAGGATGTCTCCAACTTACAACTGACCTCAATGCACGGTCTAATTGGGTGACTAAGTGGCAAATGAAGTTTAATGTTGAGGTATGCACTTGGGGGCTAAGAATATGCATGCATCATACATAATCTTGTACTTTTTTTTGACGACAGGTGTCCTGCAATTCTGTTTGCGCGATTTTACCGAGATTTGTCGGGCGACAATCGCAGCAAAATCGCGCTGTGTTTGGGGTGTCATTGAAAGTCACGGGAATCACACGGGTGTCCTGCGATTTGCAATGATTCAGAATCGCAGGCGATTCTGCCCGTGATCCGAGACACCTATATGTGAATGGAGCCTTATAAACCTAGACAGCTAAGGCTCTACAAAATATTTATAGATGACATTGTTGTCATATAGGAAAGGGAACAAGGAAAGTTTGGATGAGTTCATATCCCATATGAATCAGAATGAGAAAAACATCCAGTTATCATGGACAGGCAATGAGGAGGAAATTAATTCCTTGATTTGAAGATCAGAATAGAAGAAGGAAGTATAAAAACGAAGACGCATTTTAAATGAACTGATCAGAACAGATACATTCCTCAGGATAGCTGCCATCACATGTTGTAGTTGCAAAATATACAAAAAGGGCAAAAAATGTGGTTAAAAAGAAACTGCACTAAAGAGGAAAAATTTGTAGAGCAAGCTGAAGAGATTGGAAAGAAATTCCTACAAAAAGGGGTATAAAAAGGATTTAATTAACAATCAGATACAAGTCAAAAGAGTAGAAAGAAAGAGAATAACCCAAGATAAGGATAAACAAAATGAAGAGGAGATGTTTGATATGGCCCTGATATTGCATTTCAGTATACAGCATAAAAAAATGTGAATACTGTACATTGTCAAAACACATTGGCCTATTCTTAAAATGGTAGTAAACCCAAGCATTAAAAAATCTGCTGACAGGCAGGGCCTTTAAAACAGAAAAGACCCTTTAGGTTTCGTCTATCATAAATAACCCCCCTGCCTGTCAGCGGTAATGCGATCTGAGTATTTACAGTCCCTCTCTGTGCCACAGTGAAGTGACTCCCGAGCCCATGTGTGGCCCAGCCATTCAAGTGGCTGAAAAAATAAACAATGTGGGGATCCCCCCCATCCATACTAGGCGCTTTGGGTCTAATATGGATTTTTAGCCAAAAATGTAAAAATAAAACTGTGTGGGGTATTAAAAGTGCAACAGTTTCTTTTTTCTCTCAGAATGCAAGGACAAAACTATCGCCACCCTTTAATATTAGGTAGCATGCCCCTTGGAAAAATACCTGAAATCAAATGCTTCCTGTAACCATCAATGAGTTTCTTACATCACCCTACTGAAGTTGTGGACCACTCTTTGGATCTCTCCACAGGTGCTCTATGGTAGGGCTTCACACACCCTCAAAAATTATCTCATGAAATGACACTTTTTTATGCAGAACGAAGTTACAAAAAAAATATTAACAACAACTTTATCAGAGCCAATCAGTGCAGCCTCATCAGTGCCCATCAGTGCAACATCTCAGTGCCGCTTATCAGTGCCCATTAGTGCCACCCCAGCAGTGCAGCCTTATCAGTGCCCATCAATGCAGCCTCACCAGTGCCCATCATGGCAGCCTCACCAGTGTCCATCAATGCAGCCTTTACCAGTTCACATCAATGCAGCCTCACCAGTGCCCATCAACACAGCCTGATCAGTGCCCATCAATGCAGTCTTATCAGTGCCCATTAATGCGGTCTCACCAGTGCCCACCAATGCAGCCTCACCAGTGCCCAGCAATGCAGCCTATCAGTGCCCATCCAAGCAGCCTATCAGTGCCCATCAATGCAGCCTCATCAGTGACTAACAATACAGCCAATCAGTGTCCATCAATTCAGTCTAATCTGTGCCCTTCAATGCAGCCTCACTAGTGCCCATCAATGCAGCCTATCAGTGCCCATTAATGCAGCCTCATTAGTGCCCATCAATGCAGGCTCACTAGTACCAAACTGCCCATTATTGCAGCCTGATCAGTGCCCATCAATGCAGCCTCATCAGTGCCTATCAATGCAGCCAATCAGTGCCCATCAATGCATCCTCACTAGTGAACATCAATGCAGCCTGATCAGTGCCCATCAATGCAGCCTGAGATCAGTGCCCATCAATACAGCCTCACCAGTGCCCATCAATGCAGCCTCATCAGTGCCTATCAATGCAGCTTATCAGTTCCCATCAATGCAGCCTCATCAGTGCCCATAAATTCAGCCTCATCCGTGTCCATCAATGCAGTCTCACCAGTGCCCAACTGCCCATTAATGCAGCTTTATCAGTGCCCATCAATGCAGCCTCACCATTGAACATCAGTGCAGCCTGATCAGTGCACGACAATGCAGCCTGATCAGTGCCCATCAATGCAGCCTGATCAGTGTCCATTAATTTGGCCTCACCAGTGTCCATCAATGCAGCCTGATCAGTGCCCATTAATGCAGCCTCATCAGTGCCTTTTAATGCAGCCTCACCAGTGCCCATCAATGCAGCCTGATCAGTGGCCATCAGCACAGCTTCACCAATTCACAGGATTAGAGAGAGGAGGGCCGGCCAGATCAGATAGAGCAGGGATCTCTCGCTGTGACACAGCATTGATTTGAATTGCCCAGCGGCCACAGTTAAACTAAGTTCCACTTCCTGGACCAGTTCCTATGATAGACGTCACACTACTTCAAATGTGCTGTCTATTATAGGAGCCAGTCCAGGAGGTGGGCCTTTAATACACTGTTGCCACTGGGCAATTTAAATTCATGCTGTGTCACAGCGGAAGATTCCAGCTCTGTTTGATCCAGTAGCACTCCCCCCCCCCACCTACAGAGGCTGCCCCACACTCACCCTCACCCTCATCCACTCGCCAAATGCGAGCAGGTGAGTGGAAATTTTGAGGGCTGCTCTATAGGATTTAGATCTGGACTCATTGCTGACCAGTTCAGTACTCTACAGTGCTTTGTCTTAAACCATTCCTGGGTGCTTTTTTACATGTGATTTATTTCGCTGTAAGACCCATGACCTCTGACGGAGACCCAACTTTGTGACACTGGGCCCTACATGTCACCCCAGAATTTTTTGACAGTGTTCAGATTTCATAATGCCATGCACATGGTCAAGACAAAAAAGAGAATGACCGCACTTCTGATGAATTTTCAAGGAAAGGAGTATCTTTATTCCACATCAATCAAATGGCAGGTACAGGTACACACTGTGATTGCAGGACATATGGGTTGATGAATAAGCCTTGGGTGATGAATAAGCGACATATCCAGTTGTGAAACGCGTCCACCGATTGTCCTGCAATCACAGTGTGTACCTGTACCTGCCATTTGATTGATGTGGAATAAAGATACTCCTTTCCTTGAAAATTCATCAGAAGTGCGGTCATTCTCTTTTTTGTCTGAAGCTATCCTGGATTGCGGATCCGACCTGCACCTGATCCTAGCCTCACCTGGAGCGGTCTACCCTGTTTGGACTATGCACATGGTCAAGACATCCAGTGCCTAGAGCAACAAAAGCAACCCCAAACATCAATGAACCTCCACCATGTTTGACTGTAGGGACTGTATTATTTTCTTTAAAGGCCTCTTTTCTATTTCTGAAAAGAGTAAAATTATGGGCTTTACCAAAAAGCTGTAATTTCGTTTCATCTGTCCACAGCACATTCTCCCAAAAGGATTTTGTCTTTCTCATGCAAGTTTTGACAAACTCCAATTAGTTTTTTTTCTGTTTTCTTTTCTGCAGTGAGGTCCCCCTGGATCTCCTTACATGGCGTCCCTGTTATTCAGAAGGTGACGTATAGTGTGAGCTGACACAGTTGTATCCTGCACCTGAAGGTCAGCTTGAATTTGTCTGGAAGTTGATTGAGGTTTTTTATCCACCATTCAAATAATCCTTTGTTGCAATCTTTGATCAATATTTCTCTTTCGTCCACGTCCAGGGAGATTAGCAACAGTGCCATAGGCTGTAAACTTCTTGACAATATAGCGCACAGTGGATACAGGAACATTAAGAGCTTTGGAAAAGGACTTGTAACCTTGAGATTGTCCATGCTTTTCCACAATTTTTGTTTTCAAATCCTCAGACGTTTCTTTGCAGCTCTTTCTCTTCTCTATGCTCTGTGTTGCTCACAGAGACACACAACAGAAAGGTTGAGTCAATTTTTCACCATTTTAACTGGTTGCCGGTGGGATATCTATATTGTCAGCACCTGTTAATTGATCAGTTCAATTACAAATTACAGGAGCATCACAAACTTGGAATACAATTATTTCTTACAATTTTGAGAAGGTGCCAATATTTTGTTCAGTCAATTTTTGCAGTTTTTCTTGGAATGTGTCAGATTTGGCTTTTTTTTTTCTCCACTTTTTAGTGTCATACCAATACAAACAAAATAAATAAACATGAGAATGCCTAAAGATTTGTTATTGCAACAATTTTCAAGGCGAAGTGGTGCATTATCTGACAGAAACGCAGGGGTGCCAATATTTTTGGCCATGGCTGTATGTGAATGAGTATTACTCATTTACCAAAACAAAGTGTCATAAATAAATAAAAACACATAGACAGTGTTTGACAAGTCCTTTATTAAAAAAGAAGTAAATCCAGCATCAATCACAATGAACGGCACCAATGATCCAAAACATTTTTTTAAAGTGCTCCGCACTCGGCACTTGCCGATGCGTGACATCTACGGTTCCCACTGATGACAGGTGACCCTTCCCCTTTGTTTACTTAACCTCCCTGACGGTATGATTATGTCAGGAATTCTGTACCAAAAGCGGTACAATTTTTTGCATGGAAATTTGGCGTTATGTATTATAGGCCTACAATTCTTAGTAATTACTGACTTAAACCTGACCAAAACAAGACTCTAGTAGACATCCCAGATGTGATAAATTTGAAACACAAACGCATGAATTATATTCTAATCAATAATATAATTTTATTATATAATATATAATATAATATATATATATTATATTATAAAATAAAATTATATTATTGATTCGATTATAATTCATGCGTTATATATTATACATATATATATATATATATGTGTGTATATATATATATATATATATATATATATATATTTGTGTATATATATATATATATATATATATATATATACTGTATATATGTGTGTGTATGTGTATATATATATATATATATATAGGTAGAGAAGGTAAGAGACACAGCTGCTCGCTCTGCAAATCTACCCCGAGCTTGACTCAGGGATGCCGATGATAGCATGGAAAATCCACCCTGAGTCACGCTCGGGGATACAGCTAAGCTGGTTAACGTCACTAGGCATCCGCCAACTGACAGCTCCGGTTCCGCAGAACCCCATGCCAATTTTTTTTTAACAAATTGGCGTGGGGTTCCCCTTAATATCCATACTAGACCTAAGGGCCTAGCATGGATTTTGGGAGGACCCCCATATCATCTTTTTATTTTAATTTTGCGTGGGGTTCCCCTTAAAATCCATACCAGGACTGATGTATTCGGAATTTGGATACATTTAAATTCAGAACGAAACAAACCACACATGTTTAGGCAGAACCTCCTCCAGTTCTCTTTAAAGATTGTTATTGCGAAAATAAAAAATAAAAATTTGCTTTGAAATATAGATTTGTATGAAGTTTTAAAACACTTTGCTGTTATTACTTTTTTATTCTCTATTCTGAAAGCTTTTTTATGTCGTGTGACTGGCTTAGCACCAATACAGTGGGGATCGAAAGTTTGGGCACCTCAGGTAAAAATTTGTATTAATGTGCATGAAGAAGCCAAGGAAAGATGGAAAAATCTCCAAAAGGCATCAAATTACAGATTAGACATTCTTATAATATGTCAACAAAAGTTAGATTTTATTTCCATCATTTACACTTTCAAAATAACAGAAAACAAAAAAAAAATGGTGTCTGCAAAAGTTTGGGCACCCTGCAGAATGTATAGCATGCACTGCCCCTTTTGCAAGGCTGAGACCTGCCAGTGTCATGGATTGTTCTCAATCATTGTCTGGGAAGACCAGGTGATGTCAATCTCAAAGGTTTTAAATGCCCAGACTCATCTGACCTTGCCCCAATAATCAGCACCATGGGATCTTCTAAGCAGTTGTCTAGAAAACTGAAACTGAAAATAGTTGACGCTCACAAAGCTGGATAAGGCTATAAGAAGATAGCAAAGCGTTTTCAGATGTCAATATCCTCTGTTCAGAATGTAATTAAGAAATGGCAGTCATCAGGAACAGTGGAAGTTAAAGCAAGATCTGGAAGACCAAGAAAAATATCAGACAGAACAGCTCGCAGGATTGTGAGAAAAACAATTCAAAACCCACGTTGGACTGCACGATCCCTCCAGAAAGATCTGGCAGACACTGGAGTTGTGGTACACTATTTCACTATAAAGAGATACTTGTACAAATATGGTCTTCATGGAAGAGTCATCAGAAGAAAACCTCTTCTACGTCCTCACCACAAAAATCAGCGTTTGAACTTTGCAAATGAACATATAGACAAGCCTGATGCATTTTGGAAACAAGTTCTGTGGACCGATGAGGTTAAAATTTAACTTTTTGGCCGGAATGAGCAAAGGTATGTTTGGAGAAGAAGGGGCACAGAATTTAATGAAAAGAACCTCTGTCCAACTTTTAAGCATGGAGGTGGATCAATCATGCTTTGGGGTTGTAGTGCAGCCAGTGGCACAGGGAACATCTCACGAGTAGAAGGAAAAATGGATTCAATAAAATGTCAGCAAATTTTGGATGGCAACTTGATGCCATCTGTGAAAAAGCTGAAGTTAAAGAGAGGATGGCTTCTACAAATGGATAATGATCCTAAACACACCTCGTAATCCACGGGGGATTACATCAAGAGGCGTAAACTGAAGGTTTTGCCATGGCCTTCACAATCTCCTGACCTCAACATAATTGAAAATCTATGAATAGACCTTAAAAGAGCAGTGTGTGACAGACAGCCCAGAAATCTCAAAGAACTGGAAGACTTTTGTAAGGAAGAATGGGCAAAGATACCTCAAACAAGAATTGAAAGACTCTTGGCTGGCTACAAAAAGCGTTTACAAGCTGTGATACTTGCCAAAGGGGGCAGTACAAGATATTAACTCTGCAGGGTGCCCAAACTTTTGCAGATGCCGTTTTTAAGTTTTCTGTTATTTTGAAAGTGTAAATGATGGAAATAAAATCTAACTTTTGTTGACATATTATAAGAATGTCTAATCTGTAATGTGATGCCTTTTGGAGATTTTTCCATCTTTCCTTGGCTTCTTTATGCACATAAATGCACAAATTTTTACCTGGGGTGCCCAAACTTTCGATCCCCACTGTAAGCGCTCCGTAGACACAGATTCATACATGAGCAGATCACAAGAAATTCCTCCCTTAGAACATGAGGACAGGAAAAACCTGGGAAACATCATGTGACCACTGAACAGCAAGACTTAAATAAGGTACTCAGGTGATTTTTTATATTAAAATAAATATAATATCATGATTTTTATACATAAGTAAAAAGGATAAAAGCAATTAAATGTACATTTAGTATTATTTTATGCAGCACAGCCACTTACAAATACAAACAGTAGAGGGCAGCAGATCTCTACAATGGCAAATGATAGTCTGCTTACTCACTATAGATGAAACTACCACCAATATACAGACCCAGTGATACCTAACTACTCAAAAGTTCTCAAATTATATTTCTGGAGGTCAGCAAAAACAGCTTTACTGGCTGTCAGGGGATGGAAAACCCGAAAAACACTTTTTGGAGTTGCCTAAATGCTCAGACACTGGGTAAGCGAAAATGATCCAGAAAATAAAGATAATTTTTATATATATATATATATATATATATATATATATATATATATATATATATATATATATATTATATAGTAGACACGATTCAACTAATGGCAACTAATGCAGCAATTCTTCCACCTTACCATAATTCTCTTCCCAATTTAGGGACCTTGGCTGTCAAACAGATGTTTTTTGTTTTTTTTAACATTACCAATATGTATTCTGCCACATATTTTTGGTAAAAAAAAAAAATACCAATAAGTGTATATTGATTTATTTGCGCAAAACGTATCACTTCTACAAACTAGGGGATACATTTATGTCATTTTTATTTATTTATTTTTTACTAGTAATGGCGGCAATCAGTGATTTTTAGCAGGACTGCGACATTGCAGTAGACAGATCGCACATCTAACTGACACTTTTGACACTTTTGGGGGGACCAGTGACATTACTATAGTAATCAGTGCTAAAAATATGCACTGTTACTGTACTAATGTCACTGGCAGGGAAGGGGTTAACACCAGGGACAATCAAAGAGTTAAGTGTGTCCCTAGGGAGTGCTTTCTAACTGTGTGGGGGATGTATTCACTGGATGAACACAGAGACCTGTGTTCCTAAATAGGAGGAACACAGAATCCCTGTGTTCATTGCTGACAGAACAGCGGTCTGCTGTGTTTACATCGGCAGACCGCCAGCCCTGCTGATTGGCCCCCTCTCTATCTGTTACCCAAAGCAACATACAGGTAGCTGACCTGTCGCAGTAAAACTACGGCGGCTGGTCAGCAAGTGGTTAAATTTTACTTCTTTTTGAAAGTCTGTCTTATCTTCATTGGTAAATCTATCTCAGACTTTTGCAAAACAGGCCGTCCAAGAATGCAGGCACTAAATACTGTCACAAATATTTTGTTAAATTAATCTGCCATAAATATTTAATATACTTGAATTTTGACAAATTTCCTGCCTGAAAGCAGTTTTTTTTATTTTAAAATAAATATCTTGTTTTAAAAAAAAAAATTAGATAGAATTTTGTACTATGTCAGGAATTTATTCATGCAGACTTACGTTTCTGAGGTCCATGTTAACAAAAATAGGTAAAGGGACATTTGGCAGGGGCCACCTATGTGACATCACTGTCATGTAAAAAGTCTTTACAACAAGAATTTCATGGAAAAAAAAAATTGGTCTGGAGCGTTAAAAAATTATATAGCAACACAATGCTGACATCTAGTGGTCATTTTAACAAACTTCTTTCTACCTTTCATAAAAATACATTGTAATAATGAACATCAGCTGTTCCTAAATACACTGATTATGCAGAGATGTATAGTAACTAAGTAGAACTACTTCACTACTGTACTTAAGTACCGAAAGGCGGTATCTGTACTTTCCTGGAGTAGAATTTTTTTCTCCTACTTCCACTTTTACTTCACTACATTTTTTCAATGATTTCAATACTTCTACTCCGATATTTTTTTTTTGTGCTGCATAGTTACTTGTTAAAATTATAAAAATTACCACTGCCAGAACAGTAGATGGCAGGTTTCATGAAGCTCAAAACATGTGTATTATCAGCGCATACGAAAATAAATGCTACTGTATGTATAAATAAAAGCTGCATTTGAAATAATAAAAAACAATATGATGTTCAAACTTTTGACTTCTTTCTATAAGAACTACATAACACAGTACTTGTACTTTTACTTTCAGTACTTGAGTAGCAACATTTTTAAAAAACTACTTGCAATACTTAAGTACAAAAAATGTTGAATACTTTAGTACTTCTACTCAAGTCACTTTTTGATAGAGCACTTCCACTTCTACTCAAGTCACTTTTTGATCGAGCACTTGTACTTTTACTCAAGTATGGGTTTCGAGTACTTTACACAACTCTGTGATTATGCCAAAACTCTTTTTATACAATGGCATGCAACATTGAAGTTTGGGATTCCTGATCAGTGTCTGCTTTGCATACATTCATATGACCATGTGACCCACTAAAGTAAAGAACTATTCTCATACATGAAATGTGTGCCTTTTTATCGTTTTGTTGGTGACAGGTGAATTACAATACCCCTTTCAAAGTCAAACCAATAATTCATCAACCCATGCTTGATTCTTGGATGTGAATAGATAACGAGCCAGATTTCTCATTAAGCACCTGAAGTAATGTCAACTCACCCTAGAATCCAGGGAGTCACTTTGTTTTTTACCCCTCTCTCCATTCAGGATGTTCAAATCACCCCACATTTTTCTTATTCAATAGAGACTTGACCTGGCCATATTCCCTGATCCACATTGTGCAAGATAGTCCTGATATGTTCATTTTTTTTTTTATGCAGTGTTGCTGTTTTGGGTTTAGTTACTGAAAATCTGAAAATGCATAGTACTACTTAATTTGCTATCCACCCTGGATATACGTAGAAAGAGACAAAAAGAGTATTCTACAGGGCAACTCTGGGGAACCATCAACATGTCGGAATGGAGAGTGGCGCATACGAATCTCCTTGACAAATTGGGTTCACACAGGTGCACTGCTGAGACTCAGAACATGGGGCAATTAAATTTCTCACCCTGAATATACAGTCACAAAATGAGTACACCCCTCACATTTTTGTAAATATTTTATTATATCTTTTCATGTGACAACACTGAAGAAATAACACTTTGCTACAATGTAAAGTAGTGAGCGTACAGCCTGTATAATAGTGTAAATTTGCTGTCCCCTCAAAATAACAACACACAGCAATTAATGTCTAAACCGCTGGCAACAAAAGTGAGTACACCCCTAACTAAAAATGTTCAAATTGGGTCCAAAGTGATAATATTTTGTGTGGCCATCATTATTTTTCAGCACTGCCTTAACCCTCTTGAGTTCACCAGAGCTTCGCAGGTTGCCACTGAGGTCCTCTTCCACTCCTCCATGACGACATCATGGAGCTGGTGGATGTTAGAGACCTTGCGCTCCTCCACCTTCCATTTGAGGATGCCCCGCAGATGCTCAATAGGGTTTAGGTCTGGAGACATGCTTGGCCAGTCCATCACCTTTACCCTCAATTTCTTTAGCATGGCACCTCGTCTTGGAGGTGTGTGTTGGGGTCGTTATGTTGGAATAGTGCCCTGTGGCCAAGTCTCCAAAGGGAGGGGATCATGCTCTGCTTCAGTATGTCACAGTACATGTTGGCATTTATGGTTCCCTCATTGAACTGTAGCTTCCCAGTGCTGTCAGCACTCATGCAGCCCCAGACCATGACACTCCCATCCCCATGCTTGACTGTAGGCAAAACACACTTGTCTTTGTACTCTTCACCTGGTTGCCGCCACACACGCTTGACACCATCTGAACCAAATAAATGTATCTTGGTCTCATCAGACCACAGGACATGGTACCAGTAATCCATGTCCTTAGTCAACTTGTCTTCAGCAAACTGTTTGCAGGCTTTCTTGTGCATCATCTTTAGAAGAGGCTTCCTTCTGGGAAGACAGCCATGCAGACCAATTTGATGCAGTGTACGGCGTATGGTCTGATAACTTTGATGACCCCCCACCCCTTCAACCTCTGCAGCAATGCTATTGGAACTCATACGTCTGTTTCCGAAAGACAACTTCTGTATATGACGCTGAGCACGTGCACTCAACTTCTTTGTTTGACCATGGCGAGGCCTGTTCTGAGTGGAACCTGTCCTGTTAAACCACTGTATGGTCTTGGCCATCATCATCATACTACAGATCACTCAGTTTCAGGGTCTTGGCAATCTTCTTATAGCCTAGGCCATCTTTATGTACAGCAACAATTATTTTTTCAGATCCTCAGAGAGTTCTTTGCCATGTTGAACTTCCAGTGACCAGTATGAGAGTGATAACACCAAATTTCATACACCTGCTCCCCATTCACACCTGAGACCTTGTAACACTAACGAGTCACATGACACCAGGGACGGAAAATGGCTAATTGGACCCAATTTGGACATTTTGATTTAGGGGTGTACTCACTTTTGTTGCCAGCGGTTTAGACATTAATGGCTGTGTGTTCAGGTTTTTTGAGGGGACAGCAAATTTACACTTTTATACAAGCTGTACACTCACTACTTTACATTGTAGCAAAGTGTCATTTCTTCAGCGTTGTCACATGAAAAGATATATAATAAAATATTTACATAAATGTGAGAGGTGTACTCAGTTTTGTGAGATACTGTATGTCTGTTTTTGTTCTTTGTATGTTAAGGTGACCAAGTTTTAAAAATAAAATTTGGGTGCACTCTAACCATACCCACTTAAAGTAGTCGGTAATGCAGAGTTCAGTGATAAGTAGTAAGTAATGCAGAGTTCAGGGATCAGTAGAAAGTAACACATTGTGCAGGGGTCAGTGGTACTGCAGTGTTTAGGGATCAGTAATAAATAACACATAGTTCGATAATCAGTAGTAACACAGATTGCAGAGGTCAGTAGTAAGTAACAAAGAGTTCAGGGATCAGTAGTTCATCATGCAGAGGGCTGAGGTCATAAGTAAAACATGGAGAGTGCAGGGGTAAGGAGAATGTAATGCGGAGGGAAGAGGTCAAAAGTATGCAACGCAGAGTGCTAAGGTTAGTAGTATGTAATGCAGAGTGCAGAGGTCATCAATAACTAATGTAGAAGACAGAGGTCAGTGGTAAGTAGGATAAAGTTCAGTGTTCAGGAATAACACCAGGCCCTATTTTGCGATTCGGCACTGTGCTATTTTAACGGACAATTGTGCGATGATGTACCCAAATGAAAAGAATGTTCTTTTTTCCCACAAATAGAGATTTATTTTGGTGGTATTTGATCACCTGTGCGATTTTTTTTTTTTTTTGGCGCTATAAACAAAAAAAGAGCGACAATTTTGAAAAACAAAAAACATTTTTTTTCACATTCTGCTATATGACAACAGCTGACCGTTCTTCTCTCTCAGCGGGGAACCATCGCGGGTGTCAGGCGGCAATCGGAGCTACCTCCCCACTGCATCGGCTTCCCCACTGACGAGCTCGCCCTCTAGACTCCTGAGAGCGAGCGACGTATACCTACGTTGTTTTGCCCAGGAGCGGCTGCCTGCCGCAGTATATCTGCGGTGGGCGGTCCTAAAGTGGTTAATACACAGTTTAGGGGCCAGTAGTATGTAATGCCGAGTGCAGAGGTCAGTAGTAAGTACTACAGAGGGCATAGGTCAGTAGTAAGTAATGCACAGTTCAGGAGTCAGTAGTAAGTAATGCAGGGGGCAGAGAGCAGATGGCAGTAATGGGTATTGTACAGTTCAGGGGCCAGTAGTATATAATGCAAAGATCAGGGGTCAGTCATAATTAATACATAGGGCAGAGGTCAGTAGAGAGTACAGTTCCGGAGTCAGTAGTAAGTAACACAGAGGGCATGAATAAGCAATGTACAGTTCTGAGGTCAGTAGTAAGTAACACTGAAAGAAGATGTCGGTAGTAAGTAATACACAGTTCAGGAGTCAGGAATAAGTAACACAGAGGGCAGGAATAATCAATGCACAGTTCTGAGGTCAGTAGTAAGTAACACTGAAGGAAGATGTCAGTAGTAAGTGATGCACAGTTTAGGGGTCAGTAGTACAGTATGTAATCTCGAGTGAAAAGTTCAGTAGTAAATCAAGCAGAAGGCAGAGTTCAATAGTAAGTAAGGCCAAGATCAAAGGTCAGTAGTAATGCAAAGGACAGAAGTCAGTGGTGTGTAAGGCAGAGCACAGTAGTATGTAATGCAAAGTGCAGAAGTAGGTAGTAAGTAAGGCAAAGGGTTTAGGTCAGTAGTAAATAAGGAAGAATGCAGAGGTCAGTAGTATGTAATGCAGAGGTCAGAGGTCAGTAGTATGTAATGCAGAGGTCAGAGACCAGTAGTAGGTAATGCAGAGGGCAGAGGTCATTAGTATGTAACACAGAGGGCATAGGTCAGTAGTATGTAACACAGAGGTTAGTAGTAGGTAACACATAGGTCAGAGGTCAGTAGTATATAATGCAGAGGTCAGTAGTATATAATGCAGAGGGCAGAGATCAATGGCCAACACACAATCACAGGCAGACCCATGGACTAAGCTCTCTTATTCTCTTCTAGGCTACACAGATAGAAATCACTCTGATCAGAAAGCTGTGCTATAAAGCCACCTTACAAATCCATTAGCCTTCCTTATTTACCGAATGTGTTGGACTAACATTACTGCAGGTCAAAAGGGTTTGTGGATCAGCCCCCAGCAGGCTGTAGAACATTAGGCATTGCTAACTTTTCTTTCCCCTCACATGAAGAATCCTTGATATTTCCTCTTTGACACAGGAAGAGCTTAGGTGTTACTCAACAATCGCAGATCTTCCTTGATACAATCTTCTTTCCTTCCTCTGAGCAAGAATCCATCACAGTGTCCAAGTATAACTAAACTCTCCATGTGCCGAACGAATGTGGGAAAAGCATAAAACTGACATAAAAGGTAAAATAATTTATAAGACAGGCACATCATGCCTTATATATCTTGTCCAGGACTTCTAAAGAAATGCCGAAATGAAGAAATCTGTGATGAAATGCATTGTTTACGTGTGATTTACTTTCATACAGGTTGAGGCTGCTAAATAAAATGCTGTTTATTGCCTATTAGAAAAATTGTCAGGCAGTTCTTTTAGTTTTGTGTATGGTCTTACCCATGTAATATAAGTCACATATGCACTTATACTTTTGTCCAATATGTGGATAATAAAAGGTTTTATCCTGGATCATATCAGAGCAATACATTTAGAAGGACATCGAAATGAGGGGATCCCAAAAAAGTGAACTGCTCAACAGTTTTTTGGAATATGTCATAATCAGCTTTAAAGCTGAATTAAGGCTGAATACCAGGTTTTTGAAGTGCATTGATCAAGCTTGGGCCAATGTAACTATGCATGTTCCATACCTGGCTAATCCCCATGAAAGTTGGAAATCACTCTTCTAGATACAACTACTACCGTGATCATAGCAGCTAGCTTCTAGATCCTATGCCGAGCTCCTGCCCTGCTGCATAGTAAGCAAAGGAGGTCATTCACTTGGCACTGGCTCCATTTAGTGAACACTTTGCATTTTTTCAATGAATGTAAAGCATTTTCTGATTGAATCAGGTGGAGAGACAGAGCCTTTTTATAACATTCCTGAGCATCTTTAATAGTGTTGATCAATTTCTCCGGAATCTCCTGTATTGTAGTTATTCTGTTGGTAACAACAGGAATTGGATTTGAGATAGTCCACCCAGTTATCCTGAAGATAACTGGCAAAAGCATCAAAAAAAGGTACTGCTCCACAGCTTGATTGGTCCACTCAGTCTGGCCATTAGAAAGGCAATGAAAAGCAGATGACAGATTAACAGTAACATCTGATGATGAGCAAAAGCTTTTACAGAATTTTGAAGTAAACTGCACACCTATATCTGACACTACATCATCAGGGATACCATGTAGTTTAAAGATTTCCTGAACCATCATTTTGTTCAGCAGAGGGAACCCCTTAACTGGTATAAAATTAAAAAATGTTAGTGATACGGTCGACAACTACCACGAGTCATGCACTAACCTGAGGGCATCGATTCAGTTTCATAGAGACAGTCTGAGTCCAAAAGCCTTTCTTATACCCAAGCTAATGTTCTTAGGAGGATGATTGAGAATTGGGTCATTCCCATAACCCTCTTTGAAGAGACTCAAGAATATCTAGGAACTTGTGTCTCCTAGGAAGTTCCTTTGAGGTAGACATTCAAAGTTGCCTTCCTGGCAGTGGAGAGGCTCAGACAGCATCCTTGATAAGGATCTTCCCTACCCTACCACTCCTTGACCCAGGTCAAAAAGAGATAATAAAATTAAACTTGGAAAGGAAAAGAGACCAAAGTGCAAGTCTAGAAGATACTCTCTTAGCAAAACAAATAACTTCCAAACTTTTATGATCAGTGAGAACAGTTACATGATTTTTATACCCTTCCAACAGAAGCCTTCATTCAGAAAAGGCTTCCTTAATTACCAGCAACTCTTTATTCCCAATGTCATAAATCTTTTCAGCTGAAAACATTAACCACTTAAGCCCCGTAGGATTTGGCTGCTCAAAGACCAGGGCCTATTTTGCGATTCGGCACTGCGTGACTTTAACGGACACTTGCGTGGTTGTGCGACGCTGTACCCAAATTAAATTGATGTCCTTTTTTTCCCCACAATATAGCTTTCTTTTGGTGGTATTTGATCACCTGTGCGATTTTTACTTTTTGCGCTATAAACAAAAAAAGAGCGACAATTTTGAAAAGATAACAATATTTTTCACATTTTTTTATATGAAATTCTCAAAAAAAATGTAAAAATCTAAATTTTTTAACATTTTAGGCCAATTTGATTTCTGCTACATATTTTTGGTAAAAAAAATAGCAATAAGCGGATTTTGATTGGTTTGCGCAAAAGTTATTGCGTTCACTAACTACGGGAAAGATTTATGTCATTTTTATTGGGTTTTTTTTTTAACTATTAATGGTGGTGATCTGCGATTTTTTTTGCAGGACTGCGACATTGCGGCGGACAGATCGGACCCTTGATTGACATTTTTGACACTTTTGGGGGTACCAGTGACATTACTACAGTAATCAGTGCTATACATATGCACTGTTACTGTAAAAATAACACTGGCAGAGAAGGGGTTAACTTTATTAGTGATCAAGGGGTTAAGTGTGTCCCTAGGGGCGTTATTCTAACTGTCAAGGGGTGTGGCTTGTGATGTAACCACAGAAACATACGATCCTACATAGCAGGATCGTATGATCTCTGCAGTTACACCAGGGAGAATGACAGGCGGCTTTGTTTACATTAGCCGCCTGCCTTTCTCCCTCTCCAGCGGGAAATCGCGAGTGACCAGCGGACATCGGAGCCACCGGTCACTCACGCGGGGATGTTACTGAACGAGCGGAATCGGGAGCGCACCTCCGGCGGCGCACGCTCGCCCCCTAGAGGCTCGTGGGCGAGCAACGTAGCGATACGTCGCTTTGCCCAGGAAGGGCTGACCACCGCAGTATATGTACTTGCGTCGGTCAGCAAGTGGTTAAACAAGTGAAATAAGCACAAGGATGAAGCTGTATCTTATCTCCTCTTTGCTGAGAAAGGATAGCTCCCAAAGCAGAGTCTGAAGTATCCACTTCCATGATAAAAGGTAGTTCAGGATCGGGATGTACCAATACAGGTGCAGAAGTGAATAGAGTTTTTAGCTTACAAAAAGCAGCCTGTGCCTCAGGTGACAAAACAAAGGTCACTTTCTTTCAAATGGCTCTACAGCCATTTGGAAGGTGCTCCGGCATGCTGGACACTGTCCTGATTGCTTTGTGTTCATTGTGGAATGATACGCTTTTAACACTTTTGTGCTTGTGAGTATATTTCTTTCCATTACATTTTAATAAAATTTCACTTGGTTAATGCACAAGGTTGGTGGGCCCTCATTTTGTTCCTTTTTGCAGGAACAAAGAATCTGTTGTCATATGACTGGGTAGATACCACATCAACTTATGGTTTCTTGATTTGAGAACTTCTTTAATGAAGGTATTTACAATGTTCCTCGCAATGGGAGGAAAAAAAATTTATAGTCCGTGCTCCCCAGTCGATGGAGGGATTTCGGGTAGAAAACCAAGAAATGCCCAGGGTGACAGGAAATTGCGGTGACGAACCAGAGGAACCCTTTCATGGATAACAGGTCCTGATGATAAAGGTGAACCATCAACTGTCTCCATATCAGTAGGGTTTACTTTTTATTTGAGTATTATTGCTTTGGGCAAATTCTAAAAAACACCAAATAGAGAGGGAAAAGAGGAATGGGACTTTTCATGGTGCCATGGCTCTCAGGAATAAACTCACAACAAAATTTTCATAAATTACATGAAAAACCATATTTTCCATCCGTCCAGCAGATCGGATGGGATCGTGTGAGAACGGACCGACGGTCCGTTCCCATCCAATTCCCCCATAGAGATGTATGGGGAACTGACAGCTGTGTCTCCGCACAATCCTAATTTCTTCTATTCAAAATTTGAATTTTCGGAAGATGGTTATATTCTATTTTATTCGATTCTATTCTATTATTTTATATTCTATTTTTATTTTATTTGCTATTCTATTCTTTCTATTCTTTTCTAATCTATTCTATTGGACATTTTAATTTTCAAAGACGGTTATATTCTTTCTATTCTTTTCTATTCTATTCTTTTCTATTGTTTGTTTCTATTCTCCTCTATTATTTTCTATTCTATTCTTTTTTCTATTCTATTCTTTTTTATCCTATTCTATTCTAATCTATTCTATTCAACTTCAAATTTATTTTATTCGAAGTTAGAATTATATTCTTTCAATTGTATTATATTCTATTTTTTTATACTTCTATTCCATTCTGTTATTTTATATTCTTTTCTATTCTATTCTAATTTATTAAAATTCAAATGTAAAAATTCAAAGAGTTCAAGGTTATTCTATTCAAAATTAAATTCAAATTTCGGAAGACGGTCTTATTCTTTCTATTTTATTCTATTATATTATATTGTTTTTTTCTATTATATTATATTATCTTCCATTCTATACTATTCTATTCCTAATTTTATTGAATACCTAATTCAAATCAATTCTATTATTTTTGATTCAAATATTCTTTGCAAATCTATTCTTTTCACGTTCAAATTCATTCTATTTAAAATTCAAATTTTGGAAGACAATTATATTCTTTCTATTTTTTTCTTTTCTGTTATATTGTTTTATCTATTCTGTTCTATGCTTTTATTTTCTATTCTATACTATTATATTCCTAATTCTATTATATTCCTAATTCTATCATATTCTTTTCTATTCTATTCTTTTCTTTCTATTATATTCCTTTATTTTCTATTCTATTTTATTCTATTCTTTTATTTACTATTCTATTCTATTCTATTCTTTTCTGTTTTACCCCTATTCTTTTCTATTCTTTTTTTATTCTATTCTATTATATTCTATTCTATTCTGTTCCTTTGCTTTCTATGCTATTCTATTCTGTTTTACTCTAATGATTTCTATTCTATTCCCCTATGTTATTTTATATTCTATTCTTTTCTATTCTATTAGTTTATTTTCTATTCTATTTTATTCTATTCTTTTATTTTCTATTCTATTCTGTTCAGTTTTTACTTAATTCTATTTTTTTATTTTCTATTCTATGGTATTCTATTTCTTTATTTTCTATTCTATTTTATTCTATTTTTGTTTTCAAATGTCTTGTTTTCATGTCATTTCCCAATTTGAATCGAATTACGGACAAAAATGTTTTTCCTTATTTCAGATTTGTTTAATTTCGTTACTATTGTAATTTGGAAGTTGAGATACATCCAAATCTCCAAATAACGAAAAACAATTGTCTGAATTTCGATTTGGAATGAAACAAACCGCACATGTCTACTTGTCTCTACCATGCCTGCCCTTTCACCACAATTTCAAGTTCAGATTTTTTTTGGGTAGGTAACACCATACTCTTGCAGCTCAATAATTTGCTGCCTGCCTGAAAAGAGTGACAGAAGCTGCTATAGTGGCCTCCATGTTTAAAGTCAAATTATTCTGTCATGGTCAGGGGTCAGGCTTGAAGGCCAGTAGCTATAGCAGTATAAAGAATCACACGGTAAGCAGCAGAATAAATACAAAAGTAGATCCCTTTAGCAGGTGGCCTGAGCTCACCCGAGGCGTGGGGTCTAAGCACTAACTGTTCTTTTTCAGAGCTCTTGATGGTGTAGATGGGTTTTGCAGAAATCCTCAGGATGCTCCAGGATTCTCCACCAAGAGGTTAACAAGCAGGGGTCTTGTAACAGATGTAGCAGGTTGGGATCAGGCAGAAGCAAACATGATGAATAAGCCAAAGGTGGATAACAAGTGTGTGATGGATCACCTGGCACCCCTGAGTGCCTCTGCCAAATGGTACCTCCAGTCTTCCAAACCCTTCAAGCAGACCGATAGCTAATACCAGCCCTTTTCTCCAAGTATCCTACCCAGACAAGATGTTGAGGTAAAACCAAAAGAATTACTTTTTAAAACCCAGACACATACTTTATACCCCCAGGAGGACATACATCTCTTGGGGATATTAGCACGGATAAGATAAGATGTACAACCAGTAAAAATGTGACAATGTAACCTTTAAATATTGAACTAAATATCAGCTAGGCATCTAGACAAGTCTTATTAGTATGGCTAGTAGTCACAGGAATTCCCCACCCTGCCTCCCTCTTCTATGTGCCGGAAAACATGTTCACATTAATGCCTCGTACACACGCATCGATTATTGGCCGGTAATTTCGGCCAACGTCCGATAGGCCGATTTTCGGCTTGTTAGTATGATGCTTTTGACAACCGACTCCGACTTTTCGGCCGAATAAAATATGGTGTGCAGGCTATAAAATTTTTGTTGGCCGTCAACACAACGGCCGATTTTCCGTCAGTCAGTACAGATTTCGGCAGACAAAAATCTGATGAGCAAGACTGGGCATGCTCAGAGAAGAAAAAACACACGGAAAGTAAACCAGCACATGACATCACTTCTGAAGTAGATTTTTGTTGGTCGAGAAAATTTGTGTGCAGTCTAGGCACATTCCAACCAACAAAACACAACTCTGGACAAAAGTCGGACCATCGGTCGGCCAATAATCGCTGCGTGTGTACGAGGCTTTAGTCATAATTAGCCAGGGTGTGCCCACCAGGATGCACAGAAACGGTTCCACAGCCCCAGACACATAAAGTACATTACACAACTCATTTCCAAATGTCCCACCCCAGATCCAGCTCAGATCTAGATTACCAAGTTGCACATCTTCAGCAGAAATAGTATAAAAAGGTAATAATTTAACTTTTGTAGTAGCCAGGGCAGAATAGGCAAATGCTGAATTATGTAGTTCTCAAGAACCAGCCGAGGCAAGATAAAAAATATGCCCCAGAAGAGTCCATGATCTGTTCAACACAATGTTCCCGCAGAAGCACCACTGTTCTGGGGACTTCCTGGCCGCATAATCCAGGTAGATACTCCCGGCCAGTCAAAGGGTTTCAGGACCTGACACTACTTCATGCTCTGACTGGGAGAAGCAGACAAAATTTGCAGTCTCCCCCATGGGCTATATTCGGTGGGTGGAAGGATGGCCTATAGTCCCCTCCAAAAGGCAATGTCCCAGCTGGGTCAGAACAAAGTGAACTGAGGTTAGGATCAGGCGTGGAAGTGTAGTCAGAGGAAAATAACAAGAGGTAGTGAAGAGACGGACAGCAGCTGGACAATAATCTGGCAAACAGGAAGTACAGAACCATTACTTAAAAGATAGTTCATGGGAGGAACAAGGCGTTCAAGGTTCAACAGAAACAAGATATAAAGTAAGGATGTCTAAGGAATCAGGCACAGAGCTTTCAAGTGGCACAGTAAGAAGTGCTACTGCCAGACACAATAGAGGTTCTGGGTTCAGGTCTGGATTCTGACAGTAATATTGGGATTCGGGAATGTTATCTTTATTTATTACCTGTTCCCTTGAAGGCATTTTGATTTTGTATAGGTCTTAAAGCTTTCTCTGTGATTTCTTACAGTTCATTTACATGGGTGCTCAACCCCATTTACTTCTGTCTTAGTGCTGAGCTGCATGCAGGAAGCCTGTATTAATGAATGGACATGCATCAGCTTTACAGACTCGCTCACACAGCAGCCCTGGATGCAAAAGTAGGCAGATGACTAAATATTACCCTTGTCGAGGATTCAAAGGGTAAATGTTCTGTGTTATAAGGATTACAGTGTGTGCTGTGGTGTGCCTTCCCCTGCATGTGTCACTTGCTCAGTGGCGGCTGGTGCTCAAAATTTTTGGGGGGGGCGCAAACAGAAAAATGTAATAGGCATTGCTTTGCGGCAAAAGACGCTGTAAAAAATTGCATGACTTTGAGGTTGTTAAAGTGTGAAAGGGGCCTTCAGTAATTAAGGTATATTGTGCCCCCTTTCAATGCAGAGAGACCAGCGTGCCCCATTTCAATGCAGAATGACCAGCGTGCCCCCTTTCAATGCAGAGTGACCAGCGTGCCCACTTTCAATGCAGAGAGACCAGCGTGCCCCCTTTCAATGCAGAGAGACCAGCGTGCCCCCTTTCAATGCACAGTGACCAGCGTGCCCCCTTTCAATGCATAGTGACCAGCCTACATGCCCCCTTCAAAGCAGTGACCAGCGTACATGCCCCCTTCAATGCAGAGACCAGCGTACATGCCCCCTTCAATGCAGTGACCAGCGTACATGCCCCCTTCAATGCAGAGATCAGAGTGCGTGCCCCCTTCAATGCAGTGACCAGCATACATTCTCCCAATGCAGAGATCAGCGTGCGTGCCCCCTTCAATGCAGTGACCAGCATACATTCCCCCAATGCAGAGATCAGCGTGCGTGCCCCCTTCAATGCAGTGACCAGCATACATTCCCCCAATGCAGAGATCAGTGTGCGTGCCCCCTTCAATGCAGTGACCAGCATACATTCCCCCAATGCAGAGATCAGCGTGCGTGCCCCCTTCAATGCAGTGACCAGCATACATTCCCCCAATGCAGAGATCAGAGTGCGTGCCCCCTTACTTACATGGAGCAACAGCGGCGGCGGGCGACTTTTCCTCAGGAGGTCAGACCTCGTGGTCAGTCAGTCATGAGAAGTGAGCTGTAAAGACCATACATGTAAAGATCTGATCAGAGTTTATCGGTGGAGTTACCCCAGAGCAGGACCCTGGCATGGGTCTGAGGATTGAGTTCCAAAAATGTGACCTGCATTGAAGTGTGTTGCACTAAATTAACACCTGAATTTCTGGAGATGTATGACAAAGTGTTTGTAACAAATGCCTTTTATCAAGTAAAGAAGATACTGGTTGTGAGAAAATGTTTGGTCTGATTCTTGTGAAGGAGAGGGTGAATCTACATTGAATGTGAATTGGGGAACAAAGTGTGCACCTTCAAGTTAACCCTTTGGATGGTTAAATGTAAAAGTGCAGGAAAAGGAGCAGCCAGCTCTGGAGCAGTGGTGGTTGGTGACAGAGGTTCCGTAGGTAGGATGGTCTGTCATGTGAAGCATCCTCCTAAGAAGTCAGGTCTCAATCTTAGGGCCCACTGCAGAATGGAACTGGTCCTAGGGACCTTGCCTCTGGAACCACGGTAGGCAGGGCCTCACAATATGTGCAGTGGCTTCCTTCCTAGCCTATGGGCTGAAGCAGGGAAATTGTTGTGTGATGAAAAGTCAGTGGGAATCAGTACTCAATGCTGTTCCCCTTACAATGTCTCTTTAGTTGGTGCCGGAACAGGTGTTACTGACAGGTGAAAGGAAGGTTACCCTTCCAAGTGTAAGGCCCAGTGACAGAGACAGTAACAATTCCAACAGCATGCAGTTCCCTCATGCTAACACAGGCTCTGCACCAGGTTCCGTGTACCCATCCCTGCGTAGCTGTCACACTCAGCTGACAAACACATTTTCATGGGTTTTTACACCTGCAAAGCTCTTACCCTCCTCTAAAACTGCTCTCCTCCCCTTGCCCACATTTGAAGCTTAATTCATGTGCAAAAACACTTGCACAAAACTTGTAAAATGCAAAAAAAAAATGCTTCAAAACCACATACAAGTGCGCTCTGCTCAGGTGAGAATGCAGGCTTAACGTGCACCTGTGTCCAGACTATGCTCATTAAGGCATTTTCATATTCTTGACTAGGGATGATCGAACTTTTCAAAAGTTCGGTTAGGCCAGAACATCCGAACTACCCGAAAGTTCGGCCCGGATTTCAGAACCTTCGGTAATCAAAAACACAATTTTGAAGCCCTAAAACCCAATAAATGCCCCTAAAAAGTGCCTAGGGTTCTGGGTCATACCCCAGGGACTATTAATCACAAAAAAAAGTTCTTAAAAATTGTCATTTTTGATAGAGAGCCAAATATTGGAAAAATTAAAAAAAATAAATAAAAAAAATAAAAAATGTCTTTGGATTTAGTATCTGGGGGGTCTAAAAGGTGTACCTGTGAAGTTTCAGCTCTGTAGCATGTCGAGAACCATAAAAAAAAAGATTGTTTGTATTAGAACACTTTCAGCACAGGATGTTGGCTTCTCGCTTTTCACACCTTGCTGGTTTAATAGCAGGCGTTTTTTTGGGCATTTTTTTGGGTTCTTTTGAGGCAGGAAAAACATCTGAACTTGTGTATACGGGTATATATACCACTATACACAAGTTCAGATGTTTTTCCTGACTCCAAAAACCCCCAAAAAATGCCCAAAAAAACACCTGCTACTAAACCGGCAAGGTGTGAAAAGAGCAAAGCCATATTACAGATCTATAATTGCACTAATACAAATGATCTTTTTTTATGGTTCTGGACATGCTACAGAGCTGAAACTTCACAGGTACACCTTTTAGACCCCCCAGACACAAAATCACACAAAAAAAGTTCTTAAAAATTGTCATTTTTGATAGAGAGCCAATTATTAAAAAATAAATAAATAAATAAATACATTTCTTTGGATTGGCACTCTATCGAAAATTTATCAAAAATGACAATTTTTAAGAACTTTTTTTGTGTGATTTTGTGTCTGGGGGGTCTAAAAGGTGTACCTGTGAAGTTTCAGCTCTGTAGCATGTCCAGAACCCCCCAAAAAAGATCATTTAGGTGTAAAAGGAGGGTCCCACCATCCCTGCTCTACTGAAAAATTATCTTTTTTTCTGGTTCTGGACATGCTACAGAGCTGAAACTTCACAGGTACACTTTTTAGACCCCCCCCCAGACACTAATCCAAAAAAAAGTCATGCCTGCCTCCAAAAATGCCCGATAAATGCCTGCAAGAAAAAACGCCGTAGAGAAGCCGTATTCCTGTTCTAATAAAAATTATAAGAAAAATGCTAATTTCTGGGGGGTTCTGGACATGCTACAGAGCTAAAACTTCACAGGTACACTTTTTAGACCCCCCAGACACTAAATCCAAAGAAATTTTTTTTTAAATTTTTTCAATAATTGGCTCTCTATCAAAAATGACAATTTTTAAGAACTTCTTTTGTGTGATTTTGTGTCTGGGGGGTCTAAATGGTGTACCTGTGAAGTTTCAGCTCTGTAGCATGTCCAGAACCATAAAAAAAAAGATCATTTGTATTAGAACACTTACAGCACAGGATGTTGGCTTCTCGCTTTTCACACCTTGCTGGTTTAATAGCAGGCGTTTTTTTGGGCATTTTTTTGGGTTCTTTAGAGGCAGGCAAAACATCTGAACTTGTGTATAGTGGTATATATACCACTATACACAAGTTCAGATGTTTTGCCTGCCTCCAAAAACCCCCAAAAAATGCCTGCAACAACACACCTGGGCGTTTTTTTTTTTTTTGACGTTAGCGTTTTTTTGGGCATTTTTTTGGGTTCTTTGGAGGCAGGCAAAACATCTGAACTTATGTATAGTGGTGTATATACACACATACTTATATGTATATACACACCTAGACATATATAGGTGTGATAGGAGCGTAACTTTATTGGTGTTAATTATTTCATTAGCGCAAGTAGTTTTTTCTGCTCCTTTCACACCTATATATGTCTAGGTGTATATATACATACATGGGTGTGTATATATACCCCCTATACACATGTTTAGATGTCATGTCTGACTCCAAACATGTGCTCAAAAAAGCACTAGCAACGCCTGCAGCCAAAAAGAATGCTGGCGGCGGTGAAGCCATATTACAGAAGCAAAAGTGACTTGAGAGAAACTAGCTTTTCTCTATAGCGGTCACCCTGATATGGAAGGGTTTGGTCACCCTGCCATAGCAGTCACTGTCAGCTCACCCTACACTACATTACGGTCACCCTGATATGGAAGGGTTTGGTCACCCTGCCATAGCAGTCAGTTAACCCTACACTACATTACGTTCACCCTGACACTTCACACTTTCCCTACAGAAACTACATTTTTGAAGCTAACTAAAGTGTAAAGGAGCACTCTAACTGCACTAGATATCCCTTTCCTCACACTAATAAATGCTAAATGACACTTTTAAAGTAAAATTAGCAGAACTGCTTCCACTCTCTTCCATGTCCTGTATAACAATGCTAGGAATTTGGCGGGGGCTATCTTATATACTGGGGGGCGTATTCACTAATGATTGGATCCAATCACATTCCTAGCATTCTTCTGCCCCTCAATTGGCTTTTGCTAATGGTTCTGGTCCAATCACAGGCTTTTAAAGCCCATTTCCTGAACCATTGCATTTTGGTCGGTTCTGGTTGCCGAATTCCGAACTTTTTGGGCAAAAAGTTCTAAATTCGGCCGAACCTCGAACACCCAATGTTCGGGCCGAACCCATGGTCGACCCGAACCGTCCGATCATCCCTATTCTTGACAAATAGCAAAATAACTTTAAATCAAGATATCCCTGATCTCTCTAGCTGCATGTACGATTAAGTAATTTGTTGTCAGGTACAGTTAGCTTGCCTGCCTCTAGATGGCTCTGTTCTCAGTATGGTATGGTAACAGGAAGCTGTAATTAGTTGTTAACTCCCCTTTTAGAGTAATCCCACCTCTAATGCTGTAATGGGTGGGGTTAGTGCCTCCATAAATGCCAGTGGTTGGTGAATCCCTAGGTAGACGGGGCATTGGAGACAGACATCCTAGAGCTGCTAAGGTGTAATCTCTTTTGGTATTGATCTAAAAGGGCCCTGTTGCAGTGCTTAAGTCCCAGGTAAGGTGGTACAAACCATAGGAGGCCTGTATAGAATACTCTTATGTAAGTAGTGGTGGAACTCTGGGAATGAGAGTGCCATCTGGGACAGTGCCTGACTATGCAGAGCTATAGAAAGGACAAGGAGAAAGAGACTGGTATACTAGAGGAAGCACCTTGATCCCATTGACCCTCTGCTGCAGGTCCTTAAGGTGGTGGTGGATACTAATGCTGTGGACTTATTATACATGGGCAAGTGGTACCAAATCTGTGGTGTTCCCAAGGAGAGGAATAGAGTTGTAGAGGGAAGATTGCTTAACCTCCCTGGCGGTATGATTATGTCAGGAATTATGTACCAAAAGCGGTACAATTTTTTGCATGGAAATTTGGCGTTATGTATTATAGGCCTACAATTCTTAGTAATTACTGACTTAAACCTGACCAAAACAAGAGTCTAGTAGACATCCCAGATGTGATAAATTTGAAACACAAACGCATGAATTATAATCTAATCAATAATATAATTTTATATAATATTTAATATATATATATATATTTATATATATATATATATATATAATATAATAAAATTAGATTATTGATTAGATTATAATTCATGTGTTATATGTATGTATATATATATATATATATATATATATATATATATGTATTTATGTGTGTATATATATATATATATATATATATATATACATATATACATATACACATATATACAGGTCCTTCTCAAAAAATTTGCATATTGTGATAAAGTTCATTATTTTCTGTAATGTACTGATAAACATTAGACTTTCATATATTTTAGATTCATTACACACAACTGAAGTAGTGCAAGCCTTTTATTGTTTTAATATTGATGATTTTGGCATACAGCTCATGAAAAAACAAAATTCCTATCTCAAAAAATTAGCATATTTCATCCGACCAATAAAAAAAAAGTGTTTTTAATACAAAAAAAGTCAACCTTCAAATAATTATGTTCAGTTATGCATTCAATACTTGGTCGGGAATCCTTTTGCAGAAATGACTGCTTCAATGCGGCGTGGCATGGAGGCAATCAGCCTGTGGCACTGCTGAGGTGTTATGGAGGCCCAGGATGCTTCGATAGCGGCCTTGAGCTCATCCAGAGTGTTGGGTCTTGCGTCTCTCAACTTTCTCTTCACAACATCCCACAGATTCTCTATGGGGTTCAGGTCAGGAGAGTTGGCAGGCCAATTGAGCACAGTAATACCATGGTCAGTAAACCATTTACCAGTGGTTTTGGCACTGTGAGCAGGTGCCAGGTCGTGCTGAAAAATGAAATCTTCATCTCCATAAAACTTTTCAGCAGATGGAAGCATGAAGTGCTCCAAAATCTCCTGATAGCTAGCTGCATTGACCCTGCCCTTGATAAAACACAGTGGACCAAACACCAGCAGCTGACATGGCACCCCAGACCATCACTGACTGTGGGTACTTAACACTGGACTTCAGGCATTTTGGCATTTCCCTCTCCCCAGTCTTCCTCCAGACTCTGGCACCTTGATTTCCGAATGACATGCAAAATTTGCTTTCATCCGAAAAAAGTACTTTGGACCACTGAGCAACAGTCCAGTGCTGCTTCTCTGTAGCCCAGGTCAGGCGCTGCTGCCGCTGTTTCTGGTTTAAAAGTGGCTTGACCTGGGGAATGCGGCACCTGTAGCCCATTTCCTGCACACGCCTGTACACGGTGGCTCTAGATTTTTCTACTCCAGACTCAGTCCACTGCTTCCGCAGGTCCCCCAAGGTCTGGAATCGGTCCTTCTCCACAATCTTCCTCAGGGTCCGGTCACCTCTTCTCGTTGTGCAGCGTTTTCTGCCACACTTTTTCCTTCCCACAGACTTCCCACTGAGGTGCCTTGATACAGCACTCTGGGAACAGCCTATTCGTTCAGAAATTTCTTTCTGTGTCTTACCCTCTTGCTTGAGGGTGTCAATGATGGCCTTCTGGACAGCAGTCAGGTCGGCGTCTTACCCATGATTGCGGTTTTGAGTAATGAACCAGGCTGGGAGTTTTTAAAAGCCTCAGGAATCTTTTGCAGGTGTTTAGAGTTAATTCGTTGATTCAGATGATTAGGTTAATAGCTCGTTTAGAGAACCTTTTCATGATATGCAAATTTTTTTAGATAGGAATTTTGGTTTTTCATGAGCTGTATGCCAAAAATCATCAATATTAAAACAATAAAAGGCTTGCACTACTTCAGTTGTGTGTAATGAATCTAAAATATATGAAAGTCTATTGTTTATCAGTACATTACAGAAAATAATGAACTTTATCACAATATGCTAATTTTTTGAGAAGGACCTGTACATATATACATATATATATATATATATATATATATATATATATAAAGGTTATGTGTTTGTGTTTTGTGCAACTTTTGAATTTCCCTCCCAGTTCCGCTCCCATGCACCATTGCTGCTGCAGGGAACGGAACCAGGAAGTCATCAGACCGACGGACGAGCGGCGGGGATCTCGGCTGGCGATCACAGCAATGGGAGATCATCGCTGGATCGCCAGGAGAAGGTAAGAAACGCCGCTGCACGCTCTGCACATCTACCCCGAGCATGACTCGGGGATACCGATAGTAGCATAAAAAATCCACCGCTAAGGGAGTTAAAAGATACGTACTTGCGTTCTGCACAGAAATGACAGCTACAGAATGTCTTCTTCAACAGTATGTGTGGCATTTTGTGACTTAGAATTCTGATAGCGTGTGTCAAAAGTGATGTAAGATGTCACGGAAATCTTTGAGAGGTTACAGCAAAGTGCGGAAAGTGCATTTTATGTGTGGACATTTCTTTGTTCTCAAATATTAAGGATTCAAGCCAGCAATGTCATGAGCCAGCAGTATGTCACAATATGGCAGAAAGTGATCCAACTACTGGTTGGTAGCTGTCCTATCCAAGAAGAATTGATTGTATAGAAAATGGTTTGACAGCACTCCAGTTTCAACGGATAAAAGTCTTTATTTCTCCATAAACATGACAGCACAATGAACAGGTGCCTCAAACAGCAGACGCGTTTCACGAATCAGGTTCGCTTATTCATTACATGCAAAATAATGGTACCGCTTTCAGCACCTAAAATCCGAAAGAATCATACCGCCAGGGAGGTTAATGAGGTTTCACATCAGTGCTGAGCCATCTAAGCTTTCAGAAGCACGCCACGAAGCTCTCCTATTTTCTCTTTGATACGCATATGCTTGGAAATCTATTTATGGTTTGGTAAAGATTATGGCATATTTTTCGGTTGCATTGCTATGTATTTGATGTGGGATTTGAAGGTGGGCTCTCTCCAAAAGAAATGTATTTATTGTATGCATTGGAAAGAAATATGTGTAAAAGGATGTGAAGCAGCCACATAGGAAAGAGATTGATTTCTACTAGAAAAACATTTTTATGCAGGGAATAAATGTCTTTGGATTTAGTATCTGGGGGGTCTAAAAGGTGTACCTGTGAAGTTTCAGCTCTGTAGCATGTCGAGAACCATAAAAAAAAAGATTGTTTGTATTAGAACACTTTCAGCACAGGATGTTGGCTTCTCGCTTTTCACACCTTGCTGGTTTAATAGCAGGCGTTTTTTTGGGCATTTTTTTGGGTTCTTTTGAGGCAGGAAAAACATCTGAACTTGTGTATACGGGTATATATACCACTATACACAAGTTCAGATGTTTTTCCTGACTCCAAAAACCCCCAAAAAATGCCTGCAACAACACACCTGGGCGTTTTTTTTTTTTTTGACGTTAGCGTTTTTTTGGGCATTTTTTTGGGTTCTTTGGAGGCAGGCAAAACATCTGAACTTATGTATAGTGGTGTATATACACACATACTTATATGTATATACACACCTAGACATATATAGGTGTGATAGGAGCGTAACTTTATTGGTGTTAATTATTTCATTAGCGCAAGTAGTTTTTTCTGCTCCTTTCACACCTATATATGTCTAGGTGTATATATACATACATGGGTGTGTATATATACCCCCTATACACATGTTTAGATGTCATGTCTGACTCCAAACATGTGCTCAAAAAAGCACTAGCAACGCCTGCAGCCAAAAAGAATGCTGGCGGCGGTGAAGCCATATTACAGAAGCAAAAGTGACTTGAGAGAAACTAGCTTTTCTCTATAGCGGTCACCCTGATATGGAAGGGTTTGGTCACCCTGCCATAGCAGTCACTGTCAGCTCACCCTACACTACATTACGGTCACCCTGATATGGAAGGGTTTGGTCACCCTGCCATAGCAGTCAGTTAACCCTACACTACATTACGTTCACCCTGACACTTCACACTTTCCCTACAGAAACTACATTTTTGAAGCTAACTAAAGTGTAAAGGAGCACTCTAACTGCACTAGATATCCCTTTCCTCACACTAATAAATGCTAAATGACACTTTTAAAGTAAAATTAGCAGAACTGCTTCCACTCTCTTCCATGTCCTGTATAACAATGCTAGGAATTTGGCGGGGGCTATCTTATATACTGGGGGGCGTATTCACTAATGATTGGATCCAATCACATTCCTAGCATTCTTCTGCCCCTCAATTGGCTTTTGCTAATGGTTCTGGTCCAATCACAGGCTTTTAAAGCCCATTTCCTGAACCATTGCATTTTGGTCGGTTCTGGTTGCCGAATTCCGAACTTTTTGGGCAAAAAGTTCTAAATTCGGCCGAACCTCGAACACCCAATGTTCGGGCCGAACCCATGGTCGACCCGAACCGTCCGATCATCCCTATTCTTGACAAATAGCAAAATAACTTTAAATCAAGATATCCCTGATCTCTCTAGCTGCATGTACGATTAAGTAATTTGTTGTCAGGTACAGTTAGCTTGCCTGCCTCTAGATGGCTCTGTTCTCAGTATGGTATGGTAACAGGAAGCTGTAATTAGTTGTTAACTCCCCTTTTAGAGTAATCCCACCTCTAATGCTGTAATGGGTGGGGTTAGTGCCTCCATAAATGCCAGTGGTTGGTGAATCCCTAGGTAGACGGGGCATTGGAGACAGACATCCTAGAGCTGCTAAGGTGTAATCTCTTTTGGTATTGATCTAAAAGGGCCCTGTTGCAGTGCTTAAGTCCCAGGTAAGGTGGTACAAACCATAGAAGGCCTGTATAGAATACTCTTATGTAAGTAGTGGTGGAACTCTGGGAATGAGAGTGCCATCTGGGACAGTGCCTGACTATGCAGAGCTATAGAAAGGACAAGGAGAAAGAGACTGGTATACTAGAGGAAGCACCTTGATCCCATTGACCCTCTGCTGCAGGTCCTTAAGGTGGTGGTGGATACTAATGCTGTGGACTTATTATACATGGGCAAGTGGTACCAAATCTGTGGTGTTCCCAAGGAGAGGAATAGAGTTGTAGAGGGAAGATTGCTTAACCTCCCTGGCGGTATGATTATGTCAGGAATTATGTACCAAAAGCGGTACAATTTTTTGCATGGAAATTTGGCGTTATGTATTATAGGCCTACAATTCTTAGTAATTACTGACTTAAACCTGACCAAAACAAGAGTCTAGTAGACATCCCAGATGTGATAAATTTGAAACACAAACGCATGAATTATAATCTAATCAATAATATAATTTTATATAATATATAATATATATATATATATATATATATATATATATATATAATATAATAAAATTAGATTATTGATTAGATTATAATTCATGTGTTATATGTATGTATATATATATATATATATATATATGTATTTATGTGTGTATATATATATATATATATATATATATACATATATACATATACACATATATACAGGTCCTTCTCAAAAAATTTGCATATTGTGATAAAGTTCATTATTTTCTGTAATGTACTGATAAACATTAGACTTTCATATATTTTAGATTCATTACACACAACTGAAGTAGTGCAAGCCTTTTATTGTTTTAATATTGATGATTTTGGCATACAGCTCATGAAAAAACAAAATTCCTATCTCAAAAAATTAGCATATTTCATCCGACCAATAAAAAAAAAGTGTTTTTAATACAAAAAAAGTCAACCTTCAAATAATTATGTTCAGTTATGCATTCAATACTTGGTCGGGAATCCTTTTGCAGAAATGACTGCTTCAATGCGGCGTGGCATGGAGGCAATCAGCCTGTGGCACTGCTGAGGTGTTATGGAGGCCCAGGATGCTTCGATAGCGGCCTTGAGCTCATCCAGAGTGTTGGGTCTTGCGTCTCTCAACTTTCTCTTCACAACATCCCACAGATTCTCTATGGGGTTCAGGTCAGGAGAGTTGGCAGGCCAATTGAGCACAGTAATACCATGGTCAGTAAACCATTTACCAGTGGTTTTGGCACTGTGAGCAGGTGCCAGGTCGTGCTGAAAAATGAAATCTTCATCTCCATAAAACTTTTCAGCAGATGGAAGCATGAAGTGCTCCAAAATCTCCTGATAGCTAGCTGCATTGACCCTGCCCTTGATAAAACACAGTGGACCAAACACCAGCAGCTGACATGGCACCCCAGACCATCACTGACTGTGGGTACTTAACACTGGACTTCAGGCATTTTGGCATTTCCCTCTCCCCAGTCTTCCTCCAGACTCTGGCACCTTGATTTCCGAATGACATGCAAAATTTGCTTTCATCCGAAAAAAGTACTTTGGACCACTGAGCAACAGTCCAGTGCTGCTTCTCTGTAGCCCAGGTCAGGCGCTGCTGCCGCTGTTTCTGGTTTAAAAGTGGCTTGACCTGGGGAATGCGGCACCTGTAGCCCATTTCCTGCACACGCCTGTACACGGTGGCTCTAGATTTTTCTACTCCAGACTCAGTCCACTGCTTCCGCAGGTCCCCCAAGGTCTGGAATCGGTCCTTCTCCACAATCTTCCTCAGGGTCCGGTCACCTCTTCTCGTTGTGCAGCGTTTTCTGCCACACTTTTTCCTTCCCACAGACTTCCCACTGAGGTGCCTTGATACAGCACTCTGGGAACAGCCTATTCGTTCAGAAATTTCTTTCTGTGTCTTACCCTCTTGCTTGAGGGTGTCAATGATGGCCTTCTGGACAGCAGTCAGGTCGGCGTCTTACCCATGATTGCGGTTTTGAGTAATGAACCAGGCTGGGAGTTTTTAAAAGCCTCAGGAATCTTTTGCAGGTGTTTAGAGTTAATTCGTTGATTCAGATGATTAGGTTAATAGCTCGTTTAGAGAACCTTTTCATGATATGCAAATTTTTTTAGATAGGAATTTTGGTTTTTCATGAGCTGTATGCCAAAAATCATCAATATTAAAACAATAAAAGGCTTGCACTACTTCAGTTGTGTGTAATGAATCTAAAATATATGAAAGTCTATTGTTTATCAGTACATTACAGAAAATAATGAACTTTATCACAATATGCTAATTTTTTGAGAAGGACCTGTACATATATACATATATATATATATATATATATATATAAAGGTTATGTGTTTGTGTTTTGTGCAACTTTTGAATTTCCCTCCCAGTTCCGCTCCCATGCACCATTGCTGCTGCAGGGAACGGAACCAGGAAGTCATCAGACCGACGGACGAGCGGCGGGGATCTCGGCTGGCGATCACAGCAATGGGAGATCATCGCTGGATCGCCAGGAGAAGGTAAGAAACGCCGCTGCACGCTCTGCACATCTACCCCGAGCATGACTCGGGGATACCGATAGTAGCATAAAAAATCCACCGCTAAGGGAGTTAAAAGATACGTACTTGCGTTCTGCACAGAAATGACAGCTACAGAATGTCTTCTTCAACAGTATGTGTGGCATTTTGTGACTTAGAATTCTGATAGCGTGTGTCAAAAGTGATGTAAGATGTCACGGAAATCTTTGAGAGGTTACAGCAAAGTGCGGAAAGTGCATTTTATGTGTGGACATTTCTTTGTTCTCAAATATTAAGGATTCAAGCCAGCAATGTCATGAGCCAGCAGTATGTCACAATATGGCAGAAAGTGATCCAACTACTGGTTGGTAGCTGTCCTATCCAAGAAGAATTGATTGTATAGAAAATGGTTTGACAGCACTCCAGTTTCAACGGATAAAAGTCTTTATTTCTCCATAAACATGACAGCACAATGAACAGGTGCCTCAAACAGCAGACGCGTTTCACGAATCAGGTTCGCTTATTCATTACATGCAAAATAATGGTACCGCTTTCAGCACCTAAAATCCGAAAGAATCATACCGCCAGGGAGGTTAATGAGGTTTCACATCAGTGCTGAGCCATCTAAGCTTTCAGAAGCACGCCACGAAGCTCTCCTATTTTCTCTTTGATACGCATATGCTTGGAAATCTATTTATGGTTTGGTAAAGATTATGGCATATTTTTCGGTTGCATTGCTATGTATTTGATGTGGGATTTGAAGGTGGGCTCTCTCCAAAAGAAATGTATTTATTGTATGCATTGGAAAGAAATATGTGTAAAAGGATGTGAAGCAGCCACATAGGAAAGAGATTGATTTCTACTAGAAAAACATTTTTATGCAGGGAAATGCAAATGCTTTGTTAAATCAAGACAGCGAAATGTGAACAGGCCCTGAGAGCCCTTTCTTATATTAAGAAATTCTTCTTTTAGAAGGCTTTGTGATATTAAACATATTTAATCCCTTAAAGTAATTGTAAACTCTTACATATACCCAGTGAAGTGACTGGCTTAAAGGGATACACAAAGATGAAACGAATCATCCTACGGAAGTTGTAACTGTTTATCTGAGGTCTTCTCTTCTCTACATCTGTTCAAATAGCTGAATTTTAAAGCTTGTCTGAGAGTTCAGAAAAAGGAGGCAGAGAGCTGAAGTTACACTCTGCAGAGCTCAGTGAGGAGTGCTCTGAGAGCTTATTGGAGGGAAGGGACTCACCCCCTCCACACAGCACACAGGAACAGAGCTGAGGTTGTCAATTTGCTGGAGGTCCCTCCCCTGTCACCATTTTTTTCTTGGTGTCAGGAAAACTTGTCAGAAGTGACTCATGCTGAAAGCAGAGGAACGAAGCAGCAGACAGAAATAATACATAGTGCTTTTAATTGAGACAAGTACACAATATAGAGGAATATGCTTTGTTCATTGTTCATGTCTGAGGTTTACAAGACATTACCTGACACAGGGATGTCATATTACACAGCACATTACAGGAAGCATGATACAATGGACATCAGTAAAATATAATTTTGAGTGTTCTCCGAATCCATGAGTTTTACTCTGCTACATTTTTAAATAAATTTACCAAGGCCCCTTTCACACGGGCTTTCTGATCCTGTCCGCCTGTCTGTTTTTCGGCCGGATCTGATCGGATGCTCCATGCACCTCTATAGAGACATCTCCGCTGACACCTGCTGCTATCCGATCCGATCCTGTCCATGAAATCCAGACGGATGGAAACCCTATTTTCCATCCGTCTGGAGGATTGGATAAGATCGGATGAAAATGGACAGGCGGTCCATTCTCATCTGATCTCCCATAGGAGAGAGCGGGGATCTGACAGGTCCGTCTCTGCAAAGTAAGTGGAGATGGAGCTGTTATCCGCCTGCTCAGTGGGGATCGGCGAATCGATCCCCACTGAGCAAAACTGAGTCCATTGAGCGCTTTGCCTGTGTGAAAGGACCCTTATGCTGTTTTGGATGTTTATGACTTTTGTATCCAATCAGGTTATGTGTGATCAATTCCCAAGGAAAACATTTGGAGTCTAGTGCTCTACATAATATTTGTTGTGTAAAAAGATAATAAGACCTTCTTTTATAAGCAGTGAGATAGACAGGATGAGTTCCTTTCTTTATAACTGGAATGTGAAGTACTGGTTAGTGATAGAAATAGGGAGAAGCATACAGATTTGGGGGCTGTAATTACATTGTACACTGGATAGGAAAAGTGTGATATAGTCTATTCAAATTTTCACTGGACTCTTATGAGCAATATTTTCTGATATAATTTGCATATGCCTTGTATGCCTGAAGCATCTGATATAATTGTATTTATTGTTTATTACCTGTGATTAGGAAATTGGTTTACTGGGTAGTACTGTGCACCCATTAGTGTATATATACATTATATAATGTCCTTAATAAACTCATGTGGGAGGAAACCCACGCATGCCATGGGAAAACACATTCCATTCAGATTGCACTTCAAGGTTTCCTTAGGAGCTGTGTTATTTCTTCCCAGAATAAGCTTACTATGCTCACATGCAGTAAAACAACAATATGTTTGCTTTCTGGCCTATTTGCAGCACTATAATAAAAAGATTAACAGTATTTAATTCACAGAATATATTTGAAGATGTGGTAGTTAGAATAAAATGGCTTGTAAAGCTAAGAACCAAACATTTTCTCTATCATGTAATTGCTAATAGATAAAAGCGACTTGGCTAAAATCCTATTCAGAAAATCCTACTGGATGTATAATACCAAAATAAAATACCAATAAAATATAAAACAACCAAAATAGCAATATGCAAATGTAAAAAATTGCAAATCCTATTACAACATATTATTAGGGTGCAAATCAAATCCATCAAAGTGCATTTAATGCAATTCATATAATTGTGCAAATATTCTTCTGTGATAACCAGTAATGGCCAACATAATCAATAACATTTTGTAAATGTTCATCCATGGTAACTAATAGCAACCAAGACAATTAATAAAGTTGTTCAAGTATCAATCTGTATTTATTCTTCAGTAATATTGTTGGACTTTACTCCGTTGCATATATTTTTTCACTGGTGTCATATCATTCAACATGTTTCGTGTATTCCGCTTCCTCAAGGAGTTAAGGATGCTAACACAGAAATGCTACAATGATGGGCTCTCATTCTTTTGCTCTCTGTCTCTCCTTCTGTGTTTACAGAGCAGTGAGCCTCCACTCAGCTGTGTTCTCTGTACACACAGAAGGAGAGAGAGAGAGCAAAAGAATGAGAGCCCATCATTGTAGCATTTCTATGTTAGCACATTTTGCTCCTTGAGGAAGCGGCATACGCGAAACATGTTGAGTCTTATATGAAGGAATGGTGGAGCCCTCTACTGTTTGAGATTTGTATTTCCAATCTGATACTACATTATTATATATAACCATATCCGTGACAGGATCTATTCGTCTACTGCTCTCATGTTGTGATCATCTCCTGTTTGATGGAAATCTCTTAACCTTTCATCTTCCTTGGAGAAACAAAAGGCCCAGGCTGGATTTAAGCCAAAAGTGCTACTGACCTCTCCCTGTAAGAAGTCCATGCAATCTGGTAAGCAGGCATTTTTGCTATGGTGGAAGTTACATTACACTCTAGGTGGTCCAACTTGCTATTATCACGTAGAAGATCCTTCAGTAATATTGTTGAACTTTACTCCGTTGGATATATTTTTTCACTGATGTCATATCACTGTTGTGGAATGACTTTTCTTCTGTTTTATTTTACAAGTTTCACTGTTTTTACTGCACAATCCTTTATTGGTTCACTGTTTATGGATATTCTTTATTCAGCATCAGTATAGCGCAGCTCAATTTTTATATTGTTCATTTCATATGTTTCTGTCTCACAGTTGAGTTGCTGCTCTTCTAATATTATATAATAGTCAATCGTTTTTCTTATTTCATTTCCAGCGCAGTTTTTTTCCCCCTTTTTTGAGTAATTAAACCCAGTATGTTTAACTGTGGTAACCAAGATCAACGTGCTAAATTCTTTTTTTTTTCTTTTTTTTTGCTCCAATCAATTTTATTGGATATAATAAATGTTTACTTCAGTGTACAAATGAATATAAATAGAAGAAGGAAATGTTTTTTTCACCAATGCCAACATAATCAGATACTTTGATTCATGTCATAGTAAACGAGAGTGATCTATTTCACAATAATCATTTGTAAAATATAGAAGTGTAACCGTTAGTATTCAAAGAATGATATCATATCAAAAAATTATATATATATATATAAACGTTAAACATATGTAGTCCCTGTGTCACTTACAGGGGGAAAAAAAAACAGGAGGGAATATTAGTCGTTTAAAAGCAGGTAATATACTATGTATACCTAGAATGGATAACCGAAAAGGGTAAATGTACAGTGGGTACGGAAAGTATTCAGACCCCCTTAAATTTTTCACTCTTTGTTATATTGCAGCCATTTGCTAAAATCATTTAGGTTCATTCTTCTTCCTCATGAATGTACACATAGCACCCCATGCTGACAGAAAAACACAGAATTGTTGACATTGTTGCAGATTTATTAAAAAAGAAAAACTGAAATATCACATGGTCCTAAGTATTCAGACCCTTTGCTCAGTATTTAGTAGAAGCCCCCTTTTGATCTAATACAGCCAGGAGTCTTTTTGGGAAAGAAGCAACAAGCCTTTCACACCTGGATTTGGGGATCCTCTGCCATTCCTCCTTGCAGATCCTCTCCAGTTCTGTCTGGTTGGATGGTAAACGTTGGTGGACAGCCATTTTTAGGTCTCTCCAGAGATGCTCAATTGGGTTTAAGTCAGGGCTCTGGCTGGGCCATTCAAGAACAGTCACGGAGTTGTTGTGAAGCCACTCCTTCGTTATTTTAGCTGTGTGCTTAGGGTCATTGTCTTGTTGGAAGGTAAACCTTCGGCCCAGTCTGAGGTCCAGAGCACTCTGGAGAAGGTTTTTGTCCAGGATATCCCTGTACTTGGCCGCATTCATCTTTCCCTCGATTGCAACCAGTCGTCCTGTCCCTGCAGCTGAAAAACACCCCCACAGCATGATGCTGCCACCACCATGCTTCACTGTTGGGACTGTATTGGACAGGTGATGAGCAGTGCCTGGTTTTCTCCACACATACCGCTTAGAATTAAGGCCAAAAAGTTCTATTTTGGTCTCATCAGACCAGAGAATCTTATTTCTCACCATCTTGGAGTCCTTCAGGTGTTTTTTAGCAAACTCCATGCAGGCTTTCATGTGTCTTACACTGAGGAGAGGCTTCCGTCGGGCCACTCTGCCATAAAGCCCCGACTGGTGGAGGGCTGCAGTGCTGGTTGACTTTCTACAACTTTCTCCCATCTCCTGACTGCATCTCTGGAGCTCAGCCACAGTGATCTTTGGGTTCTTCTTTACCTCTCTCACCAAGGCTCTTCTCCCCCGATAGCTCAGTTTGGCCGGACGGCCAGCTCTAGGAAGGGTTCTTGTCATCCCAAACTTCTTCCATTTGAGGATTATGGAGGCCACTGTGCTCTTAGGAACCTTAAGTGCAGCAGAAATCTTTTTGTAACCTTGGCCAGATCTGTGCCTTGCCACAATTCTGTCTCTGAGCTCTTCAGGCAGTTCCTTTGACCTCATGATTCTCATTTGCTCTGACATGCATTGTGATCTGGAAGGTCTTATATAGACAGGTGTGTGGCTTTCCTAATCAAGTCCAATCAGTATAATCAAACACAGCTGGACTCAAATGAAGGTGTAGAACCATCTCAAGGATGATCAGAAGAAATGGAAAGCACCTGAGTTAAATATATGAGTGTCACAGCAAAGGGTCTGAATACTTAGGACCATGTAATATTTGTTTTTCTTTTTTAATAAATCTGCAACAATGTCAACAATTCTGTGTTTTTCTGTCAGTATGGGGTGCTATGTGAACATTCATGAGGAAGAAGAATGAACTTAAATGATTTTAGCAAATGGCTGCAATATAACAAAGAGTGAAAAATGTAAGGGGGTCTGAATACTTTCCGTACCCACTGTATATAGTGTGATGGTAAATAGTGATCATAGCTCACTCCAGAAAAAATGAGAAGTGCATGTTCTGGAGTTGGAGAGAGTGTTAACTATTTGGGAAAATTCAGCAGTCATTTGAAAGTGGATCCATTTAATACATTTAGAGGAGTGTCATTGGCAGTAGATATAAGTTCTTCCAATTCCACAATCTTGTTGATTTGCCTGAACCATTCTGAAAGCGAAGGAAGCAAAATTCTAATATTCTCTCAGATGTTAAAGATGTGTGCAACAACTTCACTTGGGAAAAAGTCAATAAAGTTTAAGCCAATAAAGGACAGAAAGAGCTTTTCCCAGTTTATGGTGAAAACAAAATCCACTCTACATATGGATCCTTATATCTTTCTTAAATACACCACATGAATGCAGTAAAAGAAGAAAAAGAAGAATATCCATAGTCTAATAATTGTTCAGTTTAGAAAAAAAAAAAAAAAAAGGAACAAAAACATTTCAAAACCTACTTACAATTTTCAGTATTATGTCTGGAAACCTTAAGATGGCGCTGCGCCCCTCCACCAGGTTGGCAGGTGCCACGGGGGACGAAGTTGTCTCCAGTCAGCCGTAGTGGGGAGGCCGGCATCTCTTATTGAAAGGCAAAATCCTTTGAGATTTGGATGGCCATCTTGGATACAGATGTGCTTAAATATGTAATTTAGAGGCCATCATAGTGTGCGAATATGACAAGGATAGAACCCTTGCTTTCCAGGGAAAGAAAAGGCATAGTGCATAGTGGAAGGGAAAGGATTCAGAACAAGAGGGACAGTGCAAGTTTCTTTTCCATAACAAGGGGCTCTATCCTTCCCAGCCAGCCACCTGGAACCTTTCCTTTCATCGCTAGCTGGACATACACATACATATACATACAGTGTTTTTCTAGTGTTCCATTATCAGTACCATCTCTCAATAAGAGCAAATTTAGGCATCCTGCTACCTGTAAGCCTTGATTTGACTAAAAAGTACCTTATTGTCTGCCAGGGCCCTTCTGCCTGTATAATGTGCCATTGAAACAATTGGTCACAATCTTCTTTTAAACTTTTCCATAAAAGTCACATTCAAGCATCAAAATTTGCTCCCATTTCTTAAGTTTCTAAGAGCATGCAGCCAAACTCGATGTTGCCACTGACTCTGCTCTATGCATAACATCACTTTTGGACTTCTTCAGGAGTCATAAGGAGAGTCCCATGATACTTGAGGGGCACTGTTCAGTGGATTCTAAAAGAAAAACTACCCAACACATCAGCAGTGTAGTGTGGTGGCATAGTTCTTTATTTTACTGCTGCAACAGCCCTTTCTCTTCAGTCAACAGCTTGCATTTAGTGAGACAACAGGTGGCAGCACACATCTTGTCATTATTGAACTCAAACCACAGTGAAAATGGTCATACTGCCATACCTCATCAGCTGGTCCTTAAGTACTGCTAGGGGTAGCTCTTTTCCTTTAAGGTACAACCAATTTTTGTTAGCATGTCTGTGTTAAATAGAAGGATGATTGCTCTATAGCTGCTCACAACCCTCCAAGTCAGCACCGTATTTCCACTTTGTGTAAGTTTGAAAGGGGAAAGAGTGTGCTTTTCTGCTTTTCACACTTCTTAAAAATACTATTTGATTTTTTTTTTCTGCCCCAGGGGCCATTTCTGCTCCCCCCCCCCCCCACACACACATTTTATGCTCAGGTGCTCATTCTGACTCGCATAAGAGGCATTTTTTACTGTGGTGCAAGGTTCCTGATTGTAAAGGCGTATTGTCCACTCACACCTTACCCAGTTGAATCTTATGCAGAAATGCTTAGTATTTCTGATTTCCAGAGAACTCATTGTCAGTTGTGCATGTTAGTAAAAGGTTGCAGTCCTCAAGATCACCCTATCAGGAGGTGAGGAAGCTGGGGTCCAGTAGCAGATATAGCAGGTAGAGAGCAAGTAGAAGCATGGTCAGTAAACAAGCTAAAGGTCGGTAACAAGTGGTGGCAGGTTGGGATTAGGCAGAAGCGTATTCGAGGAACAAATCAAAAGTCAGTAATGAGTGGTAGCAGAGATACAGATGGCAGCAAGAGTGACAATAGAGGTATAATAGCTGAGGAGAGCACAATAATCTGGCAAACAGGAAGTGGAAAGGCATGGCTTAAATAAGAAGTTCATGGGGGGAGCAAGGAGTTCAAGGTTCAGCAGAAACAAGCCACAAGACTGGATTGTCCAGTAGATCAGACATTGTGCTACCCAGCATCTCAGGTGGCTCTGCAGACATTGCCAAACACTGCAGAGGTTGCAGGTTCAGACCTGGGTCCTGCCAGTATTGCCCTCATCCCAGGATGTCCTATGGATGTCTTAGCGCTTGATGTGTGAAGGAACCTCTGGTGGAACTCTCTTGTTAATCTAGGGAAGGGGTAGGGAACCTATGCCCCGGGGGCCGTATGCGGCCCTCAAAGTCATCTAGTCCGGCCCCCTGTGTCTCTCAGCTGATCTGTCAGAATGGAGCCAATGCTTCCTGTATAGTTCCAGCTCCATTGTGACAGTCTGAGTGAGTCACAGGCGGAGTGATATCAAATGCACTCCGCCTGTGACCAATACAGGAAACATCGCCTCTTCCTCCAGCACGGCACCGCTGCTAGCCAGCAGCACACACAGCAGTACCAGCCAGAGCCAGCAGTACTCACAGCAGTACCAGCCAGAACCAGCAGTACCAGCCAGAGACAGCAGTACTCACAGCAGTACCAGCCAGAACCAGCAGTACCAGCCAGAGACAGCAGTACCAGCCAGAGACAGCAGTACCCACAGCAGAACCAGCAGTACCCAAAGCAGTACCAGCCAGAGTCAGCAGTACCCACAACAGTACCAGCCAGCAGTACCTACAGCACAGTACCAGCCAGCAGTACCCACAGCAGTACCAGCCTGAGCCAGCAGTACCAGCCAGCAGTACTAGCCAGTAGTACCAGCCTGAGCCAGCAGTACCAGCCAGCAGTACCATCCAGCAGTACCCACAGCACAGTACCATCCAGCAGTACAAGCCTGAGCCAGCAGTACCCAAGGCAGTACCAGCCTGAATCAGCAATACCCACAGCAGTACCAGCCTGAGCCAGCAGTACCCACAGCAGTACCAGCCAGCAGTACCCACAGCACAGTACAAGCCAGCAGTACCAGCCTGAGCCAGCAGTACCCACAGCAGTACCAGCCAGCTGTACCCACCAGCAGTACCAGCCAGCTATGCCAACCAGCATTACCTGCCAGCAGTTCATTTCAAAACTTAAGACCATAAAGTCGACTGCGCTCCAGACTGACCGACGCAAACCTGGAAAACCAGTTGCGAGTAGCAACATCATCAATACCAGCTAACATCACACACCTCACCAAAGAGAAGCAGTTGCAGCCATCACATTAGGGGTGAGTTAATTAAATGTTTGACCAAATATAACAGGCACATTTTTAAGTTGATAATTTTGTACGGCCCCCGAATGATTTTATAAATACCCAAATGGCCCTTGGCAGAAAAAAGGTTCCCCACCCCTGATCTAGGGGCTTAAACATTTTCCTCAGGTTCCCAAGAATTGGGGTTGAGGGGGTGAGAGAATTTTCCCAGAGAAGGGTTTTTTTTTATGAAATGGCTTGAGCAAGGATACATAAAACACTGGGAGAATTTTCATACTGTCAGGAAGTTTTAAGCAAAAAGAAACTAGGTTAATTTGAGGTGAAATCTGGAAAGGTTCCACAAACATCTGTCCCAACTTATCAGATGGTTGATAACCAAACTTTGTCACCCGCATGAAAGATAGGAAATGATCTGTGATATCTGTCGTCAGCCTGTTTGTAACATTCTGGAGCCTCTGTCAAGGTCTCTATTAATTTCTCCTGCAATATAGTTAATCTGTTAGTTACAACAGGAACTGGAGTTGATATACGAAGATCAGAAATAAAAGCTTAATGATACCTGATATTTAAGAAAAAAGGGCTTTGGGAAGTGGAGCCATGTTTGGAATTGCTATAAGCAAACTTTTCTGTAGGAAGACAGTTCACCTGTAGACCAGGCATAGCACACGATACGGGGACTCTCACGAACGTGCTTGCTACTGCCCCAGAAATATGGATGCGGACGCCACGGCCATGCAAAGTCAGCATTAAAGCAGCACCCCAACTCAGAAGTGGGCCAGTTGCCTTTGCACAGTTTCACTTGTTAGACTTAAGCGCGTGAAGTTAAAGCACTTTTCCCATGTCACTGTACACTTCCTCTCACGAATGCAGCAGCCTGTGTCCCTCTCACCAGC